>NC_134652.1:25514396-26208396 GCF_030463565.1 Pelecanus crispus
GACTTGTGCAAAACATTGACAGCCAGTTCGGTAACAGGTTTTTTTTCTAAGCATCACTAGTTTCTCAAGAGGATCTCTTCAAGCTCTAATCTCTAGCGTACCACAGCAAGCAAGGTAAGTTTGAAAGGAGATAGGGAATGCTTATCTTCAAAGAAGCATTACTCAATTTAAATATAAAAAGCAATTAACTTTCCCCCCACCTCACTCTGCTAGATGAAGTCCTCAAAACTGAATCTGTCTCTTGATCACTGGTAGATTCTCAAATACTATAATTGGAGGCAATATCCCTAAAAAGAAAGAGGTAGAGAGGAAGAGGAGACAGCAGCAGGCAACCAGTTTGCTGTTCTTACTGTAGCACTGAAGAAGGGTCTCTAGTAAATGTAGGGCAAAGCAATTCACTTCACAAGTACTGTGAAGGAGAGTGGAGAATGAAGCTCGGTGGATTACCAAAAAATATTCAAGAGGTGACTGTGTCCACCTAAGGAATCTCTCTGGTGTACAAATGGAAGCACTGAAAGGGACTGTTAAAACTGTAACCCGCGATTTTGCTGGCTTTTGTAACTTTGTAACAAGTCTCATCGCAAAGCTCCCCTCCAGAGCTTAAGTTTTTGGCTTCAAATTATTTCATGATGTTAGGGTTTTGTGTGGGTTGTTTTTTTTGGCCAAGCTAAGAAGTTAAGACTTCTGTACCCTAATGGCACTTTTTAAAGGATTCCTTGGTTGTTTTTTTCTTTTAATCCTGGGGGAGGCTTGTAATACTGACCATGTCCAGAACAATAACCTGCCGTGGCTATTGTTTACACATGCATAAAAACTGTTAGACATCACAAAAACTATTTTGTGCATGCTTCTGCCAGAAGTAGAGAGTGATGTTCTCCTCATCCTCCTGTGCTCCAAGGTAAGCACAAGCTGTGCTTTGTGTTACGGTGGGAAGCAGAGAAGAGTGGGTCCTGTCTGAGGAGCAGGGTTATGGAGGCACTGTGCTCCAGGAGGCTTTGAGACATGCTTGAATTGTTTGCACGAATTGACAGTTTGACCTAGAAACAAGAGCCAAAGTTATGGAGGGAAAAGGCAATAAAATCATAAAGCACTAGCTCCAGCTTCTGTAAACCCACAAATGTAACTTTGTACCAGATCAGGCTCCAGCCAAACTAAACTGTTGTCGATGCCCAAATTAGGCCTAGATTCTTGCAGCCCTTATTTTGCTTCTCAGTCGGTTTCAGTGTATCTTAGCAAGCTCTGCCTTCTCTTGCAAGGTACTGACTGGACTCTGTCGCCTCAGTTAATAGTGCCCTGACGGATGGCTGCAAGGTGCCCGCTCCTGCTCCCCACCCCAGGATAAAAGAGTACTCCAGTGTATTACAGGGCGGACTGCTTGCTGGTACCAGTGTTTCCGAAGAAGAAAGCAAATGGTGTTTGTTAGTCAAATGCTTTAATGAGTGTGCCAAAAAGTGACTCAAATCTGTGAGTAACAGAGGGTTGTGGTGTACTCAGCCGAAGGCTCTACCTCCATTTCTGTCCTGCCTTCTAAAAATATCCCCCCCGGCCAATGCCGAGGGGTATAACAGCCGCTCATGTGACAATCGTAAGCCATCAATCATGAGACTGGAAATGCCTAGAAAAGTGTGTGCTCTCCTGCAGGCTGTGTTAAATAAGCAAGAGGAGGCAGCAGGGGAAGAGGGAGAGTGGTTTGCAATGAGCTTTGCTAAAGGTAGGCCTTGCTGAAGGCCTCTGGCCGTTCCCAAGATGACTCCTTCACAAAAGTGGTCTTTCACAAAGGTGGTCTTCTGTTTAGTTCTGGTTTTCTCCCAATCAGGCTGTTTCTCCAAGCTGTGGGTTGCAGTAATTGAAAACCAGAGCTTTAGCAGAAGGCTGGTTTCTGCTTCTGGCCAGCTGGCAACATGAAAGACCACTCGGATGCCATCTCTGTCCCAGTGCCGCTTCAGACTCAGATTGCCAGAGCGGCAACAGGCTAGCCAGCCGGGTTAGCTCAGTTGGTTAGAACATGGCGCTAATAACGCCAAGTTCACAGGTTCAATCCCTGCTTACTGCAGGGGGGTTGGGCTCGATGATCTCTCAAGGTCCCTTCCAACCCAAAGCATTCTATGATTCTATGGTACGATGGCGTTATGGCAGTGCTGCTCCCACTGACAGGGTGTGCACACTGACCGGGAGTGGAGTGGGGTTTATATGCTAGAATTAACTTATTTTGTTCCAGGAACAGTTGCCCACAAGACAGAGTTACAGCAGTAGCTAAATCCATAGTCAGGCTCCTGCTCAGGCATGATCTCTACTATGTCCAAATGCATCTGAGTTAAATTCAAACCTGTGCTAGCTGGCGTGGTTGATGGATGGTTCACAACTTGTGCCATTTTCACTTTGGCTTTTCAGTGGGGATGTAGACTATACCACCTGATGGCTATTGATTTTCCACATACTATTTATATGCACAAATCCCCCCTCCGCTTTTCCCCCAGCATAGGGGAACTGGCAAGGAATGGTAGCACAAAAGGCAGTCACAGGATCTTCCCTACTAGCACGTGGTGTGCTGAGCACATTATCCGTGAGAAGACAGTAGCCTGAGCTTACCTTTGGCTACCTGGTGTATGTATTCACATCCCATCTGGGTGTTCAAAGTTCAATGACAACTAATCCAATACTAATAAATGCTACCACACCAGATGCAGGAAGAGTTTACACCTAGAGTTGCACAAAGACTAAGGAACCCTTAGGAAACTGGCTCAGCTCTTTGACTTGAGCTTAAGAAATCGCCCACATAAGACTAAATGCATATATATTTTTCAATGTCATTCTTTGTTTCAGCTCTTAAGAGGAAGCACTTGTCCCCAGTCTCCAGATGTGTAAGATGTGGAAATTTAAACCCAGTTGGATCCTGGGACAGTAGGTGGTTGGGATGCAGATCTCTGGTATCCCAAACGCCAACCTAACAGTGGAAGAACTGTGAGAATTCATCCTGAGACAGGTAAGAAAGATGCTGGCTTAAGAAGGAGGCTTTTTTACCTCCTTTGGTAAGAAATGAGGGAGCTTATAGATAAATAAGCTCATCAGTGTTTCTGAAGGCATTTATCAGAGGCAGAACAAAGGTAGTTTGGGTCCCTTAATCGAGTGCACTGACTTTATTAAACATTTAACCCTAATGTTGAGTGAAATGTAGTCGTCTTGAAAAGTTTTCTCCTTTTTAGGTCACTAAGAGGAATTTAGGTTTTTTCTAAGGATTCCTTTACGTTAATGTTCCCAAATGCAGGGAAGAAAGGGCTGGAGCTGACTTGGATTCACATCCATATTTTCTTCATTCCTTTTTCTCCTTCTTTCCCCTCAACCATTGAATCCTTAAAAAGCTTGTGCTGCATTATCCGTCTTCTAATCATCACCCCTGTGATACGGTCTTGCCAGATCACTGCTAGGCATGAACTAACTTGTCAGCTAGCTACAAACACAAGCAGGGTGACTGAGGACCCTATTTAGATAAAGAAACCGAGGACATGGTGTGGCTGGTAAGACTGCTCAGTCTTCCAGGATGGACCTGTGGGGAATTTCATGGCAAAAAAACTCAGAATCATGCTCTCTGTTAGGCTGAAGGTCCCTTCTGCCACAAGCCTTATATGCTGCAACATCCTTTTTGCTGCTTGAGTATAGGTCAAAGGTGAAAGATTTTTGGAAGGCCTTTTCTTCTGCCAGAAGTGATTAATGGAAAGCAGCTGGCCAGCAGATCAGAATAACAGCTGGAGTGCCAGGATCCTGCCAAAAGAAGTATGCTTGCGCATTAAGATTACTGAGCATGGGCTTTTCTCACTTGAACATCTGTGTCATGGTTTAACCCCAGCCGGTGACTGAGCACTACACAGCTGTTTGCTCACTCTCCCTCAGTGGGATGGGGGAAAGAATCGGAAGAGTAAAAGTGAGAAAACTCGTGGGCTGAGATAAAAAAACAGTTTAATAATTGAAATAAAATAAAACAGTAAAAATAATAATAGAATATACAAAGCAAGTGATGCACGATGCAATTGCTTACTGATGCCCAGCCAGTTCCCAAGCAGTGGTCCCCTAGCCTGCTTTCCCCCAGTTTCTATACTGAGCATGACGTCATATGGTATGGAATATCTCTTTGGCCAGTTTGGGTCAGCTGTCCTGGCTGTGCCCCCTCCCAGCTTCTTGTGCATTTCTAGCCTTCTCAGTTGGTAGCGTGTGAGAAGCTGAAAAGTCCCAGATTTAGCATAAGCAGTACTTAGCAACAACTAAAACATCAGTGTGTTAGCAACATTATTCTCATACTAAATCCAAAACACAGCACTATGCCAGCTACTAGGAAGAAAATTACATCTATCCTAGCTGAAACCAGGACAATCTGTATCCTGCTCAGAGGATTTCAAAGCACTTTCGAAATTCATCCTCTGGGAAAATGAAAGCACAGAAGTAGTCCCAGGCATGCCAAAGATTGCAATGGGCTTAATCAGACAAACCTATTATACTGCACCTGGCTTCTCAGAGAGCTTATTTAAAACAGCTAAAGTATCTTCAAATCATAGTCTCCTATATAGAAATTCTCTGAGCAGTAAGAAATCAGAACTGCAGTCAAAGAAAATAAACACGCTGCTAGTAAAACTGCCTGTTTGTGCCTGCAATGAACTGAGCAAAACCGCACACACAAAAAAAAGAAGGTAAAACCAACATGTACATGATTGTTCTTGGTCCCACATATCTAGCAATCTACATAAACCAGCTCACAAAGAACTTCAGAGCTGCTGGCAGTGCCAGTCGCAAAAGCATGGAGAAGGCAAGGCTGTATATTGATTGGCATATTCTATACTGCAGAGAAAAAGCAGGGAGGCAGATGCATCAGAAAGCATCCACAGCATCACTTCCCGCTACTAACTGCAGCCTGTGTCAGAAGAAAGCTGCTGACTATATTGAAAATTGTGCTGGAAGCATGAAAACCTGGAAGACAGAATGTACCCTTCACGGGAAGGACCACAGCTCAGCTGAGAGCCACCAGAACGGGGTGAAGTTGTACACAAGATGACCCATGCTGTATTTGGCATTTAGCACAGTTAATCTTAACCTGTAGTTCTGAACAAATGTTAGCAGCTGTATAATAGCACAAAGTTCAGAAGTCCATTGTATCACTGAATCAGTCGTGCTGGACTGTGTTGGTGGGTATACAGTCTGAAACTGCAGCTGTATTAATGCAAGAGTCATCTTTTTTTTAGGATTTTTGTTTTGGGTTTTGTTACTGCGTTTTCCCCAACCTGAGATACTATCAAAAAGCTTGGATTTCACGGGGCTTGATTTTCAAAGGGTAGATTATTTTGCCCTTCCTGGCTTAAAAGAGTTTGAAAAAACCCATGAACTTCTTGTTAGATGGATTTCACATTTCTAAAGTGTAGATGTTTCCGTTTACTGCTGCTGGATGAATTTTCAGTGATGGCCTAATCCTGGATGGTGACATCATCAAGCTAAGGCATGTTTGGCTGTTGCTTGATGCACCGATTTCCTGTGGCCAAACAGAAGAGACACCTCCATGTACACAGATCTTACAATCTTTGTCATTCTGTAACTTCTTTTTTAGTGTAGTGTATAATAAATCTTATGCGATTATCTCCTGATCTCATTACAGCTTTCTCCTATGAATATCTAATCTTGGTGGATGAACCTAACATATTGAAGGATGACTTTTAGGTACCTACTGATTTAATAATACTGGAAATGCAGGATTGCAAACACCAACCATGAGACTTCCTGCATAGCTAAGTCTTTATTACTGCTGTTATTTGCAGCCTTGGTACAGCATAATCTTTTTTTTTTAAATGACTGAAGGAATTAATATATCCCATTTGTAGCCATATATCTAGGTTATTCTAACTAGTAGCTTTCCATTTCATTCATAAAAGCCTTTAAATTTTATCCCTATTACCAGGTGAACTATAATTATTCTGGCTTGGTTGAATCTCCAAGGCAGCCTTCAAGAAGAATGGACGTGTTGAAGTAAAATCAGAGAATTTTTTTTTTTAATCCTTTCCACAGGGATACCTGGGGTGAGATAACTTAAAGCAGTTTGGCACATGGGACTGAAAACAAAAGACACGTGAGAAGCCAGACTTAGTGCAAATACACAACAGAAAGGAAAGCTTCTGGTTTTGTAAACTTCTGAAATGCACTAAGTCAGATATCTAGTAACTGAAGCATCAAAACATTTCTACTTCTCAATTTCACGGTTCCTGTCAGACAGAAGTGTGTGGAGTCACACAAGGAGAATCCTGGACATAGTGGAGGACTGTGAAACTCCAACCTCAGTGTCACTTAGGAAGCATTACTAAGCTGTTGATGTTCACCTTGACAATACATTTGTAGACAACCAGTATAAAACAATATAGTTTAAAATATGTTCCAGTAATTTTCTAGAGTGTGGTAAGTTATTTCAGTAAAATTATTCAACTTGTTTCAAGGCAAAATTTTTTACTGCATACATAAACTTAAAACATGTAGTGTGTACCTAAGTTTTAATCAAAATGCAGCTGGAAATGTGGAGTTTAAATGTGTATTAAAACATATTTAATTGAATTGTAGTTCTATGTTATATTCTATTTCTTAATAGAAAAGAATTCTTCCTGAATCACGAGTTACGTGGAAGACTGGAGACTTTCCTCCTGGCTGTGAAAACATCCTTCTAGAAAACTTATCTCTACATGACAAAAATGGAGCAAAGGCTCACTTCTCTCTCTGAAAGGACTCTTTCCTTGTGATCACTCCTTATGATCAATGAACCATGTGCTATTTCTCTATATATGTCTTAGCTAGCCTCTTAATGTTTATGACTTCCTTAATCTGTTGCTGGGTTAGTTGAACTGTTGGCCTGTGTCCTGCTGTGAATACCCATCAAGTGACAGAGGTCTGTTTGGTTGCCAGTCATCAGTGACATTATTTTTAAGAAATACATATTTTGTGGGTCATTACTTGCAGGTCTTTGTTCTAAAGATGTATCTTTGGTTCCGGTTGTAACTGACACTGATGAAGCGAGTGACATTGAATTTTTCCACAACCTGTACCTGTGAGCCCATCTGCAAACACGTACCATCCATTTTTCCCAACACAGGCTTTTCAAGTCTCCACATCACAATGTATCTGAAAGCCAGTCATTTTTAGCAATGATTGGTCATACTGAGTTTTATGTCAGATGTGATAGATCTAGCCAAAGCAAGATAACTTTCTGAAACAAAGTTAATGCCCATTTAGCCTTCTAGGCCACATAGACAACAACGTTGTGGTCATTAGAATAGTTTTTGATATTTTTCCTAGGTCAATGCATACTCTCTAAGCTAGTTTTGAAAATGTATTTATATACAGACACCCATATAAAAAGTGTTTCTTCCTGTACTGCGAAGAAAATACAAATTTGCAAAATTTGCCCTTTTTGAATCTTACAATGTACTAAACTTTATGCTCTTTGATCCTAGCCACTTATATGATAAAATTGCCTTTTCTGGGTGCTTGGACAAAGCCTACATGAAGCATATGCTGAGTAAATGTCAATTTTCACTTTATGCTTGTGAATATTTAACCCAAAGTAGTCATGTGCATATTTAAATCAAAGCATCAGGTGTAAAAGATGGTCCTCTATTTTGGTAAAAACATTTAAGATGTAGCCCTTGTTTTAATTAGTGTTTTACTATAATGGAATCTGCAGTGCAAATGAGGAGGGGCAGTGACAGGATCCAAGGATCAGCCTTCATGCGGCACGTGCTTATGAATGTCCAGATTATCAATGTTAGCTTACCACCACAGGAACACCACCATTTCTCTCTACTCCCAGCTCAGAGAGATGGAGCTCTTTGTGGTTCTAATAAAGCAGCACATCTGTATGTCCATCTTCTGCTATGCTTGAACTCTTGGATGACCTAAAATTTATCTTAACACGTCATTATTCTAGAAATTGTTCAGCATTTGTGTTATAGACACTGAGAATACATTTTAAAACACGTATGCAGCAGTGCCAGACAAACGTCTCTCCAAACCATAGTGTAGGAGAAATTTTTTAAATGCCTGAATTCTAAGACTGTGGAGAAATGTTCTCAGGGTATGAAATAGGTATGCCTAGACACATCTTCCTTCCAAACAGAAAGAAAAGGGGACAGCTAAGAAGTTGTTTAGTTTTATTTAGAATGGTGCATGATTTCTCCCAGTGGTTTGGTTGAATGCAAATAATATTGCCTCTTTAGATTGTGATAGACATTTATTGTACCTGTCTCGTCACCTTTGAACATGGAGGATTTTTGTCTGGGTAGATTTTATAGCAATATCTTATCCGTCTCTCTATTACATGCTCTGTTCATTTTACACCTGGGTGTGCAAGTTTATCAATGTAACATTAAAAAAAAAAAGTTGCAGTTATGTAATGATCGGAAAGCAGGACAATTTTTTTTCAACATTCACTTTGTGCTGGGCTCTGCAAAAGAGGTCAGTATCATTACTCCTTTTTTGTAGAAGGGCAAAGAGTCTTAAAGAGAAGTTAAATTAATTGCTGCAGGTAAATCTGCAGTAAAGCCCTGATTTCTTCATTCTTGTCAACAGACACCTTTGCCCTTGTTCCTGTCACAGTTCATTATCCCCTTGTGTTAGTACTTACTTGTGCTTCCGTCTGTCTTGCCTTTTATTTCTATACCCTTTTCTGTTCTTTGTTTCTCAGCTTAGGAGGCATTTGGGGTTCTTACACTCCTGAATGTTTACCTGTAGGGACTTTCTGTTTTGCTCAGAATCACAGTCAGGTTTACAATACAGAGTTAAAATCATATAAGAAATCTCATCCCACTTCTTCAGCTGTGGGATGAAGTATGCACAGTTGCTCCTGGGAGATGGCTTAGACCAATTACATTAAGTGCAGAGATTAAGCATGCTCCATCAATACACCCTTTGGAGAAATCAACTGCCAAATTGTACCATGGGAGATCCTTCTGAAGTGTATAGATTGAATGGGTGAGTTTTACTAGGCAGCAAAAGGGCAGTCCTTCCTTGTGATATCTGAAATACCTGCCTGAACATGAAAAGCACAGAGCCTTCTCTATTAAACCATTATCAGAACTATCTCATTTGGGTAAACAGCATTTTTCCCTTATAAAGCACTGAACATTTTAATAAAAACTTTTGAAAAACATTCAGGCTGACACAAATTTCTGGACTAGAACCTCCACTCTGAGTAAATAAAAAGGGGTCAACGAAACAATATATTACTAAAATATGACATTTTACTGGGGGTTGTTAGGCAAACCTAATTATAAGAATCACTACCATCAGCTCTGCTGCACTGAGACCTGCACTGAGCACCTGGCAACTAACTAGAACATGATCGTACATATACACAGTCAAATTTTTGTGAAAGAGGGTAAATCTGCCATAGAGAGAGTAGATTACCCTGCAGGTCTTTTTTTTGTGTGTTCCAGTATCTTATATTCAGATGAAAATGCAAACCCTTGAAGCATTGGAGAATCCACATATGTTGGCAAAGGTTGGTCACTTTGCACATGTCCATGCCACATGTGGTCTACAGTTTTCTAAGAAAATTATGGAGGTGGAAAAGGTAATTCATTCACTATTTCTGTATTTGTTAGCAAGAGAGCTGTCAAAATAGATCTGTAGATAAATCACTTCTTGCAGGTTTTATAACAGGTTTGTCCTATCAAGATAAGCCTCTCCTCCCAGATAAGAAGCTGTGTCAGGTTGCTCTGGTGAAACTCTAGCTGTTCACAGACCAATCTGTTCTAGGCCAATGCTGTCTACGTTGTCTGTTTCCCCATGGGATGTGCTGCTGGGTGGTGTGGCAGCTACCGACGAGCGCTTGGTGTAATACAGGATGTCAGTTTGCTTTTACAAACGGTGACAGAAACAAGCTCCCTCTCTTTTCTCCCCCCCTCTCCTTTTGTGAAACTCTGGGCTCTATCTCAGCATCTATCACCTCAACTCTATCAGCTCAGTTTCCCTCCTACAACCAGACCTGGCTGTGCTCAGCCAGCCGGGAAAGCCTGCCCTCCACTGCCTGTGCTCCTGAAAGGCATCAGCCACGGAATTAATTGTTCAGCAAAGTGTCTTGACTGCTGGGGCTGAAGAACAGAGCAGATGTGTACAGCAGGTGCTTTATTCCCATGTGCCTATAGGACAAAACCGAGGCCACCCCACACTATTTAAGGGTGGGCAATGGCTGGTCCCGAGTTCACTCAGGGGTCACTGGCATCGCATCCACCCACTGCAGCCGAACGGGGCACCCAGAACCAAAAAGCGACCACCATAGCATGGTGCAGGGCCCTGCTGACCAGCTCAGCCTGGTCCTGTTGCTCAGCACCACCGACCTACCCCTAACACATCTGCTTCCAGAAATCTGCGATGTTCCACTTGTTTAAAGACCCACATCCCACAGCGTGGCCCTGCCCCAGTCAACCTGCCTTACCTACCCAGAGTGGACGGCCTCCGGGAGCCAAGGCACGCACCTGTCTCAGCCCGCAGCCAGCCTGTCCCGGGCTGCAGCTTCCTCGAAGTCCAAGGCCATTTGGGGCAGGAGCTCAGGTTACAGCAGCCTGAAACCCCTGCAGCTTGACTATTGCAAATGGCCTCCCATCACTTGCTATGTTTGTAAAGCCTGCTACAAACAGGCTCCCTAGAAAGAGAGGTGACCTTAAGAAAGACTTACCGTCAGGGAGAAACTGACTGAAGTGCAGGTTGGAATGACAGAAAATATTATTAAGATTTTTACATTGTTTACTTGTTGAAGAGAACTTAGTCCCTCAAAAATCAAATGCCCAACAACATGTGCTGTTACTGTAGAAATGCTTTCAGGTTTGGAACCGTGCATCCAGAGCAGATTACAAATCATCAGAATACTCCGAGCATAATAAGGACACCCTATAAATAACGTAAAGGGTTGTGATGCCAGGGAAGCACGTTCTTTTCTCAGGGAAGGATTTGCCTGGGGGCAAACTGTTGTCCATTCCCCCTCCCCAAGCCCCCTGTTAGCACTTCTGAACACAGTATATAACCTGCAGTGGCTTGGGCACAGCCCTCCGGGTGTTCCTCCTCCTCCATGGCTCAGCTTTGCTTGTTCCCCACCCGCCTTCATGGTGTTATTTACAGAATTTAGGCTTAACCCTGGCGTGGCTTCAGTGAGAGACATGGTCATAAAAACATTGTTCAGCATCCTGTGCACCTGTGTCCCGCACTGGGTCAAGCTTTACAATGTGGCATGTAATCCTCATTCAACTTCTTATGAAAAACTTGAGGTAATTGAAAAATTTGTAACCTCTAAAACTAAGTGCCGTGTATCCATCTGACACAGTAACTGCTACAAGTCTGCACCATGAGCAGAAACGTCAACAATACAGCAGAAATGAGTACTCGTTCTCATATTTACTTCAGGTGAGAACGGTTGCGCCAATCACTCAAACCTATTGCTCCACGTAAGTGATTTAGGAATACTGAGCATTTCTCTGAGTTTCTCAGTGAGTTTTGCATGAATGGGTGTGTTTTGCTTACAAATCAGCATTTGATTACTTGATTGTCCCTCCCTTTCCAGGAGGTATCTCCTCCAAGGAATGAAGCCTATTAATTTACTTATTTCAGGCTGTCAGGAAACCTGATGGTTTGTAGATCTATAAGGTAGTAGTTAGCTTTGTTAAAAAGTTGCTTATTCCTCGAGCTACTGAGGATAAAAAAAAAGTCCTGAGGCAATGGAAACTGCAACAGAAAGAAAAATGAAGGAAATTAATTTACGATCAACCAAAGATAAATCCAGAAGAAGGAATAAGTACAGGCCTTTCTGTGTCAGTTGGTTTTCATTTCAGTTTCTCTTTATTCTTTAACAGAACCTTTTCCCCATCCCTCTTACTGTTTATTTAGGAATAGGGTGCCTTAGCATTGAACACATCCTAGAAGAGTGCAAAGTATCTCCACAGGCTGTAACAAGAAGGACATGATTTTTACTTTGCTTTGGCTGTAGAGCTATGGGCAATCAGCTTTCCTTAGCTGCATAGCTGTAAGGGGATCTGTGTCTCCATTAGCCTTAGTAGGGCCTGCAAACAAGCTGGTTCCCTCGCTGGCTTTCTGAAATTTGCTTTGTTTGCCTTCTCAGCTCTAAAATCGTAGGCTAATATTTGTTGGTGTTCCTCTGAGCTAAGGGATTATCTGCATATGCATCTGTATCAGATGATTCAAATGTGTTGGCTTCTGTGTGGACCTGTTGTTTTAAGTGTATCTTAGAATCTAGTTTAAGTTAAATTTCCTCCTAATTGTTTAAGCTAAACTGAAAAAAGGCTACTTAAAACTGCTTGGAGAAAAAAATAAAGAGGCACAAATTCTGTCAGTCTAAGAGATCATGGTAGTATGGGCCTCTTCTGGCTGCCCTCTCAGGGCTTTCCAGATGCCTGGTTTGCATAAGGGCAGTTCTATGGTATCAAAAAAAAAGGTGTAGTAGCCTAATATTGCTGCCTCTGAGATGATGAATTAAGCAATGATTTAGGCAACGCATGCCTAAAAAAAAGCAGTGTAAGAAGAGGGTAAGCTTAAATGATACCTCCATTTGCAGCTCAGGGATTTTCTGACTCCAAAGAGACCATACAGCCATATGTAATGGTTGAGTGGATTAGCAATTAGTAATCCTCACTGGATTTCTCTTCCTCAAACCTGTCTAGTTTACCCTGGAGCCCATATAAACATTTAGCTTCTTGTGGCAGGTAATTCCACTGAATGGCACTCCTTTGGTGGAAAAAACTCCTTTGCTTTGCTTGTTCAGAACTTGTTTGCTGCTAGCTTCAACTATTTTCCACCCTTTCCCTGCTGGTTATACTTTCATAATCGCTTCTATATACCTTAGGTCAACTTGTTTCAGAACGAGGAGTCCTAATTTACTTAGTTGTTCATTGCTAGACTTCTGATACGGCTTCTTCTCCACTGACTCTTCAATTTGAAGGTCTGCATCTGGAGGGGAGAGCGGACAATGACTTCAGGCTTGTGTTAGAAGTGAACATAAACTTATCTAAGCTGTTTGATGGACACTGGTATGCACTGTAGCCACCTGCTCTCTTTCTGTTGGTCACATACATTACTTAAGTAATTGTGATTATAATACATAGAGAGATAAGAGTTTCTGTTCAAATGACATGTTCTTGTAGTAAAATTATGTAGTGATGTGTGGGGATTTTTTCCAAGTGGTACCAGTAAAACATGACTCTGTGATGTCAGTTACGCATATGCATGGCTGTATTCATGCAAAGTGGTAACAGTTAAACTGCAAGTGGCACAGAAACCGAGAGCTGCTTAGTTTCAATGGAAAACCAGCCCATTTAGAGTGAGGGCACCTGCGCAGGAGGTGCGTGCATTGAATGGTATGAGGAGAACGCTAAGAAAGGTCCAGAATAATTTAGATGGCTTGCTACAGCAGGCCTGAAGGTGTGCCTTTCTTGGCGCTCTGAGCTTTAGCAGATACGCCGTGAGAAATAAGGCATGGTTGTACGAGTGAGGAATGGGGAGAGTGAAAAACACCGGCAGGCAGAGGCTGTTGCTACAGAAGCCTGGAACGTCAATGCAGAGCAGTTTGCGTGCCGTTGTCTGTCTCGGATTATGTCTCTGCTTTGTCACACAAAGCAAGTGATTCATTGCTTTTTTTGCTCAGGGTGGGGCAGTAATTACTTTCCTGGATTGCTAAAAATAAAGTCTAACCATGACTAAAATACTAATCTTTAAAAGGGGGGGGGGGGGGGGGAGCAAAAAGCTGATGTCTCCTGTAAGTAAAATTCCATTCAGAATGGATTTATACTATGGGTATGAATAATAAATGCATGTCTTTATATAATGAACGACTTGCGCCACAATCTATTTTTACTTAATCAGACCTCTATTTATTCCTAATGTATGTTCCCATGGACGATAAGATACACTAATTTTCTTTTCCTACTGCTATTTATTCTCTCAGCATGTGGTTTTCCTTCTTCATTCATCAATACATATCCCTCTGTGGAATGCCAAGCTGTCTTAAAAATACCAAAATGAAACATACTAACCTGTTGGGTCTTCTGGTGTGGAAGTATTGGACTTGCACAAAAAAAAAAAAAAAAAATCTGTTGCTTATCTTTTGCTATAACTAGCAGGTGCTGACTGGTATTATGTTGGGCCTTGCTGCTAATCTGCTCGCCTTTTAATAACCTGGAAAATTACTGTTGGACCACGTGTTCTGGTAAATTGATAGTGTGGGATGATAACATATATTTTTCATACTATGCAAATACAATTTGTACTTGTAAATTATTTTTACTTTCTTGAGGAATGTTGATCGTGTCATAGTCCAAGTAAGCAGGGGAGAACTATGAATTCCAGAAGTGCCTATCCTGCAGTTCCTTGGCCTAGCAGTGGTCTGCGTTGGTGACTCAGTGATTCCTGCTGCAGAGTTGTGCAGTGACTGCTGCAGAACAGCTCATTTGACTGTTTTCTCCAAGAGGTCTTATTTATGATCAGGACAGTGCTATCTAAGGAAACTTTCTGAGGGTTATTGCTTTTGTGGACCCGAGATACACTGTCTTCTGGTGTGTGGGGCCTTCTGGTGGGAGGTAAAAATGGAGCTGAGGCAATTGGGAGAGACTGTGGTACTTATCTGAAAAAGGTGGCAAACCTTGTTAGATGGAGTACAAGCTGTCAGATCGGTTTTGGGAGAGCTGCGCTACTGGATGTTGTTGTCTGTCTGTGTGTGGGTCTTGGGGTAGCAACAGGACAGCGTGTTAGGTGTAAAGTGTTTGGAGTTTCAAAGAGTTGCGGGAAGCAGGAGAGTGGAGGTGAGCATCCCCGCGGAGCGATGCTGGGCACCGTGTCATCACCCCAGCGCTCTGCAAGGGCTGGCGGCGGTGGGGAAGGGGTCTCGGGCGCCGTGAGGAGCAAGGGCTGCCTCCCACAAGCGCTCTCTGGGGACACGCCACCGGCGCCACCTTGGCTGCTGCAGAGCTGGCACCTGTGCTGCTCCCAGGTGAAGGGCTCCACAAGCCCGTGTGCCAAGCCTGGAGGCCGGTGCGCCCTGAAAGGAAGACCAGTGGGAAGGGCAGGGCAGCGGCCCTGGCCATGGATCCTCCTTGAAGTACTGTCGGGAGCCGCACTCCAGCCCCCCGCCGCCGTGCGGAGGACGGCGTCTCCCGAGGAGCAACGCTCCCTGGGTGTGGCCGCCAGAGGCCCGATGAGGAGCCGGCACCTGCGGCGCCCCCTGCCCCGCCGTCCCCCCGGGCGGCGGTGGGCTCCTCCGGCCCTTCCTCTCACTCCCCAGCTCCGCTGCCGCTGACGAACGGCCCCCCAAGGCCGCCGCAGCCCGGCCGGCCGCTCCCCCGCGGCGCCTCAGGAGCTTCCGCCCTCCCTCCCCGCGGGCGCCCGGCGCGGCCGCCCCCGCCCTCCCCCGCAGGCCCCGCCCCCCGCAGGCCCCCGCTGCGCCGCCGGGGCTGCCCCGCCGAGCGCCTGCCGGCCCGCGGCGCCCCCGCCCGGCTCCTCGCTCGGGGGCCGCGGCGTTTCCCGCCGACCCCGGCTCTGGGCCCCGGGCGGCGGCGCCTCCCGCCGGCCGGGCGGCAGCGCGGTGCGGCAGGCGGGGGAGGCGGCGGGCGGGGCGGCCCCGGCTCGTTGGGGTCCTGCGCGGCGGGCGGGCGGGCGGATCGGTGTCTCCTTCACTTCGCCCTCCAGTGCCAGCGGCTGCAGCAGCGCGGCCTCCTCACGGCGACACCCGCCCGCGGCCCCGGCTCCGCTCCGCCCGGCCCCGCCGCCCTCCCGCGCTAGCCAGGTGCCGGCTCGGGCCGCGACCGGCGCCGCGGGAGCGGGAGGGACGGGCGGGGGCTCGCCTGTGTGCGAGCGAGCGAGCGGGCGGGCGGGCGGGCGGGCGGGGCCGGGGCCGGGGCCGGGGGCCGCGCGGGGCCGGGGGCGCCTTCCCCAGCGCCCAGGCTAACGGCGGGGCGGGGGCGGCCGGGGGGCGCGGGGCCGCGTGTGTGGGGGGGGCGTTCTTCGCACGCGTCTCCCTCCCGCCGTGGCCTCCGCAGGCGCCGCGCCCTCCTCGGCGTGCGGGCCCCGGGCCGGGCCGGGCCGCGGTTACATAAGGGGCGGCGGGCGGGGGTCAGGCCGGGATGCCCAAGATGGCCGCGCGGAGGAGTTCACCTTGCGGCGGGCGCGGGCGCCGCCGGGCCTGGCGGTGGGCCTGGCGGGAGCGGCGGGCCTGGGCCGCGGGGGGGACCTGGCGCGGGGCGCCGCCGCCCCGGCCCGTCGCTGCAAGGGGGTGCCGCCGGCGCCCCGCGCCTCCCGGCCCGGCTTTTCGCATCCCCGGTTTCCCTTCCCATGTCCTTCTCTTGTGGCAGCCTCTGCCTCGCTCCTGCTTTCTGTTTCTGAACACGTAGCTCGTTCTCAGATGTTTCATTTTCTTTCCGTTCTCCGTAGAGTCTCTAAATTGGCCTAGCTATGGCGCCTAGACTAGCGTGTCCTCTGAGATGTAAGTAGGGAGTTGAAGCAAGGGTAATGAGGTTTTTTTTCGGGTTTTTTTTTTTTTTTTTAAGCTTTAGTAGCAGTGTAAGTCTAAAGGTCGGTGGTATGTCCAATATATTTTAGCAAAGTGGTTTTTGAATAGTGTCAATTTCTCTGTTGCTCTTTACATTACCGGAATACAATTTCAGTGTAGTTATTGCCATTTTTTTTCAATTGCATGAATATTTAGCTTTTTTTATTATAGCCTGATCTAGCCTCACCTTCAGTATCCTGAGATCTTAAAATTGTTAGAAGTCTTTATAGAAGTCCTTGGCATTCCTTTAATTGTAGGGTGTGAGAGAGTTTTGTAATATTACCTCGAAGGAAAGCTGTGATGTAATAATTCTGATAACATTAATACATTTTTTTGGTTTGGGATTGTATTTTTTTTTCTTTTTACAGAAGAAGGAAGGATGTGTGTGGCTCTTGAGTAATAGATTAATTAAACTTTTTTTTTTTAGGGTGGCATGAAACAAAGATCAGGAGCTCCCACTTGATTCAAGTAGATTTGTGTTTCTGAAATTAGGAATAAGATTATCTGATAGTTGCTTTCACAACAAACCTCTTGTTAAATGTTACTTATATTGTAGTCATTTCTAATTAGTAGCTTTTAAGTGAAAAAAACCAGGGTTGCAGAAAATTACTTCTGATTGTAAGAATTTGCAAACCTAGCTAACTTGCCAATGTTGGAGGACACAGGAATGATTTTTTTTTTTTTTTTTGGCCAGATTTTCATTTAATGAGCATTCTGATGATGGCACTGGCTTATCAGGTATTTAGTATACCTGAAATTAACTCTTGGTTTCCCCTTTTATCCTTGTCCATCCCTGTTAGAACAGCAGTGTGACAGTGTACTGTGTTTTAACTTTTTATCACAAAACTTGCATCTGTAGGCTGGAATGTCTGACAAATACTGGTTGGTTTCCTTGCAGTGGGAAGGATGCTTGACTAGGCCAGATAAAAAGGCACCATCCTTTTTACTGTAGTAATCCTTTGAACTGAGACACAGATACCGGTTTGTTGACTTCTCAGGACATTACTGCTTAGCATAAATTGCTTGTCTGTAATGATTGTCTAGTTAGATTGGAAACACTGAAAACAAAAGCAAAAAGCTCGTTTATTTGTACTGTAAAAGCATGTCTGTGCTAAAGGCTAGTATAAGACTTTAAAACTAGAAATAATTATTCTTCTGAAGATGCTAGTTAGAAGTGAGACCTATTCATTAAAGGAAAAACACATAGCTAAACCTTCTCTAAATTATTTTAAACTGCTAATGAATTGTATAGTTGCTGTACAGCAGAAATTTAGAGGGAGAAGAGCAGTGTTTCCACACTTTCTTGTAATTTGGGCTACCGCTTGCTTCTTATTGAATAAATAATAGGAACCATTTAATGTCTTGTCACCGGGACTAGTATCTGTTCTGCTATAGAATCTTTTTTTGCTCAAGACTTATGCCGTTTATTATGGACTTGAACTTGGGCAAAGCCTTTTCAAGCTTCAAATGCTCCAAGTAATTTTCATGTGTGGGGTTTTTTTTTGTTGTTGTTTTATTAAGAGACAGTTTACTCTATGGTAAAACAGAATTGTTTCGTGCTCTTGAGCAAGTAATGGATGTCTTGCTATAGTGACCTGGCTGTAGAGTTTAGAACTCCTTACTAAAGAAGGTTTTTTTAAAATTTTGTTTAAATGTGAATGTAAATGTTTTTCCTCAGAGGAGGTTGAAGTGACCTCCTTATGGCTTAGGAAGGTGGAGTAAGGTACTCTGGAAAACTGCATTAGAAATTGTAGAAAGATAAGAAAGTCTTGTGCCTTACTATTGCTTGCTAAAATTGTTTGTTTGGGTTTTTTTTTTTTTTTTAAATAGTAGCAGTTCATACAACTAGGCTGTATATG
This sequence comes from Pelecanus crispus, assembly GCF_030463565.1. Taxonomy (NCBI): domain Eukaryota; kingdom Metazoa; phylum Chordata; class Aves; order Pelecaniformes; family Pelecanidae; genus Pelecanus; species Pelecanus crispus. The sequence continues at coordinate 25,532,817 of NC_134652.1, forward strand.
GCAGATGTAATTAGTTTCTGGTTTTGGGTTTTTTGTGCGGCTGCTATTCTGAAACAACACTCTGTTTAGTGGAATGGTGCCCTAAAGGAAATTTTTCTGAATTGGGTGTTCCAGGAAAGTTTTCCCTTTGTGTAGATAAGGCCATGAAAAGATGGAAAGAAACTTTTTTGAGAGGGAGGAAAAAAGAAAGCTTGCCTTGGTGCTGTATTACTGAATACGCTTCTGATCTTGTGGAGATCTGCAGAAGATAAGCAATTCTATAGCCAGGTGTTGAAAATTCAAATATTGGTTAAAAGTACTATATAAAAATGAAAGTAATATTTTCTGCTTGCAGTTGAAAGTTGACATATGAGAGTATTGCCCTTTTTATTTTTGAGGTTCTGAAGATATTTTTTATTTACTAAAAAAAAAAACACCACACAAGAGCAAGATCAACAGTCAATTATGTTAATCTGACTTTCTCCACAAAACAAATGTGACCAGTTTGAAAAGATAAGAGAAGATTTTTGTTTGCTTGTGTTTAGCCTTTTTATGGTGCTTATCTAGTTAGTTTCATTGGGTGGTTTTTTTTTTTCCCCTCTTTCACAGCACGGGGGGAGTTATTAATTCTTTGAAATCTGCTCTGTTTTCTGTATTTTAAAACTTGAAAATGCAGCGCCTCTGTAACAGTGGCCTTTTGCTATTGAAATAATGCGAAAACAGTCATCGAAGGAAGGTACAGATAGAGTGTATCTTCACAGGGAGGAGAGCCATACAGGCCTGTGAGAGACCTTAGTCTGGTATCTGTCCATTGGGCCAGGGAGGCTGGGTCGTAGCTAGTCTTGAATAACAGGTTCTTTGACAGTGAGATTGCCAAAGGCTCCCCATCTGAGAAAGGGACTTCTAAAGAGAGCTTTTCTCACTGCCCCAGCACTCCTACTACTTGTTTTAAACTAACAAGACAACCTCCCAAACTTAAACTCTTGTACGATATAGGGGAGAAAAAACTTTATCAGATTGATTGCTAGTTAATGGCATTAGACTCTCTTTTTTTAAACTGTATGTCTACCATTTACAATATGGGGCAAATGATGTTGCAGAACAGATATGCACTCTTTTTACATTTTGAAAATAAAACCATGTAGGTCCTCTCAGGTAATTTTCGTAAGCATCTGTCAAATTTGACTTTGTGGAACTTCAGGAAAGAACTGTCTGCATTATAGTTTTTCAAATTTCTAGTTTCCTGGGTTTTGGTGGCAGCTGCCAACTCTGGAAATGTGAGCTATTAGTTGATTTTTGGTAATTAAATTTAAAAGAACTGGGTGATCTTGTAATGCCTCTTCTCTATGTTAGGCGGATTACCTAAGCCAAGAAAACATTCAGTGTTCATAGTGGCCATCACTGAAAATCTGTAGGTGTTTTACAGAATACTGTAATTGAACCATCTATTAACTGCCTTTATATATGGATCTGCCTTAAAGAGTATCTTTAAAGAGTTGTGGTAGCATTTTTTGTGCGCGCGCAATGGTAAGAGGTTCACTATTAATTAGCCCCTTACCTTTCAGCTCCAATGGCGATTCCTCCATCATACGTAGACCTTGGCAAATCTGCCAGAGATATCTTCAATAAAGGATATGGTAAGAATAGTACCTGTTACAAAACACGGTGTTTGTGGTGCTGCAATGAATTACCTTTTTAAGCCTATATGTAAAACTGAATGCTCAAATGCCTGTGTTTCTGGGGAGGGGGAAGGTGTGTTGTTTTTATGTCATTACCGTCAACTAACAGATCATTGGAGGCTTTTCGTGGGCTGTTTTGTTCTGAAGTCTGTTAAAACTTACTGCTTTAGCCACATAAATGTCAGAGGTATACAAGTATGCAAGAATGTAAGCATCGGGTGTCATTTGACTTAGGAATACACTTTGTTTACTGCTCTGTGCCACAACATTTGTTGATATAGAAAGGGATATATACCACTGTAGCATTATAGCCTTTTTTGGAGTAGAGAGAGGAATAGCTATTGGGATAAAGAGTTCTTCAGCATTTTAAAATGCTCTAACACCAGGCAGTTGCATAGTTGAATTCTGCTTCATTACAGTGCTGTTTCTTTCTGGTCTTTGGGAATGCATGTGGGGGCTTTTTCACCAACACTGTCGCTCAGCTGTAAGGGTCACAATGTAAATTGACAATCCCATAAAACCTACTTATATTACAGTTCCAGTGGCTGTGTATTTCCCAGTGACTTCACTTTTACATTTTTTTACTTTGACATATTTCTTCTTGGTGCTGAGAGACAAATTCTAGGCATTAGGATAGCTCTTCAAATGGCATTGACTACAAAGCTGATGTTATTCCAGGAACAGAAAAGAATGCATTTTTTCTGTAACTAAATTTACTCTTGGAAGACATCGTTTGGTAGTTGAATGTACAGTGTACAACTGAGAGGCTACTCCCCACTTTCTGTGTGATGATGATAGAACAGAACTCCCGGCTTGTTCTAGAGTGGCCTCCTCTACTCACTGTGGCATCTAAAATCTGAGTGTTACAGAAGTCAGTCTATAGTTGTTTTTATATATGTTTATACATGGCACACTGCTGAGACTGTCTGGAAAACCAGCTACTTGGAAAATGTGCGTGGGCTTTGTTAAAGCCTACTGGTGTAACTCTGACTTCTGTTTGTTAAGGTTTTGGCTTGGTGAAACTGGATGTGAAAACAAAATCTGCAAGCGGAGTGGTGAGTTTAAATACCTTTTACTCATTATAGTTTCCTGGGTATGTTCTGATATTTAATTAGAAAGGGCACTTTCCAGATGCTGTTAAGTAGTTTATAGGTTATAAGAATGATAAACTTTTAGTGTAAAATAATTTCAGAAGTCCCTGAAGATCTGACTTTTTATTCTGAACCTAACTGGGGTATCACACTGTTTAGTAAAGTAAAAAGTTAACGTAATAATAAATAAATAATAATAAAATTAGTTGTCCCTCGTCTTATGCCTGAAGGTGAACAAAGAGCTGACATGTTTTTTGAAGTATTTTAATGTATCAATCATAGCACACAGAATTTATTTCTAAAGTACCTTGTGATACTATTTGTATTTGGTGGAAGTTTCTGGCATCTTGATGCTTTTGTGAAGTAGTTGGCAGTGAATTAGTATGTTGAATCTTTGGTTCCTCTCTAAAGGTATTAAAGTGTTGCAGTAATGTTCCATGCAAGATGTCTTGGTCATGCAAGCAGTGCCTTCTGTAACTTTTATCTATTTCTAGAGCAGACTTTGCAAGATAAAGGTAGATTTTCACACACACACACACACCCCCTGCTTCCCCCATAACTGGAAGCTTTAACAGTGTAACTGGCTGTTACAAACAAGATGTGTGGGATATATGCTGTGTTTTTTCTAGAAGTCTGTATCGCAATTGAAGCACTGAAGTGCGGTTTGCAAGAGCCCTATTATAGATGTAGTTGTTCTTATTTTAGCTTGTTTCTTTTGAGGACTACCAGTAATACTGGTAAAACTCTCTGAAAAATCCAAGCCTTCATGTGAATCCCATGCCAGTTACAAGCAATCTTTCCCAGGAGAAGGCGCTGGCATGTATGTACTGCAGATGTTTTAAAGCAGAGATAAGAGATAATGTAATAATTTGCCGCTCCTGAAGGTATTACCACAATGGTTGCAGTCACATATACCCTGTGCAGTAGGAATAGCACAAAGCTAGAAGTTAAAGCTGAAGGTATTTGGACTTGAAGTTGTTTAGTTCCTGTCACTTGCCAAGAAATAGACCTTACTAGAATTACGCAACTGTGTGGATGGTTTAGTGGTTCACTAACATAAGACAAGTAAATGTCTTGGCCATGGTTAAATTTGATCATCCACCGTTAAAGAACGGTCTCATGTATGCTTGCGATGTGCACTAGGTCTTGGGCTATGAGAATATGACTGCTTAAGGACTTGTGATTTCAAATCCATGTTTTCTTCTGGGAGAGGTGAGTGAGGAGTCGATTTGAAAATAGTACTGTGCATGGAGGAAGTCAGAGATCAAAATCTTGATTTATACGTTTAAAAAAAGTTGAAATAATAAACTTTTTAAACCATAAGGGCAATAATGTTTCAGTGGGAAGGGCTCCTTAACATATATTTGCAAACCAGACTTCCAGTTCTACTAGGTATTGCCTTTAGTTTCTGAATAGTGGTACACAGAAATTACTCATTCTGTTCTTTGTGAGGATCCAAACAGTGAGAGACATCAGGGACTACTTAGTTTAATAAGGAGATTTGAGTGATATTGCTAACTTTTAAATACTTTCAAGAATTCCAAGTAAAACTGCCAGAAGCATAAAATCAGACTGTTGCCTCAGCTCACAATTCAAATGTGAATGTTCTTCCTGTGTGTCATTAAACCGAAGTGTCAGGGGAATAGGAATTTTACAGATGTCAGTAGAAACACGTGTGCCTATGGCTTGTGTGAAAGGCTGGTTGCATTGGTTAGACTGAACTCTCTTAAAAAGCAGCAAAAAAGCCCAAACCAAACAAAAAAACAAACCACCACCAATCCCACCCCCAATTTGAAAAATGATGGCATTCTATGACATTTTACAGTTGTACATAATTTATCTTTGGAGGTGGTTGACTGGAATAATGAAAATACATATGTGATCCTTAAATAATTTTACTGGAGTTGCATTATGTGCCTTATAGTGTTCTAGGCTTTTGGTTTGATTTTTAATTTGCTCATTACAAGTATCAGACTTAATCTTATATTTCAAGAACTTGTTTCTGCTTTTAAGGAGAATACTTACGGTAACTACTGTCTTGCTTCTGAGTTATGTTGCAAACCTGTCCATTTTGTAACAGTGGCAGAAACTTTGCAGTTGAGATGGGGAGGCGGGGGAGGCCTCCATGTGGGTATAAATTGTCTAGTTCTTCTTGTCCATGTCATTCCCCCTTCTCCCCCTGCAAGTTGTCTAATGTTGTTGAACTTGTTGCATAGAATAACAAGATCTTAGTGTTTGCTGAAGAAAAGTCTTTTCTCTTTTGGCACTGTGTAATGCTTTCGGGATCACATGCATCTTCTGTATAACGTGGACGCTATCCTTTTTAGGAATTCACAACATCGGGTTCATCGAACACAGACACTGGAAAAGTGAATGGGAGCTTGGAGACCAAATACAAGTGGGCTGAGTATGGGCTGACTTTCACAGAAAAATGGAACACAGATAACACTCTGGGAACAGAAATTGCAATTGAAGATCAGGTAATAGATTAGGAGAGTATTTGTTTGTTTTACCTACCTAGCAGAGCTGAATTTATAGCTTTACCTTATCTTCTCCCCCTTCAATTAGATTGCCAAAGGCTTGAAGTTGACATTTGATACAACTTTCTCACCAAATACAGGGTAAGAATTGTTCACCTTTTTACCTTATTTAGGGCAGTAACAACACCCATGGTCAGTAAATGTTCATCTGGTCTGTTGTAGTGACGGAGATATGTATGGTTTGCTATTGATCCACGTTAGCAAATCCCAATGCTAAAGGCTTCCGCTTTTTAGCATCACATCTTACACCGTGGGGTTAGTATTGGAAACTTCACAACAGCTCACTTTGCTTATTTTCTGGGATAGAAATACTTGGAAGATTGCAGGAGGCATGAAAACGCCTCTACGTTCGTCACAAAATGCCTCTTCGTGGTAGCTCTGTGCTTTGGCCCAGTCTAGAGGATGCATGTGCATGGCATTTAGATGCATTGTGTGGAGTCATATGGCTCGAATTTGTCAGTTCATTGAGGAAGATCAAGCCTTGTCTTAAGATAACTGTTTCTCTGTTTCAGAAAGAAAAGTGGTAAAATTAAGTCGGCGTATAAACGTGAATGCCTAAACCTAGGTTGTGATGTTGACTTTGATTTTGCTGGACCTGCAATCCATGGTTCAGCTGTCTTCGGTTATGAAGGTTGGCTTGCTGGTTATCAGATGACTTTTGATAGTGCCAAATCAAAATTGACCAGAAATAACTTCTCTGTGGGTTACAAGACTGGAGACTTCCAACTGCACACTAATGTGTAAGTACTGAAAATTGTGTCTAGATTTACAGAAGCAGGCTTTCTCTACCTTCCCTTCTAGTCGGAATACAACTGCTTGAAATAGCAAGAGGTGCTTGCAAGGCCCTTAAGCGGAGTGCATTTTTCAATAGGAAATGATAAATGTTACTTTGTTTCTTCACCCCCCCCCCCCCCCCCCCCCCCCCCCCCCGAAATAGTAAATACTGGTGGCTTTTTAACACTTTACAGCATAATACATGCTAGAGCTTACCAAATACTGAAGTACAGCCAAATTGGAAGTGCGATAGTTCAGTTAAGCTGATCGCAGTGCTTTTTCCAGCTTTTGCATTACATTGAATTGTATCTGAATATAATGAAGGGCAGCAGATTTGTTAGAGGTAGTAATTAGTGTTGCACTGTTTAAGTAGGCCAGTAGTAGTTTCTGGAGCAAGACTAGAGTTTTGCTTTTGGACTTTTTGAGCAGGTTCATCTTCTTGCCTCTCTGGGATGAAGAGTGCATGAAACACATAGAATGTAACTAAACAAGTGTAAGACATCTTGTTTATGAACTTCCTTCAGACTTGCTGACTTTAGATCTAAAATGTTCTTCAGAGCAAGCTGATGAAAACCCGCTAAAGAACATGGTGTTTTCAATCTAAGTTAGTAAAAATTGGTGGTGTTCTAGTGCATTTAGTTAGGAAATAACTAACTTGATTTTTGAGGTAGAAGTTTGTCCTTTTGGAGGGGGAGGATGGGGATTGTATCTGGGTTTATGGATATTGAGGGGTATGGGAGGAAGCTACAAAACACTATAGTCTGGGCTGTAAGAATTCCATTTCAGTTTACTAATGTCATACATTGTGACAGATTTTTTTAAAAGGTCATCTAATTCTTTAGGAATATCATATGTATTCAATAATCATAGAATTCAGAATGCCCGTTTCCTAACTGTTAACATTTATCTGTTTTGTAAGGATGTGATTTGGAACGACAGTCAAGTACTTGGTTCAACGTTAGTGTGAGAATTAGCTGTGTAGCACTCTGAAATATCTTTCCCCCCTGCCATGAATTATTGCAGTTTAATTTTGCCGTGAAGCCTTTGTTCATCTCCCCTTCTCCTGTCAAAAAAATTGAAACAACTCAGATTTTTTGAATTCTTACTTGAATAAAAATGTGAAGTAGTTAAAAAAATATGTTGGGATTATGTAAATATAGGAAACTAACTTTTTTTCTTAATTTGTGCAGCAATGATGGTTCAGAATTTGGTGGGTCTATTTACCAGAAAGTGAGTGACAATCTTGAAACTGCTGTAAACCTGGCTTGGACAGCAGGTAGCAACAGCACTCGCTTTGGCATTGCGGCTAAATACAAGTTGGATTCCACTGCTTCTATCTCTGTAAGTATGGCTCTAACCAAAAGGGTTATGCTAAGCACAGTTTATTTTCAGTTTCTGTGAATCTGTGTGTTATTAGTACAAAAGAAGGTAATAGGTCAGGAAGTCTTGTAGGAATTACTCTTACAATCCAGGCAGTTATAATTAAACCAGCAGTATTTACATTTTGTAATGTTGCATACAGTGAGGTCTGTTTTAGAATCTGTAAAATGTTGTGCTGCTGTAGAGGACTTAATGTATTTATTTAAAAAAAAAAAAAAATTGGAAAAAAATCCCTTCATGTCTAGTTTCATAAGTTTACAGAATTTTTTAAAACCAATTTTGGGGAGCTCTGCCATGGCAAGAACTCTGGTGATACTGATTAAAAAGGTGATAGGCAGAAAAGCTTTCTGTATGCTAAAAAGTTAGAATTGAACCTGGATTGATGGAATCATCCTCTAGAGGAAGTGATGCGAAGCGAGATAGATAATTTTGCATGTATTGCTTATGATGATATTATGAAATATTTGCTGCTTGACTGATTGGACCTGCAAGATACTAATTCTTTTGTAATAATACAAAGCCTGGAAAAGAGGAGGCTGAGGGGAGACCTTATCGCTCTCTACAACTACCTGAAAGGAGGTTGTAGTGAGGTGGGTGTTGGTCTCTTCTCCCAAGTAGCTAGCGATAGGACAAGAGGAAATGGGCTTAAGCTGCGCCAGGGGAGGTTTAGACTGGAAATTAGGAAAAATTTCTTTACGGAAAGGGTGGTCAGGCATTGGAACAGGCTGCCCAGAGAGGTGGTGGAGTCACCATCCCTGGAGGCGTTTAAAAAACGGGTAGATGTGGCACTTCGGGATATGGTTTAGTCTGGTCTACCCTTGATTAGTCTAGAGTGGGCTTGGTAGTGTAGGTTAATGGTTGGACTGGATGATCTTAAAGGTCTTTTCCAACCTAGATGATTCTATGATTCTATGATTCTATGAAAGATGGAGGATTCTTCTGAAGCGGCTTGTTTTGCGACTGTGGTGGTAAATTGCTATGGCCTTCTGAAAATGAGAGAGTGGGGAAGTTCACCTGCTGAACTACGTTCCAGTAACAGTTCTCCCTGACCTTACATTCTGTCTGCTCTTAAATATGTTACTTCTTCAGCTCTAAGTTTGGGACAAGGGCATGGTTGGGAAGAGAGAATCCAGTAAGCACAGAGATACTGAAAGAGCAAGTAAAATTTGATTAAGTTGATAATGGCAGTGTGTGGCTTCTGAGTGATGACAAAGAACTAATCAGTTACAACATTTCAATTGTTTTTGTCCTGGTTTTATTTTCAGGCAAAAGTGAACAATTCTAGTCTAGTTGGAGTGGGTTACACCCAGACCCTGAGGCCAGGTAAGGGTTATCACATGAATTACGTCACATACACGTTTTATGCATCACAAAGAAAATCTTTGAGATCTATGCATTTATATGCAACTATTTCCCTTCCTCAGAATAATTTTGTCTTGAAGGAAAAGTAGGTATTTTACAGTAGCTTATGTTGCACATCAAACCTTTATCTAAACAAGACAAATTCCATTGCATCTAATGGTATTTCTGCATCATATTCCTCATTGATTTGTGTAGGAGTGGACTGTATTGTGTTTGATAGCTTAGCTTTAGGCTGTGCAAAGCAGTCTTTTTTTTTTTTAGCATTACTTTCTCCCGTCATATCATATTGAATGATAGCAGGTCTTGAAATAATGATTAATTGTCAAAAGAACACACGTCCTGCTTTTCATATTTAATAAAAAATCCTCCAGAATGTAACTTGTTCTGCTTAAATTTGAAAACACATGTTAATACTATATTACCATTGATTAGTTCTGTGTTTGAAAACAAACAAAAAAAAATTGTAGTTTCATTCCATCCCTTCCTTGGTACAAGCGTCTGTCTATGCATAATTTTCCTCCTCCTTTGCACACCTTAATGTAGAAAAGGAGAGCTCTTGTGTGCTTACCAATTAGAGACTTTGTATATCTACTTCATAACACAGTATTTACAAAAAGCATCTAGCTTGATTCACATGACTAGCTTTCAATAGATTTCCATGGGTAAATGGATTCTTCTGCAGAAATCTTTAGAGGAAAGTAATGAAATAGAGAAAGAGCTACAACTGGGACTTGTAATGACAGAGGTTGAGTTGCATGAAAGCTGCTCTGATTGTATGTTGTAAACATGCTGTTTAAAAATTTTACAGGTGTGAAGCTTACACTGTCTGCCCTGATAGATGGAAAGAGCATCAATGCTGGTGGCCATAAACTTGGTCTTGGCCTGGAATTGGAGGCTTAAAAAGGCGAAGAAACTGCTGCAGAGAAGGGATATCAGAAGAATTTGGCCTTAAAATGTATTTCCAATGTGACCAGCAGGCTTTTTTTTCCAAGAAGGATGACCTAGAACAAGAGCTGTATTTGAAGTGTTTAGACAGTTACTTGTTAGCTGGTTTCTAGTTAAATTGGTTACCCATCTAGTTAAAATCCTGCGTTAGTGCAGTCACTGAAACATTATTTAAATGTATTTAACTGTTTAATGCGCTACCCACAAATAATGAAATAGACATTTATGAAAACTGTACAATTGTGTGCATGTTTGTTTTTATGTTCCTTTTAACATTCGATATTGCCATTGAATGAAAAATGGATCAGTGGATGTTTTGAAATGAGGTCAACAATTTTGTTAAATTGCCTGAACTAGAAATACATTTGGTATCCCAAGACAAATTATGAATAAAACAAGTACACACACATACTTGTGCCTCAGATATTTTAAGAGTTAAGATATGAGGGTAGTGCTCAGTTAAATTTTAACTTAAAATAATCCAAAAGTAGTGCTCTATACCTTTGTGCAATTAAGGATCCCTACTCCACCCATGACAACGCTGAATATAGATGGTTTTCACTGAACAGCTGGATTCCTCAAACAAGTTGAATGTGCTTTTCTGCCAGGTAAGATTTGTCATGACACAACGGTTTAATTCTCGCTGTGTTCCACGGGCAAGATTTACTGCATTGCTAGTTGGCCTCCTGATGCAAAGAGTGCAGAAAGATGTACTTGGCACACTGAGACATTTAAAAACTGCTCCTTGATGCTTTTGCCCAAGGGGTGAAAAACCTCACCACAAACACACCTTTTGCTTATATTTGTATGAAGTGAGATGTGTATCTGCAACTGAATGTAATGGTGTAATGGTGTAACAGCCTGCTTATCCCAACTGCTGTGAGAGGTTTCTGCTTAAAATGACTGAAATAAAGGCTTAATTTTAAATGGAGACGGAGGAAAACGCATGCGATTTTGCTTTCCCTTTGACTAATAAATCTTGGCAGGTACCCATTTTAAGTCCAGAAACATGCAGAATAAGGGGAAAACTCATGTTTCATGAAAACTAAGAGAGAATAGAAGTATGAGGGATATTTGGTCTGTGAACATAACATCCCTTAAAGTCAGACATAACTAGCTGTGAATGCTTTTAATGTGGAATATATTAAATGCATGTAGTTGCAACGCTTACATTTAAGAATGGGGATTTATTGAGTTCAAGGGAGTTGCCTGGAGCCTACTTCTTACAGTCTCTCGTAGCTGAGAAGGGTATCCTGATACTTAGTCTTGCAGTCTGTAGTTCACAGCAGCTTCCTTTATAGGGCAGGTGGCTAGCTTTTATCAGGATGCTTTATCTCTGGTTCGCAAGCTGTGTTTGGTTCATGCTGGATTAGACTTAACCCCCATAAAAGTCCTAGTGATTTGCTGGAGGTCTTGTTCCATCCTGCATTGTTGCCCTCATACTCAAATTCTCCAGTTGGGTACTCTGTAAGCTGCCTGTGTTTAGGCTTTAGCTGTGGAATAGCTGAGCCACCTTCTTCGCAGAAGACAGAGCAGAGCTTAAGCTTCCAGCTCAGGTTCTTGAGCAGGCTTGCTGGTGCATTTGACTAGTGTTGTTACATGACAAAGAGAAGGTTTGGCAGCGTTTGTGGTTTGGAGTACCTTTACTGCTGTTGTTACTAAATGCCCTTTTCTGAGGAGCACTTCCACCACTTGGTGATGGAAGAAGCATGTAAGGCGCAATTTGTTTTGCTCTCATTGTGTGTTAACATTCGTAAACTACTTTTAGCTTGAAGTGTTTTTATGTGCTAGACCACTTCAAGCTACGGACCGTGTGGCCAGACATTTGAATTTTAGTATGCATTCTCTTTTTAGTATAACCATCTTTGGTGCCTCACAAAGTGTGTCCAGGCTTCTGTGTGCCTGTATGCATTGTCTAGCTGTAGCACCTGGGCAAATAAAGGGCTCTGTCTTTGGCTTATGAGTGATGCCTTGTTTGCATCCTTAAACCAGCATGGCTGCAACACTATGTTTCTCTGTTTTTGGAAGCTTTTGATAGGGCTGTAATGGTCTGACACTTCTTTTTTTTTTTTTTTTTTGGTGGTGGTATTTTGTTTTGGGGTTTTGGGGGTTGTGGGTTTTTTTTTTTTTTTTAGAGAAACAACTACTCTTAACATTTTCTTTGCTACCTGCTTACCTCTAGCTGTTTTTCCAGAGGTCACAAAATGAGCAAGTGAAAAAAAAGCAGGTATTGCAGAGTTTCTCTTCAACTCTTTGTACAAGTTAGTAATGAAAAGCTTGAACCTATTCAAATTACTCTGTTTTCATGTGCATCACTTTACTAGTCTGCAGCCCTTAAACCTTAAGTAGTTTCATTTGTTATAATGTTGATAGGCCACTGGAGAAATAAAAGGGCTTTGCAGTAGTTAAGACAACTATGAAAATATGAGTTTTCTTAAAATACTCTGTCATAAATAACTACTTGGAGCATGAAAAGGAAGTTCAGTATCTATCTCTTGACATCTCTTAAGTGAGGCTTATAAAAATAGCTTTCAAACTTTCTTTTCAAGTGTGCTACAGAAACTGGTGTAATTGGAGTTTTGTGGTAAGGAATGTTGGCAGCTTAAATGGCTCAATTTTGTTAAAAAGCCTTAATGATAACTTTCAGTGCTAGCCAGCCTTTCCTCAGGTGTCATTCTGAATAAAAAAAACTCACTTGAGATAACCAATGACCTGAGCATGGCTGTGCATCTTGTTTGTGTAGCATTGCATTCCTGCCTGGTACAGCTGGAATAGGGGTTGTCTCCGTGCATATTGCAAGGAGACTTAATCATGCTTCCATAAATAAAAATCCTTTCACATGAGATTGACACCCTGGATTTTGCAAGTTACTGACTCAAACATTTATGTTCTCGCTGGGCTGTAGAAATTCTCCACGTTGTTTCAATTAGCCTTGCACTCTTCATGTGGTTCAGCTTGGTGTGGTATATTCTTAAATCTGCCTATTGTACTCCGCAGTCATTCAAACCCAGGAAATTTGTTTGGAACTGTTTTGGAATGGGCATGGAAACTTTTCACCCCCAAGCACTGAGGCACAGGTTTTTTTTACCTTTCTCTTGGCTATCGCTGGGATAAAGCCAGGTAGTAATCGAGTGTGCTTACTGCCCTCTAAATGCCCTGTTCTGGTGTTTGGTTTTATTACTGCAATAATCCATCTACTGGGTACAAAGGTGCATTTAAATCTATGGTGACTGTACTTCTATAGGAAGTAGAACTGCGCAAACAGAAGACAGCCCACGCACAGATGATTCGGCCCTGCTTATGTCAAAGGTCCTTGTTTCCTTATTATACCAGTGAGCAAAGACAGAAGTAATTTTATGCAAGGTAAGCTGCTAATGATGATAAATATTGGGTCACACCTGTGGCAACAGTGTCTTAATGGCAGGTACAAATGCTTCCTGTGAACTGGCAGAAAGGAAACCCCAAAGAAAAAGCTGGTTGAGTTCTTATATGGCATGAAAGGGCTACATCTGTTGCAAGTGGTTTTGAGTTTGTCAGCCTCTCTTTGCAGTGGAATATTTCTGTTCCTGATCTGGAATGGGAATAAAAACACAGATTACATCAATTATTGTAGTGTGCATTCATTGTATTTTAGTGATGTTTCCCTTCTCGTGATTGTTTCTGGGCCTGCCTTTTAGTTGCCCGTTGTGTCTGTCTTTCCATGTGCTGCTGGGTCAAATGGAAAGCGATAAACAACTGAATTAATTTTTGTGAGCCTAATGTACAGCATCTGTTTCAGCTGTGAGTTTGATACTGATGCTCATGTAAAAAGAGGCAAACTTTTTTTTTGCACAGCAATTTCTGAAAAATAATATACAATTAAAAATGCTATTAGACAGAATGTGGGGTGTTATACACTGAGAGTTGGTTCCTATCTACACTCCTATTTATCTGCTGGTGTTGGAAAAAGCGCTGACAGACGTTTAGAGATGGAAAGTGGTTGGACTTCGTTTCAGCTCCAAACATCTGACCTTTACTACAGCGTATGCTTTTAAAATGAGAATTTTCTGCTGAAACCACCACCACGGCAGTACTTGCAGTACAACTACTGCTGGTTAACAGTAGCACGCACATCAGAAATCTTTCAAGGGCTTGTGGGTGTTTTCATGGGATGTTCTTTATCCTGGATCTGTAGGCGAAGATCCTAATGCTAAAGTAATGATTTTAAAGTTTAATGATTTTGTATTGTTAGCAGCTCGGTACCTTTTTTGTTTACTGCGCCTGTGCTCCTATGAGCATTAAAATGCTAAGTAGCGATTAGAGAAGTCTCGCAGATAGGACTTGGGGTGCCTCTCGGGAGGTGCGGGTGCGCTAGCGTGAGGCAGTTACGAGGGCCCAGCCTGCAGCCGGGCCTGGCGCCGCTGGGAGAGCTGAGGAAGTAGCTCACAAGGAGCCAGCAAGCTTTGTCCTTGGGTATTTTATTGATCCACGGTGGCATTACTAAAAACACACCTTAACTGAATCTTCACTGGGCACACGTAACTTCCTCGTTGAAGAAACCCTTAAGTTTCGCGATGCTGTGTTTAGGCCTTGGCTGTGGTGTAAGGGCTGTGGGAAGGGGTGGTTTTTCGCGCACAGATGCGGCCGAGGCATTTTTTTCCCCCGCAGCTGCTGAAGGAGCATTGCTGTAACTATTTCTACGACCCAGGGCGGAACCGCCCGGGCAGTCGCTGGGTCTGGCTGCGCCGGGCCCCCGGGCAGGGCCGCGGGCACCGAGCGGCGGCGCAGAGCGGCGGCCCCGCTCCCCCCGCGCGGCCGCGGGCCGGCGGCGCCATCTGGTGGCCGCTGGTGCCCTCGCCTCCCTCCCGCGGGAGCCTCGCGGGGCGAGCTCTGGCAGAGCCGAGCCGCCTCCGCGGTATTGCTCAGGTGCCCGCCCTCCGCACACCGGCTGGGAGAAATCAGCGGGAAAATAGCAATGGCAGCAAGCCTAAGCCTGATTCTGAGCTACAGGAATAGAATTAGAGGAGGAAGCCCCCTGCCTACGCTGGCGCGCGGGTGCCCTCCAGCCCCGTGCCCGAGGGTCCCGGGCAGCGCCCGCCGGCCTCTGAAGGAGCGTTTGGTTCTGCTCTTTACGCTGCACTGCTGGCAGCGGGTTCCTCGGTGCATCCCCTCTCCTGTCTAAGCAAAGTTAATTAACCGAGCAGGTTATCTTCCTGACTGCTGCTCTGCTCCAGACTTGACAATACTTTTCCAGAACCCTCTAAATGGCTCGAGATCCCTTGATTTCCAAAGAGACTTTCTGGCCACCCTCAGGTTTGAGAAGCGCTTGCTGACAGGAAGACTGGGCACAACAGTTGCCAAAAACCAGAAGGCAAAGGGGAAGGATTCAAAATGTTGCCCGACTCATGATCCCCCCATGTCTGGTGGCACCAGGCACCGTGGTGCTGCTGACCCTGTGGTGGCCACGTGGCAGGCCAGCAGCGTGGGCCTATGGCCACAGCCCGGGGACCTTGCACTGCCACAACGCAGGTAGCTCGCAAACTCTTCCCCCACCTTTGCGATTAATTTAAGTCCCAATCAAGCAATTGGAGCTTGGGCACGGGAAGGGAGCCCGGCAAGCCTGCTCAGGGCCTGTCCCATGGGGACGCTGTGGTGAAGCACACGTACCCTTCCGCTTGCTCGAGCCGCTGGCGCTGTGGGGCAGCGGCCTCCCACCAGAAGCAGCCGCAGGGTGGTCAGCACTGCTGCGAGGGGCAACTGTACCACCAGACCCTTCGCGTGCCGGGGCTGTTAAGAAGCTGTTGTGCAGGGTGTTTGGGTTGAGGGTGGGGAGTGGAGTCAACTTTTGTCTGGGCTATTTTGTTCATGAATGTACAAAACTTCTTTCCTGGACAAATCCAGAAGACTGGTGCATCCATGGTGCTGGGCAGTGAACTGTGGGGCTGGCACTGCTGCCCCAGGCTCCCCACTGCCTGCTCCTGGGGGTGCCTTGCCTTGTCCTGCTCCCCTCTCTGGGGACCCTCGTTGGTCATTGGGGCCTTGTTTCCCTGCCCAAGCAGAGCATGCAAACATCTCTTTGCCAGGTGTGTTGAGCCTCTCCGCTGCTGGGGGTGGGTGGGAGGAGTGGGTGCACTGCTAGCTGCCCTGGTGCAGGGGGCTGGGCCTGGGCCCAGGCCAAATTTAGTTACAGTGAATTTTTTCCTTGCTACCTTGTTGAGTAGATTGGGTGGGTTACAATTGATCATGAGAGTCACCTGGTATCATTCTCACTTTGCTAATTGGCAGCATTTGCTTGGGGAGCAGGGTAGGGGGTGTGTCTGCCTTCCCTTGGTGGTGGTGGTGCTTGATGTGTGCCCTTTAGCCTGGACAAAAAGCCTGCCTGTAGCGGAGGAGAGTGTAGTGGCATTTACTGTAGTAGTGTTCTAATGCAGGCTGCTCGCTGTTGTACTTGGGAGGTTCATCGGTTGGACTGAATGGGACCAGCTCTGATGGACATCCCCATGGATGTGGCAAGCAGAAGTGGTGGCCCTCCACGCTGCCAGCTGCGGAGTCTTCGCTGGCAGAGATGGCACCAGGTGAGTGTCAAAGGGCGTCTCTGGTGTTTCAGGAGTCAATGTTTTATGAAATGTTTTTAAACAAACTACAATTCACAAATATCTCTTCAGGGTACTGTAATTTAGTGTGGATGTAGGCTTGTATTGCAGCCTCTGTAATGGAAGGCTGATCTCCTTCCACCGTGTTTGAGGAAATGTTTTATTTTTGTTTTACTTTTTTGAAGTTCTGTGGGAAATGTGGTGCAGCGTTCAGTCCTGGTGCAAGACAGGTAGGCTTTGAGGCGAGACCTAATGCTTTGTCGCAAGAGTCCTCGCTGCATTTAGGGTACATCAGCATACAGTTGAAATTGTTTACAGCCCACTCACATAGCCTGAAGCTCACCTGGTTTAACTTTGTTGTGTCCATCATAAGGCGAGTTCATGGATGTGGATAAATGTTGGAGTCTTGGTAGGTCTCCCTGCCAAGGCAGCACAACCCAACTAACACACCTTCTGCTTCAAAATTTCTCCCTCTCATGGGCTGTCTAAACAGCCTGGCTCAAAGTCCCATTTCTTACCACTTCCTTTTCTTTTGTGGGAAGTTGTAGCAGACAGACCACAGTCGTTCACAGCAGACTCTCCCAGAGGCACAGCTCCTCCTTACTCACAGCACACACCCATCCCGAGAGGAGTGCCAGGGAGTTAGGTGGTTGCTCTTGGTTTCCCCTGTGTTTTGCAAAGCATCACTCACTACTGAGCAGAGAGAGTGGTGCTCTGCAGGAAGCATGAACCCACTGCCTTGCAAGGCTTTTGTGTTAGGCTAACCCAGTTTCTTCCTGAAATGAGATTGCTCTCACATTTCTGTCTGGGATTTCTTGAATGAAAAATATGGTGTGTCACTGTAAGACACGTGCTTAGTTTGGTGGGGCTGGGGCACACCTGGCCCCTGCACGCTGGCCACACTGCAGAGTGCGGCTGTGTTGGCATTCATTGCAAGTGGGTTCGTGCCTGCCTTGGCCATGTGAGCTGAGCTGCCTGCACAGCAGCAAATGGGCACCTGAGCGGCACGGTTTCAGGCACAAAGACCTCAGCCTTGTTAGCAGCAACGGAGAGAAGGAAAGAGAAGGGGAGAAACATTCGAAATGTAAACTTTCCAGGAAAAGAAAGGCTTTAATTTTGATACTTTCCTGCACACAATAACTTTCCTGTTGCATAGGAAACCTCATTCTTACTTCTCCTCTGTTTATCTTCCTTTCTACTTGATAGCCTTTGATCCCTTGGAGGAAAAGCACAGGGAGTTAACTGAAATGATTTGGTGTTGCTATAGCTGTTACAGTCCAATTTTCATTTATGGACATGAAGTAAGATAAACACAAAGCAGAAAGAAAAGATAATTAAACACAGAAAAGGCAGTTATAACTTCTGCTGGTGACTCCCTAATTTCCTCCACCTCTTCTGCTGGAGAAACGTGACCACAGCACAAGGCTCCTTGGCCCTTCTGAGACCTAGAAATCCTCTACTGGCACAGGCTGCCTAAAGCTAGTTATTTTCCTATTTATAGGTTCTCAGTTTATTAGCCTGAAGGCAAAAGAAGTAAAATGAGACCTAATCAGGTCAGGAAGGAGCACATAACAGGTAGAATGCAGAAATGCTTCATCATAAAATTAAATATTATAATGCCTATATGTAATAGGGATGGTCAAAAAGAAGATTGCTTGTGCAAATTTAATTAGTCTTTTGTAACCTTCTGAGTGCTTAGCTTTGCAGCCTTAATCATGTGCCTTTAATGCAGTTTGTGGAGGTGACCATAAATGGTTCCTAAGGTCAACAGGCAGAGCCTAGCTGCGAGTCTGAAGTTTTCATTAAGAGTTTACCACAGTCCATGCCTGGAAGTTTAAATACACACTTGAAGTTAAGCTTGAGCTAAAAGGCATCACTCAATATGTAAATGACTTTGTTGAAAATCCAGAAAGGAAAACTTGGTAGCACCCATCAAACTAACCAAATCTGCGTAAGAGAGGGGAGCGTGATGGACTTGGTGGCACCTGGGACCCTTTCTGTAACACCAGAAGAAATTTTGGGGCCCCAAATCTGGATGCTGATTAAATGTGTCTGTGCTTTTGCCTCTTTCAAGTTAGTCTTTAGTGATAACTTGGATCAGTCTCGGATTGTAAGGATAGGTCCGATCCCATGCAGCAGTCCTTGATGGGGGCCAAGGGAGCTCAGCTTTGATACTGTGGCCCAGGCCCTCAGCAGCACACCTTACTGGCTCCATCTTGATGGTCCTCCTGACCTGAGGAGAGGGTCTGCTGCTTGTTGGTGGGAATAGTTCCCAGGAAATGACTGTGCCTAAAATCCACAACAGCCAGAGGTGATGTAGAAGCTGGCTTTACACATCTGTGGAGAAACTGCAGCTTTTTGTACAGAAACTGTTTTGCTGGGAGTTTGACCTAATGAGAATCATTCTGTAATTGCACTCCGATAGTGAATTAATATTCCTCTGCACTGGGGGATGTCTTTGAGGCTCACTGGAATATAATCTAGCTCTGGTGTTCAAAGGAAACCAAGGAGCACCCTGCAATTTCTTTCAGGCTGTATTAATCTCTTTGATATAACACATGATGGCACAGTAGTTGCACAATTAACTGTGGCTTTCTGCTTTGGAATGACCCCACTAATTACTCTACATTGAAAAGATGGATTAAGTGTCTTGGGAGAGCGTTTTATAGCAGCTGACATTTAGATGGCTACAGGGTGCTGAAGGTGACGCTGTGGAAATGGCACACCAATACCCTGCTGATCATAGAATCGTTTAGGTTGGAAAAGACCTTTAAGATCATCCAGTCCAACCATTAACCTAACATTACCAAGTCCACCACTAAACCAACTAAAGGTAGAGTAGCAATTTCATGTTTCCTGGCTTGGTGGCTGGATTATTTATAATGAAAGTAAAAACTAGGAATCATTAAGATTGGAAAGGATCTCCAAGATCATCAGTCCAATCACCAACCCAACGCCACCATGCCCACTAAACCATGTCCCAAAGTGCTACATCTACCCATTTTTTGAACTCTTCCAGGGATGGTGACTCCACCACCTCTCTGGGCAGCCTGTTCCAATGCTTGACTACCCTTTCCGTGAAGAAATATTTCCTAATATCCAATCTAAACCTCCCCTGGTGCAGCTTGAGCCCATTTCCTCCTTGATGTACCCAGGAGGCTGAGAAGACATTGGTAGCTGGGTGGAAGCTGTGGGTGAAGGCACCTGAGGGACCCCTTCTCACCTCTGTCCATGGAGCTGGACCTTTCCAGAGGTGGAGGTCTCACTGCCCCCTCCCTGTCCCTGCATTGCCCTCACAGCTCTGCCTGGATTCAAAGGTGTCCATTCATCTGATGAAACTTTACACTTCTGCTGGTTGCAGCTGTTACTGCTCCTCCTGCCTTCTGGGTTTTGACCTGTAGCAGACAAGAGCAATGTAAACTTGTAGTAGGCAAATGCAAAAATATGTACCTTATAAAGAAATGAAGTAAGCATTGAGTGTTGTGAGCCACAGCCTGTGTGAGTTTAGCTGTTGTATGGAAAAAGGTAGGACCTGCAGCGTAAACAATAGTGCTTGGAAGTCAGCATTTTTGATCTTTATATATATTTGCATAAGTTTTGTAATTTCTCTTTTTTTTTTTTTTCCTTTAGCTAGTCCAAGGAGCTACATGTTTTGCTTACCTTAAATGTAAACTCCTAATGTTTGCTTGCTAGCAAAACACGTATTAAAAGATACAAGTGACATCATGGACAAGCATGATGTTCCTTACAAATAAGCCTAAATTTTATCTCTAGTTGTTACTGGTTTTTATTTCCATTTAGATTTGCAAGCAACCATTTCCCTTCTACAGGTTTCTTTTCACCTGTTTTAAAATGCATTTGTCTCTTTTGGTTTTGTTTATTTTTTGTTGTTGTGGTTTGTTTTGTTTGTTTGTCTTCTCATGCTGGTAGAAACCCCCTTTCTGTTGCTGGGGGTTGTGCTACAGGCCAGTAACATCTGGGCCATAACCCTGTGGACTCCTGTGGCCATGCCACGTGACATGACATGTAAAGCCTGGGTGTCCTGTGAACCATACCTCCCCTGAGAGTGGACTACGTCTGCTGATGTTTTGTGTTTGTGGATTTGATTCAAATTCTTGGTGTTGTGAATGTACAGCCAGGCTTTATCCTGGGTAATGAACACTGTGTTGTTGTGTGTATATGCAGTAGTTAGGCATTGCATTTACTTGTGACAGCAGCAATAACACACTCTCATTAACTATCTTCTGCAAATCTAATTTTGTGATGTCAAAAAGTTACTACTTTCAGCTCACCAACATAACCCAAGTCGCTACCCCAGCATAACTCAAAAGGTTGCTGTAAAAATGCACAGTCTCTTGGTTTTTCAGTAGGTGAATAGGAATAAAATTATGAGCCTTTAAACTAAATAATAATTTTTTCCTTGTAGCTTGAGATCTGTTCAATCAATAATCTTTCCGCTAACTCTAGGGAGAATTTTAGTTGCCTCCATAAAATGTTTTAATTATTTAAAATCATAAAATATAAGTAGGCACAATTTGCTTGGAACTCATTAGGGAAATATATGAATACGAAGAAAAGATAATGTTTGCTTCTGCATTAATTTAAAGCAGTCTCTAAAATATGAAATCTAATCCTGGAAAGCAGTGACTTATCAGCAATGTTTACTTTTCCTATAATAGGTATAAATATTAAAGCAGCTAGTTATGTGCTTATCCCTACAGTATTGCACTGAGCCAAAAAGGAAGATAAATAACTTGTCTGAAATCCCACATGAATTTCCCTCTTTTACAGGTTTTATGGTTGTTCATTTCCTTTTTCAAAACATTGCTTTTAAAATTATTATTATAAAACAGGTGACTTAGAAACCACGAGTAGCTGCAAATGCATGAGACCAATTTGTGTGTGATTAGAATTATGCAGAGGAAATGCTTTATACTGGAGCAGAGCCTTTCATTCCAGTGCAAATCACCAGGCACAACATGCAGCAGCAGCAGAGAAATGCCACTGCCATGGGACAGGGCTTGGCAGACCAGAGAGCAGAGCAACTGATGGGCAAGGAAACAAAAAAAAACTTACTACCTTTGAGTTTCTCTGAAGAAACTTCAGTGCCCACTGTGGCAGGAAATGCTCATTTGCAGCTCTTGGGCATGCAAAGAGGGAAGAATTGGCTTTGTCGATCCCTGCTCAGTACTTCTTGTTTGGGATCTCATCAGAAATCCCTCCCCAAAAGACCCTTCTCGTTTTATTTACGGCTTTCCACATTTTCATTCTGGTAAGAATGGTGATAGTGCTGCTGCTCCTGTGAAAATGAAATGAGCAGTAAAATCAAGCATGCTGCAAACCACCCAGAGATGGGTCTATAGATCTCTTGTATGTGGGGAGCTTGTAGGTTATCTGAATGTATTGGTGTACCTGTGGTTCGGAAGAATGGATGGAGCCACTCAGCACGGTCATCTTCCTCATGGTAGTGCAAGGGTGGTGCCAAGGATGGAGGATGCCTGTACAGTTTCAGTAGATGGATTAGATAAAACCAAGCTGTATTCATCTCAACTAGTAGGGAGAACAGTCTCTTAAAACAACACTGACCTCTTAGCTTATTTATCCCTGTTGTGGCCATTTAGGGTGGATTTCTTCACGTGATAAAGAGAACACGAGCAGGGATGCAGCTAACTGTGCTACCATGTCGTGAAAAAGGAGCCAGCTGCAAGTTATGGCACTTGCTGTTGTTGCTGCCCGAATACCATCGAGATTGCAGTGCCTGAGACACAGCATGTGCCTCAGGTCTGAGCTGCAAGGTTTCTGGGGAATGTGGGGAGCTGCTCATGCTTCAAAGGAAGGGATTTGCATGAGGTTTATATTCATGTTCCTTTCCCTGTATCCTAAGGGCTTTATCGTAAAAAGCTTTCTAAATGTATTCCATGAGCTGCAATTCACAGAAAGCTCTGTCAGTGTGTAACGGCTAAATTCAAACAGATTTCAAAGCACTTCATGAGTTTGTTAGAAGGAGGGACGGCAGTATGGAAGGTTCAAACAAATGTCTCTAAGTTACCCTACACCCAGCAGCCCAGTCTTCCTTTAGGCCTGCAGCAATGTGAGAGACTGATGATGCTCCCTGCTTTGCCCCCCACAAGTCCCAGTGGGATCAAAAGCTGCAGCATTGAAAATGCAGAAGTGAGCCTTGAGCATACAGGAACCCCTGTGTCTACCCTTGGACAGTGAGTTGTTTCTTTTTGGGGGACAGCCCTCTCTAGATTTCTGAGCATCCATTCTGAGTCCTGAGTG
Organism: Pelecanus crispus; assembly: GCF_030463565.1. Classification (NCBI taxonomy): domain Eukaryota; kingdom Metazoa; phylum Chordata; class Aves; order Pelecaniformes; family Pelecanidae; genus Pelecanus; species Pelecanus crispus. The sequence continues at coordinate 25,555,421 of NC_134652.1, forward strand.
TTTTCCGTGATGTAGATAACTCTAAGCTCTTGCTATCTTTCCTCTGGGTGTCTTGGAAAGGGCCAGCACAAAGGGGGAGCATGGCAGCATTGCTGAGCAAGTGTCATGTGCTCCTTCAATTAGCTAGTAGAGATGCAAAGTCTGCTCTGAAAGAGTCTTCTGTTCCTTTCCCCATCACCCATCCAAATATTACACCACACTGTTTTGGATGTGACATCTTTGGGGCAAGGACTGAGATACCTGACTGGCAGCTAGGATTACACGCTTTCATTCTCATGGTGGCTTCTGGGAGTTACTGCACTGGGAGGAATATTCTTTCTTTTTTTTTTAATGCACTATCCTTCAGCCCCATATGCTTCTCAGCAAGTCCCAACTATACACTTGTCACCTGTGTTGGCCTCTCTAGACCCTTGCAACTAGAACAGATGCCAGTGTTGCATGAACAGCTGGGTGGTAGGGTTTGGGCAACAGCTGTGCCCCCAGGTCAGCTCCTCTTTAGGGGTGGAAAATCCTGAGCGTCTACAGTGTGAGCAGTAGCTCAGGCAGGTGTGTTACCTGGGAGGGATGAGCAGACCCATAAGCTCCCATATGTGATCTTGCCTTTAGAGAGAGACAAAGACTTGCTCTGCATTATCGTGTGGTCCACTCTCACCACCTAACGAAAGCCTAAATTCCCACTGTCCCCACGAATTCCCCAAAGCTGATTCACCACTTGAATTCAACCATAATTACATATTATCAGCAGTCACTTTATAGTAAGGTTGAAGGATTAAATGCAGTTAGCGGTGATGAATTCCAGACGCGCAGGACAGAAGCCTGAAGAGAAGGCCAGCTTCTGAGTAACTACAAGATAGAGTGTAATGTATTCTAAATATTTGATTCAATTAAGCTTCCTTCTGCTCTTTGTTTCAGCTTACAGATGGCTCATCAATCTATAGTTTAGGGACACATTGCTGTTCTTTCTAATGGTAATTACGTGATCAGGATGGAGACAGGTTTGATTAAATGCTCACACTATGCTCTGCATATTTAAAATGGAGCAGAGTCCAAAGCAGAGGCAAAATGCTAGGCTGCTGCACGTGGCTTCAGCCTCAGGTACTCAGCAGGTCTTCCTCTAGCATAGGTGACAGGGGCTTTGCCTGTTCCCACCATTCAAGGAACAGGAGTTTTTGAGTTCATGATTGGTTGTATCTGGTTTTGAATGTTGCTAAACAGTCATTTGACAGTTTCTTGCAAAAATACTCATAGTGTTTGCCCATTTTTGGCTCGGCTTTACTGAAAGGATTCTTGCAACTTGGAAATTAGTAGCAAAACAGTTAGAGTCTGTGATCAATCTTCCAGTGACTTCTGCGTGTTTGGGAAAGGCCATCATGGTACTTTTAGGCCAGGGTAGATCTTCTTAACAGATTGTAGCTCGCTTGCGATTATCAGTCTACAGCCTCTGAAAGCAGGAATATTTGAGAGGATGCTCCAGCTGTTAGTGTCCCATTTTGTGTTTGTAACCCTTACAATTTTTTGTTATCTACTTAAAAAGTAAAATTGTAATGTAGAACATGGCCAGAAGCTTTGCATGCAAATGCATAATGATCTTGTGTATTCCTTTAGCCACTGCATCTGAGAGCTATTACAGTCATTAAGACTTTGGTAAGGTGTTATTTATTTTATGCAGAGAAGAAAATTGAGACATGCAGAGGTTTCAAGCTCTGAGGGTAAAACTGTACCCAGAAAAATAAATTGGGCAAGCTTTATGCCCTGTTTAAAATCTCATTTAAGGGCCATACGCACCTTGTCCTGGCCTCCTCCCAAGCATGGATTTTACTTTACAGCAGCCAGTCCTCAATTCAGCAAAGTACTTAAGCACATTCTGACATGCTCTGCTGAATCAGGGTTTTAAGTGGAAGTGACAGAAATAGAATTGAAATCTCCTCACTCATAGCCCCACTCTGAAATGATCAGGCGATGCTTCCTTTCTTCATTACTCTCCCACTGCAGTATACTACGAGTATCTGAGACAGATAAGAACTGTGCCCTGAACATCTGTCCCTTATCAGAACCCAAGCCACCCAGTTGAAATTTCAAAAATATGAGCTGAGTAGCCAGTTCTAACAATTTTGAGACTTGAAATCTTTGACCCCCAGTGCCTTGAATCACTGAAGTACGTTATTTAAGCAAATGGAAGAAGGATTCTCTTAGCTCTGATACAGCTTCCCTACAGGAGGCCAAGAAATCTAGAATGACCTTTTTCCTCAATATGCATACATATGATACCCTTCCAGTGCATCAGTCCCCCAAAACAGTAGCCAGTGGAGCTTTTCTCTGTAAAATGCTAGTTTCAGTTTATTGTTTAATTAGGCTTTCTCTATAATAAGAGTTTTAGGCTGAGATAAAAAGCCCTAAAAAATAGTTATTACTATTTGTAATTCACCATGGAAAGAAGTCATTAGTTGGGTTCTTATTGTCCAGCTTGAACAGAATATGCCTCCCACCCCCCTAAGTCTCCTTCATTGGTATCAGGTAAGGTGAGTGTTTCCAACTACTGTTTCTTGATCAAAAATTTTATAGAATGCATCAGGGTGAAAGAAGAGTAGCAGATGACAACAGCAAATGAAGGTAACTAGGAGTTAAGAATACCATGGGAAAAGTACTTTACTAGGGCATGGAAAAAGCATCATTTTGTTACATGCTGCCTAGGGAAGGGAATCTCTGCTTGCAGTAATTGTTTGAATAGCCAGTTAACATCCTCCAACAATCACCTTTTTCCTTCTGTAGACTTGCCACCAATGCTCTGGGCTTGCAACTTTCTAGGAAACAAACACCTAGCAAATTGCTTCTTTGGTGGGCAGGTGGGAGGGAGAGAGGAAGGAGAAGAATTGTTTTGGTTTTCTTCTTGCCCGTTTGCTCTTCCTCATTCTGACTTAAAAAAAAAAAACAAAACACCCAAAACCTACCTGCACTATTACATAGGTAAAAAACCCAGTCCTTGCACACAAAGGTTTTAGGGAGTGCTCTGTATCGGAAATCCTGTTTGTCCTTTGACATGCTTTTAAAGACAACCCCACCCCTCACCCCAGATGGCGTATATTTGAGGCTTCTTATGTAGTACCCTTCAAGGATTACCAGTGACTTTCCATATTGTTAGTCTGAGAAGGCTAGCAATCTCCATGATGTCAGGTACATTTTGCTAAAAAGCCATTTTTCTATTATGGCTTTTAACATTAGTAAACTGCACTTCTTTTCCTTTTGATGGTAGGACTGATCATTCTGCTACTCAGTAGCCTCTTTTAGGACAGAAAACGGCTTTGTTGTATTGACTTGCTTGGAACTCAGTCATTCTACAGAGGGAGATTTTTTTCCAACCACTGTCTTACAAGGACGACTTCAAGTAAGCTTACTTGCTTTATTACAATTAAAATAAGAAACTGTAGTAGATCTCAAAATAAGTCTCTCTTCCCAACTTAGCTGCTCTGCTGCTTCTAAAGTCTACTTTCCCAGGCTATGCTATCCAGTGAACGTATAGGTTAAATAACCATTTTTGATACTGCTCTGCCTGCATTTTTCCTGATGATTTGGTGCTGCTTGTTGTTTCCCATCTGCTGGGCTTCCTCCAGTTACAACTTGAATGCTAATGTGACTCCATCCCCCATTGGGAGCATGCTGATATTGACTCGTGCATCTCTGAGAAGCTTCTCATTGAGGTGATGGATGCTCTGGGTTGCCAAGTCATCCTTTCTTGGTTTTAGCACCCTTCCACTCCAAAGGACCTATTGAAAAAAGAAATGCCATGGACCTCATTTGTTCCAATATGTTCCTTGGACCACAAAGGAAGCTTTGGAACAGGTCCTGCGTATTTTCTGGAAATTGATATTATTTATTGTATTTCAGATTTCTAGTGGTCTCACATGGAGCTCTCATAAGCAAGTGGGATTGGGAGTCCACAGAATTGGCTAATTGTACTTCTACTGCAAATTAGGAGATGTGATTAAACATAGTTATTTTTAAAAGCCCCTATTCACTTGCCACCATAACCCTGAAGGTGCCTGAAGTTTCACATAGTTCTTTGTTTCTAGTAAAAGTTATTAATTGATAACTTAGTAATTACTGATTACAAGTGCTACCTTTGATCTTGTGTAAGTACTAGACATAGTAGAAAATGCACAAGACTATCAGAATAATACAGAGCATTCTCTCTAATGAATTACAAAAAATTTGATAAGTTTCACAGGCTGTTTATGTACTAACATAAATTTAACACTTCTTACTTCTGTAGGCTTTTATTCCTTGCTTATATTAGTGTTCCATATAGCTTACTTTAGGAATTTATGTTGAATTTTAAAAGCCTCCTTTGTATAACATGGAACAAACGTGTTGCAATTGGCAACAGAGTTGCAGGTCAGAAATCGCATTACTAGAATCCTGCTGTGACTTTTTTTTTCCTTTCCCAGAGGCAAAAGCAGTAAATCCCAGAGCTACTACCACCACAACTGCAGTACTTACATTATCAATAGCTATTATTCCCCCTTTCTTTATGAGGCGCAAACATTTTTCATAGTACTCGTTGCAACTTTCTTTATCCGCATCAATGAAAGCAAAGTCAAAGGTTTCTGCTTCTCCACTGGCCAACAGTTCATCTAGATGAGCAACAAAGTGAGTTGTTACGCTCTGGTTAATGCTGTGTAGGAGGAAGTCGGCTATTTGTGTCAAAGTTCTCACTAAATAATGTTTTTGGTGCCTTGACCAGGCAGCCTATTCTTGTACAGCTAATTAATAGCAAAGCTTATCCCACAGAAACCAATCTAGACATGATGCATGCCATAAAACAGTTACTGAGTTCTGCCTACTTGGAAGTTCATGGAGTAGTTCTAAACCTGCAGGATACAGCTGGGACTGCTGAAAGGTGCAGTAAAAACAAGTCACGTAGTTTGAAACTGGACGCACTCTACACCTTCAGCTATTGTTTGAACTGACAGAGGAGAACTGTTTTCTTAAGTGGATTAGGATTTTTCTCACATTTATGAACAGGTCCTAAATGCTAATCTCTCATTGATGATCAAGTGCCATGATACAGGTCATGAACAAACCATATCAGAGATCTTTATCACAGCAAAAGATTGCTGTAAGTAGTTCCTCTCTGGGCCAAGGCAAGTGGAATTCAGTTTTAAGTTCTCTTAAATGGACTTCTTGACCAAGAACTCCGAATGGCCAGTTGCAGAGGGGCTGACTGCTACCACCCTAAGGTTCTCTGCCACCCCTCTCACCTGCCCTTATCCTCTGCCAACAGAGGATCTTTTTGTCTGAAGCATTCCCTAGACAAAGCTGTCCATCAGACTTCAAGGACAGTGCATCCTAGCAGACTGCTATTTGCCTCTTTAGAAAGGATGGATGAATTTGGAAATAATACAAGGTTATGGATGGATCTATGGTTCCAACAAAGACCTTTGCTGGAACCTTCTTCTGCCTCCTCCATTCCTAGCAAATTTCTTGCATTTTCAGAATATTTATTAATATTGTCTCTGCCCCACATCTTCTCTTTTCTTGAATGAGAAAAGTCATTGCCTTTCTAATGGCCTTGCATGCTTTTGGCACATGATAAATTTGAACACCTGTGGATGCAATTCAACTGTTATACCCTAAGTTTTATATTGGCTTCTGTATTTTTTCTGTACCTCAGCCCTTTCAGAACACTCTTCCTGTCTATAACAAAGAAACACTTGCTTAGAATGGACAATGGGTAAGAGAAATTGGGCTTTGTCTAATTAATCTGTTTTAATCAGCTTTCCCAGAAGCAGCTGACAATAGGACTTCATAGATTAAATAAGGCAATGGACAGGAGAGGTGAGTGACCCGTACAGCCCCACTACACAGGACGAGCATTTTCTTCCTCTCTGCTAGCGTGTAGGAAAACTGTGAAGTTCCTGAACTTCACAGCTGAAGTTGTGAAGTTTTCAGATTTTTTTTTTTTTAATATAAGAGAAGCTGTCTCACTGTTAGCAAAGGGATCACATCCACAAGCATATTTGTTCTTAGGTTTCATCAATATTATATCCATATTCTACTTCTAGGGAAGGGGGAAAAAAAGGCATTTTAGGTTACTTACCAAGTGTTTGAATTGCTGGCTTAATCCGCAGGTCAATTTTATGCTCTACTCCTGCCTAGAATGAAAAAGAACAAAGAGTTTATGGAAGTGGTCAAGAAATAACCTGTTAGTAGGTTGCACTCAGGGAGTTACTAGTGTTCAGGTATTTTTCCTATTATTTCTAGGTTCCAGACAGCACTTATTTGTCTTTCCAAATTGAACACTCTCAGCCTCCTTTAATGACATGAATGCTTGTGTGTGAATGTGTGTCCTGGTTTCGGCTGGGGTAGAGTCAAATTTTTTTTTTTCTTTTTCTTTTCTTTCTTCTAGTAGCTGGCATAGTGCTGTGTTTTGGACTTAGTATGAGAATAATGTTGATAGCACACTGATGTTTTAGTTGTTGCTAAGTAGTGCTTACACTAGACAAGGACTTTTCAGCTTCTCATGCCCTGCCAGTGAGAAGCTGGGAGGGGACATGGCCAGGACAGCTGACCCAAACTGGCCAAAGGGATATTCCATACCATATGATGTCATGCTCAGTATATAAACCGGTGGAGTTGGATGGAGGGGTAATGCTGCTCAGGAACTGGCTGGGCATCAGTTGGCAGGTGGTAGGCAACTGAGTTGTGCACCACTTATTTTGTATATTATTATTATTATTATTTTCCCTTCCTTTTCTGTCCTATTAAACCATACTTATCTTAACCCACAAATTTTACTTTTTTTTTTTTCTTTTCTGATTCTCTCCCCCATCCCACTGGGGAAAGGGCTAGTGAGCAAACGGCTGTGGGATGTTTAGCTGCCTGCTGGGTGAAACCACAACAATGTGCAAGTCTAAGATACCAAAATCCCTTGATATGCAAATGCAGCTGTCCCAAACATGTAACAGAAGAGATCCTGCTTACCTCCTTCCACAGTGGCTTTCCAATTTTGACATAGTCATCATTTATATCACAGGCAATAACTCTGCCATTATCTGGCAGGACAAGTGCCATATTCAAGGTATTATAACCTGTGAAAACACCTAGGAAAATCATAAGAGTCATCAACACTTACCATATTGTGAAAAAAAAAAAAAAAAAAAAGATAAATAGTGAACTACAGGGTTCCTTTCAGGAATAAAAATCCCAGAGGGGTCAAGGATGGCAATTTGTTAATGGACACAAAAGGGTTTCCCCTCCATTTTAATGTAATGGTGGGTTGGGATGAATTTTTACTTTTTTTTTTTTTTTTTTTTTCAAATCGATCTTTTAGCAAAGCTTAATGGTGGCTTTTCCCACAAGTCTCCTGGACACACAGTGCGGAGTCTGGTCCTGCATCTCTGAGGAACACCCTTATTTAAAAGTGGAGCTAAATCCTGAGCCAAAGGGACTGGACCAGCAGCATAATACCAGAGCATCATAACAGCCAGGCCAAGAATGACGATGGTGAGAACCCATACCTGGCTGCTCAGCATCAGTCTGGCTTTGGGATATCCTGCTAACATAGGCGCATCAAGGAAAGTGGATTGGATGCAGGGCCTGTGCAGCAAAGCTTTTCCTTCTGGCATGAAACTGATACAGGAAGGAAACAACACACCCTGTCCTGCAACTGCTGGAGACCCAAGTGATCTGTTCATCTTGTTTTTTCAGATTCCCTGAGAGTTGACGAGACAACCATGCTGATGCCAGAATTACTGAATGCACAAAGTGGCAAGGAAGTGCAAATCAGTCACTACTTTTCACACTGTAGTTTGCCCACCTGTTTGCCGAGACAGGTATGCAGTGCCTTATTATGTTTAGATATCTTATATAAACATGGCTGTATTTGGAGCACAGCCAGGAGCTTTATTCTGCCAGTAAGAGGACAAAGTGACACTCTTACCTATTTCAATAACTTTCTTGGCTTTAATAAGTTTGACCAAATTTGCCATAAGCTGAGCCTGGTCACAGGACACCATCATTTTACTCCAGGGATGATCAGCAGTGAGCTAGAAAGGGGAAGAAAATACCACATCACAACAACTAAACCCCAAAGCTTCCAAAACAGTATCCTAGGGAAAAAACCCAGAGAAGCCCCAGAAGAAACAGATACTCCTACCTTTCTCATTTTAGATGGCTTTGTGCTCCATCTGTGAGCCAGAAATTGGTTTGACTTTAACAGTAACTAAGGAGGGTGGGGTGTGTGTCATAAGCAGTGGCTCATCCTTCAAAGCAGTTATATGCCCCAAAGTTACCATGGCTGTGGCAAACTCAGCAATAGTTGTAACTGATGAAGCAGCATACAGGAACCCTGAGTGTGAAAGTCCTTTATTTCTGTGTATTTACATAAACAGATGCACCTTTTTTTTTTTTTTTGATATTATAATCTTTGTACTTATGCCCTTATTCCTCCAAGACATGTAGGATGGTTTTGTCAACTGCTAGGTTAAAGTCTGTTGCCAAGGTCAGACCATGTTTTCCAACCTAAATGATTCTATGATTCTGTGTGGTTCTGGCTACCCAGCACAGAGCTGGAGGAGCTGCACCCATGCCAGCATGGGAAGGCCCCTGGCACTGAGTGGGGGGGGGCAGCAGAAGCAGGGCTGTGCCATGGCAGCTGAACGGACAGTCCTCCTATTTCCTTTCTTCCTCTAGGGCTCACTCCAAGCAACCAGCTCCAGTACTTAACATTTAATTGCTTTTATACAGTAGTAGTTTGTCTCACTTGAAATGACTCAGAGTCAAGAGGTCTGTTCTGAGGCCTGCTGGAGGAGATCACCTCTCTGAGCTACAGTTTCCTTATATGCCAGCTAAAATGGACAGAAGTCATCTGTTCAAGTGAAAATCAAGTGCAGCCCAAACATATGGGCTTGGGAGCCATGGATAAAAAGACATATCTAAAACATACGCCAATACTATTGAATAGTCATTTCAGTGGCCCTGAACATTGAAGAGTCTGGGTATTACGAGCTCAAAACAAATTCTAGTATGTATGCAAATAAGATGAAGGAAGGAATATCACAGAGAGTCCAACAGTTCAGGGCGAGGCATGGGCAATACCAAAAGGTCCTAGTAGAACAGTAACGGCACTGAGCAGAAAACCTGTGCTGGGGATAAAATACTAACCAGTCGCAGCTTCTTTAGAATTGGGTGTTCCCGCAAAGAGTGATCCAGTATGTATTGCCAGAGAGGACTGCCTTTCCCAATAATACTCTTGGATGATTTGGGTGTCCCAAAAACTAAAAAAGGGTATCTTTTACCTACAAAAAAAAAAAAAAAAAGTAATAATAATAACTTTTATCTTTTTCAGTTATTGCCTGCTTAAATAAAGAAGCACTTAAGTATTACTAAAGGATAAAGAGTTCTTTGCTCTGAAAAATCTAGTGAAAATATACAATGTAGCTTGATAGCTCAGTGGACTATAATTTTTTCTTTTCCTCCTTTTTAACCTCTAAGATGTCCAGCTCAAGTCTGCAAAGGCTGAAAGGGAAAGGCTTGGGTACTGTGTTGTTCAGTGGCCACTGTGAAGGTTACAAGCTGCCATACTCGTACAGAACAAGTAACCACATCAAAACTCAAAGGGCAAGCGTAAGGAGAGAAGCATGAATGAGGCACGCTATTGTCTTAGTCTGAGGACCTCGTTTTGCAGATGGATAGAGGCTGCTGTTTTTTTAGGGCCGTCAGCTGATGCATCTTCTCAAGCCCTGTAATCTCCTAATGCCAGCATCCTGCCCTCCAGCCAGGGGGAATCTGGCATTGCTCGATGGCTTGTTTAGCGTGAAACCGGTGTGCAAAAAAAGTGGGGGTGCTGAAAGCTGAAGCTTAAGGACTATTGCTTCTCTACTTAAATGCAGAACTGATCTCAGCTTTGATGCCCAATGCTTCTTTTACCAAACGGGGCAAATATTTTAAAGAAATAACAACAACAACAAAAAAAATCAGTTCCACATCTCCTGATAGTTGTTTGCTATTAAAGAACACGTTTATTTCGAGGTTTTTATTTTATTTTCTGTTAATGGCTCTATTTTACAGATGATCGCACTGAGGTAGAGACTATTTCAGCAACTTGCCTGAAATCGAAGGGTAAGTAAGCAAGCGGCTGCGTTACCACCCCGGCGCCAGCCTCCTTCCCCAGCCCGATCGTGGGCTCGCATTTGCTCTGACCCCGGGGAATGGCGGCCAAACCCCGTTACCAGAAGCGAAAGCTGTCACCAGGGCAGCCCCACGGCGTTTTCTGGCTGCCCACATGAGTGCAGGCGGGGCCGGGCTGGGAGCGTGCCCTCGCCTTTGCTGGGACCTTGGCCGCGACCCCGCCGGCTCCCCGGCCCCGCGCCGCCGTGGCGGGATCAGGCGGGGCGGCCTGGGCTCCCCCCGCACCGGCGCGCGTTCCGCCGCGGCTCAGCGAGCGCCCAGGGGCACGCTCGCCGCCGAGGGCCGCGCTCCCCCGACGGCCGCCCGGCCCCGCCCGCCCTCGGGGGTCCTGCCCGGCCGCCGCGGTGCCCGCCCCGGCCCCGGTGGGGCAGGGGGAGGGCGCAGCCCTCGCCCCCGCCGTGCGCGTGCGGCGGGGCGCCGCTTACCTGCCAGCACCCCCGTGGCAAAGGCGACCCCCAGCATCGCCGTCCCGACGGCCACTTCTTTGGGCACGCTGAAAAGGGGCATCTCGGGGCCGGGAGGGGAGCGGCGCGGCGGCTGGCAGCGGCGCGGCCCGGGCCGGTCACACGTGGGCGCGGGGCGGCGGGGCGGGGCGGGGCCGGCCGGCACGTGGCGGCGCGGCGCGGAGCGGAGCGCCAAGGGGCGGCCCCGCGCCGCCGCCCCCTGCCGGGGAGCCCCGCGCTGCCGTGCGCCGGTGTCCGCGGGTGTCCGCGGCTGCCGGCCCGGCGCGCCCTCTGGAGCCGGCGCTTTGGTTGATTTTGGTGGCTTTTACACCGCCCGCGCCACGAGGCGCCCGGGGCTGGGCGGGGCGGGGCTGGGCTGGCGGGAGGATGGGCGTCCCGCGGGAGATGCGCGCCTTCCTCTCTAGTGACATACTCGGTAGCGTTGGGTAAAGTGACAAAAGCAGCACCTGGGGTTTGTGCCGCCAGCTCCTCAGAGGCTGGTTCTGGCATTCCTTCACTGCAGTCTTTGTTTTAAAACACACCCAGATGTTGTGTGAAGTGGTAATGGGCTCCGACGGAGGAGCTCTTAAGAGAAATGCCCTCGTGAGAGGTTTGGGCCTCCAGATAGCCCTGGAAATGCGCGCTCTCCTTCCCTAGCACGATGTTTTTTGCAGCTGAGGGGCAAGCAGATTCCTTATCAAAAAGCACATGAGATTGTGGGACTTGAGTCCTGTGCCCAAAAGAACTGCAAGTTTCCAGGTGAAAGGGATCAAGGAAGATCCTCCATGAGAAAGGAGATTGGGCCCGCTTTCCTCTGCTGCTCTTTCAGCCCTCTTCCACAGCACCTTCCAGGCGAGGTGCAGCAGTGCCCTTGCCGCTTTTTGACAGCCTGGTTGTTTAGGGATCTCCTCCCTGCCCTGATCTGTCGCTAAGGTAATTGATATATAAAACAACAGTGACTGTGCCATCTTCTTTTCTTAGAAAACAGACTAAAAAGCCTTTTGTGTGCTTTTGTTTCATTACATAGATAGGTGCTGAAAGGACCCTGTGCAGTGCCTTTTGGAGATGGGCTGGGGGTTTGGTTTTCATTTTGTGAAGTGTTGGCAATAACTGGATATTGCAAAACCCAAGCAAGATGTGAAGAGCTATCCTTTTGTCACTCTACAGGAGACAAAATTAGCAGTGTTGCACACAGACCAGGAATACGCAGGCATGGAGTGGATTGCAACTTGGCCTCAACAGATGTAGGACGAAAGCAGGTAAAACTTCCCTTCTGGCACATAGTTAATCGCTAGAAAGCCAGATGAATTGTGTGCAGGTAGGTAAGGATGATAACTTTCCAACTATGTTCCTATGCTAGCAAAACTGTCTAGTGTCAATGCTGTTAGCAGAAAAAGATTCTAAGTACATCTTAAGTGCAGGATTAAGTATATCACCAGGGAATTTATGGGAAACGGGTTTGCCTATCACTGCATTTTTAGCATGTGCTAAACCTTATTTATAAAGACTTGAGCTCAGGGCTCTTGTATTTCTTTTGTAGCAGCTAATCATGTCAAGCTCTAAGGAGTCTGCTCTGCTTTCTGACTTACAGCACAAAGCAAGACATCTGATCTGTCTTGGCAGATAAAGTATCTTTCAGTTCACTTTTAAAATTTATTTGATTTTGAAAGCTGTGAGTGTTGTTGGTTTCTTGTTTATTTTTTTTTTCCCCGTTCAGTATCTCATCACTTTCTCTGTATACATTTTGCTTTTGTAAATGAAAGCATTTCATCCCATCTTTCGGAAGATGAGTTATCAGGAAGCGCTGGAATGTGTCAGTTTTAGGCCAAACAGAACTGTAGGAGACGGCAAACTCTTCCAGCGGCCATAAATCAGATTTGTGACTGTGCAGCTCCATCTAGTGGTTATTCTCTACAACTGCAGCAGGAGGGAGAGAGTAACTGTGGGATACGCTGTCTTTTTCATGAAAAACTCTAAATTTCATTTGTACGCTTCCAGTGTTGTGTTCGACTCTCAACTCGACGAGCTGCCTCACTTGAAGCTCTCTGGAAACTTCAAGTTTCTAAAATCGCCAAGAGAATTGGCGAAGAGAATTGATAACATACTTAAACACGTGCCTGATTTTTTTTGTTTGTTTGTTTTTGCCCCAAGTCCTTATGCAGTAACGGCTTACCTGTGGTGGCAGTGACAGAAGGTGTTTTACTGTGCTGCTGTATTGTAAAATTTCCTTTAGATAGGGAAGTTGATTTAAAGATATCCAAGTCAAGATAAAACACTTTCTTAGATCAGCAAATGAGTTAAAATCTTCCGACTAAATAGAAAGGAGCCAACTGCTTTTCTTTGAGCCATTGCAGCTTTCATTTTACATAGCTCTGTGATGTATTACTGAACAGGAAACTTTGATTAATCAGATTAATTAGACACATGCTTGCATTTAAACATTTTGGTAGATTTCTGCCTACTTCTTGTGCTGAGTCAGGTGAAGGCTACCTAGAGATAAAAACTGTGTGTGAAGTGGGCTTGGATACAAACCCCACTGCTCTCTAAGGTCAATCCAGTTGCACAGATTTCACAGGAGACCCAGATTGTTCCCAGTGTTGTAGTCAGTAGGCGTATTTGCTGTGCCTGAAGGTGCCTCCTCCCTGGAACAGCATTCCTGAAAGGGTAGCCGGGTTTTGGCAGCATCTTCAGACTGGAGCCAGAACATGATCGCTTTTGTGAAACATAAGGAGTAGGACAGACAGGATTCGGTCTGGCTAGTCAGTAGTTGACCTCAGGCTATGCAAATCTTCACTTTATTCATATTGATAATCTATCCACAGCTTCACAGTCACTGGGTAATTGATATCTACAGTAGTCTGTTCTTCTACTGAAACCTTCCTTCCAGGAGTGTTTTTGTATGTGGGAATGTTGCACACCATTCACCCTGGTGTCATGCAGCTATGTAGACTTATCATAGAAATGGCACTAGCAAAGCATTAGCCTACTGATAAGGCTGTCATCTCACTTCTGGGTTTCTGCCTTTCATTTGCAGCTATTTTTAGATAGACTAGTACTGCCTGGTAACCAAGGCACCGGTGTAAAATGCTAAATGACTTGCCGTGAGTTTAATAAGCTGTTCCCTTCCACTACCCTCCTATTTTAAATTTTTTTCTTTGTTGTTTTTGTTTTGTGTTTTTCTTCCCCTCTTCACTCTTCCAGGTGTCAGCTACCTAAGCTCGGCCATGTCTTCTGGCAGGCTGTGCTTTCCAGGATGTTGGTGGTGTTCTGTGGTCTGCTCCACGGTGGTGGTAAAGAGCAATATATAACCACCTCGATTGTCTTTCTGCTGCACTATAAAGAAGTAAATTCTGTGGGTGGCTCAGCCACTGTCCAGTGTGTACAGCCAGGGGTTGTCCACACTGTGACTGAAAGCCTACCTGCAACGTACTCACTAAACCATAGTTGCCGCTGACATGGTTTTACTAGATCTATTGGCAACATGCGTACTAAACCCTAGTGGGAGCTAGAATGGTTTTACTAGACCAGGGTGGGTATAGATGACTCTTTTGGAAATCATGTTCACTCTGTGGTGGAAAATCATTGTACAGCACAGACACCCTGATGGAAGTGTGTATAGGCATGTTTGAACAGCACAACTCACTAAATAACCCCTATGCATTTATTGAAGCTATATTGGCCTATGACATTGGAAAGAATACAGTGGAGTTGTATGTTGTGTCTGCTTCATTCAGGCTGTAATGTTGCTGGTGTGGCTTGAAGCATAATTTAAATGGTCCTTACTTTAAATCTTGGTTTCCCACACACTGTTCTCCTCTGTGTACAATGAGGATAGGAGTCACATGGTCCTCTAAAACATGGCAGCATTTGCATAAAATGTTGAGAAGGAAGTGTAAATACTACATGTATTTAGTTCAGTGAGTAAAGTAGAAACATGTTTGGAGCTTATGTACAGCTGAAAGAAGAGGAGACCATGGTCTTTGCCCCCAGAAACTTACAATATGAATGTAAAAAAATGGTCATGGGAAGTAGTGTGAGAAGGAGTTGGATTGTATTGATTGGTGTGCTTGACAGTAGCCTAATTATCAAGTTTCTCAGGAGAAATCAGAGCGTATAAGTTTTAAGGAGAATTCAGGAGGAAGGAAAATGAGGTTTGGAGCTGTTTACAAGGAGTTTACCTCAAGTGAGTGTAAATGAGTGCAGAACGAGTAAAAGCCTAAATACAAGGAGGAACCAAAGAAGAATGCATTCATGCATTCACGTTGTCAGATTATTTGCTAGAAATGTTGACTAAGATAGCATTCTGGATGGATGGGACTTGAATGAGATTAGAACTGGGGAAAGAAGTTGCGGTAATCAAGGTGATGAGAGCTTGGACAGAAGTTTTTAGTTGTGAAGATGAACATACAGAAATAAACTTAGGAATATGTAAAAATCTTTCTGTTTTTTTATGGTTGAATGTGAAGGACTGGAGAGAAATTAGAGCTGAAAATGTTATGAGTTGAGTGGTAGGTAAAATGGTCATTTTTTTATCTATATTGATGGAGGAGAAAGGTTGGAAAGCTGAGGCTGACCTGATCTTAGCCATCCTCAGAGAGGTGTTTGAAACAGATTGGAATTTTAATCTGGCTGCAAGGAGATAGGAGTGAAGAGGCAGATCTACAAGTTGTGTACATCAACATGGTGGATGAATATGTGTATAGATGGGGCCAGTTACTCAGAAAAAAGATGGAAGCCATGAATTCCCATACCTTTTAAGCTATTCACAGATAAACAAACCTATAAGCATTCTACTGTATTTATTTATTTTATTTTAATCTGTTTTCATAATCTCTTTGGTTAAAACTGAAACAGAACTTATTTACCATATTTATGTGTTCATTCATCTATCTTAAGCATTGTAGACAAAATCTGTACATATTTTTTGATTTTACACTCCACAGTGTATATCCCCTTGCAAGACCTAGTTAAATCAATTGATGGTGCTGTATTTTAGAGGACTGTATATGGAATTATTATTTTTTTATTCACAATTGAGATTTCTTTTGTTCTTCCAGTTGGTTTTGCTATTGTATTTGTCTGTTCTGTCCCTGTTATCTCTCTAGTACAGTGTACACTTAACATTTCATTTTACAGTTCTGTAATGGAGTGTTTGCCATTTACTGGTGTAACCTCCTTGACCTTAGAGATACTCATTCCACATGTATCTGTTGTAGCAATTTTTTTGCCGTGAATGTTCATATGTCTTCTCAACTGAAAATCTTGGGATTGTAAGAATGGTACAATCTTTTTTTATCTGTGATAAATGGAATTGCTCTCCAAAATTTTCTTCTGATAGTTGAATTCAGTAATTTGAAATAAGACTAATAGTTTCCCAAATACTCATCATTGCTTCTAAAGTCATCTGGATTTTTTATCAGACAAACTGTAAGTATCAAAGCTTCCTTTAATATGATTCATTGTCCAACTGGAGGGTAATCACTAAAATGGAACGCAGACATGAACAATGACTTTAACTAAGTTGGTTCAGTTACTTTCATCCTGCTCAGCTACTTCTATCACATTCAGTCTTCTGTGGGAGCTTTTAAAGTATGTCTTTCGATAACAGCTTGTAAAGGCTGTGGTACCTTCACATCTATTTCAAGGCTAAGGTATCAACATTTCAAATGCTGCTGCTAAGAAAGCTGGTGATTCATGAGCCCATAAGCCTCAAGCCATTAAACTTGCAAACAGCGAATGGTTTAGAAATGGTTTTCAGCTAGAAGCATTTTGACATATTGGTAAATATTTTCAGGCCTTACTGGCTTACAGGCCAACATTTTGAATATATATGACTACTTTTTGCCATCTCATTACAAGACTAGGTTCAGCTTTGGACATGCAGGTATCGTGAGGAGAGATAGCCCCTGCCAAGCAGCATAATTCCCGGTGCAAAGTGAGTTAATGGCTTCTATGAAAATATCCCACAAGTATCAAGGACTGTAAAACTCAAATTGAGCTTGACTGGGGGAGACCCAGTGAAATAGCTTGTTCAGTGGCTCAGCTTGACAGATCCAATGATAGAAGCAATTCTTCTGACAAAGAGAGTTAGTTGTTGAAGGATGTGCTTCGGCAGCACGTTGAATTTCTCAAAACAGGTGACAGGTCATGGCCCAGCCTCACACTTGGAACAACTGCATGGGCAGTGGTGCAATGGGTGCTTGCCACTGAGGAATAAAGCATGGTTTTAATATGTTCCTGCAAATGGTCCCCATGTGATGGAAATAGGCACAACCTGAGTGGAGCATTCTGCTTTACTTACAAAGCCTGCTGTAAGTGTCAAGATGCCGCTCCACTTAAGCCTTACACAGTATAGTGCACAAACAAAATATGAGAAATTTTGTTCCTTACCACTCTGATACATGTAATAAAATGAAAGAAGCAGTGAACAAATCAACCATAACCATGACACCTCATTAACCAGGCTCTCCCATGCCATTATTTTTTGCCTCTTTTTTTTGACATCTGAAGAAATCTGTGTCAAGGGCCAGCAGACTGGATATGTTTCACACCAGCTGTGAATGGATGCCAAAAATGAAATCTAGTTTTGGAAGCCCAGTGGTTTTTCCCTTCCCTTAAAGGCATTTGTCCTAGAGTTTCCGGCGCACAAGAGCAACAGCAGCAGCATGACAGCAGGAGAGGTGCAGAATTGGGGTTTTCTTAGATAGTTTGCCCCAAGCATATTAAAGAACAATGAATGATCATCTCACTAGATCTGGTTTCTAGAGAGCTCTAGGTCAGATTACGATTTCATGAGTACGAATTTGTCACAAGCATGTGAAAACCATGCCAGGCTATTCACTTTGGGACTTAAAAATGAAGAATTCCTATTAGACCGTCAGTTGAGAAGAATAGAGAAGGGACTGTCTATATTAGTCAACTGTGGTTTGCTAATATGATGCAGATGTGAAGAAGGAGGTACTGGATTTAGCAGGTAAAATACATCTGCTGGAGAGAGAGCCCAATTAGCATCATCACCTGAAACTCCATGCATGGTGCATTACCCGCTTCAGGCTGAAAAGGCACGGGGGTGGGGGTGCGGGTGCGTGTGGCTCAGATAACACCAGGAAACAGGAAAGTGAGAGATGCAGAGTTTGATATTGCAAAAGGGTGGGTTGCTCGTAGGAGGAAACAGAGGGAAGGTAGGAAAGAATTTTTTTTAATTGTGTGCAATGTTCCCACTATTTCCCCACTTTCTTTTTTTTTGTTTTTAAATTAAGACGTACACTTAATAATTGACATGAACTGAACTCACTTTTTTTCTCTCTACATATATTCTTAAGATGACTGTTACAATTTTATATATAATTTTATTCTTTAGTATTAATAGTTTTTGTTTCTTCACTGTTGTATTTCTTTGAGTTTGAATGTTAACAAAGTGCTGTATAAACTTCTGTCTTCTTATCCTGTTCTGGCTTAATTTTGTTTTTATATATGTATTTTAAATAACCTCAGCTCCTTTTAATATAAACAATTGGAACATTTCTGTTAAATTTGGTAAGAATTTTTTTAAAGAACTCCTAACAAATGAACTGTGAATTTTTCAGTGCCAGTCATCCCTTTGATAAGAAGGTGGCTTTCTTAGTATAGTATTTTAAAGTTATGTTTTTACTGCTTCCTTTTAGTGTTTTGAAGATCAGAAGATCCTTCTGCTTTAGTATACTTGAATCATATTTTCACTTTTTAATCGAACTTTCTATCCATTTTGTTTTTAAGAAGTCCCTTTCTTTCCATTCCTTTATAGCCTGGGCTTGACTTCATAAGAATCTCTAACTGAACCATAAACTACCTTTATAAATATCATTTTTCCTTGAAAGCTATATCTTACTGCAATGACCAAAGTGTTGTCATGTGTTAGATTAAGATGTCTGCCTAAAATCAATAATGCTGAGGTAACAACATTGGTTTCTGCTAGGCTCTCAATTACTTTCTCAGTTGTTTGTCATAGGAAGAATATATGATCAGTTGTTTCCCCTGCAGGCTATAAAACCAGCCTGTTCTCCTTTGATCACTTCTGCATACTTCACTTTTACTCTCCTAAGTGTAACACAGATTTTTAGAGCCTTGGACCTGTGAAGTAGCAAAATGATTCTTCTGTAGTCCATTCCAAGGGATAATAGCCTCCCTGTGTAAAGCATCATAAATATCCCTGGACAACAGTTGGCTCTTTCGGGTTACATTGCACAATTGCTATGGAATCTGTTCCTGAATTTGCCATGCTCTTTGAAGAAATGTCTGGGAGAAATTTACTTTGCAGTCTTTCCTTGGCACCTCACGTTCCCCGTAGTCCTTTGCACCTTACATTCCCTGTTGCATAGTCCCTTATTCTTGGTGTCTGCTTGAGTAACAAGTACAGCTGTAGAGCTGCTAGTCTTTTAGTATCATCCCACCCCCACCCCCCATCCTGCCTATACCTTTGTGTTTTTCAAAATGGTTTCTGGTGCCATTTTGTTCTTGAAGTTGCTGCATTTTGCCACAGAGGGGAAACACAATCATGCTGTGCTCTTTCCTGGGAGCTTTACTTCTGTTCTCTCTTGATCTGCTTTATCTGAAATAAATTACACTGTACCTGCACGATGTCAGTAAAGGCTCTGCTAGGCAAAGGAATACTTGAAATAGCATAGTCTCTTGTGAAAATGGGAGCAGCTGTAATGGGGCAATTGAGTCAGCAGCTGCTTGTTATTGTAAGTGTTCTTCCTTCAAAAAGAGGCAAGTGTTTTTCTGAATGAGGCTTCAGAGGTAACAGATAACTTGGAGAAGGTAAATTGAAGTTTTGGTCCCATTGTATCACTGAAGAGAAGCTGCCCTTACTTGCTTCAGGATTTTCACATGTCTTGTGTTATAAGGACAGAAGGTAGTGATGCAGAACAGTGAACACACTATTTTGATTTGAAATTTTAAAAAAGTAATACAGAAAGCTAACAAATTAACCTAGTCACCTTCAATTTCCCATCCAGGAAGAGTATATGAGAGGCTAGTCAGACTTGGTGGCGTGAACATTTATATTTCAAGGACATGCAGAATACTTAACATAGCTGTATCCTGGCAAAGCCCTGCTGACATATTTTACAGTACAGAGCTGCTCTGCAGTTAGAGAGCTGTTATGTTTCCTAACAGGGTATTTGTAGCATGTTATAAACAGTAACTGTTGTAACTGATCCTAGGCTGTGGTCCTTAAAACCCGAAGCACTACCCAACTGGCAGAAACCTTAAAGCAGTTTGCTTTTGTCTTCTCTCTAATTCATGTAGGCAAGTGTGGAAAATGCCAGAGTGCTTGGGAGCCAGGCCAGGAGGAGGATAAGTATGCAGCTGGTCGTCTGTCTCTCTGCTTTTGAGAACATAGGTAATTACTGTGTGCCATACACCTTCCTGATGAAATGTCTTTTGGAAAATCAAAGCTGTTTGTCTGGTTCCAAGGCAGAGACAGTTTCTCTGCCCAAATGGGGTTTAGTAACTCTTCCAGCCTAGCTGCAGTGTCTTTCATGGACTGTTTAGCTTCTTGATGTTTATGCACCCATGTTGTTGTTGTATACCTGAAGTAAGACGTGAAATGTGACTTGGTGTTTATTGTGTAATCAGCTTGGACTTAAAAAGACAAGTGGCATAACGGACTGAGTGTCGTGTGTCCTGTAACAATCCTAGGAAATATGAGGCTGACTGTTCCTTCCCAATTCTGTACCTTTTCCATTGGTTTCTGTATTGGCACATCCTTAGAAGTGGTAGCAGGTCTTCTGGTGCTAAAATAAACTTGCAGACCCAAATATTCACCACGCTCAAAAGCCTGGCTCTAGTCTGTTAGATCAGACCTATTTCCTGTCTTAAAGCACAAAGGAGACAACTGGTCTATTCTTAACAGACAGATGAAGTAAAGTAAGAGGAGCAATCTACATGCTTTGAAAGAAGTTTCATCCTTTCTTCTGAGGCCATGCACGTAAGGCGAAGGAGAAAGCTACGAGGACATAAGGTGTGCAGGCATTGGAGGACCACCCTCTTCACCGCACAGTCTGATGGAACGTGGGAATCCTGGAGTACCTGGGGATTCTTTGGAGCTTTGGCTCCACATGGAGGATGCCAAGAGCTTCTCTTAGGCATTAATACACATAAAACATTTGGCTAAACGTGTCAGGTGTTCCTGAGTCCCTGGCAAAGACTACTGCTTGCTGGTGTTGCAGGATGATGCCATATATTGTTCTGTTTTTTTCTCTAAAGTACATCAAACTCAAGCAAAGCCACTCCTTTCCAGTGTTTGGTAGTACTACAGCAAGTCATCCTTCACTTCTGTTTTCCTCAGGGTAACACGTTTTTAGAGCCTTGAACCCATGAGGTAGCAAAATGATTCTTTGAGAATCCCTTCTAAGGGACAGCAGTTTCTCTGAGTGAAGTATTGTAAGTCCCCAGAACCTGAGCAATACAAATGGTAATAGTAGGAAGACTGAAGTGAAAAATCCTGCTTCCTCTTACTACTTTCTGCCATTATAAAGGAATTTAATTGTCTGCTAAGTCAGTGCATGGCATCAGCATTGTTCAGTTCCTCCTAGATGTTTGTAAAAGCAAAATGTTAACTTTCATCATTAGTTGGTTATGACTGTCTGCATATGATCTGTTGGCTGTAGGGGCTGCTTCTCCTGCCCTCATCTCCCCATCACTCTCCTTCCTTCTGAGACTGCGAAAGCCATTTAGACTATGGAACTTGCTTTCTTTTTGTCTATTCTAATGTAACACAGTGGGTGGTGGTGGTGAAATCCTGGACCTGATACAGAATGACCAGAAATCAACTGTTCATGAGATACTCTCCTGGGCAAAGAAAGGGCTATTGGGTTTTCAAGCCTGCCCTATAAGAACAGGTACTGAAGCAGTGAACTGTCTTTGATGCTCATATCAAACTGAATCAGAGGAAGGCCTGAAAATGAGGACTGGAGACTTGACTTGTTCACCGGAAATGCAGGAAAATTTGCATGTACAAGACAGCAAAGGGATACCCTTTTCTTTGGCTCTGAGCTGAGCCCAAAGACTGTGCAACTGTGACGAGTAAATTGAGTTGGGAAATGAATGTGGGACTCTTTAATGTTATTTGCAGGTGTACTTCTGGTACCAGCTAAGAAATTATTAATTTTGTATCTTTGTTCCAGCTACTGTCTGTCTCTGAAGAAGTGCTCTGTAAACCTGAATTTAAGGGAGTTCGACTTAATATCTTTAGGCACCTGCATATGAGCAGGTTGTCTAGACTCTTGTTTGTGATCAGTGGAGAGAAATGGGTATTTCTGGCAGCACAGCTCATATCAAGGTAGATGTCCAAATATCCCCAAAGATGAGTGAATTGTGTTCTGTAAATGTCTGTTTCTCTTTGACTCTGTATTACTAGGTCAGGTGTAGGTGTCAGGGTTGTAAATGTCTCATATTGCATGCAGTGAATGACTGGAGCATTCGTGAATTTTGGAAGCTTGGAGAAAGAATAGGCGTTAATTACTGAAGTATCATTATAAGAGATTGAGTCTCAGGAGTTGGGATGTTGTTTGAGTTGTCCTACTTGTATAGAGACAGCAGGCAGAGGAACTACTGGCAGAAGAGAAGGAAGGCTATGAATCTCCAGCTGTTATGGGAGAGACATGCCTTTCTCTGTGATCAGTGTAAAACCTCATCTTTTAGCTCTTGCTTGCTTTGCATGTGTGGGGGTGTGTGCAATACATTATCACCTTGCATCTTCCTGAGGCTGGAAAAAGAAATGGAATATAGTAAGATTATTGTTAATTCACTTCAGGAATACTTGGGAAGTCGCACAGATATTTATATGGAAGTAATGAAGGAGCACAATAACAGTGTAGTCATTGAGAAACCTAGTTCCTCATTGAGATAACTGGTTCCTAGTGCCTCCTGGCATTTCTAGCCTGGAGGTTTTGGTGGTGGTTTTGTAGATGGACGTGTGTCCTGTGTATACAGATGTTTCCATCTGATCTTTATTATTGTACTGCAGCCTTGGTGAAATTCTGCCGTTCTCTGCCAGTACCGTTCAGTGTCGGTCAACGGGAGGTACCAGGGTAACAGAAGACCTTGGCCCTGGGTTTGTGTGTGTTTGTTTGTTTTAAAAAGAGAGTTTTGACTAAGTGGAGCACATTGTTAAAGTTCTTATTATTCTGATTAATGTTTTAACCTGCTCTACCTAGTCATTCCTGTTAACCTTTTTGAATATCCCTCCTACAGCCTGACTTTAAGAATAGGAGGCTGGTCCCTGTAAATTCCTGTGAATAGGGAAGGAGAGGTGTTCTCTGTATTAAGTTAGAAATTTGCTTGGGTTAACTGTTCTAATGAGCTTATTAATAGCACATACAATTTACATATATTTTACTAAATAAATATGCTGTTAAGAACAGCTCTGTAAATAAACCCCACTTTTAATAACTTCAGTGTCCCAGTGGCTTTAAATGCAGTTCCTGATTTGAAATTACAATGGCTAATTAAATTGGTAACTTTTAAAAAGCTTATCACTGGTGGGTTTATTCAGTCAGCTTGCTTGAAATTATATGTAATACAGGAGCTCTTCCTAGCAGGCAGATGTAAAAATTTATAATTTAAGGCCCAAACTGAGTATCTTTGGCTTGGCAGTTTTTGATGGACTTCCTAGAAGGTGGTGAGCATATCAAGAAGCAAGAGTCCTTTCCTCTTTCAGGATAGTAACTCTGTGAAGCCTCTGCTCACATCTCTGCTGTCTCTGTTTTGCATGGAATCTGTCTAATAGCTGCTGCGATTAACTCCCTCTTTTTACTGTCTTATAGTATGGTAGGACTGGGCAGATATTTTACTGTTGTGTTAAGCAGCAAGATCACTTTTTTGTTGTGTCTTTATTAAGAGAAATCTCATTTAAGGGTCGAATTGTTACATACAGATTTCTCTGTTGTCTGTTTGCACCCTATTTCCCCCTAGTACTGATTTGAGTAGTGGCACAAAGTGAAACTCCTTCCTTCTGGCTGTCTCCTTCAGTATTTATGGTCACAGTACTTTTCCTCCATGCGGCATGGCCAGGTGGAGCAACTTCTCTCCCCAGTATTTAAAACACCACTGAATTTAAAGAATGTGCCTTCAGGTTTGGGACACCCCATTACACATTTTAGTGCTTCAACAGGCAGTAAGCAGGGTATTTGTAAGAGGAATCTGAGAGATTTCATACGGGCTCATGGTTCTGTGGTGTCTCAGTCCTATGTGTTCAGTGCTCCCACGTGCTGGTCAGCCCTCCTCTTAATCCTGTCAGCACAAACACTCCTTGCTGCTATTGATAACTGTCTCTTTTTTGGTTTTGCTTTGTTTGTTTAATCTGAATGTCCTCAGATCCCTGGATTTTCTTATGCAAGAGATAAATATTAAGGGGATTGTATTTTTCTGACAAATTTCTGCTGGAAAAACATGATGTGGGAATAATGCCAAAAAGCAGAACTTTCAGAAAATCAGTTACTTTTGCTGGCCTCTGTTATTTCCTTCTCTGGAGCTGCTTTTGCTGTCCTTGAGGAGGTCAGAGAAGGGAAAGGATGCCCATTTCACATCTGCTGCACTGACAAGCAACCAAATGTACCTTTTGGCTAGTGGCTGGCGTTTTGGCAGTGCAAAGCTTCCAACTCCCACCCTTCTACAATCAGATGGGATGAATAGCAGAGCTGTGCTATATTGCTTGTTGGCATACAGGTTAAGTACATGGGCTGCATATAAGTATTCATCTGAAGTTATCCTTTCAGATCACTGCCCAGTTTTCTCACATAATCTTCTTGGAAAAGAGCTTGGCACGTGCATCTCCTTTTCTCTTGGCACATGAGTGTTTTGGGCTTTTTCTTTTTTTTTGTTTCCCTAGTAATTTCCTGGTGTGCAGTAGTCCTCCTAAGCAGCAGCCCTGGTATCTGAAAATGAATGGGCATATTGCAATCTGGAGGAAATGTCATGCCCTTCTGGTGTGGATTCTGAGTGATACAAGCTGTGGAGGGGTGTGTGTAGTGCACATGCTACAAATTAAACATTGTCTTTGCTGCAGACAGGGATAAGAAGAGGGATACTCCCACAATTTCTCTTTCTCTCTCTTGTCCTTTTTAGGTACCTGAGAATGGAATAAGCCAGTCATAAAAAGCAGGGCCAGGCCAGGGTAGATAAGTACCTTCACCTGTTGTAAAATTCAGAGCAGCATTTAAATCCCTACCTCCCCTAACACTTCTCTAGAGAATCGCCCTATCACTTGTAATTGCTTGCTTGAAAGTGCATTGGAACAGCTGAACTTCCCTGGATTAGGATAGCTTTATGCTATATTTCTGCCCTCTTCAGGACCAAAAAAAGCCTCAAACACCAGTTCATGGTTTCAGTCTTTATGGTGTGTTGGTTGTAGGCAGCTAAGCTCTGTGAAAAACAGGAGGGGAATAGAGACGGTCAATAAAAACACCTGTTAATGTAATGGCTTTTCCATCCTCTTACCTTGTCCTCTGTATTTGGTTCATCCCCGTAATTGCACCTTGTTTTAAATTAGGACCACTGTTGAGGGCAGAAGGTGTTTCTTATGCACATGTGCTGCATTTGGCAACATGAAGTTGTCCTCTGATTGGAGCTGTTAGCTAGCATAGTAGTACAAACACAGATATGCTTGGAGGGCAGGGCAAATGCATCCTTCAAAGCAGAGAGGGCTGTGAAGTTATGTGGCTTCAGAAGCATCTTGGAATATAGGCACGCACAGCTGGTGCTAATGGAGTAGTCAAAAGGCTTATAGCTTCCCTCAGTTCTTCCTTTGTCTCCCTCTTGGATAATCCATGAGTGGAAATTAAGCTCCATCAGGAGGAAAACAAACAAACAAAAAAACCCACCAAAAAACCACTACAACTTGGGGCTTGAGATCTTGCGTAGAGCTTTCTGCTGAAGGCTTAGGAGAAGTGAAGTTCATGAGAGGGACAACAGCTGCTGGATTGCCTGGTCTGGATGTGTGCTGTGGGTCTGGTGTTCATGTCTTCACCTGTGCTGCACTGTTCTGTACAGAAAATGAAGCTAGTTCAGAGCCTGGGAGCAGCTTAGGAGCATTAGCATGAAAGTTTGAATTACCATTTTGCAAACGGCAGTTTTAAGACTTGTCCATTGGATTTCCTTCTCAAAGGCTCCTTTTGGGCTGCTGGAGCTCTTGCACTTGAATGGCCCCTTATTCCCTGGTCTGGTGCTGATCAGTGTCAGAGAAGAGGGGATACAAATCCCGATTTTCCTTTTGTGACCTTAGTCATGTCATGTGATCACTGAATTAATGGGCTGTAGAAACAGAAATACTAATTCTTTTGCCTGACTTCTGTATTGGGACTTTACCCTGAGCCAAAATCTTAATATGTATAGGTACCATACCTGTAACAGTGCTGATCAAGGCCTTCTGTAATACAAGTAACAGCAGAGACTACAGAGTTTCAGTCTTCTCATCTTCCTCTCACTTCCTTTTTTACCAATGGCTAAATCAGCTGTGGCAGCTGTTGCTTTGGCTTCAGGCTTTTCCATTTCATACTGAAGGCTGACATGCATGTGGTGAAGTTGCTCATCTGTTGAGGGGTGGGTGGGTGGGTGAGAGGACAGGGTGATTTCTCAGTAAATGGTGATGTGCGTGTGGGACTGACAGGGCTGATGTGTTTCCCTATGGGGTAGAGTGCTGCCATGGAAGATAAAAGCCTGGTTTCTTTGGCATTTGGCTGAGAGCAGTGCAGCTCAAGGGTATGCAAAAGAACAAGAGGAAAGAGCAGAGAGGCATTATCTGTGGACTGTTGTCTTGTCCCTAAAGCAGCTGGAGTGTGAAGGCAGTATGTAAAGGTAATAGCCTGCATATTTCATATTGGTGGAGACTGTAAAAAGGTGCCCTTGGTACAGAGCAAGGATCCAGTCTGACAGTATTCACAGCACCTAGCTCCTGTCATGGCAGTCTGGAGCTTCCCTGTAACTCCCCTCCAAAAGCTGCACTCAGGTTGTGACTGATGAGATTTTGAGGATGCTGGGGTGAGCACTTGGATGCAGAAACCTTGGGTGCTGCAGGAGGTGGAGTGATGATTTAGTAGGTGTTTTGTTTTTTGTGTTTGTGGGTCTGTCTTTTTTTAACTGATGGGGTTCCATGTGCCTTGGCACTGTGCTGTGGCTCACAGTAAGTTTCTAAGGCAAGGACTTAAGTCAGATGTGACCATTAACAAGTGGTATTACTTCTCATCACTGTGTGCAGCTGGGGTTATCTCTGGTATCTGGCTACTTTCCAGCTATAGACTGTTTCCTTAAGTTCACCTGTCTTTGCAGTTTCCTTTGGATTAGCTGCAGTGCAGTGTTAAATTTTTTACTGTTAAATCTCTTCAGTGTTTTGTTCCAGAGGAGGCTGCATCCCAGTGGTGAAGGAAATAGTTCTTGTGCTTGGTTTGTCTGTCAGTTCAAAGCCGTGAACAGCTTTGTTTGTCTGTGGTATGTTATGACACTCCAGGATAGGCATACTGTCTCCCTCAACAAAGGTGCAAACTTTGCAGTGTGAATTATTTTTACTGCCTGCCCACACAGCCAGGCTGGGCAGGTAACGTACAATGACACTGTTTTCCTCAGTTCCTTTTTTATTATTATTATTATTTTTTATTCATGTCAGCTTCCTCAATCTGAAGCATCAGTTATGGTTTCTGATTGTGTTAGCGCCCCTGGATCAATTTGCTGCCCTCCCATGTGTACTCTGGGACTACAAACTAAGCCGTGACACCTGTAGCTGAAATGCTGCTGTCTCCTTGGTGTTGTTTTTCCACATCCTTTCCAAGCTGACTAATCCATTTTTTTCCATCACATCCCAGATCTTTGCTTTTCATCAGCTCATGATGATACCTTGCCTAAAATCGTATGGTACTTCAGCAGCAAAGCTGTTTCCTGGCTCTTTAGTAAGAGGAATGTTGATACAATTAACAGTTCCGATTGCTTTTGGAGATGGAAACAACTTATGTAAAGTTGTGACTGCTGCTTCAGACTGGTCTCTGGTGTGTGGTTTTTTCCTTTCTTTTATACAGTTCTGTGATTCTATTTCCTTGAGTCTCGGGCAAGGTGCAACCTAAAATATGTAGAAAAATCTGACTCTATTTTGCATTGAATATCAGTGAAGAGCAGTGAAATGAGAGTCTTGGGTACCCATTTTTTTCTGTGGGAAAGATTAGAAAGGAAGCTGACATGCATTTCACATAGTATGGATGTGGCAGCATGTGCCTGTTCTCAGGACAGCCAAGGATGTGCCTGTTCTCAGGACAGCCAAGGTTTGTGGGTTTCAGCAGGTGAAAGAGCTGTTGGTCATAACCCAACAGCTTGTTCTAAACCATCTGGCATCTCCTGTAATGTGGTCCTACTTACTAAACTTCAAGGAACATTGTGGTTCATAGCCAATATAATCAGTTCTTAAGGGAGGACCTGTATGCTGGGTTTCAACAAGAGTTATACCGCTGACTTTGGTCAGTGTTGAGTGCTTTGGAAATCTCACCTAGGTAAGTGCACTCCCTGAATGACTGGTGAAGCAGAGCTAATATTAGTCATTGCAGACTAAACTACCATGTGTTTAATATTGATCTACATGCACCTGCAGAACCAATAGCTCAAGCCTTTGCTGACAAAGCATTTCAGGGCAGGGAGTGGGAAGATGGATGCAACACAGAGGCTGTGGCTGATTTATAATTGCTGATTTATGGAGTTACATGCGTACTTAGAAATTTGTAAAGTGCAAAACACAAGGTGAACATTACTGGATGAGAAACTAACATGAATATGGGGGGTGGGGGGGGGAGGAGAAGTCCCCAGTGAGTAGTGTTTTAAATGCTTATATATTTATGTAAGTATATGTAAATTAGTATGTTACCTGTCAGCCAAATGTTACTGACCTTTGTATGAGGAGTGAGACTATAAGTCATTTGGCTTTACACTTGAAAACCAGGCATCCTAGTTATTTTGAATCATTATTTGTGAAGCATTGACAAATTGCAAAGCCTGACCAACTGAAACAAATAATAATGCTTTGACAGAAATGTACAGAAGCTTAGATGAACTAAGTGGCATGCTTCCATCCTGTGGACCCTGCAGGGGATGTAGAGAGGTGCCAGGAGTAGAGACAGGTAAAGATCTGAAGTATTCTACTACAATATTAAATCGCATGAAGTAATAAGTGTCCTTAAAGATATTATGGGGAATTTATGGCAAAGGTAGGAACATCTGGTTGTGCTTTCTTGTTCCTTGGTTTATGTTCTAAAATACCCTGTCCTGTCAAAAAGAAAAGGATTGTGCTGGTGTGACTTCAGGTTTTGATTCTGTATTGGCCATTCTTGGTGAGTCTTGCAAGCCATAAGAGATCTCATTTTTGGTGCCGAACATAAGTCATTACTAACATCTTGATTCCAGGATCTCTAATCCTTCTAGAGATAGGATAGTTAATTTGTGTTTACCTTACATATTAAATATAAAACCCAGAGAGGGATAAAGATTTCCGAAAGTGGAACGAGTTACTACAGTACCTTTTTCTTCTTGCAAAGTCCTGGAATGATGGTACTCCTTTTCTATTGTGGAGTCATTGTCCTCATGTACATCCCAAGAAATTAAACTTGGTAAAATTCCCAGTGCAAGGCAATTGTCATTGGGCAACTGTTGGTATCCAAACTTGGAGTAAAGATGTTCAGGAAGCAGAAATGACTTAGCAACAAGCCAGAAGGTCTCCTGAAGCTTCCTCGGGCTTTATTCACAGTGCAGTTATAACCCTTCTCTTGTAGGAAACTAACAGAGAAATGCTTATTGCAGTGTGTGACAGGGTTTGTAAACCATAACATAGCATCAGTGTTCTAATATCTCAGTCTCCTTATCTGCTTAAAGCTTTCCATAGATTTATGTCTCACTTGCACATAACTTGAGCCAGGCCTTTCTCCTAGGGACGTTGGGTAAAAGGTGAATGAGCTAGTAAAAGAAGAAAGTGAATGTTCTTTAAGTAAGAAAGCAACAGCCAGGCAAATCTGAGCTGTAGAAAGCATGCTTAACCCTTGCCAGAAATACTGCAATCTCTAATTGAGAAGCAGCTAGTCTGCAGCCAAGCTGGCTCTGGAGGAAAGATGAAAATGTTTGATCTCAGCTGTGTTACCACCTGTATCATGCCAGGGAAGTTAAATGCACTGAAAGAGCTCCGCCTACCATTGATTTTATTTCTCCAAATGAAGAATGTGTTGATAAATGGCTGATGAAATGAGGTAGCAATGGGTAAATGGGCACCCTACCATAATCCCTTTTTTCTGTCTGGAGCCACTAACCCTGGCACCATTAAAAGAGATGCTGCTTTGCAGTAATGGCAATGCTATGAAAGCAAGTGGTAGGCCAGTTCCTGCCATTTGAAGTAATGTGATGAAAATCTGAGATGTAATAAAATCATTTAGAACCAGGAGAAAAATACGTTGCTTTAAGAGCTTCAGGACTTGCTCTTACATTCCTTCTGTCCCCCATGCCAGTGTTCATTTCCAAGAGACCTCCTTAGATGAAATGCCTCAGAATGGGAAATATGGTTGTATTGCACTGGCACAGTAAAGGGGGAAGAAGCCCTGTACATACAGACCACCGCGAAAAGAGGATGTGTAGTGCCTCCAGGCTTCTGAAAGTAGCTTGAAAAAGCATCAAACCGCCCAAAGAGAGAGGCACAAGAGCAGGCTTCTTCATCTGTATCTGCTGTCACTGAACATAAAAACAATCTCCCAATGTGTCATTTAAGCAAGCTTTTGTGTCCTCGTATGCCAGTTATCCATTGCCTAGAGTCTCAGGAATGCCCTGCACTGGAGCTGTTCTCATTGAAGCTGCAGCACCTTGATTCAAAGAGTGATTAAGTGGAGCCTGCTTTAATGGAGAAACTCAGCTTTATTGAAGATTGCTGCTCTTGAGTTGATTGCCTGAGGTCTTTGACTGCTAATGCAGTATAGAGTTATCTGATCCATGAAAGAGGGCTGAAAAGAAAACTGAAGAGACAGAAACCTAGCTAACCTAGCATGTGAAAGTTAAGATCTCAAAGTAATGAATGAGTGGCATTGAATTAAATTGAGTTAATCAGATTGGGCTGTGCGATGGGATATTAAAATCCTACAAGAATCAATAACCTCAGAACTGTTGTGTATCAGCTTAGATGATGTACACTGACTGACCGGTTTGTGTAATCTTTCATTGTCTAAGATGGTTGGCACCAACATGAAAGGAAGTAAATAGAATGTTAAATGAGAGGAATAATATATCCAAATCCCTAACTGTAAAGTGAGACATACCTGGCAAAAACTCAGTTCTGTCCCAGCTATGTGAGGTGGCCCAGCAGGGTCTCCATGGAAGATAGCATGCACAGGTGGTTAAAGTGGCTTCTCTGGGTGATGTGGGAAGACTGGGAAAAGTCTGGGAACAGGCTGGTTAAAAGCATCATGTCAAAGCAGTGCTATGCCAGAAAATGGGCCTCTCAATTAAATGTAGTTCTCTATTAAAAATGTAATTGTGAAATACCATACCATTCAGTGGAAAGCCCTCTGGGGAAAAGGGGAGGAGGGGAAATGAGGCCAAGATGACTCTCTAAAATTACTCTGAAAAGCAGTAAGAGTGTAATCCTAAACAAGACCTTTCCTATGGCTTGTATCTTGCATTATTATCAATTCTGCTAGCATCTGGATTCTGTAGAGACCACTTTCTTTGTCATTCCAGGCATCTTAGATTGCTATTTCTGAAGTGAACTGCAGGTATTAAGCATCCAGCTCTTCTGAATTTAATTCCTTTGGACCGTTCAGAAATCCCAGACTAGGCCTTTTGTTGGCTTCTGCTCTTTCCTCACAGGCATCTTTAAGATATTTGAGGTATTTTTGTGACATGGACCCAGAAAGGTTAAGTACAAAAGTTAGTAATTACTATTAGTTTGCCTGAACAATTTCAAAGTGACTATGTTTTAATTTTTACTGTAGTTTCAGTTCAGATTGAATTGGTTTGAATAGAGTGATGAATGATGCCTTGGCTAGTACAGGCAACTTGCTGTGCACAATAGTGCTTTGTTTTACACATCTATCAAAGAAATAACTGGGGTGTTGGAAATGACACATGGATTTCTCTCTGGCAATAAAGGACCTGACTGGCTGTGTTATATTATAGTGATGGTTGCAGTATAACAACCTTGATAGATAAAACAGTAGCTAACCTTTGGGCTGGGATGTTTAGGTCACCAGTTTAAAATTGGAGACCATCCATATCAGCTTACATTTCCATCCTTGTCATCTAACAGTCAGCTTTTGTTGTTCTGTGGGCCTGAATTTCCACATGCTACAGAAGTTGCTGTTTACTGTACAAATGGCATGGTATTTTCTCTGATTTGCCACATTTGCTTTGTACTTTTACTTGCACTCATCTTCTCCCGTGATAGTCCATATTTAACATTCTTAACTGCAGTGCAGATCAAATTCATCTCTGTGAAGATGAGCATTTGAACTTGATGGTGAGTGAATGATTGACAAGGTGCAAGTATTTTTGTGTCAAGGCTGTGACATGTCATTTGTTGAAAAAGCTATTCAGCTGAATGCTGTACTCATCTGAAAGCTGGGACAATGAAGTATATGCCAGATTCTCAAAAGGATGCTGCTTGATGTCTAGTGGCACCATTAGTGACATTTTGATGCTAATGAAGAAGGGAGCACTTTCTGCTCTGGAAATTATGCTTTTTAAGGTTAGAAGAGGATGCTTTATGAAGTCTGTGCTACACTGTTGCAATCCATGTAAATGTCCAGTTTTGCCATAGATAATGAAGTTACAGATTGTGGATTGTTGTGGTCTATAGAGTGTTTGCTGATCGCATGGTGTTGAAAACTGCATGAAAGACCACTGAAACAGTTTAAATGCCTCTCTACTAGTACTTTGCTGTGCAAGCAATTGCTCAAGGTGCCACAGGGATGCTAGAGGTTTGTTAATAGGAGAAGAGGAAGATGTCAGGGAGGTTATGTCTCTATTAAATTGAGTTCTGCAATGTGAAGGTAGTCTTAAGAATTGCAGAGATAGCTTGACCCAAGTTAATGCTGTATTCCCTAGTGTGAAAACCTAAAATGTTGTCAATATTGGGTATAACTACTCAGCTCTCCGAAGCACTACTGTTAATTAGCAGCTGTTTCCCTGTTCTGTGAGAACATAGGCTACAAATGAACAAATCCTGTTTTAAGAGCTGTGTCAATGTGGACTTACCAATCTAAAACTACAGCCTTCCTGATGCATGGAGCATCTCTTGCATTTTACTTCTGAATGAGTCGGCTAGGTCAATTGACACTTCACCACAATGTTGCTTTAGTAAATTGGTAGAAGTGGGAGATGAAAATTACTTTGTATTATATGATTTGTGGGTTTTTTTCCTCTAAGTTTAATATGGGCTTAAGTATTTTAAAGTGGGTCATTTGTGTAGCTGTTCTACATCTCCTCTTCAAACTTGTGTTTCCTAGTATTGTATAGGAATGACCACAGAAGTCCTAAGCAAATTCTGTTTGAGAAAATATAAAAATTGTCATGTCTTTTAAATCATTGTGAAAGGAACAGTCTTGTTTCTTCACATGAGGGGAAAAAAAATCTTTTGATTATAACCCTGATAGACTTTCTGGAAAATGAATGAATTTTTTTGGGGTAGAGGGGAGGTGGAAATGTCCTCTGGAGACCAATCTGTCCTGGGAGTAGAAGTCTGCTACCTTGTGGCTCTGGCTGCAGATCTCATCATACCCATTTCTTAATGGATACTGATGAGTTGCTGCGTCTCTTCCTCTTTGATATTCTAGAGCCACAAGTGGTCTGACTAACAACAGCAACTCTGCCTCAAAGATCAGAGCGCTGAGTGTGCATGGCCATGGCTATTGTTGTTCCATTTGATGAATGCACCATATGCTGGTTGCTTTGCTTTGAGTTTTTTTGGGAACAAAATTCATTAAAATCTTTTCACTGCTCTTTTCCTGAGACAAGGCTAGGGAAGGAGGTAGAGGAGCACCCTCCCACTATACTGCCTCCATGAAATTGCTGCCGCAGATGCTGTCTTGGCTGCTGGTAACAGTGTCAGAAATGGCAGCAGCCTTCTGCAAAAGTGGTTTAAAAATAGACCTGTTTGGTTATGCTTGTTCCCTTAAAGAGACATTGTCAGTTTGATTTAGTCCCAACATTTTAGCTTGGTTACTGTCAGCTATGCCATCTCTTCTGAGTTGCCAGCCAATTTGGCCCGCTCTGCAATGGGTTCAGTATTGTTTTACATACAGGCAAATATGGTTTGAACATAGCGTAATAAAGTTTTATTAAACCTAGTAAATTGATGATAAGTTCCCCCCCGCCCCCCGGGTCTGTTACCATGAAAGCGAGGCACAACTAGTGTTCTCTTGCCAGTATTGTCACCCCTGCCATTGAAGTCCTTGTGTTGTCAGGTTACTGGCTTTAAGTACAGTTATCTTTGTACTTTCAAAATACACCTCTGTTCTTCACCATACTGCCTTACTGCTTAGGATCCTGCTCTTTTTCTGAGTCAGAAATCATATTCCTCCCATATTCTCCTCTTCCTACCAAAATTAATTTGGACAATGTAGTGGGATAAGATTGGAAACACACAGCCCCCATCTCCATTGTATCTTCTATAACCTTTAAAACCCAAAGTTGCTTTTATGGGTGAGAGTGGTTCTTTGAAGTTATGAAGTTTCTTGGGTTTTTGTCTTTTGTGACTTCCCCTCTTCAGAAGAACACCACCATGCTGTTTGTGTCAGGAGGCAAATAACAAACTTTACCTGCAGTACCTCTGCCAGCAAGACTTTTGTTGTCTACCATTTTTGTCAGAGCCAAACGTCCTGGCTCTACCCAATGTCGACACAGATTGTATTACAGCCCTGGAGAGTAGAGCAGCTACAGTTGCATGACTGCAGTGAGTGGTAAGAAGATCCAGGTTTCAGTCCTGAAAGTTCCCTGTTCCATTTTCTCACTGCCTGTAATATTTGTTCCCCTCTGTGCAGTGGTATTTATCTTGACCACACTGAGAAAAGACTGTGAAAGCTGACTGAAGCAGGCTGAGAGGGGATTGTTGAAACACGATTTCATGCAATTACATCTGGCTTTGCAGTGGTACCATCAATTTAATTTCTTCCTTCTCCACCATCTTCTCCATGTTAACTGCTTCTTTCTCCTCTGCTGCCTTATTGCCCTTCTGCAATGCCTCTGTTACTCTTTGACATGTCCCCATCTCTTACATCAACTCTCACTTTCATCTAGGCCCTCTAGCTTCTTCTTAGCCTGGTTTCCAGTTGTCTAATCCTTTTTTCATTAAGAGTTAGATTTTGCTGACATCTCTAAGCTTCCCTATCTCCTGACTTTGAGAGTTCAGCATTGATTTCAATTAGGGTCCATGCCTGGAAGGCTTGAGCAAAGAGGTGTCTCCTTTCATGGTAACGAGTTGTTGTTACCACCCCCCCTAAATGTGCTTGCTTGCACTCAGTTCTCACAGTTGCTCTGATGTGCAGTCTCTGATAAAACCATGCAAAGCAGGGCAGCTTTCAGGGGTCCTCTCCCTGCTTCTGTTGGATGGACAGGTCAGGGGGCAGCTGCAGAGGGTTTCCTTCTCAAAGGAGTCTTGAAATACTGCTGTGGTAACTTGAGACCCTGAAAGTGTGATAGATTGAGGCACCTACCATCTAGCATTTTTACTTATCCCTTCTCAGTGTTTTGCTCCTGGCTTAGTTGTGCCTTAGTGAGGTGCTTGATACACATCCTGTGCCACGAAAGTAGGTGCTGGAGCCAATTTGCCCCGTGCATCCATAAGCAGTTTTTAAAATCATGGCATGTCCATCTCTCTGGGACACTGATGCTCATTCCTGGATCTGTAGGGAGTTTCCAGAAGCCTGGAAGAAACCTAATGCTCTGCCAATGTATAAAAAGGGTAAACAAGACAAACCCTGTAATTATAGCCCTGTCAACTTGATGTTGATGCTGGGCAAAATAATGAAATGGCTGATAAAGGGATTTGAGTAGCAAAGAGTTAAAAAGAGTAATATAATTAACGTCAGTCAAGATGGGTTTATGGAAAATAGATCCTGTCAAACTAACTTGATATCTCTTTTTTGATAAATTTAGTTGATTAAAGGAAATACTCTAGATATCTCTAAAGCAGTTGACTTACTACCACAGGACATCTTGGAAACAAAGTGACATAAAATTAGCATGGCACACACTAATGATATTACCAGCTGGCCAGCTGTGACAGGTCTCTAAATGTGATGGTTAACAAGGAGTCATTGCTAAGCAGGTGTGTTTCTAGTAAGGTCCTACAGCATTTGGTTCCAAGCTCTATGTTGTTTAATATTTTTGTAAATAGGTGAATGTGGAAGAAAATCCCAGCTCATTAGTGATTAAAGTCTGCAGATATGCTCCCCCCAGTCTTGTGTCAACAAGGAAGATGGTATTCTGTGATACCGTTTCCAAGCCAGTAGTATCATATAAGAGAGTGTAAGCAAGCAAATGTGGAGCCTCCTAATAGGGCCAACAGTTAAATTTGGCACCTAGGAACTAAAAAGGTTGTGCTTGCAGAGTGGAAGACCCTTTAGGGAAGGGGAGGACTCCAAGAGGGACATGGAGCACCTGCTGAATAACCAGTTTCCAAGTTACCACAAGGATTAGTGGGATCTTCGGATGTGAAAATGAGGGATTGTTAAATGAGAGTCAGGAGGTCATACCTTTGTCACTGGTGCAATTGCTTTTGTGACAGTATGCCCTGGTCTCGTTTCAACAGTGCTAGAAGGATGCTGATAAATTGGAGGAGGATCAGAGGCAATCTGTCAGAATGATTAAAAGCACCGAAAAACATGTCCTTTAAGTGACATGCTCTGAGAGCACAATCTGTTTTAGCTTATTGAGCAGAGGTTTAAAGGTGGCTTGACCAGTCTATAAGTACCTATATAAGGACCAGAAATGTTCTTCCATCTAGCTGACAAGTGTATTGTGATTGCTGCTGGCTGGAAGTTGCAGCTCGACAAATTTAGGCTAGAAGAAAGAACTGTGTTTGAAAAGAATGAGGGTAATTAACCACTGGAGTGTTTTACCAAGGGTTGTCATGGATTCTTCTTTGCTGGCAATTTCACTATCTTGACAGTGTGCTCTAGTTGAAGCAGGGAATTCATTTAGGGAATGGTATGACTGTGTTTTGTAAGAGGTCAGAGAGGGTGATTGGTTTGGTGTCTTCTAGCTGTAGGATCTCTGAATGTACCACAGCAGTTCTTGGCAGTACTGGGTAGTTTGCCCGGTCCAGGATCGTTCCCATGCATTAATATTTCAGGCAGAGAATCTCTCTTGTTTTAACTTGTGTAAAATGGATGCAATTTAAGAAAATTAGACATTAGTTCACATAATGAATAGCCTTGATTTTATCAATTTGCAGCTCTATTTTCTGCAATTTGACAAGTTTAAATGGCACTCAAGTAGCTTTTCATGTAAGGTGTCACTCTGTTTCCTTACTAATGCCTGAGCAAGTACCTTGCCTATTGTCAGATCGTTAATTCTCTGTTATTAAGTACTTGGGTGCTTCTTCATTGAAAGGACTGTCAGTTGCCAATGTGGAATCATTTAGATTAAGAAGCTAGCATGTCAGAGGCTACTCTGCTTCTCCACACTAGCATTCATCAGACAGTATGAGAGTCGTCTTTCCGGAAATTTGAATTTTTTTTTTTTTAATGTTCCGCCCCTCCCCCAGAAAAGGGAATCCACATCCCACTTGGGTATGCAATGTATACTATACAGATACTTGTGTGCACACAAGTCCTTCCTACTTTGTTTAATAGTAATGCAGAGGGAGGAAACTGCTTGTCTCTGAGTTCAGATTTTGTTCTGATTATGATATTAGCTGTGTAGTTTGGAGCCTAGCAGGGTTCAGTTGCTTGCCTGACTTTATCTCTTGGAAGAGAAACACTGCTTTAGGACTTGGGAGACCTGACTGTCATCTGTTCAGGCTGCCAAAGGATTCTGGTGTGACCATAGACTTTTCTTTTGTGCCTCAGTTTCCTGTACTCAGGAACGTGACTAGTACTTCTGGTTTCCCCCTAACCTTTTGTTTGTCTTGCCTTGATATTAAGGACTTA
Source organism: Pelecanus crispus (assembly GCF_030463565.1). NCBI lineage: Eukaryota > Metazoa > Chordata > Aves > Pelecaniformes > Pelecanidae > Pelecanus > Pelecanus crispus. The sequence continues at coordinate 25,593,183 of NC_134652.1, forward strand.
AGTATTATTTAAGGACTTTGGGGCAGGGAACATTTTCTTGGATTTTCCTGAGGGCCTCTATGCATAGCACAGCAGAAGGACTTGAGAAACGTGTCCTCTCCACTTTCCAGCTCACAGAGCAGCCTGTAATTGGCTAATGAACACATTTGGGGTCTGGGTACCTTTAGAGCTGCCTGGAGGCCAGGATGAGTGAGAGTGTTTGTGTAACATATGTATATACAGGCACCTAGGAAGAGATTTCTAGAGCCCGAGACCCTTGTGAAATCCCTTGCCCTTCTAGCAGCACAGGTCTGACTTTGCCTGTGCTGTGGTCAGGTAATAGGATGGCTGGTTTTAGATCAATGGATACTGTGGATACACAGTAAAATACGGTTGTGTACAATGTCTTTCCAGCTGTCTGCATCTTCATTGTGATTTTTTTGATCAGATGCTAGATAAGATCTGTGTTTCTGGAATATCTGAATGGTAGCCTAGACAAAGGGAAGTATTTGTGGAGGAGGAAGCTCCTATGAGTAGTCACAGAGTAGTCAAGAGTAGTACTGGAGGAATTCAATCAGCGCTTGCACAAGTGGAGCCGTATCTCATTGCTTGGTTTTCATGAAGCCTTATTCTGAAATATCCAGGTGTTAAGCTGGGCCATACCTACCTCTGATAAGACCACACTAAAGTCAGTGTGGTCACGAGGTGATCTGATCCTAACACGTTTAACTCCTAACTCTGGCTTGATGACATTTCTCTTGTTGAAAGCTGCATGCCTCCAGTCTGGAGTGACATATATCCCTTAGCAGCTGAAAGAAATTGAGGCCTTTTAATTTCTTCACTGTTGGTTTCACCACTGTCATCTGGGTAGTACATTCCTCATGCTCTGTTTGGTTCTGTCTTTTGCCATTATCAAGACTGTCTCTGTAAAGTGGTGACCCCCTGTCTGAATATGAAATGAGGAGGTAGGTGGGGAATCTATTGTTAGTTGTGCGCTGCAGTGTCATTCAGCTGCATGCATAATATCTAAAGAAAGTGGTTATATTCTGTTGTCTCTTAAACTTTTTATTGGGAAGCTAATCAGGTAAAAGCAAGTCATAGCTTTGAATCATTGACTGTGTCTGGCGTCATGGTTTCCTCCATTAGCAAAACTTCAAAAATGTTCTGGTTAAGACAGTTGTATGTAAATACTGTCTCTTGTGGCTCACAGGAGGCTCCCATGCTTCCCTCTCCAGAATAGTTGGATAAGAAGTTGAATTCTTTTCTTGCTTGACTAACTCCTGATTTTAGCCTAAATGTGTATGGCTCAATACATAGGCTAGCCTCTCTGCATTGCTATGTAACTGTATTTAAAGAAATGTTCTGTGGGGCGAGTGTGACATTGAAGTCTGTTCCTCAGTCCTGCTAGGAGAGCACTTGGTGGAACCCATCCTCCCGACACCAACTGTAGTTATTTTTTTGATGTAGAATGTGTGTAAGCATGTGCTGCAACCTTCAGTCTTTTGAAAATAAGTTGGATAATATCGAGTACCAAAGATAAATTTGACCTTTGAAGTTTGATCCATCAGTTTATCTGGTTTTCTGGGGAAAGACAGACAAGGAAGAATGACTTGGACAGTTACGCAATGAGGGAGTCTTGTGAGATTACAGAGAAGTTGGCAGGAAAATAATAAAAGTGGAGAAAATAAGTAATGATTTATTTTCTTTCTTCCAAAGTAGAAGTGAACTGATTGCAAAGCCTGGATGAAATTGCTCTCAACTTTGGAAAGTCTGGATCTGAATGTAATGTTCATGTCTTAATCCTATCTATGATAAGCTTGCTTTCACCCAGTGACTTGATAAAGGTGCTGATCTGTGTTCTCTCTGGTAGGCAATGTGAATATCATCAGTAAGCAGCAGAGAGCCAGGATAGCTACTAGAATTTTTTAATGTGGCCTGTTGCTTTTAAGCACTTTTCTGTTGGAGTCTGCTGTCCTTCAAAGTGTAGTTTGATCACAACTTAAAGAAGAAAAGTACTGTACTGCCATGAAACTTTTGTTCTTTCTTGTTGTTCCCCCTCAAATAAAAAATTAATCTTTTGGGTAGAAAGCAGAGGTTTGGAGAAAAATAAATACTGAGAGAATATTTTCAGTTTCTTGCTTTGGCAGAATGAAATGCTGGTTTATGAGTTTGAATGATGTAGATTGTAAGGGGGTGTGTCTAATGGTGTAGTATTTCTAGTTTTGGTCTTGATGCAGCATTCAGGAAGCTATTGTCTCATAAGTCATGGGTTTTGCTGAAGAGAATTTGTACATTTCAAGTGTAAAAATGTTTCTGAACTATTGATTCTTTATTTACTTAGCTCATTTAAAAATAAACAAATTAAAAAATAAATATAGGAATTCTGCCAGGTTTCACTACTTGTTACCAGCAAATATTTAATTAAAAAAAAAGGCAAAGAAACTCTTAAGTATGCTAGACATGAAAAAACTGGCATACGTACTTAAACCGGTATCAATTCAAAATGCTACTGGGAGAACTGGACACAGGCTTACATGAATTTCAAAGTCTGTTGTTCTTTTCCACAAAGGACCATGCTTGATTTTGAAATTAATTAATGTGTGATCTAGGTTTCAAACTTGCAAATCCTGGTGGCTTCTGCAAAGGTGTGGAGCTATGAATATCATATGCTGTTATTTAAGTCCTTAGATTGTATTGAGGTACATAAGTATTAGTACCTGAATTTGAACACTGAGTCTAAACAGTAATGTTAAGAGGAACCTACTGATTGGGACTTTATTTCATAGGCCATATTGAAGGTTTTTTGATGAATGGCTTGCTATAGAGGCTGATTTCTTTTTCTTCTTAATGTGTGAAACATTCACTGTCTTGATTTATTAAAAGAAAGAAAAAATTATTTTCATCTTGTGTATCTGCATGCTCTTGACTGAGTTGTGTTTTTGGTGACTTCTGAATGTATTTTCTAGTTTCTCATGGTTTTGTAGCAGAACTATGAACCTGGTATGGTTTTAATACACTCTTATTTGTCCCTCCAGCATTGCCTAAAAGACCTCTTCAGAAAACATTGTTTTAATGGACTGCAAAGCCTGGAGAATCTTACTTTTTTTCCTTATGTTTTGAGCAGCTTTATGTATTGCCTTGTTGTCATTCAGCACTGCTGCAGTGGAATGAGAGACCAGTTGTCTGAATAGATGTAATGTACAGGGCAGTCAGCGGACAGGTTTGAACTCCGAAAAGGCACTATTGACTTGTTAAAGCTGATTGTAGGGACAGTCTTGCAAGGCTGTGTCCTAACAAAGGACAGTTACTTCTAGAGGTCCTGCAGGGCTGGTTCCACTGCTGGTGGTGAAGTCATTCTGCTGGGAAGATAACTTGGATTCTGGTTTTGGACATGTGCTGTGGTTGAGTGATTAGAGGAGCCCTGCATTCTGTCCTGGTCATTTCTCTGGTTTGCCAGGTAGCCTGGGTGAACTGTTCCCATTTCTCATGTCTAGTTCTGTGTCTGGTGAGTGGGGTTGAAGAGTCTGGTTTCCTTTAAGATCCAAAGGGAAATACAAGTATACAAACCCTCTCAAGAAGCATTCCCAGTGCAGGAGATTGGTTCTGGTACTCTGATCTACAGAGTGCTGATGAAAAGTGTAGTGAAAAGTGTTACAGAAAGTCTTAGGTGCTGTTTATTCTACTTCTTTGTGTTGCAGAACATTAAGTGAGCTCCAAGCCAGATTAAAGCCTGATAGTTTCAAATTTCTAATGCAGTAGAGCAAGAAGATGGACTTTTTGTTGATGAGGTAATCATTGGTAGAAAAAAAACCCCATAGGGGCATCTTTTATATCCTTTCTAAAGCCAAGTTTCTGATTTTATAATCCTTTAGATCAGTCATCAAGTAGTGGCTTTATGAGGCTCTTTTCTCTTTTTCTTTCTTTGTTGTTGTTTTTGCACAGCATTTAAGAGAAGCTAGGACTTAGAAAATTGTTTACCCTGGGCACTTCAGCAAGGACTTCCTGAAGCTGTCTAGTTTCTATTATGTGTGTATTTGTAAGCCTTGCTCTAATATGTAGAATGCCAGTAGGTGGCAATGAAGAATGTGCAGGCTGGTGCCTCTGCATTTTGTAGGACCAAAAGGCTTCTTGTGTATGACAAAACATCAGCTCTTAACAGACATGCAAAGCTGGAGTGCCTGGAATTAATGAAACTTGTGCAAAGGCTGGCTTCAGTCTCTCTGCTTAGTCTGTAGTTAATATCTCTTTTCCCCAAGGAACAGATAGGGGTTAGCTGTTCATAAAGCCCTTGAATGTAAAACACTTGGAATTAAAGCTACAAGATTGCTCCAACTAACCTTTCCACTTTTTGAACATTTGAGAACAGCCCAAGTGTATGCTGGGTGTTGGAGCATCTCCTTGCATTGCAGGGGAGCTGAGTTCTCAGGCCAGCTATGTCTGATGCAGAAATGATGTCTCTGCAGGGTGACATATGGAACCTGCATCAGTGCAGCCAGAAAACAAACTGTATGTATATATGACTCAAGTAGGGTTACTCCTTACAGAGCTTGTTTTGCCATTGCAGGTTTCTACAACTTTGTGTTGCTTTCAAAGCCACTCCAATATGATGACCAGGAAACTTGCTTTGGGCGCATTAAGTGTCATGAATTGAAAACTGTCCTGTAACTGCAGTGAAGTCAGGCAGGAGTAGGATTTTTCTAGCTTCCTTTCTCCCTGTGGGATAGGAAAAAAAATTACTGTTCACTAATGAAGTTAATGGTTGATAACTTGCTGGTAATTGGAGGGACAGATTTATTTTTGGTGCAGTGGGGAAATCTTATTGCTATGCATAAAATTTCCAATGAAACAGTTTGTAAAATCAAATTGTAACTGACAGTACAGCGTTTGCCTCTAATGCTTACCAGCATAGCAAATGATTTTTTTTCCACATCTGCCCTCAGCTTGGTCTGTCTTTATGATAGCAGACTGCAATGAAAGGAAAGGGAGAAAGGTGCAAGGATTTCACTTTGTGGAGGACTTTTTTTTCCGAAAGAAATGGCTGTGGCATGAGGTCATTTGAAACATTGACTGTTTTGTATTGGTATTGTTAGAGCATTGTAACCTACACTGTTTGAGCACTGTGATCTGCTCCAATTAATAGATCTGTCAGCACAGCCAGCAGTGTGCCCAGGTGGCCAAGGCGGCCAACAGTATCCTGGCTTGTATGAGGAATAGTGTGGCCAGCAGGAGCAGGGAGGTGATTGTCCCCCTGTACTCAGCGCTGGTGAGGCCACACCTGGAATACTGTGTCCAGTTTTGGGCGCCTCAGTGCAAGAAAGACATTGAGGTGCTGGATCGTGTCCAGAGGAGGGCAACAAAGCTGGTGAAGGGTCTGGAGCACAGGCCTTATGAGGAGCGGCTGAGGGAACTGGGATTGTTTAGTCTGGAGAAGAGGAGGCTGAGGGGAGACCTTATCACGCTCTACAACTACCTGAAAGGAGGCTGTAGTGAGGTGGGTGTTGGTCTCTTCTCCCAAGTAGTTAGCGATAGGATGAGAGGAAATGGGCTCAAGCTGTGTCAGGCGAGGTTTAGGTTGGATATTAGGAAAACTTTCTTCACGGAAAGGGTAGTCAAGCATTGGAACAGGCTGCCCAGAGAGGTGGTGGAGTCACCATCCCTGGAAGTGTTCAAAAAACGGGTAGATGTGGTACTTCGGGACATGGTTTAGCCTAGTCTACCCTTGATTGTTTTAGTGTGGACTTGGTAGTGTAGGTTAATGGTTGGACTGGATGATCTTAAAGGTCTTTTCCAACCTAAACGATTCTATGATTCTAATTATAAAACTGACAGCCACTTCTAGATGTAGTGGGTATTGGTGACCTCTAGTCTAGAGAGGAAGATGCTGGCTTCCGCTTTTTGTGTGATACGTGTGGTTTTGTATGAATGCTGCCTTGTGGAAACTGTCCTTTTTAAATGACAAATCCCCTGTGTACCATATTTGAATTATTTTTAATAGATTTTAGTTTCTTAATAGACTGGAAGTCTGTAATGCCAAATTGATTTACATCTCTGAAATTTGCTTCTAGTCCTGTATTTTCCTCTACTTCAAAAGAATGTCTCAGTGTAATCCTCATTGCATTACCTGTCATTAACTTCAGTAGTGAACCTTTCCTGCTGTAAGTTACTCAGCTTAGATAAAAGAGCTTTGCAGAGTCTAACTGAACCTTCCAGGCTGTAGCTGCTTACAAAGAAGGGAAGTTGGCCTTCTTCCTATTCCCACCAAACATCTGTTATGGATGTAACACTTGTGGAAGTGTTAGATTGTTGGCTGGGCGAGGTGCTTGACACACACTTCCCTTCCACAATTGCTGGATGAAGTTTGTGGGTGATTGGGCTTTCTTGTTCAAGATGCTATATAAACACACAATGAAAGAGAGTTTCTGACCTGAGAGGAGAGAACAGGTACAGAGAAATGGGAAGTGGGGAGTCAGAGAGGCAAAGTGAGGTCCTGCTGTGTGGACAGTGTGTCTGAGTAGCAGTTATGCCTTCTGACTGTCCCTCGACCACTGCTCCCCATGATTTTTGCTTTCTGACCCTCCCACATAGGCTCTGCTGCTTGAAACTCCAATTTTTGTTCCCCTGCTTCATGGTATGGTGTACCTCTAGTGCATAACCTTTATTCTTTTCCAACCTTCTGCTTGTGCTCTGGTTTAGGAAACCAAAGTTATATCTAGCTGTGTGTGGTGCTTTTTTTTTTTTAACTATTGTTCAAGAAATGTTTTGCTGCCTGATACTTCAGCAAGCATGAGAGGAGGATCATCTCCTCCTTTAGCCCTGCCCATAGTAACAAGAATGGCTGTGGTGCTAAAAGGGAGCAGTTCTTGTGCTAACAGCCTGTGTAAAGGAGGTGACTGTTTTTCAATTATTGCATGAAAAATGCACTGGAAGTAAAGGATATTGTTTGAGCCCCTGTATGTGCCCTTGTGTAGTGGCAGAGAGCATAGACTGCTCTAAAACAGACAAAAATAATGTTTCTAGCTCTTGTGTGGCCTCTTCTTGATTCCACTCATCTTCACAAATCTGCTTTCAATTGTCTCGGTTTCTTCCCTATGTTTCCAGAGGGAAGATTGAGCTAGGTATTTCAGATGACAGTTTGATTTAGAAGTCTTCTATCTGTTTGTGGATAGTTTCTAAGCTTTGCTAAACAGAGCCAAGAAAGAGTGAAGCTGTCTGCTTTAGTAACTCTTCCGGGTGGGAAGAGGGCAGGCAACTTTACTGTGATTCTTGGGCTGACTCCTCCACCTTATTCCTCTGAGAGGCCTCCATATTTGCAACTCATCAGCATACATGAGTAGTTAAGATTGTTTTGCCAGTGTACATTAGATTAAATTCATGCAAATTAAATTTCATCGCCAGTGTGTTGCTTGGTCCCCCTACGCATTTCAGGACAACTGGAGTGTCTCGGACTTCATAGCTGTCATCAGCTGAAACAATTTACTCTTGCTGGAAAACTTGGCCTAGTCCGCGTCCACCTCTCTTCTGTGTTATGCAAAGGTCCAAGAAATAATGGACCCTCAAAACCAGGCTGTGACTTCTCCAAAGGCCCAGGCAGCAGGCAGTCATGGGAAAGGAATAGGGTAAGAATGTGCCTTTAATGTCATGTCACTTAACTGTGGGATGTTTCTGTATGGGAGAGGAATGTTCATACTGATGTGTTCCCTTTTGACGGCTGGTCTTTAATATTTCATGAGACCAAACTGGTTCAGAAACACAAAGAAGCCTTTTACTAAAGTGATTTTTCTAGAACAGACTTGGCATAATACACATAGGCTGGGTCCAGCCAGAAAACTGTCAAGCCTCTTCCTCCATTTTCACTTCTTTAATAAGCTCAGACACATTGCTCTTATGCTTCAAGGCATCCCAGGAAGCTGGAGATTCCATGCTTCTGAACTGGTACAACTACAGACATTTTCCCTAGAATTTAGCTACCGAGTCTTTCAACTGGTCTAGAAAAGAATTTCCTGTGCTTCAGTGCACAGAAGGGAAATTGTCCAAAGCTGTTTAGAAATACCTATCTATTAAAACATTTTATTTAAATATTTGGATAAGACTGAAGTTGCATAAGGATCTGGTATGGAGCATGAGCACACTGCAGGCAATTTTTATTCCCCACAGTAGGTAGTATAAACCATTTTCTGTGGAATATGTCTGTTATATCTTCCTTTTAAGACAATTTTCCTAAGTTCCTGTGGCTGCTAGGCACAAACTACATTTATTCTTTCTCAGTAACAAGGGAGAAATTTTTATAGGTGCATGGTAAGAGCTCTGCCTTGTGCACGCTTTGTCTTTTAATACCTTCACTGTCTTTTCAGCTCCCCTGTAACCCAGGTGTTGCCATTTTCCTCATGCTTGAACCTAGGGATTGCTGAGATTATACTCCATCATCTGAAAAGTTTTTGTCTCATTCTTCACTCACTATAACTAAAGGCAAACATGTCAGCACCTTAAAATGAGAATGAAAATCTGATCCTCTTGTATATGGGCTGCAGAATAGGAATGTTCAAAAACCACAAAACCTTCATGGGTCCAGATGAAGCAAAAAGCCTGGATCAGCTGGTCTGTCCATCTGTACCTTACCCTGTTGCCCAAAAGAGTCCAGACATCTCACTTTTGATACCTCCCTCGACACTTGTATTTCATGTCAGCATGCATTAAAAATTTTTTACACTGTACAAAGTACAACATCCCCTCCAGCAAGAAACTCTGACTGCAGCTTTCCACTGTGGGTAGGAGTTGTCATAAATGATAATTGCAACACTATTAAAACAACCTGAAGAGATTTGTTAACCAGAAGTGGTGATGGAGAGAAAGAGCAAAATTAGAACAAGGAGGGCATAGGCATAAAATGTTCTTAAATTTACTGCTGCGCCCCCTTATCCAGGAATGAGCAATGGTACATGGAGCAGAAGGGTAAATTAACATCAGTGATGGCTACGGTAATGTGAAGAAAGCTGGCTGACTTTGCAAGGGACAGTTCATTCTGTTTCTTCTGCTCCATCAGGATTTTCCATTGATTGTCTGTAGAACCGAACAAGGTTTTCTGTTGCATCTTGCAAAAACGCTGATAGGTTCTTTGCCTTTTTAACAGTACAACAGGAATGGGATGAAATGAGTTGGATGTTCTCCAATTGCAACTGGACTTACTGGTTTGGATGTGTATGTGGTCTAGATGCTCTCCTTCTTTTGGGAGAAAACTTTTGCCTTTTCCAGTTCCATGTCTGTCCTTAGAGCTGTTAGGCTGCAGTTTTCACTCTGGTTTTATGATGTACTGCTTGAGTACTCAGCATCTCTGTTTAGCAGGGAGATGCTGCCTCCTGCAGGCCCAGATAGATTTGACCCTTTGTATAGTTCCTGGAAAGGATACCATCATCTAGGCCTTTCAAAAGGCAGTGGCAGAAATAGCTTGCTGAAAACACATGGATTTATTTATCCCAGATAAACACTACAAGCAGAGGGAAGTAGATTGAAAATAACAAAACCTTATGTGCCTATGAACTGACCTCACCTTTGGATTTCACTGTGAGCTAAACAAGTTCTTTTTGACTCGGGCACTGTCAGCACTGCTGACTGTTGACACAAGCTGAACCCTGCAAATGCTATCACTCCAGCGCTTCCCCGCTTCTAGTTATTGTGTCCCCGTAGCGCATAGGTTGCTTTTTTAATCATTTCCAGATATTCTAAAGTTCTTTTGACTTGCAATCCTGCATTGGGTCTGATGGCTTGTGTGTTTCCAGAGGTCCCTACAGGAACCTATTGGTGGTGAGCTCAGGCTTTGTTCCTTCAAGAACCAGGCTGTTGAAGGAAAGATGCTGCCTGCATTTCTCAAACTCTGAAGAGCTCAAACTGGATTTAACTTTCGGGTTTCCTGGAACCAGGTACTAGATAATCCCTAAATCCCCAAATACGTATCCTGTTGATAACATCTACATTCTTCACTCCATCTTTCAAGGTAATTGCTCCTTTCTAGCAGTATAAAACTGCTTCTGATCCTCCAGGCTCTTTGTAGCAGTTACACAGTTGATATTATTACTGTCATGTAAGACTAGCTCTGCAATTTTAACAAAAAACGTGTGTAGTGTCATCATGCTGTGTCTCCTCCCCCGCACCTCCGGTTTAAACCAGCAATGAGCTAGAGTCTATATTACAGATGTGAACATGTATGCCCTTTTGATGTGTTTAGTTTGTGTAACACAGAAAGCTTCATGAAGTGGCCACAGCACTATCTGCCACTGATACATTGTAGGTGGTAATGGAGGATGGTTACCCAAGAATTCTCTTCAGCTGGAAGGATCCCCCCCCAGTTTTAATCGGCTCCGGGACAGATGGCACAGGAACAGTAACTGGTGAATGATCTTCCGCTTCCTCTTTTGTAGCACCTCCATAGGCTCAAGTGCCATCATTTACTAGTTAGCTCTCTGTAACTGGGGGCAAGTCTACCAAACTCTTGCTGGCAGTGCACGTAGTGAGGAAGTTGGCAGTGGAAGAGTGAGGGATGTTCAGTTCCTCTGCCTCCAGCAGCAGCAGAGGTCTGCGTGGGAAGCTGTAGATCTTCAGAAGTATCGGGAAAGAGAAGCTGCTTCTGTGGTGGGAGGGGAAGTAGTCCCCTGCTACCACCTCCATGGAGACTTGTGGGAAAATGTTTACCTTGCAAGCAGTACTGCAGCCATAAAGATGGCAGAGTTCTGTATTAGGACATGCTGCAGACTGCTTAAGCCAGATGCAATGTACTGTATAAAGATCTGGTGTGTTCTCAACCAGGCTATTTAAGATAAAACTACTTGAGTGGAGAGTCAGAGCAGACTTGTATTTCTACTTTGCAACTCAGTTATTCCCCAAATATTCCCCAAATATATCCCCAATTATTCCCCAAAACTTCTCCAAAGGCCCAGGCAGCAGGCAGTCATGGGAAAGGAATAGGGTAAGAATGTGCCTTTAATGTCACAATTATTATATATTATTATATATTATTAATATTTATTAATATTTAATTATTATTAATATTTAATTATGCCTTTGATAATAACTTTTCAATATTTCTGGACAGAAGTCAACAAATCCAAATTTACCTGCAGCCAAATTCTCTCCTTAGTTTCTGCATAAACACAGAAGCAACGGTCACTCAGGGTGTTTTAGTGCCGACTTTAACACAAAGGGCTCAAACTCTTATTCTATCAACCTCAGCCAAGAAGTGATGGAGTTACAGCACTTTCTTGTAAGATTCAGCTGGAAATGAGAGGATGAATCTGAATACACTGCTCCTATTTTGCCTTTGCAAGGATTTCTTGCCTCTAATAATGCCTGATCCTGTTGAATTTTGTTGTGATTTCAGATACCTTTTGTCTTGGTGGCAGGTAGCAAGACCTTAAATAGTCATGCCTCCCTGTCTTGGTGTTTGTTGCTGAGTTTCATCTATAACTCACTAAAGTTAATCAACTTGTAGCTTTAGCAAACACTGTGAAAGGATGTCTCCCCTTTGTTAGGCCTGAGAGTACGGGAGAGAATAAGTCCTCCATGCAGAGAATGACCAGGTATTATTCTTTTACACTGCAATAGATATGTCATACAGTCCTGACTTGCTACATGGTGTTCTGCTCCTTTTATATGTGCGTTTCTCCTCTGTAGGAAGCATTACACCTTAATCTGTAGCCCTGTCGGTCAGTCAGGAGATGGGAAGTCCTGATGGAGATGGTTCTTGACAGAAAGGAGCAATAAGAGTTTGAGGAGAATGAGGAGACCACAGGGTCAGATCTTACTTTCAGCAACCTCATTTAGGGCTCTGTTGGCAGACAATGGGCAGAGCTGGATTTCCTGAAAAGGAGCATGGTAAGGAATTGCTTAGTACCCTTAGCTGTGGACTATTGCAGTAAAAACTCATTTCATTACAGCTGAAGTCTACAGAAAGCTATTTTGTCTGGCCATTTTTTTATTAAAAAAACCAAACCCCTCAAAAACACTCAAGAAACCACAAAACCAGCAACTTAAAAAAACCAAAACCCCAACCAAGCAAAACATTCACCCCCACCCCCAAAATAAAAAAAAAACAAACTAGGAACTGAAAATTAATTTAGGATCACTTTGTGTCCTACTCTTCATGACCACTTACGTTTTCATGTAAATATTCTCATCATAAGCTTTGTATCTAGCCATTTATTTAACAGAATACATGAATGATTCATGGTAGCCCTATACATAATGCATAATTAAATCACAGACTGATGGAGTGGAATTTATTAATTGTGAAGACACATGTGTTACCATGATACTAATTTATTTCTTTCAATTTTATTGGCATATTGCTCGCTCATCTGTGATTGCCTGCTTTGTTGCATTACCCAAGAACAGTAACATGTTGTTAAAACAAATTATCTGGACGTTTGGATAGGCTGTTTGTTCACTGATGGGAACAATATGTATTTAGCAAAAAGATTTAATGTAAATTATTATACACGGGGTATTATCTTAGCACAGAACCATCACACTAAAGCTGCTCTGATGAGCCATATTAATTTCTGATAAAAGCAAAAAAATTACTAGAAAAATAACTGCAGAGACTCTTGCATGAGGAAAAAGCAGAAGTTCACAGAAAATGGTCTTGGAAAAATTACATGGTAACTTTTTATATATTTTTACAAATCCTTGTAATATTAGATTGTAAAATTTAACAGGTATTTTAACTCATTCTTAGAATTTGAATGCCTGCCTAAGTCTTTTGTCTCTGATTACTGTTGTGTCTTGGGATCTTTGGAAAGAGATTTTTATTTTTTTGTGCATTACCAGGACGTACTTTTGCTAAATAAGAATTTAATGACTTAACAGTGGAATATCCATTGGAAGTGGATGTTAACTTTGATTTCTAGTGTGGATATAGTGCAGTATTTGTTTGAAAGCTAGTATTTGAATGAGAATTAGGGGCTTGTTTTCAGGAGAGTTCAGACAGCCTCATTTTCTGTGTCTCTGTACGCTTGCCAGATCAATATGGAAATTAGAGTTGTGGCAGTCAAAATTCAAGTGACTGGATTTTTATTAATTTGGTCAAAGGAGTCAAGTGTCTCACCTGGAAAAGAGGCCACGCTTTTTTTATATATATATATAAATTTTTTTTTTTTTAGCCTTTTTGTAGTCAGATGATGTAATCATAGTGCTGAAAGGCAAGAGCTTGTTCTCCTGAAACACTCTGCGGGTCCAAGAACAGTAACAGTTGGAGATAAAAAGTGTAGACCCTCTTAGGAAGATCTGAGTAGAGCGTATGTGTGGTTGTCTTCAGAAACTGTTGGTTAAATAGGTTGTTAGGGGGATATCTCAGGTATGCCTGAGCCCTCAAATGAAGCTGCTTTGTCAGGAACAATCTGCAACTAAGCCAGAGCTGTGGTAACTCCACTGCTGCGTGGTGGTGATGAGCAGTGTCCATAGAAAATCCTTTGTCTTTCAGTAGCCAGAAGCTGATATTAGGCTAAATATCATTATCCTGTTTCTTTTGTCATCTAAGCTGGGGAATAAGGCCATTTAGGTCATCTTGTGTTGCCGCTTGTGCATCCCAGGCTGTTATTGTACAGAATAGAGTAACTTTTGCCAGCTGAAGGGTAATGTACAGTTCTGCTGTGGTGGCCAGTGGTGAGGGAAGGGTATGAGTATGTAGAGGATCTTCCACCTGTAGCATACCTTGATCACCTTCTGGGTTGTCCTATCTGCTATATCGAGGTTAGAAAATATGTTCTGCTTTCGTGCAGGAGACCCAGATGGGTCACCTTTTAAAATCCCTCAGAATTGATGGTCCTGAGCTTGCTTCAGCAAAAAAGCTACTTCTGCACTTGATTCTTCTGGAACGTGGATGTTGACTCTGTTCTGCTGAGTGGGGTTTCCTCTGGTGGATTCACACAACAACCTGGTTAGCAGATCCCACAGGAGGTGGACTGGAGTTTGGTGCTTGATGCATGATGCTTTCCCTCTGTTTTGCTGTAGGACTTACTGCCTTCTTTCACATAAAATGATTCTGGAAGATATTAGAGGAAAAATACGGGGCTAAAAAAATCATAATACATAATCAAGTAACACTTTGGTTAAGAATCAGTCCTTGCTCAAAAAGTTTGCCATCTGGTGAGGCAAGCAAAAGCAAGATGTGATAAGTACTATCGCTGCTCTTCAGAGACAGAGAAATTGAGTTGACAGATACATTGAGTTGCCAGATACAGAAGTAATCGAGACCTTGGCTTAAAAAAGGTTAAATGACTGGCAAAGGCTCCCCAGGAATTCTACTGCAGAGCTGAGAAATGAATCCAGGTTCTAACCTAGGATTTTGGCCATAAAACTGCTCTTTTGAAGGAAAAGTACATAGGCTGAAGAAGATACCAGAACTGTAGAAACCCACTTCTGAATACTGTCCTTGAGATCAAAAATTTGAAGTACACACACAGCTAAAGAAAATCATATAATGCAACTGTAGTTTCTTGACATATCAAAGTCACTGTTCTAATTCTGACTCTGACTTGCATGACATGAAACCAGATTGTGTCAGCAAGTATATTGGTAAAATTTTAGCTTATCACAAACTAGTTTATGCGTAAGATTTCCATATGCAATTATTTAAGACCTGCTTTTTTATGAGCAACCTGACTTCTGATTTGTCTGAGCTTCAGAACAAGACCATCTCAAGGCTTATCAGCATCCACTTCTTCAATAATACTGCAATGAGTAGCTCTCACTGTAGTGAGTGTGTATCCATCAGATAAAATATAGTATCTGTAGTATATTAGTCATCTTGGACAAGAGGGGAAAAGTTACTATTGCAGAACTATCAGAAGATAAATATTTTCTGCTTTGAAATTAATCAGATAATTTTCCCTCAAGCTTTATCTTTGCCTTTTGTTTTTCTTGCAGGGGTATCATTGGTCTCTCTGTATCTTATTCATGACAAACTACACTTGAATTAAAACCAAGATTTCCCCCCCCCCCCCCCCCCCCCCCGCCCCGCCCCGTCTCCTAGAGCTAAGGACCAGATCTTTGGCTCCTGCAAGCAGGTCTTGTTCCCATAGGATCTCTGGGTGTCTGTTCTATAAAATGTGCACTTTAGCATTTTCAGAAAACTACTTATTTTTGAAACGTTGAACTGAAATGTTAAGTTTGAGGCTTTTTCCAGCACCATGTTACCAGGCTTCCTGATCAGGTAAATCAAACTAATGGTGGTCTTTTAAAAATTAGCTGAGGTGCCAAGAGAACTTCCGAGCTGAAGATAGCTGAATGCTGAAATGGATTACCCAGGAAGGCTGTAGAAATTCTACCAATGGATTTTGTTGGGGGGGTGGTGGTGTTGTTTTGGGTGTGTGTTTGTGGGTTTTTTGGTGTGGGCCTTTTTTTTTTTGTGGTGGGTTTTTTGTTGTTGTTGGTTTTTTGTGGGGGTGTTTGGTTTTGTTTTTTTTTTTTTAAGAATAATTTCTTACACAAAAACAAGGTTCTGTGACAAGAAGGGTGTGTAGGTATAAATGCTCTGCTCTGGGAGCATCCTAAGGTCATTCCCAATGCTTTTGCCTGAGACCGTGCAGACTGTTCATACAGTGATTCTCTCTTCAAACGTATGCAATTTAGGGCTGGTTGGCTTCTGCCCTTGCATACTTTATAAAGTTGATGGGGTTTTGGGGAAGGTTCTAAAAACAATTTAGGGCTTTATTGTCAGAAGATATAGTCCTAGAGAGAGTAACCTCATGGCAAGGAAGGAAAATCTCTACCTGTTCATAAAGACATGGCATGAGAAGCACTGTAGGAGAAATGGGGGTATTAGGAATAAATTCTGAGGAGGAAGTTAAATATGTTTCTACCTTCCAGGAATAGCAGGGTGAATATTGCAATACTGGCTCTGTGTAAGCTAGAAACCACTGAATTTGAAAGGGACCAAGAGGGGAAAAACTAACTAGGTCTTCAGTCAATGATGGCTTCCAGGACACCACCTCCAGAAAAAGGACTGAGACACCTTCTCAGGTTTGGTCCTGTGTCTGTCTGACTTTCAGCCTGTGAGTAGCTTTCTTGAAATCCAGAGGATGACACTGTGGTAAAGTTGTATGGTTAGTGGTGTCCTCTCCTGATGAGACTTTCAAATGTTCCAGCCATTTGCTTACAAATCTGATGCATTGTTTCTATATTGTAACAGTTCTGTTGAAGGATATTGATGTGCTGAACAGTAATACTTGGGTAACTGAAATACAACACACTGTCTTCTCACATGCTGAATGTGATAGTACCTAGAGTTGTGGAAAGGACCTTGCTATATCCACAGTAATATTTAAATCCAAATGGCTAAATTAAGCATATTGGCCTAAAGGCTAAGCTTTTATCATTACCTTACTGTATTTGTTCTGCTTATCCTCTGGTTCTAGATACAGGAGTGGACCGAGATATCTGTCCTAAAGATCTGTGAACTTTGGGCTGTTTGTGTTATCTTAGAATCCCTGCTTTTTTGAAGTCCAGGTTTCTAGCTGATAGTTCTAAATAATTCCAGATGGCCAGATCAAAAAAAAAAAATCTGAACTCAGGTTTCTCTCTAACTTGTTTTTTGAGATGGGAGTTAAAAGTCTGATTTGAACCTCATCCAAACTGGTTGACTGCAGTTTAT
Source organism: Pelecanus crispus (assembly GCF_030463565.1). Taxonomy (NCBI): domain Eukaryota; kingdom Metazoa; phylum Chordata; class Aves; order Pelecaniformes; family Pelecanidae; genus Pelecanus; species Pelecanus crispus. The sequence goes on from NC_134652.1 coordinate 25,609,801, forward strand.
CTTTTATGCAGTTAGCCACAGCAGCTGCTGGAGATATGTGAATGCAACCCATTTTTAATAAATGAGAAGGTACTTGCTTTGACTACTAGTACAGGAGATGGTTTAGCCTGAGGCAAACCTACAGGCTACAGATATTTCATCTGGCCATGTATGGTTTCAGTGCTAACTTGAAGCCATGAAAAATAATAGATCATAGTCTTTAAATAGATATTTGGGGACAGGGCTGAAATGCATGCTAAAAGGAAAGGATCCAGCCAATGCATTATATCCATAATAGTTAAATAGGTCACTGAGAAGAGGACAAAGCAGTTATCCACCATATCTTTAGCATCTATATGTGTATGAAGCCAGTGGAACAACATAGTTTCAAGGCAAGATGCTGTGCCAGACTACTTAATTGCAAAGTTACTGAAGATGCACAAGAAACAGTCTCAGAATCCATAGCAAAGGAAATACTATTACAGGGTGTCCTGGTTTCAGCTGGGATAGAGTTAATTTTCTTCCTAGTAGCTGGCGTAGTGCTGTGTTTTGGATTTAGGATGAGAAGAATGCTGATAACACACTGATGTTTTAGTTGTTGCTAAGTAGTGCTTACACCAGTCAAGGACTTTTCAGCTTCCCATGCTCTGCCAGGTGCACAAGAAACTGGGAGGGGCCACAGCCAGGATAGTTGATCCAAACTGACCAAAGGGCTATTCCATACCATATGGCGTCATGCTTAGTATACAGACTGGGAGTTGGCCGGGGGGGCAGCGATTGCTGCTTGGGGATGGGATGGGCTGGGCTTCGGTCGGCGGGTGGTGAGCGATTGCATCACTGGGATTTCAGCCCCCTGCCTTGGTTTTGTTTCTCTCTCTCATTATTCTCCTTTTCATTACAATTTTTATTACTATTATTACTACTCTTTTATTTCAATTATTAAACTGTTCTTATCTCATCCCGTGAGTTTTCTTACTTTTGCCCTTCTGATTCTATCCCCCATCCCGCTGCGGGGGGAGGGTGAGTGAGCGGCTGTGTGGTGCTTGGTTGCCCGCTGGGGCTAAACCATGACACGAGGTAGAGTAATAGAAGGAGACTGATCAAAATGTATGATAATTAAAGCAGATGATGCAGGTTTGATGTGTGGACCCTGTTGAAGCCAGATCTTGCAGTCATTGAGAAGGACTAATATCAGCAGTTTTTAGGCTTGCCCAGAGTGAACTCTCAGCAGGATTCCCAGCAGAATTCTCCTCTGGAATTACAGAGGAGTTGTTGGATACAAGAGGGAGAAGAGGGAACAACTGATTACACTTTAAAAGCAAATAGGAGGAGGAAGACAAAAGGAAAAAGCTAGCAGATTAGAACACCTTTGCTTTTCTTTCTCCTGTGACATGCAGACCAGGACTGGTTTTGGTTTGTTCTTGTTTTTCTTTTCCCATCTCTCTAGTGCTACTTCTGAGAAGAAGACTAAGATGCTATGACATCTTTTAATAGAGAACTGTGACGAAACTGCAGGAGGACCCTAAGTTTGCTAAGGGGCAAAGGTCTGATTAGAGAGTGCCTTAATGTTATACCTCCCACATAAGGCACAGTAATGGAATGCCTTTTCAAAACTTCTAAATTCCACCCAAACAATGTATATAGCTGCAGACTGCGCTTCAACAAATTAAGAGAATTTTACCTTTATTGTGCAGGCTTTTGAGCAATTGTACATAGACTTCTGTGGTTCAGACCGTTGTTTTTTCTTAACATTTTAGTAAGAAGTAGTGCTAAGTTGGAACTTCCTGTTTAGAGTCTAGGCTTTTTTTCAGGGCTGTATAGTTTGTTATATGCTGCCCTCATCCCTAGCTCACTCTGCCTGTATTTTAAGATTGCCAAAATCAAGCCATTTATCATCCTGACACCTAGCATCTGTCCTGCCATGTAACCTGTAGAAGAGGGCATTGCTAATGCATTTGCAGGCAGTACTAGAGCTCGTGAGGTGGAGCACAGAGAATTGAGAAGCTGAGTGCTGGTGGCTGTCTCTGGATAGGTTAGCAGGGCCCCAGCCAGCCATACTGCCTCCCACAGGGAGGGGGATCTGGCGGTCAGTATGAAATGCTGGGTAGCAAAGAAAGCAAATAGTAGCTGGGTAGACATAACCATCTCCAGGTTAGTGTACAAATTTAAACTAAGCTCAGATTTAGCAGTCACTGAAACTTATCAACCCTTGATGACTGTTTCACTCTGTGCTGAGAGGTTGGTTTTTCTGGTGCAGATATCTACAACATTAAATCTACTGCTACCTTTTCGGCATTTTGAAGGTTGGGGTGGGGAGGAGGAGCTATAACAACATGATCTCTCTTTCACTGTGATCTGGCAGCCTAAGGTGGGTGTAGGATTACGTAAAATTACTTCTCAGTTGCAGATAGTCTGGGAAATTCTCAGGAGAAATGCTTTTTTACAAAGGTGTTTTTGCACTTGTAGAGTAACTCTTATCCAACTGTATGTGTTACCCAAGAAAATACATATGGGCAGACACAGTGACCCATAAAAGTATCTCATAAGAGGCCTCTGTGTATGTCCAGGTTGTGTTTACATAATATAAAGTTTAGTGGCAATGTTGGCTTATTGCATTTTCAGCCCCATGTCACTTATTCAACTGCACCCATGGTTCAGTGCCACTCTGGCAGTAGTTTCATGTTCAGCAGTAGGGTTGCTTGTGCTGGATTAATAGATCTAGCTGAGAAACACCCACCCTGACCCCAGGGCATGGATGGTGGTTGAGCTGGATCAGCTCCCCTTCCAGGCTGCTGAATGGACTGAGCAGTCCCACTAATGCTGTGCAAGTGTGGAGCAGATGTGAAAGCAAGTTGCTTAAGTCGGGGCTGCTGGTACAAAAAATGAGGTGGAGCCACTCCTCAGCTAGACCAGCTGCTTGAGAGGTAAGTGCTGTGAGCTGAGTGGGCTGCTCTACCTTTACAGAAACAAACCAGCCCAAAACCTCTTTGTAAGGTGAAACCACAGATTAGGTCTTGCTGACTTCACTCTGGATCTGAGGTTAGGTGATACGCAAAGCGCTTGCCTTAATTCAAGCCAGTACCTGCACAGTATGGGCAGGCAAGCAGTCATTAGTTTGTGTGAGCAAAACTCTGGGTAGCATACAAAAAGCAAGAGAATATTTTTAATGATGCTAAGAATTATTTTTTAAAAAAAAGTTAATTTGCTTTATGGTAGTAGAAATAGATGTCAGTACAGCAAGATCAGGCTTTGGTCAGTCCTTTTATGGCTTTAGATATACTAGGGTGACAGGTTACTGCCCTATGGCCGTCCTTGTCCCTGGCTACTTGCCATAGGGATCCTTCCCTCTGGTCAACTGGCATAACTGCTCATGTGATTTAATGTGGTTAAAATCAGTCAGCTTAGAAAAAAATGTTTAACCCAGGCAAATAATTTTGTTAGAAATTGTTTCCTAAACCACTTCATAAGCAGTTATGCCAGCAGACCTGAGAGAACATATCTGTGAGGGCAGGTATGGATTGGTGACAAACATCTGGGGTGACCTAAAAATGGACAACCCCTGAACAGGACATCTGACCATTTTGTTGCAAAGCTTAAGGAAGGGAATATCCCAAAGGTGCTTTATGGAAATCAAAACTTAGTGTTTGTAGGAAAGCTTCCTGGAGTGTGAGACGCTATGACCCATTTAAAATTCAGGATCAAATCAGTTGCATCTCTGAGCAGTATTGATTTACCAAGTGGAGTGTGTCTTCCTTTGGGATTTCTTCCCCAATTTAGGCTTCAATTGGTGTAATCTTGGAAGAAAAGCCTTGCTTCCTCTTATAAACTGTTCTCACCAGATGTCTTGTAAATCTTTCCCTTTATTCCTTTGAAATGACTGGGCTTTGACCTTAGCTTTTTTAATGTTATTTAGCCCACATGGAATATCTATAAAAATAAGAGCTGCAAACTCTATTAAGAAACGCACATATGACCTCCGCTTGTAATAACAGAATGCAATTAGTGTCAGGCTCATTTTGATGATAAATTGGGGGGTAACAAATGGATTTTGCTTTTTCAAACAAACCAGTATGAAGAGAAAAGGGAAAATGAGCTTTAAACTACTTACTAAAATTTTAAAAGATCTCTTCTTCCTCACCCTGACCTGAAAAATAATCAATATAACTGAAGCTTTTACCAGATTTGCACATTCTAAACAAACCAACCCACCCAAAACAGAAAAAGAAAAAAACCCCAAAAACTTCTGTAGGCAAATTAAATGCAGAGATGTAATTGAGAATAGGGATGTTCTTGTGTTACAAACTAGGGAAAAGTTCCACTTGTGAACTTTTCCTTATTAGGAAATTCTTAGTAAATCCTTAGTAATTCTGCAGCAGCTGTCCCAGCAATTCCAGGAGGGCATGATGAAGATCCTGTTGGTCCAGAGGCTTCACAGGTGCATAGAAAACCACTGCTCCTTCATCAGTAGTTTTACCACTTGCATGTGTATGTAGCATCTTGCTGTGTTCATTTGCACCTACCCTCTGGTGTTTAGATGTTATGGCTTCTCCTCTGCGTTTATCCACAAAGGTGCCAGCAGCCACCAGGTCAGAAAGGCTTGCTCTTCAGCTCAAGCTGTAGATGCTTATATTTTCAAAAGCAGAGAGCTCAGTTTCAGTTCAAAGTACCTGACTTGTGTTATTTGTTAATAAAGTGTTTCAGAGGATCAAGATGACCTAACTGAAGTTAAAATGCAAGGAGCAAGTTTGACAAAGAGCAGATGGAAGGTGTCCAAGGGAAGATAAATTGCAAGGGCCACAATTGTAAAGTATGCAACTGCCCAGGCTAACTTTGGGTTTCAGCACCTTTCCTCCAGCTGTCCCCCTCTGTCTTATGCTTCAAGTCTGTAGGAAAGCCTTACTTATGCAGCTTGATTACATCAGGTCACTTAAGATTAGAGAGCAGTTTTTAGGGGATTTCTTGTCTAATAGCCAAATGTCAATAATTCCTTGCTCTAGTAAGTTGTTGCCCTTTCCTCATCCTGTTGCATGACTGGGACACCATAGGTAAGGGCTCTCTGGTGTAAGCTGGGGTCTTGCAAGGGCCATGTATTTTCTCATCCAAGGGGCAGATGGCACTGGCATGCATTCAGCGTAGGTCATTGCCTAGAGCAGAGAAAAGCTCAGTGACTCTGTAGTGTACAAGCAGCTGAGTTGGGAATGCTACTCACTTCCTAGATTGCTTAGGGCAGCAAATTCCTAGAGCCAGCTCACCTACAAGAGATTCAGTTAAAAGAAGCAGGGAGGATGTTTAGTTTCTGCATGCAGTTTTAAGCATAGAAACTTAATTTCAAAAGATTTCCGGTAAAGCAAAGAGGGAACCACAATAAGAAAGGCAGATTACTTGTGCATAGGTGGTGTGTGTGGAATAACTTGTCTCTTTTTTGAGTGAGGAGAAAATAAAGGTGCTGCACTATTCTGCAGCTGTGTAAATTACTGTTAAAAGTGATGCGTATCTTGGAGGGAACGTAGAATGCTATGGAAAACTATGTATGGAAAACTAGCTATAGCTATCATGGAGTGGTTTTGTCAGTATGACAGTTTGGCAGTATACTTTTCCTGTTGACAGGGAGAAATCTCTGGGCATGATTTTTTATGCCCAGGATTTGGTCTGGGACAAGAATTTGGTCTGTAACTGTTCATCCAGGAGCTGACATCAAAAGCCATATGAAGATACAGCCCAATGTCAGCATCTCTTCTCTTGCCAGAGCACTAATCCACTGAACACTGTGAGAAGGTGACACTTTTTCCATATTCTTCTCCTTATAAAAGTTTGATGGAGCAATGCAGTGGATATACTGGATAACAAAGTAATTTTGCTCTCAGAGAGACTACTGTTTAGCCTATTTTTTATGTTTATGCCAACCTCACTGGAAAAGGAAGATGCTTTGACTTTTTTTCCTTGAAAGTTGTTTCCCGTCCTGTAATGAAGTTCAAAATTACAGGGGAAAAAAGCAAAGAGGTATCAACTTTTTTAATGCTTAAAAGATAAAGTATGGGAGGTTATCAAGCAAAGGAAGACTTCTCTTTCTATATGATTAATTTGAAGAAGGTGTGACCTGATGTTTTGGAACATGGAACTTCATTGCATTTTAGACCACTGCCACCACCAAGTGGAATAGTTTCCTCTAACTCTTCCCGTGGTCTTAAAGAAACTTGCACTTGCCTTCAACCACCTGCTAGTTCATGGCATGGCAACTGGTCAGATTTTTTTAATTATCCAAATAATAAAAAAAAGCTGTTTACTGCACTTCAGGGTTGTTGGCTTAAGGTAATGTCGCTGATGCCTAATGTGCCTCTTGTCTAAAAGAGTCTTAGTAGCAGCATGGTGCATAGTGGGTTGAGGAAAATATTTTCTCTGTGCATGACAGAATTTGGGACAAAAGGAAAATTATGTGGTTCATCAGTAATGACGCGGGAGCTTAAAGAGAAGCAGCAGCAATTCGCTGAGTTTAACACAAGGAACTTGCAAATACAAAATAATGTACTTTGGGTTAAGATAGTTTCAGTTGCTTGTGGTTTTTCAGTTGCTTCTCTTTGACTTGTTACTGTAGGGGACTTTTATCCTTTCATCCTCCTCTTGCTTTGTAAAGAGCCCTGTGTCAAAAAGGTGGCCATTTTATTAGGCCAACAGCTGTTAAAAGCTTCCTCGCAAAGTTGCGGCTGCTAAATGAAGGTTAAGATGTATGGTGTGGACTTTGGAGAAATGATTTGTTTGTCCTTAAGACAGCTTGGTTGGTCTGACTGATCATGAATCTAAGGAAGTTCCTTCAGTAGACACTGACACTCCTACTGTCTCGCACAGCCTATGCCACTGTCCCCCCAGGAAGGTGATTCACAGACTTGTGGATCATGGGAAATATCATCAATGCCATCAATATACTGTAGCTGACAGCACTGAAATTGAATTTCTATTTTCATAAAACACACTTTAGTTGGCAAGTGGACAATGTTGTTTCCTTTCTGTGAGAGTAGTCTGCAACAATGTCTGAATATACATTTCCAGGCAGGACCTTCTCAATAACAGTTTTGGAAAAAGCTCATTTTCTCTTGACTTCGAAATTGAACGTGCCAGTAATATTGAGGAGTTCAGTCATCTGAAACAGTCATTTATCAGCCTGCTCATGAGGGTGTGTTACCTGAGTATTTCCTTTCTGAGGAACCTTGGCTTCATAAGGCTATGAAATAATAGTGAGGTTGAGAAATTCTGAGGGGTTTTGTGCGTCTTTTCTTTTTTTCTGGTGCTCCCTAGTTTCAGTTGCTTGACAAATGGTAGTTACCACATGTACCACTGCACCTCATTCAAATGCATTTTTGAAATGCATTTGTGAACCCTAATGGAACCGTTGTGTTATCACGTCAAAGGCTGTCTTCACTGAAGGCTGGAAGACATACACTGGGCACTGGTTTCAATGAGAGCATAGAGAAGGTCTTTAATTTCCTCAGCTAACAAAATTGTAATGTGCTGCTTTGAAACTGTTGGCTCCCAACACGTTCTGCCTGCAAGGCCATTTCTTCCCTCACGGTCTTAAAACAAACTTTGCTGTTGGAGAAAGGTGCAGACCAAAATCCTCTCTAGTCACAGAACAGATCTAAAATGACCCAAACACTTCATAATACTTCAAACCATCACTGGAAAAAAGTAGAATGTAATTTCATTTCCAGATCCCCGATTCTGGATTTTCTCACAGGGCATGGAGATAGAGGTATGTTTCTTCTGTGGATGCCTGTGCATCAGGAACTAGCAAGCTAATGCAGTCAAACTATTCTTCGTGGATGTATCTGGCTGAGAAATAAAATTGCTGTCCCTGAAGGTAGCTGTGATGTTTTGAAACTTTTTTTTCCTTCCCTCATTGGGTGTAAAATTAAACATGACACAAAAAGTCAGAAATACTTCATTTGAGAGATGTCAGAATGCTTTTATCTTGGAACATTCCAACATCACATAAAATTATATATGCCAATATTGTAATAAAATGCAATACAAAAATAAAAGTCAGAATGAAATACAGTCTGACAGCCAAAACCGAGGAGTTAAATATTCCATTTAAATATTCCATCATCAAAATCAATATTTCAGAAGGTTGTGTTGTTGACAAAATTATATGTGCCATCTGAAAATCTTTTTTCCCCTCTAGTTGAAATCTTCTTTTAACTGGGTCTAATTGTGAATTGCTGAATTTTGTGTTCAAGACTATGAATGCATTTCAAGAGAAGCACTGAAAAGCCACTAGATGATGATGATGAATGTTCATCAGTAATGTATAGATTTGATTTGAAGTACTGATTTAGAAGATAATTGCTTTGCACCCAGCATCAAATTTCTAACTTAAATATTCTCTGTATTTTTCACTAGGACACATAAGTATAATCCTCTTCAGGCTATAATTAATGAGAATAGAATTGTTTCACATTTTACAGATTTGTTTAGGCAGTGTTCAAACCATGACAGTGGAAGAAGCAGAGGTTCCCCTGCTTGAAACACAAGAAACAACAAGCCACAGAATTACAGCACAAGACTGAGGTCTGCCAGCTAGTGTCTTCAGGCAAGCTTGTCTGTGGGTTGAAGTCTCGTTTGTACTTTGTTCCCTGTGCACAAGTTTGACGGCTTTTTTATGCTCCTGTATAAAAGGCCCTACTAGTGAGAACTTCAGATTCTTTTATTCTTGATTAAAACCCATAATGCATTAATTTCTTTATGTAGTTGAATTAACTAAGTTGTTCTGAAATATTATGAGTAACTATAATTTTAGATACTTCAAAGTTCAAATTACTTCATAAACCATAAACAGACTAGAATTTTAAAGGACAGTTACTGTTAAGAATTGATGCAGCTGTGAGGTTTGCATAGGGAACAGTTTGTCTGGCTCCAACAATTAATATTGCAGATTGCTTCCATTTATTTGAGAGTGGGTCCTACTTTACTCAGCTCAGAAACAATTGGTTAAATTACATTGAGAACTTCAAAGACCAGATGAGCAAAATGGGCAAAGAATCTTTTGCACTGCCTATTCTCCACTCCCCACTTTCTTCAAGTTTGAGAAATTCTTGCCAGTTTTTAAGGGTCCCAGGAGAGCAATGTTAAAGTTTAAAAGTCCAAGTACATGGAAAAGGTGTGTGAGGGGGGAAGCAATATAAAAATAATACCAGGTTCTGCTAGTGGTTTCTCAAAATATTTTCTGATGAACAGAATTACTCAGGAATTTGGCACCTTGGAAAACATCCATTCTTTATCACATGAAAAAGATCTTGACTTCTTTGTCACAGTTTAGCTACCCTTCACAAAAGGTGTCAAATCAAAGTTACTTTTCTATCTAGGGTGGATCATGAGCTCCTGAGTTTCTCCACTATTAATGTGTGTCATGTTTGGAGTCCTATCTAAGTCATTGTTTGCTTAAGGGATAACGTTTCAAAGTCAGTAAAGGGGACTTGCACATCCAATGTCCAATTCCCTCTTACACTTTGGAAACCCTCTGCCAACGTTCTTTGAAATTCTCCTTTGTTTTCTCTGCTCATTCCCTTCACTGTAACATTGTGTGTTTCTTCCTGCAGTCTTTACTCCAGCCCAGTTTCCAGTGAAGTCAAATAGACCATTCAGTAGGTGAATATTTGGTTCCCTATGTGAGGGGGTTTTTTAATAGCTGTTGCAAAAATTATGCTAGTGGCACTTACCAGAACTTTTTGCTTGCCTACGTGTGAGCTGATGGATGTTACTTTAGATCACAGAAACCACTGTCAATGTTCCAGTCGTTATGGGGTAGCTGATTATTTTGATACTTTTCAGTTCACTGGATAGTGTAAGGCATCTTTCTTTCAACTAGTTTTTGGTTGATTTGGTTGGAACTCCCAATGACGACATGGCTTTTAACCAAAAGTAATGTTTTTTCTGGGTCTCAGCTCTGAATCCTATCCATTTAGATGACTGGTCTCATTAGAATCTTCCAATGCAAACAGTAGATTTGGGTTTTGTTCAAATAGTAATGTCCTAAAGTTGAATTTATTATAGTACCAGCATTCTGTACAAAGTCAACCCCAAGAATAAAAATATTTATGCTTGGCAAGAATACCAAAGTTTGTTTGCATTGCCTTGTCCTGTAGTGTTAGGTCAGTCACCATCTATTTTACAGCTTTACACCAGCATGCATTGTTTAATGAAAGAAAAACATCAGCCTCCCAGGAACATTGAGCAATACTGGCTTCTTACCTTAATAAAGTGAATGATGGCCCATTATTAATGAACATTAAACTATCTAGTGTAATGACACACAACAGTCTGCACATCTTAATTACTGTGTTACATGCTTTTGTAGGACCAACAGTAATGTCTGTGGAAGTACGACTAGTTTTATCGTTAAATTCCACATCAGTCCCTGTTGCAGTGGAACTCCTAGTCTGGTTGGATGTCAGGTTGTCTGGTATAATTAGTCTGGGAAATCTGCACTTAGCGTACCTCATTTCCAAATATTTGGGGTGAGAAACAGCAATGTTTGGCTGCTGAGAAATATTTACACTTGTAAACTAGAGTGTCACCTTTTCCTTTCTTATTTAAAATTTCTTGTTGACATTTCTAACTGTATCTCTGATGCTGTATCATTCACATTGGCACAAATGATACTGTATGCTTCATTGCTCAACTGTTCATGATTATATCATACAGGTAAAGACCTGTTTGACTGAAGGCCTTTCCTATATTTGAAAGTATTTCATTCCCTCATCAATGTTAGCTGTAATATCACACTACTGAGAAGCTAGAAAATGGATCTAATTGGACAGAGCTATGAGGCGAGGGCCTCTGTCTCTTCCTGTAAATAAATTGCCATACTGAGGAGGATTATAGAGTCACAGGGCTAGCAGGAAAGTTTTAACTAACTTTTGGTTCATGAAAATTATTTCCCACTACTGATAAAGCCTGTGTTATGAAAGTATGCACCTTCATACTAGTTTTCCATGCTCTCATTTTTCTGTTCTCATTTATCATATTGACAGCACTTAGCAGGAGTAATGAATTATTTCTTGAGATGTTAAACCTGAATGGCTAAATAAGTTAAAAAGAAAATAAATTTGAACAAATAGTGTTGTCTGTGACACTACTTCTTAATCCTTTAAGAGCTTTCCTCTGCAGGAACCCAGGGAATTCTACATATTTTAAGATACAGTAGAACTGTGTCAAACTAAGCAATCGCTTCCAGATTTTTTTACACCCTGCCGCTCATCTTCTGATTCATAACTCTTTTGACTTGTGTTATAAGATAGTTACATTAATGACATACTGCCCTCAACAGCTTCGTCACTGGACAACTTTTTATTTAGAATTAAGGGAGGACTTTTTTCCCCCAGATTTCCTGGGAGAAGTTATCTGTGTGTGTGTGTTATAAATTGTACTGCTCAAGAAAATTTTATCTCTGGACAGTTTATGTACCACAGAAATAAATGAAGATAGGTGCAGAAACATTGCTTTGTCTGGGTTCATGTAGGAATATACAGTATGGTAGCAGGAAAAAAAAGAAAATCTTCCTTTCTGAGTTCTCTCATCTGCAAACTCACTAAAACATTCTTCTCGACTCAATTTCAGTGTCATCAAAATATACTGAAAACTACTTTGGAAAGTTAGTCTGGCTTTCTATTCCAACTGGCAAGTAAAACAATTGTTTCTCAGTGACATACATTGAAGTATTTTGGAATACAAGTTACTGGGGTGGGGGAGAAGTGGTAGCTAGACTGGGTTCATCATGGGCCTCTGTTCAACAGCTTCGTATGTTCCTGTCGTGGACCTTTTTCACCTATGTAAACCCAGAGAGGACAATGGGAATGTACTAGAGTTTTAGTGGAGAGACCTGGCTTGCTCTGTGGGACCTTCATTTGTCATGAGGAGGAGTTAGGGCAGGGTAGTGGGGAGCAAACTCAGCTTGGGTTGAGTTTTCAGAGCTGGTGGCTGGGAGCAAAAAATATTTTTCTTGTCTTTGTAAATTTATTATATTTGATCTAAAGTTATTGAAAGTCATGAAATGTGGAACCTCACAATGACATTTTTACAGTAACTTTGCAGAGCAGACCGACATGGCAAATCCTTAAAGGAAGCAATGTTGCTCATATCCTGCACAGAGCTTTAAAAATACACCCATGGTTTTAAGGACTGTTCCATGGTTTCCTGTAGATAAATATTTTTCTGTTCAGGTAGATTTATGCCTGAACAGCCAATATACTGAAGGATGGATTCTAATCTAAGCGTCACTACTGCAAATCCAGAGTAACTCTGGAGTCACTGGATTTCTTTCCCTGTCCATGAGATGGTTATTATATCTTTATTGGACTCGTTTATGTTGTCACAGCCCTTCTGAAGAAGAATTTAATGGCTGCTTTCTTTTACACTCTTTAGTTCCAGGTATTAAATTGATTAGGATAATCTTAACTTCCAGTCTTAAATTGTCTGGTAGTTTAATTTCTCTCTCTGACTTCTCATTCTGTATGGGGTTTTGCGTGGGGTGGGGGTTTAGGTGTGTAGTTTATTTTTTAAAAAGAATATTACTTACTGTACAGGATATAGTTACTATTCCCTAGTCCCATGTGATGCATTCTACTCTCACCTGTGTAAGTGACCCATCTGGGCCACTTAAATAAGAATAAAGAAGAAAACATTCAAAAAATCCCAATAGTTCAGTCATATTTTTATTTACTGAACTACTGCATCCTCCCTTTCCCTTTCTCCCTCCATTTATATCACTTAAAATGCCTCTCCTGTGTGTATATGGTTTATGGTTTATCTTTGTGCTGGCTTCTTGTGATGAACTTTTATTAAATCTGGGGATTTTTGACTATCCAAGTAGGATGTGTCTTACTTAGTGCTGTTGTCATCTTTATCTGTAATCTTTAAGAAAAGTTATTTTGGGAGATTTAGTGGAATTAATTTGTTTTGCTACATTCTTCATGGTTGTCTATATTAGATCTGTAGCGGTTTCACTATTTCTCATGCTAAAACATGTGAAGTTGACATACTTATATCTGTCATTTTCCTTTTACAGTTTTTTGTTTCTTTAGAAGGTGTGGATAGCTGGGCAAAAAGAAAAGTAAGAAATGTTAATGTTGTGCTCATCAAATCCATATCCTTTTCATAAATGAGACTCATAATCAAATTTGTTTCTTCTGATGCTGGAAGTAAGACAGCATCCTCCTTTGAACCACTGATGACACAGCTCAGCATCACCTTCTGGAGAAAATTGTGCTTTTGCAATAGACAGCAGCAGAGTATAGATGAGTGGTGTTCATATGTATATTTTATATATATTATAATTATCTATAGCAGTTCATAGAATCATAGAGTGCTTTGGGTTGGAAGGGACCTTTAGAGATTATCTCGCCCACCTCCCCTGCACTGAGCAGGGACAGTTTCAACTCGATCAGGTTGCTCAGAGACGCATCCAACCTGACCTTGAATGTTCCCAGGGATGGGGCCTCCACTACCTCTCTGGAAAACCCATTCCAGTGCTTCACCATCCTCATGGTAAAAGATTCCTTCCTTATATCCAGTCTAAATCTATCCTTCTTTAGTTAAAAACCATTACTCCTTGTCCTGTCATAACAGGCCTTGCTAAAAAGATTGTCCCCATCTTTCCTACAGGCCCCCTTTAAGTACTGAAAGGCTGCAACAAGGTCTCCCCACAGCCTTCTCTTCTCCAGGCTGAACAACCCCAGCTCCCTCAGCCTGTTCTCGTAGGAGAGGTGCTCCAGCCCTCGGATCATTTTTGTGGCCTTCCTCTGGACCCGCTCCAGCAGTTCCATGTCCTTCTTGTGCTGAGGGCTCCGGATGTGGACGTGGTACTCCAGGTGAGGTCTCACCTGAGCAGCGCAGAACAGAGGGGCAGAATCACCTCCCTTGACTTGCTGGCCACGCTGCTGTTGGTGCAGCCCAGGATATGGTTGGCTTTCTGGGCTGCAGGCGCACGTTGTTGGCTCATGTCCAGCTTTTCATCCACCAGTACCCACAAGTCCTCCTCTGCAGGGCTGCTCTCAATCTCTTCATCCCCCAGCCTGTATTGATACTGGGGGTTGCCCCATCCCAGGTGCAGGACCTTGCACTTGGCCTTGTTGAACCTCATGAGACTCACACAGGCCCACCTCTCCAGCTTGTCCAGGTCCCCCTCGATGACATCTCATCCTTCTGGTGTGTCAACCGCACCACTCAGCTTGGTGTCATCTGCAAACTTGCTGAGGGTACACTCAATCCCACTATGTCATTGATGAAGATATTAAACAGCACTGGTCCCAGTATGGACCCCGAGGGTCTCCACTTGTCACCGGTCTCCATTTAGATGTCGAGCCGTTGACCACTACCCTCTGGATGCGACCATCCAACCAACTCTTTAGCCACCGAACAGTCCACCTCTCGGATATGTATCTCCCCAGTTTAGAGAGAAGGATGTTGTGGGGGACTGTGTGGAAGGCTTTACATAAGTCCAAGATGACATCCATTGCTTTTCCCTTTTCCACTGATGCGGTCACTCCTTCATAGAAAGCCACTAGGTTGGTCAGGCAGGACTTGCCCTTGGTGAAGCCGTGCTGGCTGTCTCGAATCACCTCCCTGTCTTCCATGTGCTTTAGCATAGCTTCTAGGAGGATCTGTTACATGATCTTCCCAGGCACAGAGGTGAGGCTGACAGGTCGGTAGTTCCCAGGGTGCTCCTTTCTATTATTTTCTTTTCTTTTTAAAAATGGGCATAATGTTTCCCTTCTTCCAGTCACCAGGGACTTCACCTGACTGCCATGACTTTTCAAGTATTGTGGAGAGTGGCTTGGCAACTACATCAGCCAGTTCCCTCAGGACTCTGGGGTGCATCTCATCAGGTCCCATAGACTTGTGTATGTTCAGGTTCCTCAGGTGGTCTTGAACCTGATCTTCCCTTGCTGTGGGAGAGGCTTTACCCCCCTGGTCCCCATCTTGTGGTCCATCGACTCGGGAGGGGTGAGGAGAGAGGTTGCCAGTGAAGACTGAGGCAAAAAAGTTGAGTACCTCAGCCTTCTCCTCCTCTGTTCATAGTAGGTCGGCATTCTTGTTCATCAAGGGGGGTACGCTTTCTTTAACCTTTCTTTTCTGGTTGACATACCTGTAGAAGCCCTTCTTGTTATTCTTTACATCCGTTGCCAAATTCAGCTCCAGCCATGCCTTGGCCTTCCTGACCCCATCCCTGCACAACCAGGCAGCTTCCTTGCACTTTTCCCAGGATACCTGTCCCTGCTTCCACTGCCTGTGCAGTTCCCTCTTGCTCTTTAGTTTGACCAGCATGTCTCAACTCAGCCATGCTGGTCTCTTCCCTTCCTTGCCTGATTTCTTACACCTGGGGACTGATAGCTCTTGTGCTCTATGCAAGATGTCCTTAAAGATCTGCCAGCTCTGTTCCGTTCCCCTGTCCCTGAGGACTGTTTCACAGGGGGTCTTTCTGACTAACTCCTTGAAGAGCTGGAAGTTTGCTCTCCTAAAATTTAGTGTCCTGACCATACTCCTCGCTTTTCCCGTATCCCTCAGGAGTGTGAACTCCACCAATGCGTGATCACTGCAGCCCAGGCTGCCTCCAATCCTCATGTCACTGATGAGCTCACTTGCACTGGTGACCATCAGGTCCAGTATTGCATCCCCTCAGGTAGGGGTGTCTATTACCTGGCTTAGGAAGTTATCCTCAATGCATTCTAGGAATCTCCTGGATTGCCTACAGCTTGTCATGTTGCTTTTCCAGCAAATGTCAGGGTGATTGAAGTCCCCCAGTAGGACAAGAGTCTGCAAGCGCGAAGCCTCCTGGAGCTGGAGGAAGAAGGCTTTGTCAGTAGGCTCGCCTTGATCAGATGGCCTGCAGTATACACCAACTGCAAGGTTCCCTTTGTTGCCTCTGTCTCTGATTCTTACCTATAAGCTTTTGACCTGCTCAACATTATTTTTTTAATAGTTACCTTGACTGTCTCTTCTGTATCTGTCTAATGGATCAAAATTGCTTTGTTAAATCTTCTAATGGGCAGATATTAATTGAACTGTGAAATTCTGTACTAAAATAATCCTTTTATACCAAACTGAAAACAGTCAGGTTGTATCACAGCTTGCTCCTGCACCCTGAAACCTCTTATCACTGCCTGTCTGCCTTCTACACCGAAGCCTTTGAGCACCTCCTAGGAAGCTGCGATCATCTTTCAGATATGGTGAGAGTCACTGTGAATGAAATCCAAATCCTTTGATGAATGAGTTCAGTCATCATGTTTGGCTCTGATGTCAGGAAATTTGATTTGGTGTGGTGTGTATATTTAGCCATCTTGCTTTTAATCCAATGCTTTATTGGGGAAAAAGGAAAGTCAGCTGGCTTTCCTGAGATCATTTGTTTAGAGTCCTGCCAATTTGAAAGCATGTTGCTATGCACTCTTCTTTGCTATAATAAAAATCTTAAGAGTGGTGTTTCTAACAGGTTGTGGATAAGGATGACAGCAGTGCTAGATATGACATAATTTGAACACTCTAAACTTCAGATTAAATTTTGCATGATGCTTATTTAAATAGTGACACAATGATTCTGAGAGAGTTCGTAGGAAAATGTTGGAGAACTGTCCAATAGATACCTTAAAAATGTGACAAGCCCTCACCTCCAAACCAACCTCCAAAAAGCTAGCCAACCCACTATTATTCTAGGTACAGCACAATGTTAAATCTAGAGCTAGTGATTCTCACTGTTTAGTCAACCATTTGAATAAACTAGGGAAATATGCTCTCTCATTTTTGACTTTTGTTTTTTCAACATCACTTGTATAGGAATATTATGTGATTTCCTTTATTGCTTATAATGAATGTTTTTGGATTCCTGAAACTTACTGTATGTTGGGATTTTTATTTGTTCACTTACAGTCTTAGTTTATTACTAGTATGCTTTGAATACCCAGTTTAGTGCTTGAGGTTCAGCAGGCTCCATCTTGCTACTCACCTACTCTCCATTAATTGAGAACTTGTTTGTTTTATTGGATTTGTTTTTATTTAACACTTAATACAAATTTTTAGACTTTTACATTGTTTACAGTCATCTTCAAGTCTCTCTTCCATCTAATTTGTCATATTGTTTTAAAACAGGCTCTTTTGTTAATAATAACAAAGAGCAACGCTTAAATCGGGATCTGATACTTTTCTTTTGAGAGTAGTGGACATTTCTTAAGGCTAAAAAAAATCTGAACAGCCGCTGTGGGTGGCACTTCTTTCATCTAGGGTTATATAGAATATGCTGCAGTGTAGTAAGGGCATATCTAGCTCATGCACCAGAAGCCATTTGCCAGAAGCAGTACAGGGAAATCAGAATGAACACTTTGTGATGCTCTACAATGTCATGGCTATACTAACTCCAGTAGCCAGTCTAAGTTGAAAGCTATATTGAGTATCTATGCTGCTTTGTACTATAGACATGACCAATTTGCTGATGGAAAAGCTAATTTCCTGGATAGTGTGTTGATGGAGACCAAAGGCATGGTATACATAACCAACCAATGCCTACTTTAAGGTGCTCAAGAGGAAGAAACCTGATTTTTCACTATGTATGGATGATGTCCTGAAACGTCTGAATCTAAAAGAGTAAGGGGGTCCCAAAGGTGGGCACTTCAAATCACACATCACTTTTTAAAAGTATTGTGTGATAGAACTACATGGATTTGTGGTTGCAAGCAAATGCCGTTAATGAGAAGAGTATAAAGTATATTCGTTTGTATTTAGAAGCAGTGTGTGTATATATATACATGCACACACCCCAGAAGAATGGTTTTCTCCCCGTTATATCATCTTTACATTTGTATGACATAATTCTCCTAGAATTGATTATTCTCTCAACTGATTAGCTACTTTTTACCTTTTACATCACATGTTGTAAATTGGGAAAGAAGGCATGTTTCAGTGGAACAAAGAAGAGATCATTAGGAATGGACAGTGAGATTTACTGATCTACAGTATGTTAAAAACTCCTTGAGTCTGATCCTTCTATATACCTGACCAAATATTTATATGTATGTGTATATGTGTACATATCCTGCTTTATGCTGAATTCTGTATTTTTTTAATAATTTAAGTATTTTTTAAGAGACTTAGCTTAAACTATTGAAAGTCACTTTCAATACTTTAGTTTTATTTAGATTTTTTTTTCTGTGATTCACCTGGCTGTGACACTCCCTTGTAGTCTGAAGATAGTTTCCTTCCACTCTGATTTTCTTTTTTTTTTTTTTTTTTTCTTTATCAGGCTTTTGTGGTTCTATAGTATGAATATTTCTATTTGGTTTTAACTTAAATTAGTTTCTAGTTTCTCAAAACCATTGCAGGAAAAAATTATGAGTGAATTAGTGAGTTTAGCTGTTAGCATCTAGACTGGAGTTCAGGTTAGTATCTATGCTGTTTCTATTGCTATAGCTTTTCTGAAAGCCTGACTGCTGTGGCTGGAGTGTGTAGGATTCCTCACAAGGCTCAGGTGTTCAGTGTACAGAAGATGGCAGTTCAGATTATGACCCCTAAAATAGTTAGTGCCTCTAATGTTCTCCACATGGCTGCTGTTAATCCTACACAACTGGGCAGTTCCTGACCTGTTTCTTTAGTGAACTCAGAATTCAATTGGATGCTAGTGTTAAAACAAACAAAACCCCAAACAAACAAACAAAACCAACCCAAAAACCAACCCAAAACCCAACAAAACAATTATGGTCCTCAACTCGTAGTCATTACAGAGCAGAATGTGGCAGGTTTTTATAGCCAGTCTGCTGCATGCTTCTCTAGTTGTACTGAGTCATCTGTCTTTGGAGTCCATATCAGCATACTGTGAGTCTTGTCATGAAGGATTATGAAAAAACCCTTCCAGGAGGGATTACATGCATTCCTGAGCAACTGCACAGAGGAGTTAATTAGAGATGGGGGAGGAAGGCAGGAATGAGGCAAAGACTGTATTAGCCATCTAATTTGGAAGAAAACTGTTGTATCAAATCATGATTATTGCAATCATTGCACCCTCGATGAACCTTCAGTAAAAGCTGAGTATTCATCAGACTGCATAAATTAGAGAGAAGAAAAAAAATTGCATGAGGTCATCTAAATCTGTCCCCTGGGGCCAGTCCCCTGCAGTATGGTTTTTAATGCTTGTCCAATCTATTTCTAAACACCTCACATGATGAGGCTTGCTTCTCCATGGGTAGCTAGAGGGGAATAATATAGGGAGTGACTGGGCGCTGTAGCTTTCTTATAACAGTGGTTGTGAGTGCCTGTATTGAGTGTTTGAGCTTGCCTAGTACAGACCTGAACAGACTGAGTAAAGTGGTGTATATCCAGCTATGGCATGGAGCCTTCTCTGAGCCCAGCCTCCTCATTGCTGTGTGAGTTACCAAGTGTTGCACTTACCACAGCCTTCCAGCAGCCAGTCAGTTCTCACTCTAGAAGCTTCTCCCTGATGCTCATGCTAAATGGTCTCTGTTAATTTCATCTCATTACTCCTTGCTACGCTACCTTTTACTGAACTAAATAATTCTTCTGCCTTCCTGATGCTTATACCCATCAGACACTTGTAGACCCTAATTTTGTTCACCTCTGCCATGCCCCCCGCCCAACCTTCAGTAAACCGAGTTATTTGTATTGGAGTCTTTTAATCTTTCCCTATAAATCAGTCCCTCTAGTCTCTTAATCATTTCTATAGCTCATACCTGATCTCCCTCCAATTTATCAGTATTGTTCCACTAATGAGGTACTCTGATGCTAACATAGGGATGCAGGTGAGCTGTAGTTACATCAGAGATATAACAAATTATCTTAGTGGTGACCATCATCCATAAGGAATGGGAAATGGTGAAAATGAATCTTAATGGCTAACTTGATTCGGATCCATCTCACTGTATTTGTAGTCTATATATGCAGATCTTTGCCATTTGCTCATTGTTTATTTGCTACTCAAACATATTTACTTTAATAATGTGTATTTGCATTTCTGATCCAGAAGCCAAAAAGAGTTACTGAGTAGAGGAGCATACAACTTGTGAACTCCTATGGGTACTGAAAGAACTTCTGCAATGAATTACATTGGAAAGTTTTTCTATCCATTTCTGCCAGTAGAATTCAACGGCATAAATATTAGCAATTAATAAATGCAAAATCTATGAGTAAATTGAATCCTAGTGTGAATATCCTAGAGAAATTATATCCACATAATCAAAGCCTTTCCCTCTTGTATCTAAATACATACATGACTCATGTTGGTCTTAAAATGGCAGTCATGAATGGATGTTCATCCACTTGATGCACACAGCAAAGTAAAATAATATCTTTCTTTTCAGGATAAAGAATTGAAGTGCAGGTATGCTAAGTGACTTTCCTAGAGCCAAGGCTGCAATGTGTGGCTAAACTGAGAATTGAACCCCGTTCCCGTGATTTTCAGAAGCATTATATCAAAGCATGCTGTCTTTCAGTTGACAGTTTGCTGTTATTAGTGGGGAAGTGGTATGTTTCAAAAGACGTTTGAGGTTCTCAAAGCATTGAAAATTTGATTTCAGCTTCGTACAAAGAAAATCTTGTTCTTGCTTCATTACTTCTAAAGGCCAAATATTCTGTCAGCTTCTTGAAACATACAGATAAATTTTGCATGTGTAGGAGTGTTTTCATGGCTATAATTTTTACTCTTAGCTTTACTATTAGAGTTAAGGTAATCTTTACATTTTAGCTTGCTTGACAAAGCAGGCTCACTAGTCTGAGAAGATTGAGAAACACTGCCTTCATGCTTTCTACCTCTTTGTATTCTAAATCATTTAAATTCATTCTTTTGAATGCTACATTGCCCTTTAAGAAATATGTATGTTGTGGTTGGAGTGCTGAGTCACTATGCTGTGTCATGTGAAACCAATGCAATTTTTCCTGCAGTTCTAGTAGGTATGGCATCAAGGTAATGCTGCACAGAAATGGTGGGTTGTTGATCCAGGACTGCTGAGTTGAAACATCTTCCTACTCTTACTACTGGAGCCAAAAGAGAGGGGCTATGAATTGCACAAGGGATTTTTTTGTTTGGTTGTTTTTTTGTTAGATATGGCATAAATGGCTAAATAATGAAGCATGCAGGGGACTCAACCAGTTTCTAGGCATAAAATTTTAATTTAAAGCATTTGTATCACTTAATTCATACTCTTGCAAGTGCTTTCAGCCAAACCACACACACCCCTATACAGCAGGTGACTAGGACAGGACCAGAGCTTTCGCTCTGCTCATGTGATTGTCAGTTCTTTGCAGTTAGGAATATTTTAATGCTGGCAGTTCTGGGCTCACAACGCTATTGCAAAGATTGATGTAATTCTTGGCAGCTTTCTGGAGGGTGTTGCACATCAAGCTTAAGAAGTGGTGGGGGTGGAGAAAGGCAGTCAAGGTGTCTCGAGAATCTTTAGGAATCTGAGACTCCAAAGATTTAGTGGTAGCCTAGAAAAGGTGCAAAGGACAATAGATTAGTCACAAGCTTTCTATTAAATCATCACGTCTCCTGGCTCACACAACCAAATCTTTTTTTCATAAATGATGTACTTTTACTACTCCATCTCTTGACACAGCGAGGCAGTCAGAGTAAGGTCCCATGTTGCACTGTTGGCTTCCTTTTCCTGTGCCATCTGTTATTTTGGTGTATTGTTGAAAGGTTGGTGTTGCTATTGCACATGTGAGAGTAAAACAGATAGACAAGGCATACTGTGTCAATACGAGATGCCAAAACAAGGGCTGCATTTTAAATTAATTTTCAGTAGGTTGAAGCTAATGTTTTTTATGAGGTTTCTGGATTTGAGCAGAGTGTCAAAATTATGCCTAATGACTGCCTCACTGGGCAGAGCTGGCTTCTGAGAGTCATTCAAGTATTGGAGCGCTCTCTCCCCTTTTATTCCTTTTTCTTCCATCCTCACCTTAATCCTGCATTTCTCATGGGGCTCAGCTTGCTGATCTCATGTGCTCATTCAGCGCCTTTTAGCTGGTTACTTCTTGCTCAACCTTTGTCCTGTGGTTGGTTGGTTGGTTGTTTTTTCCTCTTCCCTCTCTAGTCATGGGATTTTGAGGTTACTCAGTTCTGCAGGCTGAAGCTGGATGCCAAGAACACACACTGTGGGAGATCCAGGCTTATATAGTGTATTCTTATGTAGTATGTATAGTTGGCCTTTCTGCATGATTCACCTGAATTGGGTTTCTTTCAGTTGTTTTTCTTTTTCTGACTGTTTCCTCCTACCCGAGCAGATCTGAATTCTATTTTCACTGTTATTCCCCTTCCCTTTTCCCCACTGATTTGCAAAGCCTGACTTCTGGCCTGCTTGGCTTTCATTCTCATCCACTCTTCATTCTCTGTTTGCCTACTGAAAGAATTAATGATGGCACATCAAGAGAGTAAGTGAGACTATGCATATTAAAAGCACACACATTTTTGTTACTACTACATAAAAATGAGTATTTATGTAGGAAGCATTACATAGAGGTAGGTGTACGGTGAGAATGGGCTGCTTTTTTGATGCAGCAGGATACTTGTCTATAATATGCAATGCAAGTTCCAGAGACTTGAATGTCTGGGGAATGCTGGAATCAAATCCATATTGTTAATAGACTGGACACTAAAGTTAGATGCCTTCATACCCCAAAGGATGCTGAGAAAAGATAATTTGTTGCATATTTGTGCTCCTGTGAGACTGTCAGAGCAGAGGACTGATTTATTAGATGTATAATTTTTGAAGAGCAGCTGAGCAGTGTCTTGAAGAGATACACTCCCCCCCCCTCCCCTGGTTTCCACTGCCCACCCCCCAACATATACACATTAATGTTAATCTTGAAATCATGGCTGGGCCCTGTGTTGGATATCATAGTGCAAATAGCCATCCTTATGATACATACATATTGAGAGTTATTCACAGAAACCCAAAGTAGTTGTGTTTGGAAAGGATCTCCCTGCTCAAGACATGATCACCTAGAGCAGGTTGCTCAGGATCATGTCCAGTCAGGTTTTGAGTAACTCCATGGTTCACAACCTCTTTACACAGCCTTTTCCAGTGTTTAATGGCCTTTACAGCAAAAAATGTGGTGTTCTTTTTAATGGTTAAATGGAATATACTGTACTTCAATTTGTGCCTGATGTCTCTTGTCCTTTCACTGGATGCTGCAGAGTCTGGCTCTGTCATCTTTATTTACTTCTATCATATATTTATATATGTGGATAAGATCCCCCTGAGCCTCTTCTTCTCTAGGCTGAACAGTCCCAGCTTTCTCAGCTGTTCCTTGTATGACAGGTGCTCCAGTCCTGTAATCACCTTTGTATCCTTTTGATGAACTTGCTCTAGTCTCTCAATGTCCATCCCCTGTCCCACTGGGGAGCTCAGCACTGAGCACAGCACTCCAGATGTGTCTCACCAGTGTTAAGCATAGAGGAATAACCATCTCCCTTGACCTGCTGGTAATTATCTTCCTAATGCAGCCCAGGGTGCTGCTGACCTTCTTTGCTGCAAGGGCATATTGCTGGCTCATGGTCAATTTGTTGTCTGTCAACTGGACAACCTAGGGGTCCATTTTTGTAAAGATGCTTTCCAGCCGATTGACCCCCAGATCATCATGCCACATGGGGTTATTCCTCCTCAGGTAAAGGACTTTCCATCTCCCTTTGTTGAATTTGCTGTGATTCTCATGGACCAATTTCTTCAGCTTGTCAAGGTACCTCTGAATGGCAGCATGATGATCTCATGTGTCAACCATTCCTCCCAGTTAATAATCTGCAAACTTGCTGAGGGTGCATTCTGTTCTGTTTTCTAGGTCATTAATGAAGATGTTAGACGGTACTGGTGCCAGAATCAATCTCTGGGGTTACACCATCAGTGACTGGTCTCCAGCTGGACTTCATGTGCTGATCACAACCCTTTGAGCCTGGAAGTTCAGCCAGATTTCAGTCTACCTCACTGTCAATTTATCTAGCCCTTCTTCAGTTTGTCTATGAGGGTATTATGACACACAGTGTCAGAAGCCTTGCAAAAGTCAAGAAACAAAATCTACTGCTCTTCCTGCATCCACTGAGCTAGTCATCTTGTTGTAGAAGGCTTCCAAGTTGGTTAAGCATAATTTCAATACCTTATTGTCTTGTCTTAACTTGTAATAATATCTTGGTTTTGATATCTTATTTTGATAGTTTATTGTGAACATATGCATTATTTTGAAGACTATTATTAAAAAAAAAAAAAATCTTCAATAACACCAAGAATATGTGTCTTACAACTGGAAGACTAACTGTCTAGACTTACAAACTCATAGGTTTTTCTTCTGATGTAACAGATGGCTTGGGTCACCATCTGTATATAAATATAGTAAGTCTTATGGATATAGCAAGGTTTAAACACTTAGTGTTTTCTTTCTCAGCTGAACAGAATGCAAGATAACAGCAAAGTATTATTTTCTCCCTTTTCAGCAGTTTTTAGGATGTCGGGTTTTTCCTGTTAAAATATAGGAACTGCAAGAAAGGATGGTGTATGTTTAATATTCATTGCGAGTTGTAGATATTGGCTGTCTGTCTCTTATTGCTAATCAGAGCCGCATGGTTAATTTCCCCATAAGTCACAATGAATATTTACCCTGGAATGTGTCATTGTCCTAAGTGAATTTACGGCTGCTGTCTCTTGCCAATAGGACATGTTTCAAGAGACATCTGTTTATCCTCAGAGTATGGACAGTAGAAAAAAGAGCCAAAGAAACTGTTCTATGCTTTCCTGCGGATGCTGTATGTAAGCTAGAATTTTTTTTTTTTAAAACCTTCTCCCAGTTGCTATCACTGATACAACTTCACCAGTAATAGCAGAGGTGTAGGGATACCTGCACAGCTTACAGCCACTGTCTCTCAAGCTTTATTCTCTTTAGGGCTAGGTATCTCTGCTGTTTAAATGCCACTGGCCTGACTTTCAGTGCTACTAGCATTGCTGACTCCAAGTAGAGCTGCACAGATGTGAAACAGTGTTCAAAACTGTCAGGGTATACTGTAGACAAAGTCACACTGTCTCAAGCAGAGCTGGACAATTATGCAAAAAAGTTGGTTTTTAAGTTCTATTTAAAATTTTTAAACAAATTAATTTCTGTTGTGTTCAGGCCCATTCCATGATAACTCTGTGTATGCTTTGTTTTTATTGAAACAACAGTAGTAGTATATTTGGAAGCATTTTAAATTTGCAAAAAAATGACTTTTTTGGTATCACTCCAATTGCTTATGCTTGTCTAGTTATGACTGAAAAGCAAACTGAATGATAGGGAGATCCAGCTTGTCCTGATCATTCAACACTTGTGGGCAACTTGCAATGATGATACTATAAATAATTTTGAGCAATTAATATTTATGGAAATAAAATATTCTGTTCAATATAATTATAACACTTTATGAACAGGGAAATGTTTTAATGTATTTATTTTAAGCCAATTTTCTTAGCTCTGGTTTCACCTATCACCTGATGAGGCCGCATCTAGGATGTAAGAATGAGAGTTAATTCTCCCTGGCCTGTTCAGTACGCAATGCCTCTCATGAGAAAACATAAGGGTAGTAGAGGTGAGCACCACAGTGTGGTGGCTGTACTGCAACCCAGAGAACTACATCTGCCTGAAATTTCTGGCATGTGCAGTGCTCTTCCCTGTCCAAGTTGTTGTGGGCTAACATGATCTAATACGGAATGGGTGCTGTGTTCAAACATTGTCATGGGTATATTATCACTGCACATGGCTTTCATAATCAGTAAACTGCATCTTGGGACCCATTCTGATGAGAGGAATTTCATATGGAAGATTATGATGAAAGAATGTAGTTATCTCACTTGGAAACAACTAAAGCATGTTTGGTTTTTGAAGACTGAGGGAGGGTAGACGGCTAGGACAGATCAAATCATTATGGAGATCTAGGGGCGGATTCTTGCTACAGTAATATTGATAATAGTTGATGACCTCAGTGGAGGTAAGTTTGTACCCTCTGTCGTTGAGTGTGGATGTGCTCACGTGCATATGTATGAGGGATACACTCATAGGAAAAGTGCGTTAGGTAAACCACATAAGCTAGAGTTCTGCTGTCATTGTGATTTAAAAGAAAAGTGATGTACAGAAAATGATGAATGTCTATTACAGAAAGCTTTTCCTACCTTTTCCCATGCTTGGAATATGTTTCATAAATGGAGCTACTATTACTTTTAACCTGCAAAGCCTGTTGCAAAGTATTAGGTCTTGCTTACCTCTTGCTCTCTTACTTTCTCTTCCTTTCTTTCATCTGCCCCTACACCAACATTTTATTAATCCTTTTGAAGGATCCATGAAAAGGGTACATCCATGCCCATTTATTCTGCCTTGCAGGAAGAAGCAATGAATGCATAAATGATGTTACTCTACATCCAGGCACTGTAAAGAATTGAAAAATGGCTTTTTGAGTGAGTGCACTGGAATCTGATTGGGTGGGGGGGGCAGGAAATCTGTAAACTAAAAGTGAAATTAGCCAAAGGTGTAAAGTATTAATTCAAACCTGAGCTTAGACACTTAATGTTCACCTGGGGAGGTTTTTTTCCTTGGGGTGTGTGCTTACAGGATTGAAACCTCAAACAGAGCAAAGTGAGTGTTCCCAGTGCACCCAGGACAAACAGGATAGCAATGATTTTATGCACCCACAGGAAAGTTTTGAGCCAGTAGGCTTTGATAATCACATTGCTGTTTTCACTAGTGCAAAGTTAAAGCATGAGTCTGTGTAAAAAGATTCTTCTCATAAAACATGCAGTGATCTATGCACAAGTGAAAAAAGAGGGGTTTGTGTGCCTTTTATCCCATGTATCCTGTGAAAGAAGATGTAGAAGTAGTCTTTCAGGTTTTCTTACGTAATTTTAAAAAGAAAGAGATATTTGGGCAGGTGGAAAAAGGGGGAACAGACTCCTGGTTTTTCATCCACTAGGAAAGTCTCTCTGGCCACATCCAGTGATAAGTGAAAAGGTAATGAATATAATTTCAGTGGAATTAGAGGGTAAAACCTAGCAAAGGAGAGGAAAAGATTTCTTTGAAAAAAGAACAGTGTCAAATAATCTTTGTACATCCCTGTAACTCTGAGGCTGAACACACGCTCTAGATAACTGGTGTCCAGTAAACATTCATCCATCTCCTGAGTGTCTAGGTAATATGCAAGAATCTCTAGTGTGCATTTGGGGTCCTTAAAAGGGCCACCAGGAGGAGCGGTGAAGCATTCACCAGGAGAAGAATAGGTCTGAGGGATGTTATTGATATTTAAAGGCAATGGTAAGAAATTCCCCTAATCTATGAAACTCTCAGGTTTTTGCTCTAAAGCACACAAAATGTGGAAGCACTAAGACAGTCTTTTTGCAGGTCACCTTGGGGAAAAACAAAGCAGGAGAACTCAATGTAGACAAGGAATGGGAACCCAGTTTCAAAGCTTAGTGATATATCCTGAAGAGCAGACTGTCATTTTAAGCAGCCTTGTGCCAAGCTTGTTTGGGGACCTGCTATTTTGTCTTAATCCCAACATTTTAATTCTTTTTCATAAGCAGTATCTAGGATGTGAACTTTTAACATGTTTTGTCTGATTACTGTAGGACAGGTGTACAGATAGGGTTGAATAAATGCCGTGAAAATGTTGTAGTCACAAAATGGCTATAGATGTCCTAATTCCAGACACTCAGCATTATATATTAGACAGCAGCTCCACTCAAACAGTAAAAGAACACGTCACTATATATCCCTGTCAGATTAAAAAACTAATTTGAAAAGATTAATGTATTCCATTCCTGTTAGCCTGAATCAGATACCGCTGTGCCTACAGCAGCACTGCCTCCTGATTATTGAATTTTTATGGCCTTGTAATTAATTGCAGATTCCCTGTTTTGTTCTATTTCTTTTTCTCTGACATTTTAATTTCAACAAAAAGCAGCGGTCTCCATGCAGCCTCTCTCAGGAGATCCTAATGGCCTATAAAACAAAATGACTTATAGATATGGCACCCACTTCAGTTGGCTAGCGATTGTTTGAAACCTTGCTGATCACGCGGAATTTAATTTTTTCCCTTCCTCTACTGTACTTATTTCTTGTCTATTAAATTGCAGCTCCAGTGTCCTGACTAACAAATGGATGTAACAAAGTGCCACCCTTCCGTAATACATTACTGTTGCCACATGCAAATTTTTTCTTAAAAAATTGCAGTTCATTTTATCTAATTATAAATGAATAAATGACTCTTGCACATGAATAGAATATTGTCCTTGACTCTGCATGTGAGAATTTTATGTTCTGGTAAATCACTTGGATTTATTATAAATTTAAAGAATCAAATGTGGTTTAGATTCATTTTGCATTTCCTCCCTCCTTCTCCCCAAAACACTGGAATGTGCAAAAATGATTTATTTCTGTGCTGTAGAAAGGCATGTTAGCATGACTCACCATCTCCCAGTGAAACTCCTGGAGTTACTGAAGGGTAGTGGTAGTGAATTATTGTTATTTATATTACAGTAGTGTCTTGAGATCAGAACCCCATTTTTCTGGGCACAGTACCAACATGTAATAAAAGATCATCTTTGCCCGAAAGAGTTTATAACCAAATGAAAGCATCCTCAAAGGGAGGGCTGGGGGGTGGGCTATATCTGGGAAGGGGGGAAAGGGCAGTGGGGGTTGGCAGTCCTAGAGCGTTGGAGGATGGTGGGCTGTGCTGGGGAGGCTCTGTCCTGGAAAAGGGCTGACTCTCTGGAGAGCAGGGATGGCAAGAACCTGGGATTGCTGGAGTGTGTCCCAGGGGTGGTATTGCAGGCTGCTGGAATCGTCATTTCTGCTGTCCGCTGTGTCTGCACTTTCTCTGGGTGAAGCTGGGCCAGTGGATCTTTGTTATCCATCCTCTGGGTTATCTGAGCTGTTGTTTCATTAGCATATTCCTTCAGTGTGCTCCCGGGAGCTCCTGGGCAATATCCCCTCTCTGCTGTGAAGTAGTTGTCAAAACGAAGGGGGTGCGAGGTGGCTGCTGGAGTAGGAGGGCTGTCTGAGAGCTGTTGATGAAGAGCTATTTGCATTAACTGGCTTCAAAGCAGCTCGCTGAAGCATTTGTAATCTAACTATGGCAGTGCTAAGCTTGGCATTGGACGTGAAACCTGTTTACCAACCAGAGTAAATTAGCCCCTGTGCTGCTAAACAAGTCTGTTCTTAGCCAAGTTTAAGTCTAGCTTTCTACAGACATACCTGTCTTGTAACTATGCCCAGAGGTCATGACAATGCAGTAGCCTCAGCTGTGCACACTCTATTCCAAAGAAAGGACTCATGTCTCCATGCTAAGCGTATAGCCTTCTTCCCAGGCTTGGAAACTAGAGGCAAAGGCATATGTGGGCAACTGAAGCAGAGTGACAAGAAGTCACTGATCTAATTCAGTATGTATTATCTTTTAAGTATGTGCTTATCTAAAGGGTAGCACTTAGGGGGATGGTAGATACTGACTGCATGCTCCTAGTGTTCCCACACTAGAAGTCCCTACATGATACAATAATAAAAATGATGGGTTTGTTGGATTGGAGTCGTGCTTGCTGCTTCTTTCAGCTTCCTAAAACTGGAATGCAGGCAGTAATCTTTTCATAGCTATTGCAAAACTACAGAGAGAATTCCTGACAGGGCTGGCAATCATGTGTATTTCTAAGAGGACCCATATACATTTTCTATCATCTCCTCTCTCATGGGTGTGTGTAAGACCAAACAGACAAACCCTGACCAACACCTCCTTCCCGGATTTAAAAAAGGATAATTAAGACAAAACAGCCTTTGTAAATATTAGCATGACCTTTTCACCTCTGTGGTGATCACTTTTCATAAGATATCTATGCAAAAGCTGTCCTGTGTGTTCATCTTGCGAAAAAGGACTTCCTCTTCCTTCCATCTTTGATCCTAACAAAACCTATCTGGCCTGGTGCCCTTTACCTGGGATGTCCTGTCCAGTGTGCTTGGACATCTGAGTGGTGGCGGGAGCCTCAGTTCTCCCATTCCATGGATTCCTGTTTAGAGTGTTGGACAACATGCTACAATCCTGGCATGTATTAGAAAGACATGTTCAAGAGGTTGCCTGATCTGTCTCAGCAAGCACCCAGAGAAGCAGTTCCATTTTAAATTTCATTGCTTGACATAGGTTAATATCTAGTCCAAAGGAGTGCTTGCTTGCTCAGGGAAGGAGGGAGAAAGAAGCTATTTCCATGGTATGCTTGAATGGGGTCTAGCTAGGAAACTCCGGCTAATGCAGTTGCACCAGCTGGAATCTCCTTACTGTCTGCTGGCAGTTACCTGCCCTCTTGCAGCCTGGGGAAGACAGCACTCATAAATGGAAGTTGGGCAGCTTTTTTTCAAGCTGACGTATTTAAGAGATAAAATCTGCTCTGGTAATACCTATGAAGCTGATTTTCCTGTGTGACCTATTTTGTCTTTTTCTCCTTGTGACTGATTAATTGTAGGAGGTTTTAGTGCTTGAATATTCCCAGCAGAACTTGATAGTGTGGTATGGCCTCATAATAGTCTAGAGGAGACATCTTAGCACCTCGTTTCTTCATGGCACTGAGATGTTTTCCTGGAGACTCTAAGCTGATTCTACTCTGTTACTGATACCCTGTGTAACTCTGGCTTGACGTCTCATTTTATCAATCTCTAAAAAAACTTGGTACCATAGTTCCTATCCATCTTGTGTCTGTCTTCATGTTTCTTTTCTGGGGGTCAAAACTTCTTTTATGGTCAGTCAGCTGAGAGAGGACATCGCTAGTGGCTGCGGGTGCATGGGACTGCCTGCCTCTGCCTGCTGAAGTTGTTTGCAGAGCTGGTTCTGGAACAGCTGGTTAGGAACCACCCAGTCCGAGAGGAGAAACAGCACCATGTGACACAGGCCACCACTTAAGCTGTATCAGATGCATTATTTTTATTTTTTCTAATTTTCTAGTGCAAAGGAAACATCTGAAATACTAGTTGTGAACTTGTAGATGTTATTTTTCTTTGTTGAAAAAAAATCACCCTCAGAAGACAGCTTGCCCAGGCCTGGATAGCAAGCTCAATTCAGTAGTTTAAATGAGGTACTCCTGTATTTATGTACTGCCTTCCAACCAGAGGTATAGAAATATTGTGATTACGTTTGCTTCTGGCTGTTTAGATTTTAAGAAATGCTT
The DNA here is from genome assembly GCF_030463565.1 of Pelecanus crispus. NCBI lineage: Eukaryota > Metazoa > Chordata > Aves > Pelecaniformes > Pelecanidae > Pelecanus > Pelecanus crispus. Next base: position 25,640,970 of record NC_134652.1, read on the forward strand.
TATCTTCTGTTGTCACTTTATCAAGCTTTGGTTCTGCTGTTTGGTACTAGGAATGTGCGTAGAGGAAAAAAAAGATTATAGCATCTGCAGAAAAAAGAAAGATACAGGGGAAGGCTGGTGGATTGGGAACTCCCTGACTGCGGCTGCATGTGATATTGCCAGAAGGCCTTAAGCAGGTATGTGCTGCAAAACTGAGCAGATGAAAAATATTTCTGGATCTATAAAGCTTTCATCCCAGAGTGCGCTTAAACATCAGTTATTTATTTGTGCAGTTTGCAGCAGAAGTTTTAGCATACTGTACTGTATTTAACCAAACCAGAACTGGTGTCTAAAGGATTGCATCACACATGGAAGAAAGTATAACCAGTAACTATATTTGTGACTGGAGAAACAACAAACCTAGATTCTCATTTTGATTCCTTCAAAACTGGCTCTGTTGAAAAAGGGATTTTCCAGACTATCTAAGGGAGTTTTGAGTTCCTTTGATATATCCTTTTCCAATTTTTTGATTTGTGCAGAAGTTTGACGTATCTATATAGTGGAAATAACAAGAAGATTCCTGGTTAGGAAGTACTTTGGTGTTCTTTGATTTGGCTCTTTTTTCACCCAGAGTGGGTTCTTCTTTTTTTAACTTTTAAAGAGAAAAATAATCTAAAAACTATAATTTTCATGTGGGATTTGGTGTATTTTTTCAGTTTCAAATAGCAAATCTTTGCTTATGAAAGTAAGAAATCCCAGTGCTGTTTCTGCATTAAAGGTAATGGTGGAATTAAGTTCAGGTGTGACAAATCAAAGGCTAAAAAGTGTTAGGAGAGTGAGCAGTTTGGGGAGAAAGAAGCATAACTATTTGCTTAGTTGTTGTTATCTGGACTGAAATGTTTCCTTTAACCTCAGTGGCTTTGGCTTAGGTTTTCTGACAACGTGCATTTCGGTGGTTTTGTTACAGAGTCTGAACTCTCCTACAGGATGTACTAAATGTTTTTTTTTCTTTTTTATACTGAAAAACTGAGAGGTGTCTTTAAAAGATGTTTCAGTATGAACTTATGAGAGCAGCCTGTGTTTCATCGACAAGAGACAGCCAGAAGGGAGAAGCAGGAATAGCTGTAGGAGAGGTTTTGATGTGGATTCTCAGCTGGTATGAAAGCTATAACCCTACCTGAGTCATTAAAACCATGGACCTGCTCTGGACATGAAACAGAAACCATACTGGGAGATGCATTAGAACACTAGGCTGTGTAAAAAGCAACAGGGCAGTGGTTATGAGGAGGACACAGGAATCTGACCTTCTGCCATTGGATTTATTATCTTAAAGAAAAATTGAAGTTGATATGAAAAAAGACTGGGAAACTGTTTTTGAAACATTTTCTTCCAAATGCTGTAACTGAAGGATGTAAATTCTAATCAGTTAAGAAGAATGAATTTGTAATTCCTGGTAATAAGCATATTATGTAATAAGCATATTGAGACCTCACCTGGAGTACTGTGTCCAGCTCTGGGGCCCTCGGCACAAGAAGGACATGGAACTGCTGGAGCAAGTCCAGAAGAGGGCCACCAAAATGATCCGAGGGCTGGAGCACCTCTCCTACAAGGACAGGCTGAGAGAGTTGGGGTTGTTCAGCCTGGAGAAGAGAAGGCTGTAGGGAGACCTTGTTGCAGCCTTCCAGTACTTAAAGGGGCCTACAGGAAAGATGGGGACAATATTTTTAGCAAGGCCTGTTGTGACAGAACAAGGAATAATGGATTTAAACTAGAGAAGGATAGATTTAGACTGGATATAAGGAAGGAATCTTTTACAATGAGGATGGTGAAGCACTGGAACGGGTTGCCCAGAGAGGCAGTGGAGGCCCCATCCCTGGGAACACTCAAGGTCAGGTTGGACGGGGCTCTGAGCAACCTGATCTGGTTAAAGCTGTCCCTGCTCACTGCAGGGGGGTTGGGCTAGATGACCTCTAAAGGTCCCTTCCAACCCACAGCATTCTATGATTCTATGTAGGTTATTCCGAGCAGGAGTTAGTTATGCACAGTGGACATGAGCTATGGAGTTAGGAATGGCATTTCAATTTACATGTGCTAGAGAGATTCTTAAAGCTTGAGCAAGTGTTTCTTTCCGTAGAGCAAACTATGCTGTCACTTCAATCCCTGCAAAGCTAGAGTAACTTTCAACTCATAGCTGTTACCTTGGTGTAAGCAAAAGCGAAATTTGGCTCTCCTTGCAAGAGCAGTTCTTAGTTTTCAGCTAACCTGACCTGCCTTTGCATTATGTTTCCTACGTATGGATAGTTTAAACAGTTTTTAGTTTATGGTGGGGGTTAATGAATTTGAAAAAGGCTGAATTTACTTAATTTGAGTGTGTTACCATAATGCTTTATATAGAGCCTTTCATCTGACTGATTTTATTTCTGTGTAAATTCTGGATGGTGTTATTTTTCCTAGTGTAAAGGGTATGCGAGTAAATTTCAAAAGATAAATGAGCCTTTGCACTCCAATATAATTTCTCTACAATCCTATGTCTTATTTATACATTCGGAAAATAGACAAAATGGTGATGTTTTGGCTCGCATGAGCCTTCAGAGTGTATAAATAACATGTATTATTGCATATAAATTATATTGGAGTGCAGATGCTCATTCATCTTTTGAAATTTATCTGCATAGTTTAGCGTTTCCATCCACAAATGCTTGAAACCAATCTGGCACCTGCAGGAAGTGATACGTCTCCATGCCAAAAAAATAGTGCTAAGGGAAATGTCGCTCAAGGGGTTGACTGTAACATATAGTCTGCCACCACGCCCACAGATATGAATCTGTCTCATCAAAGGGACTGAATTGTAGGTCCTCTGGTTATTGTGATATACCCATCTTCCCAGGCTTTCAGGTCCAGAGCTGTTGACTTCTACCAACACCTTAGCAGCTAAAGCCACATAAATTAGACCCTGTACAGTCAGTTAGGCACAAGTGTGCTTTCTCAGTATCATATGCTTCTCCTTTTGCTAATTCTCAGTAAATAATTTTATTATTTGCATCATCAGTTCCTGCAGACTAACTGAAGTCCTTAGGCCAGGTTCACTTCAGAAGCAGGTGCACACGGTTAACAATTACCTGTGCATCTGAAATAAAACATGTTAATGCACCTCTTTTAGCAACAGAGCCAAGAAGACTGGAGGAATTCAGGGTGGGTGGAGAGAGCGAACAGGGGTAGGGGTTTTAGAAAGTGTCTTTTGCAAGGGAGTAGAGAAACGGGAGGACTGAATCTGGCATAAGCTTTTGTGCAGAGTAAGAATTTGAGAGAAGAGGGAGGAACCAGGCACAACTGCAGGGGCATTGCAGCAGTCTACTTTATTACTTGGGTAGAGGCAGAATATGATATGCCTTTTCCTTCTCTTTTTCTCAGCTCTCTGCCCTACCTGCCTACCTTTCATCCACCAAAATGCCTCCAGGCAGAATATGCAAAAATCCTTCGTACACCCTGGTGGCTGCTGGTGTGTGAGTTTGTGAACAATCCTTTGGCAGATTCTGCCACATGTGTGTTGCTCAGGTTTGTTGAACCCTTCTCCCAGTAGGAATTGGAAACCTGCAAAAAGCAAGGAGTAAATGCTGCTGTCTTGTGGCTGCTTTGTCTTGCCAGAACATAGAAAGCATGGGCATGAATACTTCATGCAGGAGGGATGTGTGGCAGTTTGGTAGGAAACGTGAGGAAAGGCAGCCCAGCAGGAAGCACAGGCAGTGGTCTCTGCCCTCTCGATGGTGCAGAGTTCCTAGTACACCCAAACCTCAGGAGAGGCCAATTCTGGCCTTATCAGAATAGGTGGAACACAGATATTGGGAGATCCCTGCAGGTAACAAAAAGGAAATTTGCTGTGGAAGTAGGGAAAATCCAGAGTTAGTCAGAGCAGTGGGTTCATACATGCTTCTCTCCACTTAAACACTCCCATAGCTATGCACCCTACACAGGCTGCCTAGGAATCATATTCTGCGCTTGCTGAGATCTTATATTAGACCAGTTTGAAAATGTACGGCCTCTCGGAACTCTTCAAACTGCTTGTGGCTTCAGCCTGTGGTGCAGCTACTTTTATTTCATGAGCAGAGAGAAGCTCAAGACGGTTGAGGGTGAGGGTCCTTTGGGAATCCCACAAGGTACTGTCTTTAGGCAGTTAAACGCTCTTAAAAATTCGCACATAGCATATCACATAACATATAAATGTTGTGGGACAGAACTTGGCATCTTTGCTTCCATTCTTAGCATTTTCCAACCCATAGAAAATACTGCTTCTCAATTTCTTTTATTTTCACCATCACATTCCAATGACACTAATTATCCAACCCCCCCCCAGCCCAAGGTAAAATGATGAAATTGCTCAGGTACCACATCTCCCCAGGTAAACCCTGTGGACTATGTTCTATCTTGTTTTTAAATACTATAAATGCAGATGTGAGAGAGTTTTATTGATTCTTACTCCCTCCCCAGTACACTGGTCTATTAATAACAAATGCAACAATATGTTATAAATACTCAGAACACCAATGTGTTAGCATAAAACCAGCAATAAATTCCCATACATCGCAGTGAAGAGAAGAGAAAATTCCTAATAGTGTGCTCCGCAGTTTGCCCACACTAAGAGTAATCAAGAACCATACATAATGTAAAAGTGCTGCTGTGAGTAGCCGGAACATACAGGATAATTTCATTTTGCTTTCAGAGGAGCTGATCTCTGAAGAGCTCCCTAATGAGATTCTGCTTGGCTCAGAGTAACCTAAAAAAACTGCTACAGTTTAGCACTGCACCTTGGATGTAATGGTGGGGTTCAGAGTAGGAACCAGTAGTTATGACTATGTTAACAGGTTTATGCTTTCTCCATCTTGTTAAAATCTGGAACTTAACTTATAGCCACATAATGAAAAGTCTGTTAAAAAAAGCAGATAGAGTTACACCAAACATAAAATTTTCTTATTTTAAATAAGGATTAAATGTTCAGTTTAATACTGTAATTTCTGTAGGTGTCTGGTTTTGGACAGTTGAAAGTTGGAACACTGAAATACACTGTAATGATGCAATGACAAACAGGTTTGGAGGTTTTGCATTCGTTTGTCTATTTATCTGGCCCATCGTAGCATTCATGTTTCCCAGTCTGAAATGCTCAGCTACCAAACCTCCCCCTGTGTAGTTCAGCTTCCGTGTGTACAATGAATTCATCCAGGCTGTGAGCAGTGCAAGAGCTGAGCCAGCCAAACGCAACTCCTGCATTTTCCAGTGTCTCGGACATTCCACTGTCCTCCTGTCAGTGTCTCACTCCCTGGGATACCCACCAAGCGGGGTGCTCGGTGTGCAGCAACTGTAGCGTCTTACTGTGGTTGTCCTGATGTTTCTGGAGTACCTATTTCTGAACCCACTGTTTCCTGAGGTGTGTGTTAACTTTGTTTAATTTCTCTGGAATAGGTGGCATGGGGGTGATGGTAGTGTTAGAGAGTGGTGGCCTAACATCTGGTGTGTTTACTTTTTGTTTACTCTGAATTTATCCCTCCCAGTGGCACACATGTGCATTCTCTGTCCAGATGTGGCCTCACCATGATGAAGTTTTGGAGTTCTTTACAGATAGATTAAACCCCATTTTTATTCTTTAGATTAATTTCCTTTTAACAGGAAACACAAAGCTGTAGTTTATCAGGGGTTGTGTAAATAGATGGTAACATTACACCCTTCAAACAAAATCACACTGTTGTTATGTTGCCATGGTACCTAAAAACACTGAGGAGATGCACAGCCTGACTCTGCTGTTACTGGTCATGGTGCTGGCACCAGTGGAGCAGTTTTAATAAGAAACTGGAAACAGTCCCTTTCTGAGGTCCTCTGAATAATATCCAGATAGAAGTAGCAGGGAAGCAATTTGCTCCGTTTTCTGGGCTTACTAAACAAGTGGAACAGGTAGACTGGAGAGCTGTGCTTTAACCAACGAGAAGGTGTACCAAATGAGTCAAGGGAAGGGCTTTATTACTACTTTGTTGGCAATAGCACTCTATGTACTTAAAGTTACATGAGTAGAAAACTCATTCCCATGGGGAAGAAATGTGCTCTAAACTATAGTCTGTACCTGAATTGCTGTTGTATAAAAATGCTGCAATAGGGTTACAGGAGCTAAAGATCCCCTGTGTCAGGAATGAAACCCAAGAGGAAATGTGTAAATACAAATAATTCCCGCTGTAAGCATACTATTTAAATGGAAATACAGATTTAGTTTTATTTTGCGTCTCACTGACCACGATTACTACTATTGTAGTTTCTACAGCTCACACAGCGTGTTTTTAGTACAACACACATTAGTTATTAGTAGAAGGCTTTTAAAGCACCATATGATTTTCTTTTCTTTTTGAATAAGTATTTTAATGTAGAAATAGATTGATTCATAATTCCGTTAAGCCAATTTCTTTAGGACAAGTGTTATTGAAAGCAGACTTTGACTCAAACCGTTTCTGATGATATGTGAATGAGAAAGCACTCCGCTCAAGCTGAAACTATTACATGGTAATTTTTTGGATATACCATAGCAGAGGTGCAGATATAAGCAATCAGTATTGTGGAAGCATTCCTGGACATACCTGATGTATACCAGTAATGTTTGGTACAGTACCATGCTGAGATGTTCATAGATACCTTAGTTTTGAGAGTTAATGTCCCTCTTCTCATAAGCCAGCCCTACCTAATCAAACTTTTGAAAAGAGACTCGTACATATGAGTCCTTAGAAGCCAGCTGGGGATACTGTAAAGTGTAATCTTTTATAGCAGGCAGGATAAGACTGTTGAAACTAGTCTATGTTTCACTGTTGGCTTGCTAGGAACTGCTTACCTTTGGATCAATAAAACATGTGAAAATGGATCTCTAGACAAAATTAACTTGTTACAAAACAAAAGGTGAATCTGAAGTTTTGCATGTTGGGAAAACTGAAGTATGAGAGTGCAAAACTTGCCCGTGACACAGTAACGTTTTTGCTGGGTGGTTGTGTGGTTTTTGTTTGTGGGGTTGTTTTTGGTCATGTGCTATCAATTATCTAATATGGATGATACCTAAGGTCAAGTCTCATATCCCTACTTGTAAGCATCAGTTGCGCTTGTAGGTTTGCCAATGGGTAGAAAAAGGGAAACCAGTTGTGAAATATTGGCTACCTGTAAGTAATTTCAGCATATGTGAATGCAAATACAAGTTTTTGCAGAGGAGGTAAAAATGTTTTAGATAGCAGTGGAAAATGCAGTTTTATCTTCCTTTTGCCTTCCCAGACCTTCCTGGGTTTTAGGTGGTGTGGGTTGGTTGTGGTCTTGGGTTTGGGTTTTTTTTGGGGGGTGGGGTGGGGTTTTTTTGTGTGTTGTGGTTGTTTTGACTTAAACCATGGTGCGAACACCTAACTTGCTGCATTATGTTGACAGTGTTTTGCTGTCATGGGAAGGCTGGGGTGCATCTTTTCCATTGACCTACTTGAATGCAGTTAGGAATAGCAGTCTTATATAAAAAAGTCCATCCCACATGCAATCCCATCAGGAGAAAAGAGCAGCTATGCCGCTGTGTAAAGTAGTGGTGTGATCCTCTTTATGCTCAGACTGGTCCAACTGGCGTTGGTGGTCCTGTCCTCAAATGGAATGGGGATGGAACTTCACCTGTGTCTCTCTTCTTCACCCTGACAGGGACATAAGAGACAAGCTGCCTTTTCAGTGTTGAAAGATGTTGTTAGCAAGATTTTGTTGAAAAAGACACTGTGTAATTATTACCAAGACATGAGAGAAAGTTGGATCACTTGGGTATTGTCAGAAGTAGGAGACATCTGGATCTCCAAGTGCCATTCATGGGATTGTACCATGCTGCTAACGTTAGTAAGTTTGTCTCCTCCTTTCTCCTCTCTATATCTCCTGGGTCAGGCCTAAGGGGTTTTTTTGTCATCCGTCTCTGGTAACTTGTCTTTTATAATTCATGATAGTTAGAGGAAATACTTCATTTACCTCCTAGTATTTCAAACAATGGAAGAGAAAGCAGCTCTCTGTCACACTGACTATGCGGTCTCTCAGCTCTAGGTTTATCACTTACCTTTTTTTGGTTCAGTAGTCTCTGATTCTGTATCTGAGCAGGATCAGCATTCATTTTGCAGTTCTGAATGAGGTGAAGATAGTCCTTGGGTATGGCAGCTCAGTCAAGGGATCTGTAGCAAATGGCCTGGGTTACCACAGTCTTTAATTTGTTCTTTTTAACCTGTTAGTGTGTGTTGGTGATAGTTGCTGATGACTTTGACAAGCTAGCATACATGGCTATTCAGTCTGATTTTAGGCATCCTGGAAAAGCAGTATAAGGTGTACATTTTACCTTGCTTTCTCCAATTCAAATATCACTGCAAAATGTGGACTGCTGTAACCTTTAGACTATCAGGTAAACTGCTCATTGCAATTTTAAAGCCCTCTGGGTGAGTAAAAGAAATAGCAACAGAAGAAATTGAAGCTCAGCAATAATATTTGACAATGGTTATGATGACTTTGCAATATAAATACTTTCTTTTTTTAAGGACCCATAAATTGCATCAAGATAATGACTGTATAGTCTCCTAATTTGTCTTTTGCACAGTTCAGATTGAAGGCCACAAAAAAAAAAAAGAAAAAAAAGCAGCACAGGATTAAAGCCAAAATACTTTTTAAAAAAAATTATCCTTCTCAAATTTGCCTGAGTCTACGTTCTATTAATTTAACTATCGTAAAATGTTTTGTGATGTGCACCATGCTTCTAAACTGTGTAAAGGGAGATGCTCCCCCAGGCTTTCATGGAAATTATGTTTATAGTACACGCTTCTGTTTTCTTCTCATTCCCTTAAGCAGAAAGGTCCTCACTGGTACATTTTGACTGGCAAAAATGTATACATCATTTAAGTCATTAGAGGTCGACTGCTCATTTGTTACAATAAACTATATCATCCTCGCTAGGAGGCCAAAGAGAGCCTGTAGCCATGAATATACATCTTCCCAGGGTAACTCAATTCAAAGCAGCAGCATGCCATGGTAAAGTATTACTTAATTTATACTGCTAATGTTTAACATTGATTCTATGTGGGAAAATAAAGCCCAACGCATTTTGAGAACCTACATCATTAAGGTTTAATAATTTAGACCTAGTTAATGTGATAATGAATTTACTGACAACTAAAGTGCAGTTTCAGTACTTACAGTTCTAGAAATACTGACTCTGAAACTAGGTTTTCTAGGCAGAAAATGTATATTATAGGATTGTTTCTGTAATTTACCCGTCCTTACCCTCTTAAACCACAGTGAAAAATATATCTTTAGGTATGTTTACTAACTAGCAGAATGCAATGCTGCTTTCACTCCATACATCTGGTGAACTACATGGTACTAATAGGGTCTAGTAGGGTATTTGTGTGTTAAAAAAATTCTTAATTGATGGAAGCGGCTTAATACTTTTAAAATGTGAAAAGAAAGTTGTTATTGTGGTCCCAAGTACAACATTTGGCTGCTCTGAGCTCAGGAACTGTATATCTATCGGAAGCAGCAAGCTATCTCTGTTGTGCGTTTGCATCCCTTCACCACCCTGACCCACTCAGGGCTGCTGTCACAGCTATTGTGTTGGCCTGTATCACCACAGAAACTATTTGACAAAATGATACGTAAGTCATTTCCAAAGCTGTAGGAGGGGGAGGGGGTATTTATTTTTTTTTTAAATCTGACATAGTGTAGTCCCTCTACCTCCCTCTGACCTTCCTATGTCACTGCGCAGACTGCAGCCATCTTATACTGCCCCTGTGGGTGTCTTATATCAATCAGGCTTCCTTTCAAATGGCTGAAATAATGGGTGTCCTCCACATGTCCGAATGTGTCAAGGCTTCTGCAATATAACTTCAAGCAGGAGTCAGGGGCACTCGGCATCTTGTGGGAGGTACTCACTCAGCAGCTGGCTGGATTTGGCCTTGTTGCAGGATGTTTCTGAATATCCTTTGCATAGTCTGCTTATTTGTTTTGTACAATACTGCTATTGGGAAAACAAAGGAGGGCTAGGTGTTCTGTAGTAAGACTTTTCCCAAATTGCATGCCTCCCCCCCATTTTGCTAGAAGTGGCAGCAATGGGTGTGTGTGTTTGGGGTTTGTGTTGGGAGGGGGTGTTGTTGCTGTTTCAAGCTTCAGTAAGTCTTGGATCTGTGATAGTCCATCACCTACTTGAAGTTTATAGCTCAAAAGCCATTACTGTGTATTACCATGAACTGATGGCTATTGCTTGACAATGTCTTGGATCATATTAGAGAGAGCAGGAACCTTGACATTGGGTTTCACATAGAGACACCTGTAATTTTGGATGCTATTCGGGGAATTCAGTGTCCACCCCCAAAGAATCTCCAGGTGCTTAAAACAGTGTTAATGTTTTCTGGAGTGTATAGATGTGAAATTGGGTTAATGAGATATCTGAGTGTTCCAGTTCTGTCCAGGAGAGGGCAGTTCATATTTATACTCAACAGACAATTATTCTCAGTTCCTTAAGAATATTATTATTATTATTAGCAGTATGCCTGGTTGTTCCAGACTAGGAAAAGTTCACATAATTTCTTTCCACAGCTCTGTATTTCTTCAGAGATATTCCTGACTTCAGTTTAGGAGCAGAAGGTAACATGGACATGTGGGTTGTAGGCTTTACAGTTGTTTCCCTGGTTCTTCTTTTGATCTGGGCCCTGAACAAGTTATTTAATCTCTTGACATATATTTCATCACCTTGTTCTTTCCACTCCTTGTGTAATTGCTGTATTAAGGTTTTCAGCTCTTGGCTAGAATGCTGTCCTAGCATGTGTTTAGCTTGATAGAGTTTGATTCTTGGTTCTTATAGCAGTATAAATAATAAGAATAAAAGTCGAAAGGCGAACCTCAGTCTTGAAAAAAAGCCTGTCCTTAAACTGTAGAGTGAGAGAGTCCAACAAAACATACAGATCTTGAGGTAGATGTGATCCAAGCTGAAACATTCCTTTTTGTGGCTCACCTGTTATTTGTGCTAAAATACTAGCTATAACTGTATTTGAGCACCGCTATCTGTGCTTTACCTGTTAGAATGAAATGCCATTACGGGAAGCAGGTTTTCAATGCTGCTAGGTGCCCATCAATGAATTCAGTAAATTATTTCAGATATACTAAACTCTGGTAGTTCAGCAGATAGTACAGTCACTTCCATTTAAGTGCTGTGGGTCAGTGCTGTCTTAGCAGACTGGACAGAAGCCATTTTTCTGACCAAATCCGATGTGCTTTTCTTTGTGGTCCAGGCTGTGTAAGGTGGTGTTGTGCAGTGTTGTCCTGATCATGTAGGTTTCCTCTCCAACGTTTTGCCCCTTGCAACCTCTCTTTCCACCTGCTAAAAACTTCTTCCTTCTGATTTGTTGAAATTGCCTTCCTTCCCCCATGCTATTAGGAGTTTTAGTTTCTGTTTGAATCTAAAGTTTTGTAGAGCTGTTATTTCCTCCTCTTTGTCTCCCAGTTCCTATTCCCTATGCAATGCTGTTCCTTAATAAGTCTAGCATGTGCCTGGCATCAACATAATGTAAGAGAGACCCTTGTGACTTAAACTGCCTGCAGTGTGCCATAGCAATCGTTTCCCTGCTAGGAGCTAGTGATGCAGGTAAGCCTTTTTTCCATGTTAGCTCGCAAAATAATCATATGTGTTTTCTGACTTCATTCCCAAATCTTGTTAAATGTAATTAAATATTTACTTTCTCTTTGTTTCATTTCCAAACACAAACTTGGCGAATTTGGAGTGTCAGTTGTCTATAAGAAGCCTTTTTCTTTCCACAAACCCAAAAGACAAAATTTCTTTGGAGCCGTCTAGAAGCTGTGGTGAATAAGTATAGTTGAATTTCATTGGAATGGTTAAAAAGGTTACTCCTTTACCCGTAGCCTGTAAGCCCTTGTTATACAATGGAGATTGCCATGTGCCTAGCCCTCAGCTGCAGTCACTTGTAGTCTGGTTGTTACTGTACAACATTAGGCTATGAACTTGGTTGGATAAAGAATAACAAAATGTTTGCTTTTCCCATTTGGACACTTGTTCTCTGTAGGGTGGCGCTGCTTACTTGATACTTAGATCACTGAGTTACGTAGCCTGCTTTTGAAGTTGAAGACCAAATTAATGTCCCTTCTATCACTATATGTTGGAAGCAATCCCTCTGAAGGCAAGGCAATTCACCTTTGGAGGTAGACTAGTGTGGGAGAATGGGGCTGTCGGATTCCTCAGTGGCTGTCAGAGATTATGCCAGATGTTGCTGATGTGTGGCTAAATGAATTTTACCTTTTTTTGCTGCCTTTGCTTCCTGATACTGCTGGCAGCTGCTTTGTGACTAGTTAAAAAGTGAGCCCGAGACATCTTGCTAGAACAGATCAAGTATCATTACCATGTACAGTATTTCAAAAGGAGAAAAATCATACATTTATTTCAGCTAATCTTATATATGAGATGAATGTGCTTTTCATAATGTTACACAATGTAACCATAATAACACAGCCAAGATGGTAAATTCGTTTTAATTCCACAAAATTCATAATTGGTGACATTGCCAGTGGGAGCAATTGATCTCTGCTTTCCATTTGTTCTTGACTGTTTCCACTTCAGTGAATTAAAAGAATTGGGCTGTTGGGACCCCACCCTCTGCATGTTCATACAGCATATTATGCAAGAGCAATAGCCTTCAGAAAATTGCTTGTAATAGACAATGCCTGTGTTAAATAAAAAAGGCAATAGTCCCTGGCCTGACTTAGTATTTTAATCCTTTTCAGGTTTTTATTATACCTGATGCCTTTCTGTTCTGTGGTGGAGCTAAAGAACAGGTGTAATTCAGTGTAGCTAAATTGCATTATTTGAAATTAATGAGTTCTCTGTTTATTCTTGTAAATTAATACAGTTTCTAATAAATCAAAAGAGAATGTGCACTTCTCTGTGTTTGCCTGCATATTACCTCAGTGGGGATAATTAACATCTTGTGACAGTGAAGTCATATGTCAAATCTGAGATCTTATTGCCAGCCTCGTGAAAATGATGTTGCTAGTGACCTATATCATGACCTTATTGATGCAGTACAAGTTCACTCATTCAAGATGTTCAAATCATGGCCTTGTCACTTCACAGTCCTCCCTGTCCTATAGGAAAGGAATAATATTAATGTATCTAAAATAAAACAAAAAAATCAGAGGTAGTTAATAGGGTAGACATTAACATAATACCTTTTGAAGTTGTATAATTATTATTCTTCTACCTTTTCTTAATGTTGTTTTTTTTCTGCTTAAAAAAAAAAAAAAAGTACCTAAACTATTTGTGTTGATGCTATTCTTTAATTTTTACTATAACCAGGGTTAGGTTAAACTACTTGTATCTGAAGAAAAGAATCATGTTTAAGGTGTCTTAGCAGTAATACTCACTGGGTAGCACAGGTTTCTTGTGCCTGACTCCTTCCTCTGCAAGGAGTGTCATCAAATTATTTTCAAGTCTCAGGCATTCAGCTAACTATCTTGCCAACCAAAAGCACAAGATTACATGTGTATTCTGGGTCAAAGACAAAAGAGGAGAAAGTATTCTGTCATGGCGTCTTTATTGTTCTCCTAGTTTATTAGGATTGGAAACATTACTGAATAGGTGAAGCATTTAAACTTTCTTTGATAGAAGAAAAGGGTGTAGAAGGCTGTAAATTCATTATAGAAACTTTTGGTCATCTAGCTTGTATTCTGTCCATTGGTAATTCTTATGTTGATCCCAGTTCTGGATGGCTTGGGGCGCTGGTGATGGGAGATGGACTCTTTCCTCTTTAGATGAGAGTTTAATGAGCAAATACACTTCGTGCTTTGGTTTCCTCATACAAGAGGAGGTCATGCACAAGTGTAAGTGAGTAGGCCTCTGTTTAGATACTGAACATGGAGATGAAGTGATCCAAAACTAGAAGAAATGTAATGTTTTCAGCTCCTGTGAAATAAGACAAAGGTCTTGGCGGGCGGGAGGGTGCAGAGCTCAAAAGTATCTTCAGTGGTACTCAGCAGAGTAGTTAAGAATTTACTGAGCATGACTATGTGGCTAACTTCACATGTCTAGATGTAAACTAAAGAACCTCTGTGTGCTTGAAGTTGGGCATGTACTGTGAGTCTGTTGTTGCATAAAGCCAGTTTTGACAAGTCTATATGCCACTAGGTTCGTATGTGTAGCACTGACAGTCCAAGAAATGACCTTGTTTTCAAGTGTCAGACATTTTACCTTCCTTTTCTTAGCTACTGATGACTTTTTCTTTAACTATTAAGTTGTAAGGGAAACCCAGTGGGTGACCTGATTGTGCTTGATGTGCCATGCCTGCCAGAGTTTGCATGTAGCCTCATACAGTACCTCTGAGGTGAGGGCAGTCTTAGTTTAATGTGTGTGTATACCAACTAAAATAATCATTGCTTTTAATAACAACTTTGTACTGTGATAGACGTTTAAGTATGTAACATAGGAACGGAAAAGCATTGTTCATTGTTAATTATTTGAACTGCACTCTTTAAGTGTTGGTGCCTCAAAGGCTGGAAAAGTGCAATCACCCCATTAACATGGCCAACGACGTCTACTCTAGCCCATGGAAAACTGAGCAAGAAGGGACCACAGTGAAAGAGGCCAAATACTAAACAGTGGAAGATCTTTTCATAAGGGTTTTATGAGTTATGGTCCTGCAATCTCTGTTAATTTTGTAGGTGGAGATAGAGTACTCACTTCCTTTTTCTCATCCTCACTTTGATGCCTGGCCCTTTTCTGTTCTTAAAGTTGGGCTCACGCTACTGTGCTTGCTGAACTTTCTAAAGCTTTATTGATGAAAAATACTTCACTTTACAGTGATGTACATGGAAAACATTCCATTGGCTCTGTATTTCTGCTTACAAAAAAGTCATCAAGTATTGCTTCATGTAGTTTAATGGCAGCAGGCCAGATTCCAGTCTCAGTTATACCAGCTTGAAATCTAGAGTAGTGCTCCTGAAACCTGTAAAGCTGAGCTTCATCTTCAGTTGTACAGGTGATATCTGGGTACTTTTAATGTAATATATTGGTATTTGTATCCTATAATTTCTTGAGCATCTGCAATCTGTCTCCTTCCATTTGTGGATGGAAACAACTGTATTTTCATTTTAAACCAGCTCATTCTTTTTCTGACTTCTCTTTCTAAAGTCTTTTAAAAAAAGTGGTATTGGTACACTCATTACCATGGACATCCATTGACTTCTCTGTCTCCGAAGGCTTAATTCATTTTTTCATGTAAAACAAATATAGTCTGTTGGGTATAAGCAGCTGGGCCCTACAAGCACCAGGCTGCAATTAGATCATGATCAAATATCCTAAAACAGGTGGATTGTGGCCTAGCTTCTTAGAAGTGGAAGTCTGCCAGCTTTCATCCTTCAAGTCTCTTTCCAGGTATTTTTGGGAGGCAGAAATAATTGGAAAGACTCTTCAGAGAACCCTTTCCTTTTCAGAGAGCCATCTCTTAAAGATACCACTACAAATATATTTTAAAAAAATCTCAGTCCCACAATCGCCATTTGGCTGGTGTCCCAGCACACAGACAGTGCTGCCTTTGTTGTTCTCCTCCTGCTCCAGGATAAAGTGATGTTCTTTGCTGGGAAAGGGTATAGCACCACATGCTAGGTTTCTTTTGGAAATCAAAAATAAGGATTCCTACTGTTGGACTTCAGTAGGTTTTATCTGGAAATGGTGGATTTTTTTTTTTTTTTTTTTTTTTAGCTTCCATATGGTGTTGGTGAACCATCAGACTTGCTAAATCTGGCCCTAGAATGATTAAAGATCCCATGTGGAAGTCCCACTGACATTGTGTCCTTCAGTGGCCCCATATGGGTTTACTTTCTTGAATAGGACCTGTGATGTTTTATTCAGTCAGTAGCTGAGGATAAAACAGAACACAACATGTGACTCCTAATTGTCTTCTGCTTTTCTTTTAACTAGAACACAACTGTTAGGCATAATTACTTCTTCATAACAGCTCTTCACCTCTAGTTTTCCAGTTTCACTCCCTGGAAAATAATGTGGAAGGAGAAATCCCCAGGTTTTTGGGGGTTTTTGGTTGTATTTCTTTGGTTGGTTGGTTTTTATTCCTCCCTCCTTATAGACTTCATGGCATTTTTCTATGCTTTTTGACATGTGAAAATGAAGTGTCTGATGATTTCATGTAAGTTTTTGTTTGATCATGGCTCTTTTTTGGTCCTTCAGCTAGAGTGCTCTGCGCAAACCCTACCTACCTTCCAGGCTGAGAAAAAAGCCTTTCAGTCACTTTAAGAGTGAAGAACTAGCATTTTCTAGCTGAAAAAGAAAACTGCAGTTTCAATTAAAGGAATTACTGGGATTAGAAAGACAAAGGCCCACTTTTGAAATCAGCTTTAGCAGCATTTATGAGGATCAAGTGATCACTTCAAGTTTCTCATTCTTTTCTAACTGGCTGCTTCTCATGTTCTGAAAATGTTGTGCTGTGTTTGCACTGAGAATGGAAAAATATGTTCAGGCTATTGATGGTTGATGAAATGAACCTGATTGAGCATATAACTGGGGAAATTTATATATGTCTTTTTATCCTTTCCAGCTGCATACAGTGGTGTTCTCTGAATTTGTATGAGTTCTGAATTAACTTTTATTATTTTTAAAGGAAATTTAATACAGGGAATAACTTTGATTGCGGAGCCAAGGCAACTCTTCCAGTACCTGCATCTCTTGCTATAGCAGCTAGCTTTATTCAGATTAGCAGAGTCAGCATCATTCCAGTAGATACTAAGTTAAAGTAGCGAGTTTGGACGGTTGGTGCAAGAGACTGGAAAAATCAATTTCTCGGGCTAAGAACTGATTTCCTGTAAGACCGGCTTACATTTTTACTGCATTAGGAAGCTCTAACACTGACCTGCATCTTGCATATGCTTGCTTCTTCAGGACTGGACTATCTAGTCCTCCTAGAAACAGGTTGGATAGATGCAATTTAAAAATTGCAGGAGATAGGTCTGCTAAGGCTTGCAGCTGTGATGAGACTGAACCTGCATAAGGGGAAAAAAAAAAACCCCAAAACAATAAAAAACACACAGCAAAAACCCCACACAAGTCAGTTCCCTTAAGCAGGCCATTAATCACCACCCAGAGATCTTAAGTCAAGCAAGGAGTCTGACAGACTAGTTTCTAGCTCATATTTTTGCTGCACTTGAAGGTGTTACCGTGTCCACCTGTCCACCCCATTCCCCTGCTCAAGGGTTCTTTGCACCCACAGCAGTTTTGGCAGGCTGTCATGTATGCCTACATGTTAGCTGTTCCGTTTGGCAATTGACACCACTAAATTCAAGCACTGACCAACTGTGTGTTTGGGCTAAGATAGCAAATGCGAAAGGGGGTTGGCTGAGACATGGGCATGTGCTCGCTTCTGCTCACTCTTCTGCAGGGCCAACAACAGGCTGGGTGGACAGCAGTGTGTTAACCTGGAGCAACCTATGTCTGGGTGAGCAGCAGCTGGAGCTGTGCATCACTGTAGCTTTGGGTACTGTAAGATCACAAGGCAGCAGCTACCTCCTTGGTGCTGTGTCCAGTCTCCCAGACCTGCTCAGAGGATAAGTTGAGTCATTCTCAGCTGCTTCAGTGTCCAGACATTAGTGTCACACTCATTGTTATTAGTGCACTGATGTAATTAACACCTCTCACTGGTTTAATAATGACCAGACTATGTCATGGTCTGTCGCTGCCTTCCTTCCAGGGAAAGATTGTACGCACTGCATGTACCTTTACACAACATGAAAATCGTTCCCTTTCCTGACAGAAAATGGTGGTCAGGGAATCGTTGTTCCTTTTTTTTTTTTTTTTTTTTTTTTTTCCTTCTTCTTTCGCTGATTCTACCATAATATATAACCATGAGCAAGAGTAGAGCAAACAGGATCCCCATCCATCCTGGTAAGCTAGGCTACTTGGTTATTAAGAAAAATTCCAGTAAGGCAAACAATGCCTTAATGTAAGGTGATACTTAATGGAGCATTTTTAGGCAGAGGGGAAGGCAGGATTTGTTAGCAGCTAGAAAATGCTAAAGCTTTCAGAAAAGGGGGTGTGTGCATGCCCCCATACACATATTTAATATATCTTTATCAAAATGGAGATGTCTTCATTCTTATATTAATATTCCTGCATGTGGTTAAAAGAGTAGAAGTGCAAGGGTAAAAATACCTTTATTTTTCTAATAGTGACTTGCAACCCCAAGACCTCTTAAGCTGCAGGTTGATGGATCTTAACTTAGTGACACTAACATGGCACTCCCAGAGAAACGTGTTGTGTAATGCTTTAATCATTAATTACCATCATTCATCATGTAGCCTTCTTTTTAATGTCCATTAGCATCATATGCCACTCATGAATGCTTGTAAGTGTATAAATGTGCTGGTAATCCTGCTGAGTAGGTTTACATTAACTGTAAATTATCTTCTTGACCAGTTGCTTGGCCTTCCTGGTTGGTGGAGTCATCTTATTTGTAGCATTAGCAATGAGTTTGGGAAATGAGATATGTAGAAAATATGTGCAGGTCTGTCTTAAAAGCTAAGACCAGCTGGTGCTTGGGGATATGTTGTGAAGTGTTAGCTCAGTTGTGCCAGCATGCGTCAACATCTTTTGAGACAAAAACCTACAGTCTGTGATCCACACAGCAACGATCTTGTAGAGATCACCTAACACTTACCAGCTCCACTTTTTGTAAGCCAGTCCATTTAACTTCCCACAAGTCTTTAAAAAAAAATCAAAACAAACGTAACTGTAGACATGCTGTTGGGAAAAAAAAAAAAACCAAACCCAAACCAAAAAAAAAACCCAAAACAAAACCCCAAAAGAAAGAAAGAAACACACAAATCAAAATAGGTAAATGCAAACAACCAAGAGGGGCCTTTGCCCACAGCAGCTTGTGAAAGCCAAGCAAGCATGCGCACATGCCAATCCTTTTGTTGTGTGATTTTCCTTGTATAAGCATTATGTGGGCACACTCCATCTCCAGGAACATAATATGGCTTTAGTGGGAACAACATTATGTTCTGTATTGTTGCATTAATGATTCATGTGAAACGTGCAAATCAAAATATAACACTTGACTACATGTCATTAGGGAGCAGTTGAGAGAACCACGACAGAAACAAATACAGAAGTATCAATTTGTGTTGCATGTGTGAAACATTCAGTGTGAAATGTTGGTCACTTCTTACTAACAATCAGCTCCTTCTCTTGAATTAGCACCGATGTGTTTTTGGTCACACAGTTCAAAACTGGACAGCCTTTAAAGATAATCTTCCACCATGTACAGAAGTACTTTCACATACCAGAAGTCATGCAAAATGCATTTTGCTGGGTGGAACTGGATTTGACAGCTCACCAAGCAGCAGAATAGTCTCAATACAGTTCTCTCAGTACTGTTTTTGCTGGTTAGACAGAGCACACATTTGTTTGCTCCAGGATCTATTGTGGGATGCAGCTAGCCACCAAAGGCTAGATCCTGATTTCTTATGTGAATGCACAAGGAGTTTACAAGGTGTGAATTTACAGCACATTTTAAATTATTTTATTGACCATGAATGTACCAGGGAATTTTTAGGTCATTCTTTGTTTCCTTTAGAAGTACTCATTTTTGGTGATTGCCTGCTGGCATAAGGCTAGATTTTCACCCATCTACAGTGCATCAGTAATTTTCACTTGACAGACTCTTTAGAAGACAAGCTGACATGTTGTCACAAACACTCACAAATATTTGAGCAGTTTGATATTTTACTTGCATGCTCAGCATCAGGTTTTACATAAAACTCCATTAACCGAGGGCCTGTGTGTCTCGGCTAGTGTCAAATACTGGTCCTGCAGAAGCTGATCACAGGACTTCCATTGACTTCAATGGGAGGAACTGGATAAGAATATGGACTCCATTGAATGAGGTCTGAGAGTTTATTTGAAATTCAGAGGCTGCTTCATCTAGGTCCTCATTTCTTAGCAAAGCTGTTGGGGATAACAGAGCCAGGTTTTTTTACACAGATAACATGAGAAGCAGGGTCATTCATATGTGACTTTGAGGCACCTGTACCATGGTCTGCCTGAAAGGAATTTGCTTGCTCGAATCAACTCCTTGGAGATCTGAAGTCCAAACTCCATCATTATTTCTGTGCTCTCTGGTTTTTCTGTGCAATCCCATAGTGTGGCTGAGTGCTAGGGAAGGGAGAGAACTACTCTTTCACCAGGTGCAGAGGGAAGGTTGTGCAAAGTTTTTCTGCCAGAGCAGAAGACTTGCATCTCCTGTTTCATTTATGTGGCAACTGTTACCATCGTTAAATTCACTGACAGGAGGGGAACACCCACAGGTTTTTATCTTGGGTGCAGAACAACAACTGCTGTCTTCACAGAAGGCAGCAGTTCGTCTGAGGTAGAAATGCTAAATTTGTTGTTTTCAGCACAAGTGGGACATGGGAAAAGACGTGCTCTTCCTGGTCTTCTTTGTTCGTTCTGAGCTTCCTGCCACCTGTCATGGTACATCCCTACTGTTGTAGACACCCCCACCCCTCCGTCTGTCATGTTCTTGTCGTATCCAGGACACCAAATCCAGAGCTGTAGCAGACAGCCATAGTAAAGCTCATTTTTTCTTAGAAGAGACCTGTGCAGTCTGGTGAACTGATGGTCTTCCCACTCACCACCACCAACAGTACAAATCTGCTGCCTTCCTTGTATCTGGTAGCCATGATACATTGAGCCTGATAAAGGAATCTGTTTCCTTGCTACAGGCTATGGAGACATTCAACCAAATGTGCAGTGCCAAGGAGTCCAACCACAGTCCCAGGAGCCGTGTTAATTACTCATCTAACTCAGGGGTAGAAAGGTCCAACAATGAATTGTGATGCTATCCAAATTCTAGTTTTCCAGTTAAAAGTGTAAGTGGGACTGTGGGACTGTGTCAACAATTACCTTAGGAAAGGGAAAAAAAAACCTGGAGTGTTCAACAGATGTCCTGACTATCCCCTTTTGGGAGAGAGCAATCCTTCCGCTTCTCTTTAGCAGACTCTGACTATTTGTTCATGCTTCTCTGGGGGCTTATTTAGTGGTTCTGGAAATATTTTAAAAGACATTTAAAGGGAGTTGACAAATGTTTGACCTGTTTCAGTGTCCATGAGCTGAGTTAAATTATGATGGTATCCTTTACATGCAACCTAGAGGCCTGGAGTTTAAAGCTGGGGAAGACTGTAGGAATGTTAAACCCATTTCAGTGGCAGTATCCAACACATGTTCTGTCTGGTTGAAGCGTAAGGGTGAGGAAGCAGTGGAGTTATGTGAAGGTTTCGGATAAACCCTTCTTGATGGTTCAGGTATGACCAAAGCTTTCCAATAAATATGCTGTAGCCTGCCACTGGGTTCCTGCTGTTCCAGATATCATCTTCCCTATCACCTGAATCTGTCTACTTGCAGAAAGGGAGAAGCACTATCTCTGCATATAGAGGAAAAATAGGATGATACTGCATTCAGCACTCTCTTTTTCTTTAACACTCCCTTGCTTGTTAAAAATTTAAAAAAAAAAAAAATTAAATAAACCAAACAAAACCACACCAACCCAAACCCAAAAATTGGTTACTGATTGGGCTGAGGTGTTTGCTGTGCTCTGTCCTTGGCTTTCTCCGTTGGAAGTCTCTCTCTTTTGGGGCACCATATGTAACCAGTGCCAAACTTCTTTCTCTTCCCTGGCAGGTTTGTTTATCTGTCTCTTGACCCGGACCATGTTCATCAACCTGCTCCTAGACCATCTTTGGGTCTATGTTATACTGGCTCCTTACATGTTTGGTGCCCACTGCCCCATGACCTCTTCTTGGCAGCTATTCTGCCAGGCACCATTGTCTACATACATGTACCTCTGTGCCCTAAACCTCTGTCCTTTCTTCAGTGTACTGCCTGCTCTGCTTTGACTTGGTCTTTTGTCTTCTCTAGCTAAGAATGCTCCTGAGCCTCTGTCTCCTATTTCTTTGCTATTCTCATTCATAACTTCTCATCATTGTAGCTAGCATCCATTGACAAGCTTGGAGACATGACGAATAGCAGGGCAGCAGGTCTCACTTGAGTTGGTGGAGGTCCACAGGAGGATTTCAGCAGTGTTAGCACAGTGGGTCTCTACTCGTGTCCAGCTGAGGTTTCTCATTTAACTATAGTTCATGGGGGGAAAAAAAAAAAAAAAATCTAGTTTATAGTTAAATTAAGTCTATCTTTGCCTGCTTATTGTCCTATTTACCTTAGTTTATCAATTTCTTCTGTGTAAGTTAAAGAACAAAGCTTGTGTTAGAGACTGACAGACTGCACTTGCTCCTAATAGAAATTCAGGTTAAACTTGTCCAAATATGACTACCTGCAGTTATTGTCATAAAATTATACTTAAGCATCTAAGTCTCCTGATTCGTGGAAGACTTGAGCAATCACAGCTCCAGGTGAAGGGGATGGGGCAGGAAATAACCTCAAGAAATCAGGGCACTTCTATTTAAGTCTCTAAATAAGAACTGGGGTGCTTATATTTTACATTTTCAGGTTTTGCAGATGTTTGCTGTTGCATGTAGGTTTCGGTCTGTGTTAATACCAGAAAAAAAATGTTACCTCTCACCCCCATCCTCTGCCCTCCTCAAAACAAAACCCTAGAATAACATTTGCCATGTCTGAACTGTCTCTGTGTATTGTTTAACATCTTTGTTTCCTGCCAACAACGAGAACCATGACCGAAAGGAGTAAAATGCTGCAAGATAAACTTCTGCATTAGCCTGCCAATTAATCAGACTGTTTCCCATTGTTTAGGAGAGGATCAGAGGATTATTATCCGAGACTGACCTAAACTGTGAACTTTGCAGATATGCCCTCAAAATTAAAGTTCCCTTTCCCTCTTAGAGGCATTGAGCAGTACCTTTTCTGAGATGTGCTCTTTTCCTCCTTACTGCTTGAAGCACAGTTTTCTAATGTGAAAAATATTTTTGTCTTTTTTTCCCCGCTGCTTCAGCTGTAACAACACTGGATGTTTGCTTGGCTTGGGTGGGAAGGTGGAAAATTCTTCCAAAATTTAGAAACAGAGAGGTTTCTGATGTGTGCAGTAATCTTAAGGCAGTAAATTCTTTTTATTTGATTTTAAATGCATAATTTAGTATACAATATAAAAATGTATCCAAGGGGGAAATGAATTTTTTTTAATAACATGCTTCCCCAGGCGAGTGGCAAAACGTGTGTGTTGATGGGAAAGGGAGGGGATAAATTTATATCCTCAAGGCATGACTTGCGGTTTTGAATAAAATTGAGATTGGTGCTGCTGTTGGCTTAGTTTCTTCTAGGCAGAGATGGGTTATACTGTTCACTGGGAATTCAAACACAGGCAAATTGGGTTCACTTACAAGACTGTGATGATGCAGGGGTTTTACTCCACAGTTCACACTGCAGAAGTTATTGACTTCTCTGCAGCCTAGAAAGAAAATTTGTAAACTGGGGATATATTTTTGCTCATCAGGAAAATTGTGTGGTCCCGATTCTGCCACCCTTCTGCACGTGAGACACCCCTCTAGCACCAGTGAGGTTCCTTACACAATTAGGGGTCATATAAGGGTGATGGTTACTTTGTTTTCAGTCTGTTGTTAGACAAACACATTTTCTTAGACCCTGATCCATATGGCAGTGATAAAGAATCACTTTTCTCCAACATTAAACAGACTTACTGAGAATCAAGATGATAAGTATTAGCTTAAAGCTGTGCTTGTACATCTTTCTTTGGGGAATGAATTGTTTGTGTTCTGTCCTATCTGGCTGCCTGCAGGAGGTTTAAAGAGAGAATGTGTATTTTCTCACGCTTTGGATCAATTCATACATGCGTTTGCGAGTGTGTGTTTGTGGGTTTTTTTTTTTTAATAGATGCATTTTTAAACTTGTATGGTGCAAACTGAGATAATCACTTTGATTTCAATTTAAGCTTCACTTGTGCTCATTTAACCTGAATTACTAAATAGAGTCTTAATTTGAAAGCAAGTTCATAAAAAAAGTTTGACCTGCATGTCTACCATTCACAGTGGATTAAAAAAAAAATCCACAAATAGTCTTGGTTGCCTTAACTTAAAAAAATTTGAAATCTAGACTTGTCTAGAAAGTGTATGTTTCCTTCTAGTGGCATTCATGTTTTTCTAAGTGTTGCTATGGCATATGGTCCATATTAATTAATCTTTTAATGAAAGAAAAGTAATTTTTAAGCTTATTGCTCATATACATGAAACAAAAAAGTTCAGTTGCATTATCTCTCTTGGGCATCTAAGAGTTTTGGGATATTACAGCATCTGGTTTCCATAATGCAGTGTACCTTAAATCCACAGCATTCTGGAGTTCTGGAGAGGTTGGCAATCTGTAGCACATCTTCATGTGCTGTCTCCAGCATGCACTGGAGTCAGGTAAAACTGCAGCCTGTATGGATATGCTCGGAATAGAATCGTATAATGGGACAGCTCTTTCTAAAAAGAGTTAAATACAGCAGCAGCTGGCATTATTGGTCCTGTGTCAGAATGCAAAATATTAAAATAAAATGAAGAAATTATGAAGATAAGGGCTCCAATCAAGGCCTGCCTGCAGGGAAATGTTGGGGCCGGAGAGCTAGTGGAGCCGTGCCTGGTGTAAAGGTGATTTCCCCAGTTGTTAAAGCCCACACAGAGATGTGGGAAGAATGAGCTGTGAGTGAATCATGCTGCCTTCTAGCTACTCTAGACTGCTAAATGGTCTCTTAGGAAGTATCTGCAACTAGCTAAAGACATGGCATTGCCTGGGGGGACTCTAGCTTGCTTTAGGGACAGCTTCAGTCTGGTGAGGTGCTGGGCAGGTGTCAAGCCACCTCCTCCCCTCCCACTGTCCACAGCTGGGGTCAGGCTCATCCCAACAGCGTGGGATTTGCAGCCTGCCCTTCCTCAGCTTCCTGCATTGTATGGCATGAATGTATGTTCCTCTTAATGTGAAGTGAATTAATCCATGGAGTGATGTTCTGTAATATTAGATCTAAATATTGGTCCACCTGTGAAACATGGGTAAGGTAATAGTTTCAATTCCCTCCCTTTTGCATTATTGGACTTTCTTATGGGCTTTGCTATATTGCTGCAGCGGTATTACAGACTGAATGCCAGATGTGCAACTTCAAACTGTGGTGCTGGGTAGCCTGATATTGCAAATACCAGCTCGTATGAATTACATGAAGTAAGGATTAAGTTTTCTGTTGTTTTCATTGGTTTGTGAAATGGCTCTCTTCCAAACAGTTCCTCTCTTTAAAATAACTTCTTTTTACCTTAAGATTTGAAAGTAAAAGGCAATTTGGGCCTAATCTTGACTGTATAGGGTTCTCTGAGCTTTCAAAGTCAGCTGTAGCAGGTGAGGGGGAAGCAGAGCCTTGTAAGACCAGGTGCCTGAATTATTTTATTTACCACACATTGAATGTACTTCTGCCATTTTGCTCCATCAAGTCAGTTGATCAGTTTATGCTGAGCTGTAATTAAATATTACAGCCTAAACGTTTTAAATTGTGCACCGGATGATGTGCTTCAATCAAATGAGGCACCACCAATCTTGTTCTGCCCCTGGTGCATTGTGGGAATCTCTCAAGATGATCATAGAATGCTTTGGGTCAGAAGGGACCTTTAGAGATCATCTAGCCCAATGCCCCTGAAGTGAACAGGGACAGCTTTAACCAGATCAGGTTGCTCAGAGCCCCATCCAACCTGACCTTGAATGTTTCCAGGGATGGGGCCTCCACTGCCTCTCTGGGCAACCCGTTCCAGTGCTTCACCACCCTCATTGTAAAAAATATCTTCCTTATATCCAGTCTAAATCTATTCTTCTCTAGTTTAAATCCATTACTCCTTGTCCTGTCACAACGGGCCTTGCTAAAAAGATTGTCCCCATCCTTCCTATAGGCCCCCTTTAAGTACTGAAAGGTCTCCCTGCAGCCTTCTCTTCTCCAGGCTGAACAACCCCAACTCTCTCAGCCTGTCCTCGTAAGAGAGGTGCTCCAGCCCTCGGATCACTTTTGTGGCCTTCCTCTGGACCTGCTCCAGCAGTTCCATGTCCTTCTTGTGCTGAGGGCTCCAGAGAATGATGCCATGCAAATTCTCCTCGCTGACGGCCAGCAGAGGGTGATATTGTACAGTAGGTTGTAAATCTGTGAGGTGTAGCACCGCACACAATTATCTGCAGCCATTCGTTAGATTTTTATCATTTTAATCCACCCTTTAGAGCTATTACTTAAATGATATAGACATGGGTGGTATAATTAGAATGTGCTGTATCTGCCATTAATTTACAACATATGATAGGCTTATAGATGTCATAAAAGTGTATCTTGAGAATGCTGTGAACTCTGTTTAACCCTGATGTTTCAGAAAAGTTTGATTTTTATGGCCAAACTGTTTCATCACTGCAACAAGACCTTTCTTTCTTCTAGAAAAGATGCTTAAAATGAAGATTCAATTTCCTCTCTGGTCTTGATAATCTCTTACTGTGCTGGAATTGGCATACGCAAAGAAATGTCATGTTGTTACTGCAAGCATCAATGTAGCTATCCTGGCTTGGATTTGAATTTCACTAGATCCAGGAATCCTTAAAGTTTAATGCATGGGAAATTCATTTATGAGATCAAAGTTAAATTTGTGTCTCTTGACTACAACCATGTTTTCCATAAAACTTTCTCCCAGTGAAAGCTGAATGTAGTGTGAAATACTGTCCATCTGTGTATTTGTCTCCCTCTTGCGGCTAAATAAATTTTTAGGCCTGGTACTTTGAAACAACTGGGTTTAGTCTTTAGCTGAGATTATTGAAGCATTTGTTTCTATGCTTAGTTGTTGCTTGTAGATATTTTTCTCATATGCTTTCAACTGATGTGTGCACCAGGCTGTCAGATGGTACTGCCCATCTTGTTGTGTACAGCCTAGATTTCGACATTTGCTAAAACAGTAAAATAGAGTCACGTGTTGCTGTTTTTCCAACAAGAACTGTATTTACTTTTAGAATATTCCCTTGACCCAGTTTTATCTGATGATCCAAAATGCTGGCTAGTAAGTAGAATGAATAACCTGGGGTACCACTGCATGTGCTTTGTTAGCAGGGAAGTGCTGACTTTTGGAAGTCTCAAGAGTTTGGTAAGATTGCACTTTTGTGCAAGGATGGCTGCATTAGTATGGCTCTTAAACATCTGGATGGGAGAAAGAGAAGTATGAGAGTCTGCCATCTCTGTTCCTGCAGGCTGCATATAGATTTTTTTTCTGAGCTTTCCAGTAAAAAGGGTTTGCGACACATTTCTAAATTGAGAGGCCAACTAAAGCTGTCAGTTCCTTGGGAGGAGAGTTACCTAGCCTGAACAGAGTGAAGAGGAGTTTTAAAAGGATCTTTTCCTGTAGGCCTTCAGTGAAACAGGGCAGAAATCATGTGACGGCCCATCAAACAAAATAGTTTTATTTTTAAAAATCCTATGTAATCTTGCAGAAAAATCCCTAGCCAAAAGAGATCTAGGATTTTAATATGTGGCATTTTAATTCACAGATCCACAGAAAGTTAGTTTTCTCTTAGGTGTTGAAACTCGACCTTATAGTTATCCTCCAGCAATTCTGTGGTGAAACTGTCCTGCTTTGTGCCTCACTTGGTTGCTGGTGGTGAGTTTTTCCTTGGGCTTCTAGAGTAGAAAACCATGTTATTTGTATTTGAAGGGTTAGAGATGAGTTGGAAAATATTTCTCTCTTGCTGGCCAGTTGCAGCAAATGGTTTTGAGACTAAGCCACTAATTTACTACAGATTTTCTGCAGGGCCTGTGAAAGACGGAGACAAATCTAAATCTTTTGGGTGCCACCCATGATGACTGGGAGAACTGGGTGCCAAAGCTGAAAGGCCTTGATACGTTGTATAAAGGGCTTTTCTACACTGCAAAAGCTGTTGCTGGCTTCCACACCTTGAAATTAATATGTTTGTCCTGAACGAAGAAAAGAGGACTTGGTGTGCCTGAGGGGGTTGTCAGTTCAGCGTTAAGACCCAGCCATGAGATGTGTGGGCACATCTTACTGAGTCTCCTATCCAATATGTTATTATGCACCTTTGTGCTTGACAGTTGGCTGTGATGCCTGTGTTTTTACTAGTTGTGCAGTCAGGTACTTGCATGCATTGAGATTATCCTTAGATCCTAGGCTTTGCAGGGAAAATTGGATCAAGTTCCAGCTGCAGCTGGCTCTTGTGTAAGTAAAGAACGGTACCAAACCCCAGACAACGGAATACCTCCCTGCTTTGCGCTGGTAAATTCTTGGCAATGAAGTTCCTATTTCATTCAATGAAATAGCTCGTATCTCTGCAGTTACCATGCTCTGCTGCTAAACTACTCTGGTTTTCCCCTCCGCTCCACAGCTTCTTTTAAACTGCAGTATTACTCAAGCTCTACAACAGGAGACAAGGCATCTAACAACAAATCTGTTTTTATTTGTCCTCCTATCAAATCCCCCTAAATCAGACTGTGAGCAGACATGGAGTGGAAGTACCCCAACCTTTTATAGCATTTGCTATGTGAGATGGGGAGGAGGCAAACTCCAGCGCTAAATCTTCCTGGTGCCACCCTTAATGACAGGGAGAGCAGGGTGCCAAAGTCTATTATGTGCTGAAAGGCCCGTAAGTGTTATTGTAAAGGGCTTCTGCAGACTCACCATACATTTTCATCTGAAGGTTTTTAGGCTTCCACTGCATGGGAAGAAGCTGGTAGAGTATTTGTAGTGTGTACATACCATATTTTATAGTAAAGAGCCCTTTCTGAGCAGCTCTCCTTTTTAATTATACCTTAAAATGGTATTAAGTGTTGGTTCTGTTCATGCCAATTGCTGTTTGGTTGTAATCACTGCAAGAGCTCTTGCTTGTTGGGACATCAATTTTCTTTTCATCGATGCTTTGCTTTTATGTTTGGAAGAGAATTTGAAAGCATATAGGCTGAAGCAGAAAATATTGCTGAGGCACACAGAATGATAAATTTCTCTTCTGATACAGGAGAGTCTAAGGAGGAATATATGTTTTGTTCCTTTTAAAAAGTTTTCTTTGCTAGATGATGTTTTGAAGAAGGTGGGGGGAGAACAAATTTGTACTTTTATGTGGTGGGAGTGAGGAGGGTGTACGTGTGGGTTTGGTTTTTTTTCTCTCTTAGTCTACCTTAAAGTGGATATTTTATTGCCTGCTTCTTCTGACTTACGTACATTGGTAATTGAAGGAGAGTGCTGAACTGCTGGCCTAGTGCATTATTTGTGTTTTCTGAGTCTCCAGGATCTTGAAGGAGGTGATTATCCCAACAGCTGCCTCTTGGGGAATGTGAGGGGAGAGGGGAAATTGCCTAGTTGAGTAGATGGGCTCACCTCTGAAAGGTCATGAAGAGAACGAAATGCTGATGTATTGATACCTTGTGGACCCTTTCTTCCAAGCTTGACACAAAAGGTAGCTTTAAATCGAAAGAAGACTGTGCCATTGCGGAAAATAGTTCACACGTATTTCTGCTCTGCTTTCCAGCCAGCCAGCAGTCCCTTCTGTAAATCACCTCTTCCCTCTTCTGTTGTGACTTCTCTTCATTCTCTCTACAAATGTGCAAGAGGGAAAGCCATTTGCTGTAATCAGCTTATCTTGCTTAGCCTTTAAGAATGTTAATGTTGCAATATTAAATCTGAATATTATACTAGGATCATTCTTATTGGTGACCTTTCACCTACTTGACTAACGCAGATATCACAGAAGCTGCAGTGCCGCCCTGTAGCACAGGGATGATGGCTTCTAATGGGGATTATACACGAGCTAATACATTTCTTGGTCTATTTGGGGTTTCTGGGAGCATCCTTCACAACACGTTCAATGCAGCCCAGTGTTATCCTTCTGTCTTTCAGCTTGAATTGTGCACTCATAACGTACCTTCAATCACAGAGACATCTCAGGGTTTTTTTTTGTTTGTTTGTTTTTTAAAAAGTATATTCATTTTGAAATTTTAACTTTTTTGAGTCTAGGCATAGTTACGTGTGTACTGAATTTAAGCAGACCTGGTATGTGCTCTGTAATAAACTCTGCATCAGGATTTAGGCCATTTATTTGCAGGAGTCAAATCTTTGTAATTTTTGTCAATTGTTTTAATTTACACTCATGTTTCATCCTCTGCTGTTTCACTCAAGTGTGTGCCCTGGACACTAGCCTATAACATGTATTGTTGTCTTGCTATGTCATATGTGTTTGGCTGCAGAGTAGTACGCTTTCAGGAAGAGGTATGGCCTTGCTTAAGATGCTTTAACGGCCTGGTAGGCAAGAACAGTCTCCTGGGAGTAAGGTGTGTGTTTGAACCCTGGTCTCTAACTTCCTTGGTGGGTACTTTATCCACAGGGCTATTCTATAAGTAGCTCTTCCAGGTGTTTGTGCTCAGAGTGGAAGGAAGGTGATGCCCAAGAGCTTTAGAGATATGAAGATTTCCCTTTTCCCTGAACCCCTGCTTCACTTAAAACTCACATCTGGGCTGCATACTAGAGTGCAGTTGCAGAGCGTGGTTGTCAAGCTCGGGATGTGCATGAGTGTTTCACCTTGTGCTTTTGTCCTTACCCTTGAGGTTTTGTCCTCAAAGTCAAATGGCAGTTTGTCTCCACAAAACTGAGGGCTAAAGTATCTGAATAAAAAATGTGCGGGAAGGAAGGTGAAGGTTGGGGTGCGGAGACATGTCTTTTTAAAAGCCACGATATTTCTGTTTATTCAGAGAGATGCAGGCATGTAGTCAGGATGTAGAAAATATGATCTCCATAAAATTAGCACAGAGACAGTCTCTAAAACACAACATTCAGGAATAATTACAAAGTTCAATGTCAGCTGGAGGAAAAACTTGTTTTGACAAAATATGCATTTAAACCAATATAGATCAAACTTTTTTCTTCCTCATGTATATTCTATTACTGAAGAAATTTTAGAAAATGGGAGCAGGGATGTGTGAAGTATGGTGAACCATAAAGTGTCTTGGGATTTCAGTAATTTATGATGAAAACAAATGTGATTGATAAAGTTACATGTCAGCTGTAAGTAGGACCCTAAAGCCCCTACTGTAATTTGCTTGGAGACAGCCAGCTACAACACACCTTGATCACATCTTGACATAATTTTTTTTTTTCTTTTAAACAGCCCCCATTTATTCACAAATTTGTGCCTGGAACAGCTTTCATGTAAATCATTTCACTATTTATTTCAGTTCAGGTTGGTTAATAAGTTTACTTTTTACTGATTTAAAGGGCACAATTGACATTTTAACTGCAAAAATATGAGAAGCATGTTAAGTGCTGGTTGCTTGTTTCCATTAGCCCTCAGGAACAATGTAGGGATCCTGATGCTTTTTAGTGAGGTCAGTGTTTAGCGTGGACAGCTTCCAGCCGGGTGTATACTCTGGACTCTCTACGGAGAAACTGTATAGGACAAGTTATTCTGTACATCTAATTCTAATAAAATCAAGGGAGCTGTATAGATTTACAGTAGTTTAGGATTTGGCTGACTTGCTATCAGCAGTCACATCTCCTCATCTTCCAAAAAAGCAGATTAAACCTTTCCTAGAGTCCAATAGACTTCAGTCAAACAGTGGAGTGGCAAAGATGCTTTGAGGAAAAAGGAATCTAATTTTCTCCCTTCAGCACCTCCAAATCAAAAGAATAAATTTTCCTCCCTCATGAACGAAAACAAAAACTCTCTTGACTGCTACTACTGTGGCTGCTGCAGGTTTTGAGTTAGTTGTAAAACTTATAGCTTTCAAGTTTTCCTCTCCAGTTTCTGATGCAGTTTACTTCATGTCACCAAGAATTAGTGCTACTTACGTCGTGCAATTTGCATTGTCACATATTTTTGCAAATAAATTTTATTGTGAGAAGTAGTAAAATTAAAGAGACACTGTGGGCTTATGGTAGAACAGAGAAATCTAAAAAGTATTCTGGATGTGCAAGAGCTTCAGTGCGAAATCTTTCGGATTAATATATTTCAGTTTTTTAAATATGGCTCTAGAATAAGTACATCTGCAGCTGATTTCTGTAATATTGGACTTAATGCAAGCTTTCATGTGAAGAGAAGGGGGTTGTTTTTGGTTTTTTTTGTTGGCTTTTTTTTTTATGTTTGCACTAATGTGTGAATTTTTGCAGCCAGCAGTTGAAATTTATTGGGAAGAAAATTAATTAGCTGGAGAAGTGCTTCTCCCCCCCTACCTATTTCTAAAAAAAGAATATTTGAAAATTGGCACCCCCGCTTCTCTCGGCTGTCAACCTCTGAACAATACTGGGGGAAAGTCAAAGCAGCATCTGCACTTAGGCCTTTTGCAGCCCTGGTCCTGCTCCGACACCACACAGCACTGGGAGCAGCAGGAGCAATTGCAGACTGCATTGATCCCTGCACTCGGTGTGTAACTTCTCTTGCAGTGCTAGGACATTTTTCCTAGCTTCTGGAGTCTGTCCTACATGTACCACAAAGTAGAAGAGCTGTGTGAGGAAAGAGGTTCCTTTATCTTAATTGTTTCCTTTTATATGTTGCTTTTAAGGCATTATAATCTGCTTACAATTATAGAGTGTCATAGTTCCTCTGTAGACCCCACTTTGTATAGTGTGTAGGGATGAGCATGCAATATGGCACAATTCAATTTGAAGAAGTAGCTGTAAAACTGGTGCGTCCTGTCTCCGAGTGCTGATGTAGAAACCTAAATAATGGTCCAATGTGCCTTGCTCTGGGTTTTGGTTTTTTTTTTTTTTTTTTTTAAAGTTGTGTGAAGGGGTCAGCTATAAGTCAGCAACAACTATGGAAGCCAAAAGCGCTGTGCTGACTTACAGATAACTGAGTTCTCAGGGCAAACTGGAAACTAAATAGACCATTGGCAAATTTTGACAAGTGCGTAAGCAGTTTCCAAGCACTGCCACTCTGTTACTGACTTTACTACCGAAACTAATTTTGTTGTATACAATTAGTATATACATGTATACAACTAGTATATACAGTTCATGTACCAAAATTAATATATACGTGGGAGAAATTATTCATGTCACTATAAAATAATTTGCTAAATAGTCGAGAGTCTCTACCTAGACATACAGTTCATATAGAAATTGACTGTAAGTGTTTCAGGGTAAGGATGCAAACATACAGAAAACTTTATAATTGTTCTCTCTTCATTACTTGCCTTGTTTTCTTTAAGATTCTCTCCTGTTGATTTGGGATTCAAATCTTTCTGAGACAATATTGAACTTACTCTGAAATTTTGTATGTGATATCATATAATGATTTCAGGGTTTGGTTTAACATATTTGAGGGTAAGATGAGAGATGGAGAAGCAACTCTGCCATATGTTTTATGCTTAATCTTTGACTTTTCTGTGCCTTAGTATCACAAAATTTGACATGGAACATTGTCCACAGGTGTGCAGTGGCTCTGACATAAAATGTGACAAAGCTGAAATATAATTATCTATACATTATTTTTTTGTGTACTTACACATTTGTTTTTGCTGTAACCTCTTTCTGAATTATATTCTTTCTGAAGTAGTATATAAAGTTGGGTTTGATTTTCTT
Source organism: Pelecanus crispus (assembly GCF_030463565.1). Classification (NCBI taxonomy): domain Eukaryota; kingdom Metazoa; phylum Chordata; class Aves; order Pelecaniformes; family Pelecanidae; genus Pelecanus; species Pelecanus crispus. Next base: position 25,674,567 of record NC_134652.1, read on the forward strand.
AGTCTTATTTTGTGGTTTCAGATGGTCTTGTTTTTATTTGTTTGTTGGGTTTAATTTGTATTAACTTTTACTCATTATAAATAACAGATAGCATGCCAGTTCTCATTCCATCCAGAAATGTCTCTTCTCTAGAAAGCATTTTACTACAAAGATGCTATGCAAACTAAGAAAGATTAATTATAATGATGGTGGAGCATAATTGCTAGAGGCAATCTGATGGTTTCAAATTGATATTTAGGGCATACCGGCAGACCAACAGATGCGGCTCTAAATGAGTGACTTGGAGCATAAGGCAGTACAATGTCAGGAAAGTACGGTGGGCTGTGATTATTAATGGGCTTTTAATTAATGGATATTCCAGACAAACCTGTTGTTATTATTGTGTCTAGCTGGATTTAGCTGGTTACAGTCTTAGACCATTTCTGCCAGGTCACTCCTTTTTAAGAAGGAACTGTCTCTTTCTATTCCTGTCTCTAAATATCTGCCCGGATTGTAGCTTTGCTCAAGCCACGAGAGTTTTAAGCACTTTATTAGGGATGCCCTCATAGATAATCAGGGAGGCAGGACACAGGCTTGGTCTTAGATGTGGGTTTATGCGGCCAGATGAGCCTGGCTCCACAGTTTGCAGTTCATCTGTACAAAAAGTGCCTGTGAGGTGTTGGAAACCTATGTCTGGATTGTTTAATGCAGGGAATGACCATACTAAAGACTCAAAAACTAAGAATGGGATCAAGCCAAATGTAGCGATACTTGGGAAGTGTACGAGGTTTAAAATTGTGTATCGAAGTATCAAAGCTTCTATCCTGCTTCTGGAAGAATAGGGCTGTGTTGCGGTCCCTGCCATCCATAAATCAGTCTGTCTTTCCTGCAAAGGAAGTTTGCACCTAAACATCCCATGCCTAGAGACAGGCTTACAATTCAGCATGTGGCTTTGTCAGTGTGGCTACGGCACTGTGCATTCATTCTCTGACCACAGCTGGCCCACTGGTGGGGTTCTGGAGCCCCTCTATCTGGATGTGATTTGAGTTTCCTAAATATAAAAGTAAAAATATGAAAGTCATATCATTAGGGTATAAAATGGTGTAGTGTAACTTACCACAGTAGAAGATCTGGCCCTTCTGCATGTATGCCTCGCATCTGTGCCTGTCTCTAGTCACAACACTGTGTGTTTTATAGAGTGCATTATTTATCCACTGATTGTGTTTTCAATATAAATATTTCTATGTTTCCTATTCAGCTCTACTGTTGTTTGTGGTCTACTGTTCTTTGTGATGCTACTTGGCCAAAGAAGTTTTGTTCACTATGTAACTTCATGTGGAACAGATGAATGGACCACATCTATGACAAGTCAGCTGGTATTTTTGTGGGACTGTTAATGTAAAGAGAGGGCTTGTACAATAATTGGAAGTAAGAGCAACAGCAGGGAGGTTCTGTCTCCAGCACGGATGGTATTTAGCTTCCTGCTAAGTTAATAGTCTGTCTGTATAAGGGACGTGAGCCATTCCTTTTTGTCCTATTGTTTTTCCCTTCTGTGTCATTTCTCTTCCTCTCATTAAGTCACTGAGTTAAATTAAGGATTAGCTATCAAAGTCATTCATGTTTCCCTTCCAGAGTCCCCTCTGTTAGCATCTTCCATGCCCTATAAATGTAATCTGATGCTGCCTCTTCGTGTGTGCTTGCATGCACACTCTCTCTGCAACTTGCATTTCTATCCTTTCTATACTTAACACATCTACAGCATTTTTGCTTTACCAGGGAAATCCATCTTCATCTCAGTGTGTTCCTTTGTCTTCTCAGAGGAAGGCAGATAGTGGTCATGCTTGTGGGTCCTTGTAGCATTGACCTCACCTTTCTGTTAAATTCTTCCAAGTGCTGAAGATAGATTTTTATATTGGCAGCGTTTAGCTCTCTTACTAGTATGTCTCTCATGCCTTCCTTTTTTAAAGTTTAATTATGATCATGTGCAATTGCTCTAGGTGGGTACTGCATCTGTGTCATTTGGCTTCCCCTGCTCTCTTCTCTTTTCTCTGCTTCCTCTTGGTTTCACTCTATGTATCTCTCCTGGCTCTTACTTACATCTCTCTCCCTCTGGCTTTCATTTCTATTCCAGAGTTACCAAAACCAGGAGAAATAACTGTTTAGTGAGGTTAATAATGCCATAAAAAGGACAAAGATCCTAGTGCATAGGAGGAGGGAAGGGTTTAAAGCTTCCCTTCTGTAGGAAAAGCAGCTGGTATAAGAAGCAGCATGTTGTACGTCTGTTCAGTCCTCTGTGATGCTGTAGACTTTAGGTTGTATTTGAGCCCAGCTCTGCACCTTTTCTTTTTAAGCATCTTATTGTCATTGCCAGAATAAATTGCATAGAACAAACAGCAGGTATCAGCCCTGCGGCCCTCCTAAAACCCTGCTTAGCTTTTAACATACAGCATCTCCAAAAGATTTCTGCAGTTCTGGCATTGTATCAATACTTTTTATGAGTGCTCCCATCCCAGATGGATCCACTAAAGGAGGGTGCTTCTTGTGACTTAAGGTTATTGCTTGTGAATATCAGGTGCTACTTGAATCTGCACAGAAAGGATTGCTCTTTGCTTTCTCATTTACATGTAGTTCATTCTGGGCTAGGTTACTTTATCCCACATTTAAACGATTCAGTGGAATCGATGTGCAGATTTCAACCATCTGTGTCCCTGACAACAGCACACTGGTGTATCTTCCCTTGGATTGACGGTGTCCTGAGGGCAGGAGAAAATGATGTTTACTATATAAGCTAAACAACAGCCTTTGAAATGATGGTTCAGAAAGTATTGCAGGAAAAAGAAGAGTGAAGAAGCCCCAAATGTAGTACGTTAAAAGAATTTGGGGGTCTCAGAAAACACAGTTGCTACCGGGCCCCTTCACTCATTAATAATTACAGTGTTTTGTGTCTCTTCTCCATAAGATTAAACACCTACCAGTAAAAGAACAGAGTAAGATCACAAATGTAAACCCACCCTTGTCCTTGCTTTCTGGCTCCCTGCTATCACAGTGGAGGTCAGGGCAACTGTGTATTAAGAAACAAATTGGTAATTCTGAGACCAGAGACCCATTTCTTATACCAAGTTTTACCAGGTCCTAATCTGGAATTTAAAATATGTCAATCTTTGAAATGCCTTGTAAGTCATTACACAAAAATGCAACTTTCTTGTGATGGAAGGTGGTGTCTTTCACCTGTTGTTGACTTGCAAGGGACTGCTTTGCCTGTTAGGTATGTTGTAAACAATTTTTTCTTCAAAATATGTGTATTTCTCTGCATGGTGAAATTTGTTACATGAGATCAGGGCTAAATGCACGAGAGCTATGCCTTACATGTACCCATATGTGAGTGTGTATACATGTGTACCACTTTGGGCCTTGAGATAGCAGGATAATGCATGTCTCTCCTCTGATTTTTAGGTGAATTTTATTTTGAAGACAAGATGCATTTTTCATCAATATTTGATTTTTTGCAGTGATGTGTCACCATAATTTTCCTTAACAACAATGTATGGATGCAGATTTCTGTCTTGGTGGGTGCAGAGATACTTCCTAATGTTATCTTGTCTTTAATCTGCCAACCCTGACAGGGAAACATCACGTTCCTTTTATCTGTCAGAATGAAATCTTATTCTCTGAAAAGCTCCTGGATTTCAATTTTAGAAGTAAAGATAAAAGCAAAAACAAAGTGGGGGTAGTAATCCAAACCCTTTCTGGCTAGGATTATCGATTACCCAGTCAAGTATTGGATAACATGATTTGACTTTTGTCAGTGAGATGGCATTGCCAAAGCCTTTGGTACCAAAACAATTTCTTTTAAGAATTACCCAAAACTCTATTCTGCCTCTGATTATTCTGGCCTCTAATTTTCATTTCAGATGTATTGCTGTGCTAGCACAGCCATGTGACAGCATACTTGCATTTGTCAGGAATGGTGTGCATCACTTGTTTTGAAAGTGAAAAGCATTGCAGTACTTTCAAGTGTATTATAAACATCAGAAAACTGGAACCACTTAATTTCATTCCTCCAGTACTCCTGGAAGGGTAAATATTAAAACAAATTATAGTGTTGGGTGTTTATTTTATGCCAAATTGCTACAATACCATAATAAATTAAGTCTGTGAATACTAACTCCAAGCATGTGCAATTTGAACATTCTTTCTGAATACCCTTGTAAGGATTCTTCTTCATCGCCTTAGAAATATAGTGTCAGCATGTGAAGAGGCTCTCTGTAAGTAACTAGATTCTGAAATCACTTCTGCTGGTTGTTGCAGTTGCTCTTCTTGAGGTGGCATACCTCCTTCAGCCAGCAAAACTTCTCCCCCACCCCTCCCTTCTAAATACTATTGTTGGTCTTTGTTTTGTTTGAGTATGGAGGAAATTCTTCTGGAGGAGAGGGATTGAATAAGTCAGGCTTGCACTCAGCAAGTTTATCATGCTTTGTACTTTTATTCTTCTGATCTGCTTACCATACAGAATTAAACATTTTGCTCACCCAATCAACATGTGCTCTCATAAATAAACCTTAAGGCGAAGTGATGCTTGAGAGACAGTGGGGTTTGAACATTTATAATTGGAAGCAGAATCAGGTCCTTGACTTTCTACAGCAACCTTCAGTGAATCTGTGTCAGAAGTAGTTAGTATGGACTTTCTATAGTGATCTAGGATGCGTACAGGCCCTCTAATGCAAAATTCTTTACAGACTCATACCAGTAGAAGCCAAATTTGACTGAGACTTGTGCAGTTATGTGAATAAAACACAAAGATGTGACTAATGTTCTGGAAGCCAACAGAGCATGCTCTATTTTGAAGCTGTATAATCCTGCCTCACATCTGACATTTGTTATTGCTGGGATGAGAAAACTGTTCAGAACACATCTGCAGCCAGCCACAGCTCAGGAATACCACATGCATGGTGGGTTTAGGTCCTATCAGGTTATGAACTCCTCCTCCTGAAGGCTGAGCATCCTTCATTCCTTCTAGTATTTGCAGAAGCTGAGGCCACTCAGCATCTCATTGGTTCAGGCCTTGCATTCCCCCATGGTGTTGGAAAAAATCAGAGGGATAGAGCTGGTAAATGTCTCATTTTCACAGCCATTTTCTACATCTGTTGGCATCCTCCATTGCCAGCACTGAGTTTGGACAGTAGAACTGCACTTGCAAATATTGTAAAAGTAAATACCTTTTATGTTGAAGTAGACTTAGAAGGGTTTTGGTACGTACTTTTCCTAAATATGACTATCTTGTGTTGCATATTCAAAGATTTCTTCTTTGGGATTGCATCGCATGCCCAACTATTAAGCAGTATTGGATCCAAATACAGTTTGAAAACAGTTAACATGGAAATGATTGTACAGGGCAACATAAATGTGACATTTTACTGTGCTTAGATGGTGTTTTCCAGTATGTTTGTCTTATTTTCTGTCAGGATGTGAGCTTGGGTGCAACTTCTGCACCACTTATACATGTCGCAAATACAGATTTGTGGATCCTGCTGACTACGCCAATTTGTCGCGAATATGATTTTTTTACACAGCTTTGGTTTAGCAGCAATTTAGGATTTATTAGTATTTTTTAGATAGATCACAGTATTAGGTTGTATAATTCTTAGCGGCACTTAAGCATCAGCCAATTTAAAACAGCAGTTTGATGGAATTTGTTACAATCAAGATAACGACTTAGTTAAAGATTTGGGAATGGCAAAGTTCACTCTATTACTTACATGGAAGAAGTGCTCAAAGGAAAATTAAGTTACACTCGAGTTAGAATGATTCACAGAGGGATTGTGGATGCAGGGGATAAGGAGGACCCTCCTGCAACAGTCACGAGGTTCAGAATAGACCCCCTTGCTTTCTAAACTCCTTTTCAGAGAGGAGTCTAGGTGTGGCTAGGTCCAATTTTAGTCTCAGACTTGGTCAACAGCTCACTTGAATAGGGATAATATGTATGTATATATAGTCAAATTGCACACACACACACACACACACCAAGGTTAACCTGTGACTAAAATTTTCCCTTTTCATAAGTTTCATGAATTACTCACTTTTATGTGCTGGCATTCATCAACGGACGGTTGGTGAACCTTGCGAAATCAGGTCTTTGAGTCCTCACAGAATCGTCAATGGACAATCCTTCAACCCTTGCCAAATCTACCCTGAGAGGCGTCCCAGCTCAGGGGGAGATATTGGGTCAAACCAGCCTACTGCGGGACCAGAGGGCTCAAAAAGATCTCCCTCTTGGATCGCTATTTATAGGGTCTTGAGATGATTTGATTTCATCAGTATTTGACATTCAGGCCACGATTTGTGCTGAGTCATTCTGGTACATGATTCAGGGAGCAGATGGCCCAGGTGTGGGCAGGGAGTGCTTGACACCCAAGTTGTTAGGACCAAGACAACAGAACAATAGGGCTTATCCTGGGATCTGAGTGGCCCGGAGGGCTGCACCACCACAATACAATAACAAACTAATAAGTATACATTCTATTATTATTAAAAGTGAAAAATATCATAAATTGGTGTTTTTCCTTGTATTGCTGATTTGTAGCTCCTGGGGTTGGTGTATCCCTAGCAACTCAGGCTTCATTTATACCGGTTGAGAATTGTGCCTTTTTGCAAGGTAGATAGTCTTGAACATCTCTAGAAATTCATACCAGAGATATGCTAGCTGTGCTTCATTTGCTGCTTAGTAACCTTTAATTTTAAATCATCCTGAAGTCTTTACACAGACTAATAAACTTAAACGTCATGACACATGATATAAATCGGGGATTATAAAGCCACCCTCTTACATTCTTGTGGTGTTTTCTCCTATAGAACTTCCACTTTGGTCTTTGCGGTGGGGTGTCTCTCTGACACCATTTGCTTTCACTCCAGATTACACTTCATGTCTGTAAAGTTTAGCCAGATCATTTGACATTAGTTACATCACTGGGTAACTGTTAGGAATTGTATTGTGTTACTAGGATGAGAGGCCTGAAAGAAAACCAGCTGGTAGCAGGGAACCAAATAGCATCTGTAATGCCAAACAACGCAATAGCATTATAGATACTGTTATCTAATTCTGGATGTTTTCTGGAACCTCTGGACCCTTTCACAGGTTTTTGCAGGGCATTCCCTTCACAATAAAACCTTCTACGTTGTTGCACTTAAAAAACATTTGGCTGAAAAATCTAGTGATGTCTAATAACTGTACAATTAAACCCCTTTTGTATATTGGGATGATGCCTCTTTTACATAGGGGGTGTTGAAAGGTATAGTGATCATTCTTCTCTTAGTCAATTACCTTTATCTTTAAAATCTTCAGTTTGCCTTTTCAGAACTCCAAAAATGGTAGTATATAATCGATATCCTAATCAGACTAGATAATTATGCTTGCGGAGGCCTATTCAGAGTTAGCTGTCTGTACACGACTGAGTCTGCACTGAAGCAGGGATGCATCTGCACATAATTGTTCACCTAAACAATAGCAGAGTATCTCTGGGGAACGTTTAATTCAAATGTAGCAATCTATAGTACATCAAAGCTTGATTTAGAGTAAGAGTTATTGTCGAGGCCTTTTGAAGGTAGCTAATACAAATGAGCTTTAATTTTGAAAAGTTTCAGCATCAATTCCAGCACCTGTCTTGGGAGGAGAAGGCAGCAGGATTCACCCAGGGGTAATCTTAGCTAGCTGAAAATTGCAATATTTATAGTGTTCCATCATCCTTGTTCCTCTGCAAATACAATAAAAAATTGCAACATAGCAATAAAATAAAAGGAAAGAAAGGAAGAGGGAAAGTTTTGTCTGCTGGCCACTGGTGGGCAAGGCAGTATTGGAGGCATGCAATCCTCGGCCTCCTTTCCTAGAGAAGTGGGCTTGCCTGGCTGTGCACCCACCTCTGAAGACCTGTGAGACAGGTCTGGCACGTTCTCCCTCTAGAAGGATTCTTTCCTAAAAAGTACACTATATTAAAATAGGCTTGTGTGAAAAAGGCTGTTACTAGACCTTTATGTGAGGTGCAGAGAGACTTGTTCTTTCTGTCTCACCTGTACTGTAGCTAAATTTCCAGCATTTTTCTCCTTCCCCACCTTTCTCTGTTTCTTTCCCTTTGCTGTTATAGCACCCCCCCAAAAAAAAACCCTCCCTACTTAAAAAGGCCCACAGCATAAACTGTATGCTCTAGGAGATTTATATTTATCATATTTCTGCTCATGACATTGTAACTGCATGGTTTTATTATTTAATGCTAAAAAGTATTTAAAGGAAATGCTTGGAAAATCCTTCTCAAAACACAGTAATACGTTACCAGCTTCCCTTTCCCTGTATTTTCTATGGAGTGGCATTAGCCAAATAAAAGTTTCTTAAAATGGTGTTAAATGGTTCTGGGTATCCCAAGAATAACTGGCTGTTAAAACATTCAGCCTGCTTGTCTGTATCTGTTTCCTGTCGTCCTCTTAGCTGATCTCCCCTCTGGTTTGTCACTTCTGTTGGATTTTGATGAACAAGGGCAAAAGAGTGAAATCAGCTCAACTTCCAGCACAGGTGTGATATATGCAGAGGTATCCTTCCCTATCCTGAAACTATTTGAAGTATTCTTGCACATTATTAATGGTTGCCTCCTTGCACCTTTTTGCCTAAATCTTAAAGGTTCTATGATACCTAATGGCGGTTTATTGTGTGCTTTGAGATCCTTTGGTGATAACTGCGGAGGTGCTGGTGGCTATCACGAGTCCCAGTGCTAACTGTGTCCTGGTAATTATATTTCCAAAAATCTATCAATGTATTGCTAAATCTCTGTATTCTGAGTATTTTGCCTGAAACACCTAAATGCAAGCAAAGTTGTAACACTGAAAATTCATGAATACTAAGCTCTTACTGAAGATGCAGAAGCAGAACTACCAAGAGGGAAGGTTTATGGTTCAAGTTTTTGGAAAAAAAACTAACCCACCCAACAACCCCAAACCATGATATCAGAGTTGTATTGACTCAGATGGTTGTTTCACTTGACCCTCCTCAGCCAGTTACTGAGCAACATCAGGATGCAGTTTGATGAATGGAGCCTGGAGGTTTATTCTGTAGTAGGAGAGTGGAAGAGTGTTGATGTTCAGGACCCTTGAGCACCTCCTTGCTTAGGGGAAAAAAAAAAAAAAAAACAACACCCAAACCCAAAAAACCCACAAAAACCCCGGAGTGAAGTTGATGGATCTACACTCAAAACTGTTTTACAGAATAGATTTCCTAGGTGAAAGATCCACATACCCACATAGAAACTCCAGCAAACAGATTCTTCACTAAGCGCTGTGAAAATCAAAAAAAACCCCCTCAAAATCCCACAGCAGGAGTTGTACAGTCTAGGAGATTTAGAGCCATCCTATTTCTGCTCATGACCTATTTGTGCTGATTGCTGACAGCTGTACTGTGTTTCAGAAAGAATTGTGGAAGGGTTAGAAAATTGCTGAAAAAGTGGCTGAATTTGTTGAATTTACATTCACTCTGGGAAAGAAATGGAAGCAGCATAAACTCTGAACTGAAGACTAAAATGTTTTGAAAGCAGAAAAATTATCAGCAGCTTAAGTATAAGCGTGTGTCTTACAGTTACTTCTCTACTTGGTTTTAATAGGAAGTAAAGGTGTGTTGAGCATGAAATTCAGTTCTTACAATTCTGCCACTTCTGTGTATTTTGCTGATCATTCCAGCCTATCTATGAGGTATAATTGCTTTTTGGCAGGATCATAAATACCAGGCAAGTGGACGTGAAAAATTGTAGTGAGTTGGGTGCAGAGAGACTGGAGAAAAAAAAACCCAAACATAACTGAAAGGAGCTCAGTACTGGCTACTGTGCCCCTGTTGGAGCATGTCTGAGGAGGGCGAGAGGAGTAGGCAGCCAGCACTTGGATAGGTAGACCCAAGGTGAAAATGTGCTATTCACGCCATCTCTGAAGCATGCCAAAGTTGCACTGAGTGTATATCAGGTAAAGGAAGACAACACTTTTACCTAAGTCCCAGTTATGCTGTTCCTGCAACATAGAAGCCTGAGGCAGGGTCTGGCCAGGAGTTTAGAGAGATAAAGGAAGGCAAAAAAATTGTGTCCTTGGGCTGCGCACCACAAAAAAGCCATATGTAAACTTAAGGCTATGCATCTTTTAAGCACTTCAGTGGGAAGATTTTAGTCTTCCCAGATGCTTAACCCTCCACCAAGGTAAGCCAAATCAGGTTCACAGCCAAGGTAGAGAACCTACCCCATTATGCAGACTGGAGTAGGAAGCCAGGCATTTGGAAGGCTTTCTGGCTGTTATGGAGATTAAAAAATGACTTGTGTGTTGGTTGCAAAGCAAATACTTTAGGGTTTCAACCAGTAGCTGATAGTAAAGGTGACCTTGTCCAAGCTTCAGTATAAGCTTCCCTGCCATAAATATTTTTCTGGTAATTTGTGCATGCAAATAACTCTAAGCCACATCCAGACTACTCAGGCTGTGGGTGAACTGTTGTGAGTGCAGAGATTATGCTTTGTGCTGTTTCTAGTGTTAGCTGGGGAGTGATGTACTCTATATGTGCGTCCACAGCCAAGACAGCCCTAGCTCAGGGATCTCTGTGGTTTGTAATCTGTAGTGTCACTGGGTTTACTTTTCCCTGTAATATCATCAGGTGGGGGGTTATTTGGCTTGCTTTTTCCTTGTTGTTTTTTGGCTTTTTTGGGGGAGGGGAGTGGGGGAGCTGGTGGTTTCTTTTTGTGGTTGAGTGTGGGGGATGTTTTGTTTTGTTTTCTACAACTCAGTTTTCTCATCTTATCTAGTCTGGCGTTTTTTCCCCTTTGCCACCCAACTCTTTCTTTTCACCCCTGTTCCTCCCATTCCTGTGGATAAACCAGCATTGTTTCAACAGTTAACGATTAGGAAAAAGTTATCTTTGACTTTGGGAATTCATGCATCTTCATGCATCAGAACTGATCAGCACCATTCAGGTTCTATTGTTTCTGCTGTTCATTTGTGCTGGGTTCCAGAGACCAAAGGGCTCTCCAGTGCCTGTCTTCTGTCTTGGACAATTAGTCAAGTGTCCCCTGATAATGTCTTCCATGTGTACTCTTAGCTGCTTCTCCTGCAAATGTCTGAAAAAGTTTCTTTGGTCATCCAAAGCACAAGCTCCAAGTGGCTGAAAACTTTTTTTTTGCCTTTGTAGTCTGGGAGCATTATAGCAAGGCAAAACATCAGTTTTTCCAAAGCCAAACTAGAAAGCCCACCTCACTCACAATATCTGACAGGTTATGTTTGTATGGCTCTGTTTTCTTATGTATTCAACCAATTTCTAAACCTGTGCTACCAAATCAGTAACAAGTGCTAATGAACATAGTTTTTCCAACTTTGACAGACACCTAGCAAATGATAGGACCAAGCAGATAGAGAGTCGGGCTCCAGCCTTTGCTGTTGCTTAGGACTGGTCCCATTTTTGAGCACCTTTAACTTTGCCATCTTTACTCACGCATGCCCATTTGTCCCAGCTAGTATTCAGTCATCATTTCCTGTGCTGTATTTGCCTGGGGTTCTCTAACCATTCTATCAGGACCTTCATCTTTCTTTTAAAACATATTTTGGTACTGGCTTAATCCGACAGTGAATAGATTTTAAGGGTAACATGATTTGCAACCACGCTTCTGTAAAATCTCTAGAGGGATTCCTAACAACCAGTCAAAAAGCATGTCCATTTTCTCACTTCAATAGTCACTTTAAATGGCATCAACTTCCATGGAACAATTTCAGTGGAAAGTTGGCCCCACACTAACTTGTGTGGGTGCCTTGTCTGTTTAGGGAAATGAGCATTTTCCCTCTACAAGATCCTGTGAGACCAGCATTCAGCAGTCAAGTATGGGTAGAGCTTGAAATAAACAGTTTGTCTTTGGTTGACCTGCCATGCAAGAGGTTGTCAGGGAAAAACTTGTGTAACACAAATTATGTCTTTTGCAGCATCAAAAAAGTTCTTTAAACTGAAGGAGTCCTTCATAAAAATGGCAGAATAATTCCCTGTAAAAAAAATTTAGCCTAGATTTTTGTGATTAAAAATGGATTCTCATTTCTGCAATACTTTATATTTTAAAATATTGTCTAAATAACTTGAAGAGCTGTTTGTTCGCTGGCATTCATGTTGTCTATTCATGGGGATGTTTCCCCTTTATTTGATATGGTTTCTATAAGGAAAATAAACAGAAACAAAGAGAAAAGTAAAAGCTAATGGCTAGTAAAGACCCTTGCCTTTTTTTGCATATAGGCTTCTTTGTTCCTGTGAAGAGCAGGCATTTTTACATAGTCTTGTTGGCATCTTATTTGCAAAACCATACTTGCAGAAAAAAAAAAATATTTGCAAACATAGTACCCTATCTTGCTGTTCCTGACACAAACAGCCCCTGAATAGACCTGCCAGTTACATATGTGGGTCAGACTTCAGTCAATATTGGGCCCTTGGATAATACAACATTGTGTTTATCTGAAAGTTTTCTACACTGTTGTTATTTTATTACATTAATTTCCCTCACAGATTGGCCAGCTGAAGATGGTTAGTAATACCTGTGCTATTACAATGTAAAGACTTCTTTAACTTCAAATAGTAGAGAGCCCAGAGGATTTAATGCATTACTTTCACTAAACATGGTAATTTACTACTTGTTTGTTTATATCTCTTAATAACAGCATCTTTTCATTGTTGTAATGTCTGTGATAAATACTTTATGAAAAGCCTCAGGTGGTTGCTTTGTGCCTCTTCTCTCCAGGTGCAAGGGGGTATAACTTCATGGGAAGTCTCAAGACCATTTTTCTGGTGTATGTTTTTCTGCACTTGCAACACGATCTGTGCTGCATGCACCGTTGACTCACTTGAAGGTTTCAATAGTGATCTCTTGTCAATCATTAAAAGAAACAAGATTACTGGATCTAAAACTCAGAGTAATTTTTTTTTTCATCTTGGCAAAATCATTTAATCTTATCCAGCAATCTGTGCATTTTAGAGTGCCGCTTTGAAATAATGTGTTGTGAAGAAGGCAGGGCAATATCTAAAAAGTAGCTGCTACAAAATATATTGAAACTATATCTCAGTTCAGGGTGCTGAATGAGCAGTGGAGATGAAGTAGGAAAAGAATGTCAGTATTTTAAGTGTGTAGCTGTTAAGTGGGTGCAGGTGTATATATGTCTGTGTTCAAGCCTGTGTCTTTGTGCATATCATCTCATGGGGCTTTGTCACCCACGAGTAATACCAGTCAGTGAAGCACGCAGTGCTAAGTCTTGGGCTGTGGTCACAGCTGCCTCATCTTCTACCTGTTCCTTTCCTTCATCTCTCTCCATTTAGAATAGATCTGCATCTATCCCTTGCAAATATTTCAAAGGAGACTAAAATGGCTTGGCAGCCTCTTGTTTTTCTTATAGAAACTTTCTAGGTCTGAATCAATTGCTACATAATAATAATTTCAACAAGTAACAGCTGCAGTCCGGGGATCAAAATTTATATTGCGAACTCCAGCATACCTTCGCAATACTTTCCGAGTGAGCAAATATTACTGTAATTGCTTTACAGAACAAGCTGAAATTGAAGTGGTTTGCTTGGAGTTATCACAAAAGGAGCTCATGGGCATGGGCAGAGATGTACTGCATCTCCTTTTTCTTGGACACACATTGTAACTGCAAAGTTGCAAATTAAAGAAATTCACACCCAACCTGCCAGCCTGATACATCTGTGACTGAGACTTAAATCTAGTTCTCTCATTCTCCTGAACAAGCAAATGTTATATAAGATTAAACTTGGATGGAAGGTCTTGATTCTGGCTATTGAAATAATTTGATGAAACTTAATCGGTTTCAGTGGCAGGAAGTAAGTGGCCCCTTCACACTTAAAATGAGCCAAGTTAGCCTGGCAAGCGTCCCCTTGTCATGAGGATGTTAGCTTCTGGCTGGGGCTCTACCTCTGAGCCTGTTTCTGTTCGGTGCCAGCCTTTGCTAGCTATGAACTCGCTGAGCATTCTCCTCACCATCTGCATCTCAGCTGTACCTGTCCCTTGTATCTTCCACTTTGATATGCTCAGTTGTTTCACTATCCGTCTTTTTGCCTTTCCATTTGTTTCCTCCCAGTTAACGTTCCCTCCTCCTAACTACACATTAAGCTATTGTGATATTTAAGGTCAATGTATAGCTTTATGTTGGAGTAACTTCCAAAAGTGCCCCTTCCCATCTCCTTTTCATCTCTATAATAAGTAGTGTGTGGAATCTGCTGCAATGGTTATAATACAAAACATCTTCTGTTATCCATTTTTTCAAAGCAAAAGATTGGATTGTTAACCTATGAAAAGTAATATTAAGGTTGCCTCAATCTTTTCCAGATATATCACTCAAGTGCATTTTAATGAATTGGTATATTCCAAATAATTTGGAGTAGCTGGAGAAACTACATTTATATGAAAATGGTGAAGCCTTTTCTGGCACATTCTCTGAAAAAAAAACAGTTTTTAAGCACCAACTTAAATTACTTTGTAATGCATATAACCTTGGATGTAAGTTGAAATCAATGAGACTAAAATGCAAATTTAAGATGTGCTTAATCAGCATCTAAAATGCATGGTACTTTGTTTACAACCCAGAGTCAGTCCTTCAAGAAAAGCATCTTCTGCAAGTGGGCTCCAATCTCAGTCTTTCACTGAGGAAGTGTATAAAAGCATATGTTTGCCTTCACCTGTAAACAGAGACTCAGGATGCAAAACTGCAGACTGGAAGAATGCTGTGTGTTTGCAAGGGTCTGCTTAATGTTTAGTTATGTGAAAGCATTTGGTTTTTATCTTTTGGATCCATTCCAAATTCTTATTTTCTCTTCTACTCTGTGTGTATATGTAACACATAACATTACAGCCTAAAGTTTAGCTGCTTTGTTTCTTTTTGCTTCATAACCTTTTATAGGGCTTTGCAAATTAAATTTGGTAATTGAAACAGACAAGTTTCTTTAACACAAATTATAGCCTATCTTAGAATGCATGATCTGTTTCATAGCTATTACTGTGACTAAGTGGGTTGTATGGCAGGAGACTCAAGACTCTAGCTTAATAAATCATTGCCCGCTTGGTCAGTTTTAGGGATGAAAGAACAAAAGCATAATATAATTTCTGGTTCAAGTAAAGGATTATCAAGAAAGATTTGTGAGTTGTGTACAACCCCCTAACCTTCTGGGAAAGAAGGCATTCTAGGACTCGCTTATCTTCCCATGAATAAATGAAACAGTCTTGCCAATTAAAAATCCTTTATTGATAACCTGCAGATTTATTTTGTGCCATAGCTAGAATGTGGGTATCACAAGACAAAGTTTAATTCAATTGTGTAGATCTCCCACTGGGAGGCAAGCAATGTGTAAAAAAGCCCTTGCTTGCTTTGAGAATGTGAGGTATTGGAAACTGCACAAAACTTCCTGATCCAGCTAACCCCACAGTACACTGTGAAACCACGTTAGTAAGAAAACAAACAACTTGCACAGATTATAATAGAAGTCCAGCTTAGTGATTTAGAGTTTCAAAAATATCAAAGATATACACAGCATCAAATGGGAATCTCTTTAGAGGTTAAATTAGGATCTGGAATGCATGGAGATGAATAAGGATGGTTTAATCGTAGATGAATGAAGTTTAACTTATTTAAATGGCACTCTCTGTCTCCACTTCTAATTGTACCATATGGCGTCACCTAATAAGAGCCAAGTGCAGATGCCAGTTACATCACAGTATGATATATTATAAAGCAATCAAATTTGAAGTGAAGATTTATGATGGAGCTCTTCTTTGTTAAAATCCAACAAACAAAAAAGCCATCTGATCTATTACGGTCAGTGAATAGGCCTCTGTTTTAAAGCTTCTGTTCCAAAGACTTCTCCTTTGCTGTGTGTTCTGCAACCCTAGGAAGTCTCAGAAGGGGTTAAGAGCTGAGGGAATGATTCCAGAGGCGAGACCTACCTTTATGCTGTGACTGAAATATTTTGCTCAGGAAGGACAAAGTGGCAAGATCCTGAAGTGAGCTGAGGGGTTGCTCCCTGCTGCTGTGCAGCTGATGGAGCTGGAGTGTCCACTATCTTATTGCTTCTGGTAAGTGCATTTAGGAACCTGCTTTGGGATTATCACCATTTTTCTCTCATCTCCCCACACACCCATTGCTACATGTTAAGGAGGTGGAAGAGACCATTCTACTCCTTTAATTTTGACCCCTGTGTAACCCATGCTAGAGAGTTTTGTTGGTGTTTCAGGCACTAGGCTTGATCACATGTGACTGTGAATATCTTTAAGGAGATACTCAATCCCAAAGACCTAAAAAGTGATGGAGAATCCTTTGCATACTTTCATCTTTGTCTGGGTAGTAGTATATGGTTCTAAGAAACTTACACAAGCTTGAAAATTAAGTTAGGTGCCAGTAAGCTTCCTTAGCCTGCCTGTGTGTACATCATCATTAAAAATTAATAACTTGATCTATAACGCAGTGTTTTTTCCTAACTGGTCTTCTCATTATTTACATCCAGAATTCACAGCTGTATTTCAGCCAGTCACAGTAACTCCTCGGAAGCTGCAAAACTGTCATTTCTTTCCCTGCTTTGTTACAGGACAGGTGGGGAAATTCACGTTGTTTTTATTTTGCTTTTTTATGGAGCAAAAATCAGGATAGCTCTCTGTTTATTTCCTTTTTAATATCTCCAAATGATTACTGAAACCTTTAGTAATACCAGGAATAATAGCAAAGCATTTGTAGTTGTTCCTGTGGTCAGAGAGGAAGGCATTATAGTTGATGTTCATTTGCTTGAGTTTGTCTAAAACTCAAAATAACATGGTAACAGTCTTAGTTTAAGAAATAGCTAGTTGGAAAATTTTTTTATTTTTCCAATAAGTTTGAGTGACCTATTCAGTGTATTTAAGAATTGCTCTTTAGAAAAGCTAATCTGATATTATTTTAAACAACTTATCTTTCAATATCAAAGCAATGTCCTCTGGAACACCAGGAGGACATCAGCACCCATCTGCAAACAGGAGGATTCAAACAGTGATTTCTGCCATTGTCAGTTAGGGAAGCTTTAAAATAACAGTCACCAGGAATAATCTGCAGGTGAAAAAATTGCAACACATGTGCATTCTGACTGTCATTTGACCTGTGTGCAAGCATGCAAATCTCCCATTATTCCCAAACTGAATAATCCTTGGATAAAGCCAAAGCCATCAAGCGGAAATAATAGTCAGAACTATGTAGCACTGACAGTACACAGAGCTCACTCTTCTTCTCCGGCTTTTGTTGCACGGCTTGCTGAGCGAGGGGTGAAATAAAACAGTTGCATGAGAGTGTGTGAATCTTCAAGTACAACAGAATGATCTGTCCAGACTAAAAATACAGGGAAAGATGAAACAGGAGGAAGATTAGGGTTGATGTACAGGGCCTGAGACAACGCAGCGACAACACTTTTCTCCTGCTGAAGAGAAGTGTATGGGTTTGATCAGATGGGTCAAGCTCTGAACTGAAGGATTCCTAGTTCCTACTCACGTCTGCCTTCGGAGACTAAGATATTCACAAAGCTATTTTGTTACAAAAGTAAAGAAGCACCCTGGCAAACTTATGCCATATGTGACAAGAAGCAGATCCTCCTGAGGGGAACAGAGCATACATTTTCTTTTCAGATTTACCCAAAAAGAATTTTCATTGTTCCTAATAATTTAATCCAGGTTCCCTCCTCTCTCTGCATGTTATTTGCGGAGAAGTTCAATGTATAAACTTATTTGTCTACTTTCTTTTGCTGTTAAAATGTTTCAGGGAAATGATTGGAGAAAGTTAAGCATAATTATTGTTCAGATTTTGGTCTGCCTCCTGAGACTGCCCTCTTTGGGCAAATTCTCATGGTGATTTTTCTGGTACCTCTCTCTGAGGAGAGATTCTGCTGTTGTGCTTTCATTCCCCAGCCTCTCCATGTCCACAAGCTCTACAGTCAATGGAGAGAGAGAAATTTTTCCAGAGGGGAAATTCAAAGCATCTAAATGATCCTCCTCTTCTAAACCACCCTCTCCAGAGACTGGTCTCTTCCATTGATTCTGGTACATAGGTGGTATGTAAAACTTGTGTTGAAAAAAACGGTGTTGTTTCCCTAGGAAATTTTTGCATATCAAATACAATTTTAGGTTTGCTTTCTTATAAGTTGATTTAGTTGCATCTTTCCAGCTGTAGCTGGGGATATCTCTGGGAATGAGTGTAAGTAGTCCAAAAAACCCCAGGGAGTTCTTGTTGGGTGGGGTTGCTGTTCAGAAATCTTTTATTCAGCTGCAAGGTGATAAGCGTTTGAAAAAGTCCCCATGACCTATTGCAGTGAGGAACCCCTGGAACAGCTGTATCTCATGAGAAGCCAATGATCTTCAGTTACAGATGTGTTTGGTCTGTGTTTCTGTGGGGCTGTAGCTGTGCTTGTGGATGACAGGAGGCCTGCTGCCTGGAGGAGGTCCTGGTTAAAGGACATTTGCATGACAGCTGAGTTGTACCTAGTAGTCCTGCTGAAGGCGCTAACTCACCAAGAGTAAAAGCTTCAAGATGTGTCCTTAAGTAAGATGAGGGCATTATTAGTTTTGTTATTTTTAACAAGAAGGGAGCTGCCAGATCCATGTTAGCAGATTCTGGTTAAATCTCTCAGAACTGATTTTCGAGGCAACTGGAGCAGATGTCCGAGTGTCACTGCAATCATGCTGCCTCCCAAACTATAACCATTGCACAGTAGGCAGAACTGTGGTTTGTGGTTATCTCAGCAGACTCCTGGGCTTGCAGCTGGAGGGGGTTCAGGCAACTTGTGGCTATGCGGGCCCCTGGCTTCCCATGCAGCTTCCTATGGAAGATGTGTTTCAGCTGCCTGGATGCTGTGCCTGCTGTATCCAGCTAGAAAAACAGAGTCCCTGTGCCTGCAAAACCTGTATAATGAGCATTGTTCTGACTGACTGACTTTTCCCTTCCAGTTGATTGCAAGCATCTCTGGTAAAGTCATTTCCCTCTTGTCACACTGCTGCTGTCACTTACACCCACACCTTAATTGAAGCAACTTCCCATCATCTACCATGTCACCCTTATCACCAGAGTGATCCTCCATCTCGTGTCTCAACCCTTTCCAGCCAGCCCATTCCCCATGCACTGCTCTGTCCTATCCCTCTAAATCTCCTGTCTGCATGCACAGCTTAACAATTTCTGTTCTTCTGTCACCAAAATTGAAGCAACCTCTTACAACACTTTAAGATACAGGCAACAAATTCTGAAAGAGAAGGGAATGTTCAGACTTCCATACGAACATTCAAGATATAATATGTATATTTTGGGAAGATCCATGACTTTTGGGTTAGTCTGGGAAGTTTTACTGACAATAATGAATGTTTCAGCGGAATCTCATCGAGCATCTCATCTCACTCAAAATTCAAATTTCTCCTATGTGTATACCTGCTATTTTTCTGCTGTTTACAACCACCAGGTATTGAAATCAATAATGTTTGGGTTTGTAGAGGACAATTTGTTTCCAAATTTAAAGTGGCATTTTAAAATCCATTGATAGAAACTTTGTTCTCAGACAAAGAGAACAAGACCATGACATTTAAAGTACCTTTCCTCCTGATAGATCAACAATGGATTTTTTTTTTTTTTTCTTGACAGATGTTATTCTGAATACCTCCCATTTCACCTATTTC
The DNA here is from genome assembly GCF_030463565.1 of Pelecanus crispus. NCBI lineage: Eukaryota > Metazoa > Chordata > Aves > Pelecaniformes > Pelecanidae > Pelecanus > Pelecanus crispus. Next base: position 25,694,255 of record NC_134652.1, read on the forward strand.
TCTTCCAGGTGATGTTAGATTCAAAATTACCCACCAGTTCTTTCTCTATGTATCACAGAACTAGAACGTTTAAATTAACTGTGGCATACGCATCAACAGAACAGAAAATGTGGTGAGGTCCATGTCTCTGCATTACCATAAATTGTTTGAGAACTCTGCAAGATTTGTTAAAATTTTTTGAGGAAAGTTTCCCACTATTTGATCTGGCCTTGGTCAGTGTCTGAGTCATAGATAAGTACATTTTATTTCCTTTAAACAGATGTTTTATCTGTCACATATAATGCCGAACAGATTAGGTAATTCCAGGTGATCTTGCCAGTTTGTTCTATATAAGTCTTTACGGGGCAGGCAACCCTTACTGAGGCAGTGCAGGAAATTCATTTGTCTTCTGTTCATTGTCATGCTTGGCTGTCACAGAAAGTAATTTCTCACAATACCATATGTGCTAGAACCATTATTCTGCTCTATGCTATATCACATTTATTTTATGTTGACTGATGCTTGGTTTTCACATTTTAGATCAAGAGGACCAATTCCATAACACATTCTGAAGGTATTTATCAAATCCACAGCTCTTGCCACACTACTTCCCAGAGAAATGAAAATAAACTCAGTTGGTGTGCAGTCTGAGACCGGGCATTATCATTTGAAACAGCTATTGCAACAGTAGTTTGTTCATTTTAGGAGAAAAAGGAGGTCTGTAAAGCATGAAACAAGTTGGTCCTCTCTATGCATTATGTGGAATGAACCAAATTCTTTGAAAATTATGTTAAGAAGAGAGAGATCATCTGTGGTTTTCATTGACTTGAACTGTATATAGGCTAGATATTTAAGGGCAGGACTTGGCATGCTACCTATAGAAATGACAGCAAGATTATGATTAAGTGTTAACTTTCACAGTGCATCACAAACATATTTTTAAGTCCTAGAAAGTGGCATTCAGCCAGCTCAGGTTCCTCTGCATTAATCTCACTGGGTGACTTTTCTGTGAACTGTCTTACTGATCATGTGATTCAATGTTAGAGTTGCAGAACCAGGCCCTAAGGAGAGAGATGTTTTCAGTGATGCTTCAAATGGTCATCCTTATACCGTGTGTCACTTCATCATCGGGGCATTTTGTCACCTTCAAACCACATGTTAAAAAAACCCACTTGGTTCCTGAGAACTGCTCAGGGCACAGGTAGCCACGGTTGCTACTTGAATTTTGCTATTGCAACAGCAATTAAGGCTAATTAAGATGGGGGGTGGGGGGAAATCTTAGCCTCAGTATGGCCTCTGTTCTTGATTTTTAACATTTGCACTGGATGAGCTACATGCCTTTGAAAGAGGAACTTGTTTTGCTTTGGCATATTACTCTGATGGCACCTGACCAGGACAACAGCATCTGTGCTGCTTTGTCTAGTGCTATATCTTCTTTCCACAAGATTTTGTGGGCAACCCCCGATATCAGTACAGGCTGGGGGATGAAGGGATTGAGAGCAGCCCTGCAGACAAGGACTTGGGGATACTGGTGGATGAAAAGCTGGACATGAGCTGGCAATGTGCGCTTGCAGCCCAGAAGGCCAACCATATCCTGGGCTGCACCAAAAGCAGCGTGGCCAGCAGGTCGAGGGAGGTGATTCTGCCCCTCTGCTCTGCTCTGGTGAGACCTCACCTGGAGTACTGCGTCCAGCTCTGGAGCCCTCAGCACAAGAAGGACATGGAACTGCTGGAGTGGGTCCAGAGGAGGGCCACAAAAATGATCCGAGGGCTGGAGCACCTCTCCTACGAGAACAGGCTGAGGGAGTTGGGGTTGTTCAGCCTGGAGAAGAGAAGGCTGCGAGGAGACCTTATTGCAGCCTTCCAGTACTTAAAGGGGGCCTATAGGAAGGATGGGGGCAATCTTTTTAGCAAGGCCTGTTGTGACAGTGTCCTGGTTTCAGCTGGGATAGAATTAATTTTCTTCCTAGTAGCAGGCACAGTGCTGTGTTTTGGATTTAGTAGGAGAAGAATGCTGATAACACACTGATGTTTTTAGTTGTAGCTAAGTAGTGCTTATGCTAGTCAAGGACTTTTCAGCTTCCCATGCTCTGCCAGGTGCACAAGAAACTGGGAGGGGGCACAGCCAGGATAGTTGATGCAAACTGACCAAAGGGCTATTCCATACCACATGACGTCATGCTCAGTATAGAAACTGGGGGGAGTTGGCCAGGGGGCAGCGATAGCTGCTTGGGAACTGTCTGGGTATCGGTTGGCGGGTGGTGAGCAATTGCATTGTGCATCACTTGCTTTGTATATTGTTATTATTATCATTATTATTATATTGTTATTATTATCATTACTATTTTACTTTATTTCAACTATTCAACTGTTCTTATCTCAACCCAGGAGTGTTTCTCACTCTTACTCCTCCGATTTTCTCCCCCATCCCATTGGGGTAGGGGGAGTGAGCGAGTGGTTGCATGGTGCTTAGTTGCTGGCAGTCCTTTTTGGCACCCAACATGGGGCTCGAAGGGTTTGAGATAATAACAGATTAACCAGAATGTATTAAGGAGTCTGTTAACAGTTGCCGGTCACGATATTAGTTCATCTGATCTGTGCCATGTTCTTTTTTTTTTTGCAGTACACGGTAAAGCTCGTTGTCAGTTTGTGCAGTGTGCTATGCTCTGCAGTGATTCATGATCTTTTGCTTGGGAGGCTCCTTATCAAAACCCTGACCTTGAGCATTCTTTGGTATTTGGGTTTCATACAGAAGTCATTACTGTACTTTGGGTACTACCTCATGGAGAGAGTTAGCAATTATACTTTTTACTCTGAGAGGCTTGTTGTGGAGGAAATACAGAATGGCACCTTCGCTACCTTCTTCTATGATGTTTCCTCCTTCATTACAACAACTTTTCAGTATCTTGAACACCCCTGGGCAGTTAAGATACTTCTGTTGATACTTCTTGGGAATATTGTTTCGGTTTTGATAAAGGTCACTAAGCAATTTAAGAATATCATCCAGAAATCTACCCCAAGGCTGGATAGTTGAGTGGCAGGGTGTGTGGGATAGTATGGGCAAGTACCTGGACAGTGGGCACCTCCAGTGTTTTGGAACTTCACCCCTGAACAAGTGCAGAATCCTGAAGAATTAGTAAAGTATTTGGAAAAAGTATGTTGTCACCCTGCTAACTCCAGAGAGACACAAATCATTGCAACCTGCTGGGGACTGGCCCATGCCAGTACACTAATCAGTACTCTCAAAAGAAAGAGGTCTCTGGATCTGATGACAAAACAACAAGCACTGCGGCTACTCAAACCCCCGCTACAGGTACTGCGGCTACTCAAACCCCCGCTACAGGTACTGCGGCTACTCAAACCCCCACCTCAGGCACTGCGGCTACTCCAACCATAGCCACGGGCACTGCGGCTACTCCAACCCCAGTGACAGGCACTGCAGCCACTCCAACCCCAGCGACAGGCACCATGGCTAAGCCAGAGAACCAACCCACACCAGTATCAGTTGCCCCTATACAGAAGAAAAAATACACAAGGAAATCAGCTCGTTTAGTAAGGGATGAAGACGAACCAGGGTCATCACAAGAACCAGAGGAGGAAGAACCCATAAATGAGATAGTAACCACCCAATCCCTGTCCCTGAGTGAGCTGCGAGATATGCAAAAATATTTCAGTCGTCATCCAGGCAAGCACATCATCACCGGGCTCCTCCGATGCTGGGATAACGGGGCCAGTAGCCTGGATTTATAGGGTAAGGAAGCTAAGCAGCTGGGATCCCTTTCTAGGGAAGGGGGCATTGACAAAACAATTGGAAAAGGGGCAAAAACGCTCAGCCTCCGGAGGCAACTTCTGTCAAGCGTGAAGGAAAGGTATCCCTTCAAGGAGGATGTTATATACCACCCAGGCAAATGGACCACCGTAGAGCAGGGTATCCAGTACCTGAGGGAATTAGGTGTGTTGGAGGTGATTTATAGTGACCTGAATGATGAGCAGTTACCTGATGATCCAGATGAAGTCAGGGCACACGACCCATGTGGCGAAAGGTGGTACAGAATGCACCAGCATTGTATGCCAACTCGTTGGCAATACTGGCCTGGAAAGATGAGGAGGCACCAATGGTGGATGAAGTGGCTAGATGACTCCGGGAATACGAAGAAAGTATCTTTTCCTCCCTATGGGCCTGTGTCTCGGCTGTGGAAAAACTCTCTGAAGAACTGTGCCAAGAGTTCCAACAACTCAGAGAGGATCTGTACTACTCCCCACCTGCATGGACCAGTGTCTCAGTCATTAGGAGTCAACGTCCTTATGCTCAAGAGAGAGGATATAGAGGATACACACCACAGGGCACCCTGTGGTTTTACCTGCATGATCACAGAGAGGACACGAGGAAGTGGGATGGAAAATCCACCTCAACCCTAGAGGCACAGGTGCGTGAGTTGCAAGGAAAAACTACTACAAAAGGCGGTTCTCCCAGGAAAATTGCAGCTCCAGGTTCCAGTGAGCAGTTCATAGAATCATAGAATCATAGAATCATCTAGGTTGGAAAAGACCTTTAAGATCATCCAGTCCAACCATTAACCTACACTACTAAGCCCACTCTAGACTAATCAAGGGTAGACCAGACTAAACCATATCCCGAAGTGCCACATCTACCCGTTTTTTAAACGCCTCCAGGGATGGTGACTCCACCACCTCTCTGGGCAGCCTGTTCCAATGCCTGACCACCCTTTCCGTAAAGAAATTTTTCCTAATTTCCAGTCTAAACCTCCCCTGGCGCAGCTTAAGCCCATTTCCTCTTGTCCTATCGCTAGCTACTTGGGAGAAGAGACCAACACCCACAGTTCCCCAGACAGAGTAAGAGGCAATTTTACTTCCCATCTTAATCAAAGGACTTTTGATTCACATTTACAAGGAGTGAACAATGAATACTATGACCAGTGTTAGAGGGGCCCTGCCTCCAGCCAGGTGGAGGAAAGGGACAATTGGGTTTACTGGACTGTGTGGATTTGATGGCCTGGCATATCAGACCCACAGGAGTAGAAGGCTCTAGTGGACACCGGTGCACAGTGTACCCTAATGCCATCAAACTATAGAGGGACAGAACCCATTTGTATTTCTGGAGTGACAGGGGGATCCCAACAGCTAACTGTATTGGAGGCCGAAGGGAGCCTAACTGGGAATGAGTGGCAAAAGCACCCCATTGTGACTGGCCCAGACGCTCCTTGCATCCTTGGCATAGACTACCTCAGGAGAGGGTATTTCAAGGACCCAAAAGGGTATAAGTGGGCTTTTGGTATAGCTGCCTTGGAGACAGAGGAAATTAAACAGCTGTCCACCTTGCCCAGTCTCTCAGAGGACCCTTCGATTGTGGGGTTGCTGAGGGACGAAGAACAACAGGTGCCGATGGCTACCACAACAGTGCACCGGCGGCAATATCGCACCAACCGAGACTCCCTGATTCCCATCCATAACGTGATTCGTCGACTGGAGAGCCAAGGAGTGATCAGCAAGACTCGCTCACCCTTTAACAGTCCTATATGGCCAGTGCGAAAGTCTAAGGGGGAGTGGAGACTAACAGTGGACTATTGCGGCCTGAACAAAGTTACACCGCCACTGAGTGCTGTCGTGCCAGACATGCTAGAACTTCAATACAAACTGGAGTCAAAGGCAGCTAAGTGGTATGCCACAATTGACACCGCTAATGCGTTTTTCTCCATCCCTTTGGCAGCAGAGTGCAGGCCCCAGTTTGCTTTTACCTGGAGGGGTGTTTGGTACACCTGGAACCGACTGCCCCAGGGGTGGAAGCACAGCCCCATCATTTGCCATGGACTGATCCAGACAGCACTGGAACAGGGTGAAGCTCCAGAACATCTGCAGTATATTGATGACTGGGATTGCTTTTGCTCAAGGACCTGGGTGCACTTGGTGGGTGATGCGAAAGGATGGGGAAGACCAATGTGTACCTCAAGGGAATATGATTTTGGGTGAAAATAGTCAATGAACTGAATTGTATCATATTAATTGCTATATAATACTGTGTGTTATCTCTTAACTGTATGTTAATATAATAATATAGTATAATGTTAATATAATAATATAGTATGTTAATGTTAAGTATATCATACTGTATGTTATGGTTGCTATATGCCACATCAATGGTATTACAGTGAGAATTGCCCAGCTTAATGAAAATGAACTTTGATGAAACCATGTTGGAATGAGAACTGGCTTCAGCATGCAACAATCCAACCCTGCACACCACCTCTCCTGCTCTGAAAGACTGTGATGACAGATGGAACCCAATGTCATGGGGTAAATGAACTTAATGGGCATTTTAGAGGGATGGGCCATAGATGAAGGGAATGATACCTGTGTAGATATCAAGATAGGGAAAAGCGGTGGTGATTAATTAGAACACATTGGAAAGGGGAGGGCCTATGCATGATGCAGATGGTATAGAATAAGGGGTCGATACTGGAGGTACGGCTGGGATGGTATGGAATAGCCCTTTGGTCAGTTTGGGTCAATTATTCTGGCTGTGCCCCCTCCCAGTTTCTTGTGTACCTGGCAGAGCATGGGAGTATGGGAAGCTGAAAAGCCTTGACTGGTGTAAGCAGTACTTAGCAACAACTAAAAACATCAGTGTGTTATCAACATTCTTCTCCTACTAAATCCAAAACACAGCACTATACCTGCTACTAGGAAGAAAATTAACTCTATCCCAGCCGAAACCGGGACAGACAGGACAAGGAGTAATGGTTTTAAACTAAAGGAGGATAGATTTAGACTGGATATAAGGAAGAAATTTTTTACCATGAGGGTGGTGAGGCACTGGAACGGGTTGCCCAGAGAGGCAGTGGAGGCCCCATCCCTGGGAACACTCAAGGTGAGGTTGGACGGGGCTCTGAGCACCCTGATCTGGTTAAAGCTGTCCCTGCTCACTGCAGGGGGTTGGGCTAGATGACCTCTAAAGGTCCTTCCAACCCAAAGCATTCTATGATTTTGTGCCCACACACTCCTTTCTGTCCCTTGTGCCCCTTTGCACCATTTAGAACTGCCCTTGTCCACCACCTCTGTGAGGTGCCCCAGGAGTAGTTGATTTCAACCTTTTTTTAGTGCTACCTCCAAATTACCTGCACTTCTCAATAGCTCCTGTTATGATGGATACAAAGGAAACCTTCTTTGGTTTTTGAGGTTGCTAGACCTTTCCAGGTTGCTGGAGGGATTTCTCCCCGTCCCCCCACCTTTCTTGCTAGGGAGATTGGGAAGGAGTTTCTGCTGTGTAGAGAGCACTAAACTCCCTGCAGGAATTAGGTACTTTGGATTCTAGCAGTTGTCAGGCAGTGATAGAAACAGATGGGTTTTGATGATTTTGCAGTCCTTGTTTAGGGCAACAGCTTGCCCTTCTTTCCTCCTCCCTTCTCACAGGCGTAGTTACACTGTGGGTCTTGCTGCTGCAGGATGTTGTGGCTCCCTCTGGACTGGCTGCCCCTACGTAGCCGCAAGAGAAACTCATGTAAGAACAGTCTGCAAAGGTGTGCAAGACAAAGTACTCCTCTGTCCTGAGAAATCCTTTGAAACCCAGTGTGCTAGAGGTTGAGAGAATAGGTTTACAGATGTTTTTATATGTGTGTGCACGTGTGTGTGCTGTGCTTGTCTTGCGATTACGCTCTTCCTGAGGCATATGCTGTTGTCCCTTGTCAGAGAACTGCGTAAGGAGCTAAGTCAGGCCTTGGTCTGACTCAGCACAGCTGTTCTCCTGTCCCTATGTGTTACAGCAATGGACTGTGGACAGACCATGCTCCAAGTATTCCTGAGAGGAGAAACAAAGAAAAGGGATCAAGTTCCGTGATAAAACCCATCAAGACCCGGTGTTTTAACAGATCTTTTGCTGTGTTTTTCTACTTGCTCAAGTGTCCTGTCAGCCTGCAAGCTTGCAGAGGTGATCTGGGTATTCTTGAGTGGCTCAGAAAACCATATTTTTTGTTGTTTTCCCCAGACACGACCTATTTCTGTCTAGGATGATCACTCCATTCTGCATCAGAGCATAGGCTTTTGGCTGCTGAGGTATATGTCAAACAGGACTGATTGCTTAAAGCCAAGAATAAATCCAAGAATTTATACATATTTAAGAAGCCTCTCTGCCTGGTCTGCTCAGCCCTAGCAATTTGATTACCTTTTCAAGCCTTTCTTTGAAAGAGGGAAGATCAGTTTTTCTTCTCTCTTTCTCCTTCAAAAATAATATTCTTCACAGCATGAAAAGCTGTCATGTAAAATGAAGGGCCCAGGTGCGTGCCATCAATGCTGGGTGGACTTATGCCAAGGAGAAGAAGATATTAAGACCTGTTGCAGACAAAGGGCCAAAGTTTCTTTTTTTTTTTTTTTTTTTTTTTTTTAAGAGAAAGGATTCAAACAATTTACTTTACAGGGTCTGAACTAACCATCCGTACTGGCAAACATGAGTTTCATTGCCCAGTGTGGGAATGTGGGTATCATGTTAGCAAACTGACTGTGGCATATCTCTAGTAAAATAGCAAATGGTATGGATTACAGGAGACATTGTGACTGGGTATTGCTTAGCAACAACACATGTTTAGGTCACAAACTTGGTGACATAATTCATGCTGGGGTTGAATGGTTAGTTTCTGACCACATATCACACATAATGTTCAAAACAACTAACCCTTTCACTGCCTTCTGGCAACACCTTTATCTTTCTGCATTCCTTTCTTTGTAAAGCAGTGTTAAGGATGAGAAATTTAACTTTTTCAGAATTTGGAGAGTGGTGAAGTTAGTTCTACAAAAATCTCTTCAGATGGAATTTCTGTTCTCTGGCTAAAAATATATATGACATGTCATAGTGAAGAGTCAGTTGCTGTCAAAATCTTGACTTTTTCCTGACTATTTTTTCCCTTTTGTGCATGTCTTAATGTTGTGTTTTTACATTATAATACATTATCTTGCATATTTTGATGTAATAGAAGGAAAGTTAGAATTCAGTGTGGTTAATTGGGTTTTAAAGATCATGTCTCAAAAAGCTGGCTTTCCTGCTGCTAGCATTTTAAGTCCCTTTTCAAATTAATAGGTCAGGCCTATCCGTGTTACTCGTATGTCGCAATGATTGTACCTTTGCAACAGAAAGGCATGTTTGTGGCAGGTGTTTTCACATGATGGTTTTTTTCTGTAGTCTGAAAATTGATTTTCTGAATGTGTTAGTTTTTCAACTTCACGTAAGCAACTTACGTAGCATCTGAGTATCATGTAAAGCTTTACTTTTCAACTTTACTATGTTACTTTACACTATGTAGAAGTCCTAAAAGAGTTAACAAAGAATTTGTTCATACTTTGAAGACTACTGTAAGGATATAATCACATCCCAAGAACCGAATGTTGTGTATGTCTGCAGTGACTTCTGGAAGAGAATATTGCCTAAATGCTGTTTGAGTCTGCCTTCATCCCAGCATGGATATGTGTGTGGTTTGTTCTTAAGAGAACAAACAAGTAATACAAAAAACACCTGACCTTAGCACCAATTTGCGTTAGTTCTTTCAAAGCCTTGAGGTATTGTCCTTGCTCTTGGCAGAGAAATAATAATACATTTTTTAAAACAAAATTGCAACTTTTCCTTCCTAATTAGGAAAAGTGTGAGGTTACAGGGTCCATAATCTCTTTTAATATATGTGATCTAAATATTTAGGAAATGCGATGGGCATCTTTGGCGTCCTCTGTTTTGGAGTATTCTGTAAGGCTGAGGTACTTCAGTGTGATGTTTATGACACTCTCATGCAGTGATTTCACTTGCAACTCAGGAGCAGTCCTAATAGGTCTTTCAAGACAGACAACAAAATTGCGTGTTGTGGTATGGCAGGGATTAGCTGGAATTTGAATACTTTTCCTTCCCCTTCCCTCCACCTCTTTGCTAGGCAACTGTTGAAAAGTGGTTTTAATTGGCTAAAATTTTATTATTAAGCACAGTTTTCATAGCTGGTTGTAGGGTACTGCCCTCACCCACAGAACTGCACAGCCATGGTTTTGAAATGTGAAACAGACCATTTCTTTACTTCACACAAGTAAAAAAACAGCATTAAGAGAGGTTTCACTCAGGCCAAGCTTTGTAAAGGGATTCATATTTAAATCAGGAGGAGGAAATTGTAAACTCAACATTAGCATCTGAGTATCATGTAAAGCCCTAAAAGTCACAATTTATACCTGAAATTTGTAGCTTCATTTGGAATTTGTAACTTTATCAGATAAAATATTTCTGATTATACATAGTGCATGAAGTGTTAATTAAACTAGCAGCTCACAATTGTATATATGTGAGTGAGCACTGTGAAAATAAAAACTCTCAAGAGCTGCTTACTGCATCCAGGAGACACGGCCAAACTCCAGCATGTTTTAACTCGGACGAAAGTATCGATGTCATTACTAGGTCTAATTAACACTCTTGATCTATGACAAAACAGGCTTAAAATATCTTGCTTATGAAAAGAAACAGCGTGTGTGTGAGTTTGTGTGCAAGAAGCATCCGGAATTGGGCTTATCTGCAACTGTTGAAAGAGCAATATTTTGCCCTTCATATATTGTCCATCATTTCAGGACCTTAATGTCTTCCCACGTGGTCTTGTCACAGCCATCCTGTGACACCACTGGGGAAATAAAGACAGAAAGAATGGAGCTTGTTTGTTCAGTGTCCTATAGGAAATGTGCTGGAATTGGAACCCAGCTCCCCTGAGTCCTGCTCCTCTATCCTGATCAAAAGAGTGCTCTACCTCTCCATAAGTACCCAATGTGTGTTTCACCTCTCTCTCTATTCTGTGGGGCACCCTTTGTTTCAGACCTAAATTTAACTCCGTTTCACCCACAGCTTGGCTTTCTGTGCTGCTGTTGTCATAAATTACTATCTGAAAGGCTGATTCACCCAGCGGTAAAAACTGTTATTGTTACAGCCTGGGACCATGATACTGTTTCAGAAAGTGAGACTTGGTTTCTTTTAGTTTTCGAGAGCCTTAAACATTTTCCTCTGTGATAAATCGCAGCACCTTATGGCTTGAATGGCTTTGTGTAACTGCTGAAACAAATGACTACTATCAAGCTGGTTTGCTATCTAGAGGTTATGGAGGTTGGGGTTATCTGAAATGTAATATGTGGATGGATCCCAAGATTTTGTCTCATTAGCATGATTTTTTTTTTTTTTTTTTTTTAATTTTAGGGTCAAGAAAGTCACTTCTTTAGGGGCAAGAAGAAAAACCCACTCCTATCAATCTAGGTAGGATCCTGTTGATTGCATAGATGCAACCTGAACAAGTAAACAGTTGAACTTTTATTTTCTATTTGCCTGCAAAAGGGTATCTGCATCCTCCAAAGGGTTTGTGCCTGCATGGCACAACAGAAATCCCTTCCCCCCGTAAGACAGAAACCACTCATGGAACAGATTTAGTGGAGCAGAGCACCCATTTATAGCACCTACTGCAGTTCTTGCCCATCGTGCGGCTGCAGGGGCTGTGTGGCAACTCTTAGCTGTTCCGTTCCTGATGCAGTCCCCAGCCACACTATTGGCATGTAAACTGCACCTAATTCTGAAATGTGGGTCATCCAAGGACCATTAGCGTGTTGGCCTTCAAATCTTATCTGTGAGAGCTTGTTCTTAGAGGGAGTAAATAACATCATGTTCTCCTCCTTTCCATTGAGGGCAATCCCAAAGCCTTTTGCAAGGAGCCCTCCAGAGCTCCACAGGATGTTTAGTAGCACAGTGTTGTCCTGGTCAATTAGACATTTTGGGGAGGAGTGAGGAGGGGAAGGTTTTCGCACCATGTGGACTTGTTTGTGTTGCTAATGGAAGAATATTGGTGCTCTCTGTTCAGTAGGTCTGCATGAAAATGTTGAAACAAAAGCCCTGAGTGCTTGGACCGAATTTAGCATGAAGAAATTACTTCAGTGCTGTTGGCTGCTTTACTGTTGCATCAAGTTGTTTGGTAAGTCTCTGTTTCCTAGTTTGTGTTGATTCCTTTATTGGGTCTTACTTTACCATCTTTCATCACCGGAAAAGGTGTGCATGTGTTTAAAAAAATAACTTAAATGTTATATCTCTACAAGATACGTATTTTTTTATTGCTACATGTAGACATTCAGGGTGCAGGTGTCATCCCTGACACAGAACATCAGCCTGGCTCTTTCCAAATAATTCAGTGTTTGGATTGGTGAGGGGCAGCAGGGAGGGTTGTGTGTTTCTAAGTAAAACAAACCATTACATTGCAAAGGTGACAGAAAACATTGTGCTAGAGGCTGGTATCTAGGCATATCAGCCTCTTGGCTGATGGTTGTGTGTCCCTCAGTTGGAGGCCTTTCCTCTGGATGTCTTTCATAACATGATAGTAGCAACACACATAGATTCAAATTAATCTTTTCCAGAACACCTTCTTAAAAAATCAGTTAACCTGTGGAAAGGGAGCCAGCCAGAGACAGCTCTGAAGCTATGCATTTGACCTGAATACCTACCTAATGTAACAGTCAGACACAGACTGCACCTGGCTGCCATCTTTTGAATGAACCATTCCTATCCTGCTCCATGTCCACACATGTTCCTGCAGGGAAAATACGGAGTTAGGTTCAAGTCTGAAATTATTATCTTCTGCAAATATGAATCCTAGATCCTAAAAACCTCCAGCTTCTGAAAATCCATCTATAACACCTGGTATGGGAATGCCTTGAAAGTCTGGCTGTGAAGCCTCATCCCACTAACCTAAGCAATCTTTTCAAGCCTCTTTTTTTCTAATGGACCAAATGTCTCCAAACCTTTTATTGCTGAGAATATTTGGACTGAAATTCTACTGGGGTTTTTTGTCATTTCTAAAAATGCACTAGTTGCTTCTTAGGCTAAGATCAGTGAACGCACAGTGTGGCCAGGGACAGCCCTTATAGCACAAGGGAATATGCATTCATATTTCTCTAACATTGAGCTTCAGAAGCACGTCAAGGTCTTTCCTTGCATCTCTGTTGAAGCTCACAAATTTGGAATAGTTTCCTGCTCAGGGATAAGTGACTTAAAAAAACCAAAACCTGATGAAGTAGCTATCAGGATTTACCAGGAACCACACTCTGCTAACTGCACCCAATCCACAACAGTGTCAGAAAATGGAAGGAGGGGAGAGTAATAGTTCATTCATCAGGGGTTTTGGTTCATTCAATAAATGGCAGCTTGTCCATGTGCTGTGTTAGAAATCAGTTTCAATTTGATTAAATAATTGGGGGAGGAATACACTTCCCCATTCCTTCAAAGTCCATTAGTAGTAAGGGGAAGCTGGCTGTTTCCCCATAAGACATGCAGGTGTTGCTCATATTCCAGCCACTATAAATTGAACAAATAAAGATGGAGGTTCAGGTAGTGAGTGGTGTGATGGAACAGGCAAAACAATCAGAATAAATCTGCAGGAGCATCCTCCCCTCTTTTGACCTAGCAGCATGTGAAACGTGTACCTAGTAGTGATGTCAATTGAGATCAAAGCTTCAAAATGGCACCTACAGGGTAGCAGACTGGTTACAAGATAAGTGCACAAAGAGGTAATAAAGGCATGGAAAGGATGGTAGCTTCTGAAGCTCATTGGGGAAGATGAAATGAAAGGAGGACAAGGCAATTCCACCAAGTGGTCTAAGTGACAAACTGTTTAGATTCTCAAAAACCTATTCGGCTGTCACCCAGCCCTGAAGACACATAAAATCCATTGATGTTGACGTTGTTAAAGCCCCTGCAAAGGACCAAAATTGCTGCTTGATTTTGAGACTGCTGACCTATTCAGGGCCTTGCTTGTATCTAAGCCGACCCAGACTCACAGATTAAGTGTTCATGTGTCCATTTACTGGACTAACACCAATAGGATTTCTCTGAAGACAGGTTCAAGGTAGAACCTAAAACCTAGGCTGCTGGATTAAAAGGGAGAACATACTCTTCTGAAATGTGTTGGAAAAGACTGCAGCCCTTTCCTTATTTCTGAAAAAAGGGATTGTAATTCCAAGCTTCAAACTCAAGGCTGTGAGTTTTAAATGGCAGCTACTAAAGTCAGGGTCTGGGAAGATATCCTAAATTGCAAAGAGGAATGGGAAGTCAGAAGACATAGTCTCATCTGACTCCCTGTTGGCAAGCTCAATTTGCTCCTGTTCAGGGTGCTGGTTTTAAGCACCCATTCTTTTGTTGCTTTACTCTCTCCACACACCATGAGCAGATGTTATAACAAATATTAGAATGCAAGGTTCCTGCAAGGCTGGGTCTGTCCTGCTGAGTGCTTCAGTGCTCATGTTCCCTTCCAGGACAGAGGGAGCTTTACTCCTTTCAGCTGTGATTTTCACGTCTTAACATCACTAGTGCAGTAGAAAGCAAGTGATCTGGCTATAAATTAAGGTCAGAATTGCTGCGTGTGTACACATGGTTTCTACCATCAGGTAAACACACAGATAAACATATGGTAGCTATTTTAATTAATGAACTCTGGGAGTTTTGTCCATTGTGTTCCCAAGGACAGCGTGTAAGATGTAGCACTCTAAAGAAATTCCACACGTTGCATAGAGTGACCTCTTACCAAAAGCATGGCTGAGAAAAACTGTAATTTCCTTATTGGAATCACATGTCAGCACCTTGCCAGCTACATTCTTGAATGCTCTTCAGCTCTTTTTTGCGCTTGCTGTCCACAAACACTGTACATAAACCCATCTACAGGGTGACCCACAACATTATTCCATGTCAAAGCTTTTTCTCCAAAAAGGCTGTGCCTCCTCCAATCCTCCAAAAAGGATTGCCTCCAGGCAATCCCCAAGTCAGCTGAGTTCATGTTACCAGGGATAAGTGAGTCAGCAGTCAGACTGCATGCCTGCACAACTGTGACTTCTTTTCAGTTATAAAGTCATTTCCCAATTTATGTGGAAATTATACGTCGTCCACCAAATACAGGAAACAGGTCACGTTGCAGTCAATATTTTACAGGTGCTCTATGGCCAATTCTGGTTGTGATTCATTCAGAAGTTCCCTTTGGCTTTAGTTCTTCCTAGCTAGGCTATTCACAGAAAGCAGTGGTTGTGTTTGGCAGATAACCTTGTTACAAATGGGAGTAAACACTACTCATTTACAGGATAGATAATTCCCCGAGGAGCAATGCTCATCTGCTTTCCTCTTTTTGCCCCTTTCTTCCTCTATCCCCTCAAAGTCTGGATTTCTGTTTTGTGCAAGAAAGTTTCTCAAAGAGTTAAGGAAATGGAAAATACTAAGAGGCTCAGGGAAGAAACAGTTTTTGGACAGCACCTCCAGGGATGCTGATTTTCAAAACCTTGAGGACTGTATTAAAGCCAGAAATTTGCAGAGTGAGTTTTTTTCCCTTTTTACCCTGGATCCAAACTTACATAGTTCCCTTCATGTTTTTGGGGAGCATTGCTTCAAACAAGCTCTAAACTGGAGAAAGCCAGTTTTAGATGAGCGATTGGGGTTCTCCAAAGTGTAGATCTCAAGTGAGACTGCTAAAAAGAGGTAGCAAATGATCTAAATGCCAAGCCTGTCTATTTATGCACGTCCTTTTAGTCTCAGCTCACTCTCAAATGATTAGCAGGGTGTCTGTAGTCTGAGGAAGCTGTAGTGCTCTATGTGTGGTTGGCCTTGCCTGCACTTTCAAGGCATGATCAACCAGGTTTTCCCCTGGAGCCCAGAGGACTGACTGCGTGACAGGTCTCAGCATGAGGAAGCAGAACAAGATCCTCCAAGGGAGTGCACTTGGCAGTTCTCACCATGATGGGAGATGAGGTTATGCTATCCAGATGAGTGCTCTCCTGCTACTGGAAGCTCAACATTCCCTGATAATTTAATGAAACTGAAGCTGAAAAGTTAATGTTTAAATTAATTCTGTCTAAAAGATGCATTTAAACCATGAGTCCTTATCTCTGAAGTTTTTTACTGACAACATGAGAAGCTTTATAATCTTAGAATTCACATTTTGTGCAAAGAGCTTGACATTTCATTGGGGGTTAAGGAGGTAATGTCAAGAGACGCTTTTTAGGAGCAGAGTTGAAGACGCAAGTTGGGCCTTTAAAGACTGAAAAGAACTTTTGGACCCATAAATTAGAACTCTGCAGGTAAAAGGCTATGATTCCAGAATGATAAAACCCCTCTTTGCAAAAGAGAGAAAAGATTTAACCTTTTCCAGTTTCTGTTTGGATTTGATGGAAGGGTACAGGCTGATCACTAGAACCTAGTCATATCTATTCAAAACTGGATATATCAAGTTGCACAACTCGTCTCTATTTTCTGGTGGCTGTGCCAGCATACACAGTGGTCACCAACATGTATTTTTGTGCTGTTTCATTTGTGCACTCCAGTCATCTTGTATGGACATTAGGCTGCAAAAAAAAAAAAAAAAACAAACCAACCAACCATCAGAGGTATGGAATAGGAGCTCACAGCAGGAGCTCTCCTTCAGGCTGGGAATCCACTCAGCACTGGAGAGGTTCAGGACATGGGAACACTAGAAAAAGGTAAAATTCATGTTGACACAGATTGCTCAGCTGGAATAGCTACTGCCTTCTTGAAATCACAGTCATTCTTCCGGAGCCACTTTAGACCACTGCCTGTAATGCTAGTAAAGGCAGCCCAACAGTTGGTGAAATCCTCCATCAGATTTCTATGCATTTCCCTCGGTGACATCAAGAGAGAATTTCAAGAGAAATCCAACGCACCTATTATTATACTGGTACAAGATATGGCTGTGATCTTTCCGATGTACCCAAAATAAGCCTCATCTTTGAAAATGAGTTACTGTGTATGTCCATAGCCCAAGGACAACCCAGAGAACATCCCCAGTCCTGCACAAGATACACAGAATGAAAAAGCCATCATGTGTCTCCCTTTCTTGTTGAGGAGATTTAGTTCTGTTCTGAAGCCAGAACCCTACAGCCTGCATAGGAACAGAAGTCCAAATTACTGAAGTTATTTTGATAATGGTGTCATGTCTAGGGCAGGCTTTGAGAACACCCATGTCGGGTACTTAAGGTGTCTGGGGGACTTTTGAATCTCATGTTACCAGAAATTTTCTAAAATTTTCAATCCATTTTCCCTGTGCTCTTTAAAATGAGGCCACCACAGTAGGAAAGCAGTATTTCCCAATAAGCATAACTATTTTAGAAGCATGAACACAATTCCTTTGTGTTGGTGTCCTTCTGTACATTAACAGCCACATTTTGCACCCTGCATTTTTCTGTTTGTGTTGGGGGGGAAAGGGGGGGTGTTTTGTTTTTTGTTTGTTTGTGGTGGTTTGTGGTTTTGTTGTTTGTTTTTTTTTTTTTTTTAAATGCCACTAACCATCAATGGAGCACAAAGAAGCTCTGCTGTGCCAGCTAACCAGCTAGCTTGGTTTAGCATAAGGTGCGGGAAAGAAATTAATGTGGTTTGTTGTGACTGATTAAAAAGGGCAAGGAAGGAGCATGGGGAACAATGAGTGCATGCTGTGTGGAGTGTGCATAGTTCCAGAAAGTAAGAGAGTGAAATGCTGCTGAAATATTGATAGGGCGGATAGGATCTGGAATGATTGACGGCATGTGTGTGTGTCTTGGCAAGTTTAATTGGATTTGTTGGGGTAGAGGGTGGAAGAATGTGGTGCATTTCCTTTTATGGGTTTCTTTCTTTCAGTCTCTTCTTTTCTCTCCTATAGAATTGACATTCAATGCATATACTTTTCATTGTCTGCATAGAAAACCTGGTCTTTATTACCCTAAATTTTAAGGTTGAGGGAACTGCATAGAGGGGATGAAAAGAGATGTAAAACAACTTTCATTGCATTTTATTTACTACTTGTCTTCACTCTTCAGTGAGTATTCATGCCTAGTGAGACTGGTAACTTGGAGGGGAAAAGAAGAAAAAAAGAACATATAATTGAATAGTGGCTAAATTAATCTCAGTGTTATGATGCCAGTCATAACAGGAATTCTGCCTTGAGAACTTGGTATATGCTCTGCTTGAGTATTACTGTGCTTTTCTTTTTGGCTTATCGTCAGTAACCAGATTCCTCCCATCTTGCCACAAGATTTCAAGCTGGGACTTTAGGTACAAAGGTGTTAGGTTATACAAAAGTGATAAAGTCCAGATCCTGCAAAATGCTGATGAGCCCAATGCCTGTTTAGCCTCCTAACGTCCATTGAAACAAGTAGATGTCTGTGGGGAGCTGCCTCAGTTGCTTTGATCATCAAAGCCTGGATTCCCAACAAGTTGCTAGCCATGGTGTATGTGGGCTTTCTTCTGCGAGGCTGTCTTTCAGCCTTCCCCTCTCCCCCCTGCCTTTTTCCAGGGTGAGTATCCTGTGCTTTTAAGCAGAACTGTTGAACCATCTGTTCTCTTCCCACGTCTGATTTCTACGCACTCTGGTGTAAATCAGTAGTTCCCCTGATGTCAAAGCTAGCAAGCAGAAAATCACCCTGGATTTCTGATTCCTGTAAAAAGTTTTTTTTGCTTTTATTTAATAAAACAAATGGCTTATATCAGTTGCTTTTTTGATATTTGCATTGAACTTACTGTTAGTGAAAAGTCCCAGCATGGGGACTGCATGGATGGTAGCTGTAAAAACTGTACATGCACTGCTGGGCTTCTGCGGTGGGGTCCTGACCGAGAGGGACACATCCACAGCAAGTAGGGAGAAGCTATTTTGGCCCCCCAGTTCTTAGCCTTTCACTGTTATAGGTTAACAAGCAATCTAGTTATTTGACACAGGAGTGTGGATCTGGAATGTCTGCTGTCACATGTGAACTTCTCCAGCTCCATCTTAAAATCAGACAAGTTTGTCACTGTGACTCCTGTTACAAAGTTACGCCCTCCTCTGGCCTTTGTCTGATTTCAGTTCAGGTCTTGAAGGTCAGAAAGCTGATGCTGAGGATGACAGCTTCCAAGGTGTTTCAAAGAGAGAACCGCAATTGCTGCCTCTGGGCTCAGTGGGAGAGAAGCCTACATTCTGCAGAGGTGTGAGTGAAGGAGAAGAGAATCGAGGAGGGCTTGCATTATGTGAGGAAGACTGAGAACTACTGACATTGAGGACACTGCATTTCATCAAAGGGTAAAAATTTTCGCTTGCTCCTGCTCCGAGTTCTGCTTGACTCACTAGCCAAAATTTGGTAATCCTTTTTCAAACTTGTGAGCTTTCCAGGCCCTCTGGCACATGCTTCAGAGCTGTTGGTATTCCACTTCTTGCCTCTTCCCTTCTTTTTGCTTCACCCTGCCCCCCAGGCAAACTTAACAGTCTGTGAAAACTGGTGGGTAGGTAGGTACTGGGGGGTGGGGGGGACACTTACTGACATGCTCATTCATCTTGGAAGAGATGAAGTCAAACATGTGTCTGGTAGCAGAATATTTTTGGAGCACTTTGTTTTCAAATAACAAGCTTAATGTAATAATGTCATTACACAGCTCTAAATTCAAGGATGTGTTTTCACTGAAACACAATAGAAGCTAAGCTATCAGTCAGATACTTCATTCTCATTGAAGTAACAGCCAGTTTCACTGGCAGAAATATTTCTGAATTTTCCACTGTTACTTACTTAAGGCTGCTTTTGGCATGAGATAAATGTATCTTCTTGAGACTGATTAAAAGACTTCTGGGGGAAAAAAGGCAGAGTATAGGAGAACATTCACTGTCTCCTTGTTTGATCTGATTTGTTTTTATTAGTATGTGTGTTAAATTCAATTTCTGAGAAAATTTATTGATTCAAGAAACCATGCATCATTTTTCTGCTCTGGATGTTGTACCTCCTTTCTTATGAAAAGCCTGAATTTCAGAAAAAAGCAACAGAGGTAGCATTCATGAAGAGTCAACCAATGTCTTTATTACTCCACTAATCAACAAACCTCCATTTCCTGCTTGCTGCAAATCTGCTCCCATTGCCCCAGATGTTAACTCTATGGTCAATTCTCTTTAATCTTAGCACCCTCTGCTGTGGACAGCTATAATAACATCGTATTTAATTATTCTTGGTTTATAACTTATGTATCCCTTTTTGTACCAAAGGATCTACAAATGCAACACAGCTTGCGTCAATGGAGCTGCATGCATCTGGTATGAAAGATGTATTCTCTTTCTTGTTTTAATCTGGAAGGTAGTTTTTTTTCAAATGTTTACTGAAGAAAAGATGTGTAGAATACATACAAAAGGTTTTAAAATGGTCTAGGTTCGAGAGGATCCAAAATCCTAGTCTTTGCAGAAGAGAGGTGTAGGCATGCAACCATGCTTGAGTCTGGAGATCACCTCCAGGTTACACGGGCTATAAGAAAAAGTTTATATTTGCCATGTTTTGTTCCTGTAGAACATGCATAGATCATGCCACTTCTACCTCTGGTGTCAGATTTTCTACGTGAACAGGGGTATGTGGGTTAAAATTGGCTTTGGCTCTCTCTTATCCAGACATTCTCTCTTGCCAGCACAGTCCCTAGCTAGTTCTTCAGGTCAAGGCATCACTTGTGCCAGCAGGACTGGACCAGGGCGTGGCCCATTGGTGATTCTTATTTTTTTGAAAAAAGATACCACTTCAAAAGTGTCAAAATGGACAATAAGTGAAGATCCAAGTATATGTATCTGCCTAATTTATAAAGAGAATTTTTCAGGGATTATATTTTAAAAATCAAACTTCGTTATTGTGTCTTTCCAGTGACAGGTTCCATTTTTTAATATGTTGGTGACAGGAGAGGAGTACCTTTGATTTCAGCAGAGTTACAGCCTGAAAACTGAAGGAAGAAACTATTCCTAGTAGGTAAGTTATGGTCAATTCTTTCCCATTTGTTTACAGACAGAAAATCTCCTTTTCCTCCTTAATGGGGTGCTTCTTGCCATAGATCCTCAGATGGGAACACTGTTTCCAGTGACCCTTTCTTCTTTCTTCTCCCTCATCTCATGTAGAACCTTTCTCCAACTTTTGTCAGGCTTGAAGGTTAACAAAATGGCTATACCAAAAGGATGCTTTTGAAAAATGCAATAATTTCAGGTAACACATAAGCAGTTCTCTGTACTTTCAGTGTCTTCCTTTAAATGCTTAAGTATTTGTTATCAACCCTCCCTTCATATTCTCTATTTTGTCTTCTAGAAAGCAGCATGTGTAACAGCAATAATGAAAATGAATTAGTCATTTCCCTTCTCACTCCTCCAACTCCATCTGCTGATTGCTCATGTGAGAGCTCTAACAGCAGAGTTGCTTCTGAGGATTGTTGAAGATGTGGAACAGTGAAAGCCTTCTTGTCAAGCCTCCAAGAGCAAATAGCAGCAGAGAGGAGATTCTGAATACATTAGTAATAATACCATATTGATCTCAAAACACTTTACAAACATTAACTAATTAAGCTTCAAAACAGTGAAGTAAGTTTGCATTAATAAAGCCCATTTAGCAGATGAAGAAGTGGAAGTAAACAAAGGCTAAGTGAAGTGACCAGAGTCAAGTGGTGAATGAAGGTCAGAGAAAGGTGTCCTGATTTCTAGTGTTCTGCTTTTCATGTGATCTGAGAAATTTTTTGCAGTGAAGCTTGCAGCCATTTCAAATTGAGTCATTTGGGATGCTTTATAACAAGCCTGAACATTTCTTAAAAGAATCAAAATTATATAAAAGCCCACAAAACTAATATACATTTTTAGTCTCTCAGGTCTAGCTTTGATTGATAAGGGACCATTTCTGAAAGCAAAGGAGGGACAGCAGTGGCCATGGGGTTTTCTGTGTTGTGAGCTTTTCTTTTCTCATTTGTGTTGCTCTGGTGGTGCTAGCTGGATAGAAAACTGCCTTAACCTGCAAAATGGGAATTCATGTGGGCTTGACACTGATGTCATACATCTATCCCACCCTTCCTCTGGGAGGAGTAAAGACTTCTCAAGGGATTTCTCTACTTCAGTGATCCCAGCCAGCCTGTGCAGCCTCGGGGGCTATTACAGAGTGGAATGGCTTAGAGTCAGTAGAGCAACCCTGGCTTAAAACCCATGTAACAAAGTGGAGGATCAGGCACACAGTGAGTGAATCATGCAGAGCACTGTTGACCCAAACAGAGGATGATGGCTTAGAACAAGTTCCTCAGAGACATTAAGTTATCCTTGGAAAGGCAGGTCTCAAAGCCAAGGTTTATACTTTCTTAATGGGTTTCATTAGGAAGAAAGGAAAGGAACTGGAAAAAAGATGTGTAGCTTAAAAGGGAACAGCTTCAGCACAGTCTAAAATTTGTTCCATTTTTCAATAAAAGAAGCCAGTCCTGCCTTGAAATTCATGTCCCTTCAAAGTTCAAGGAGGCCTGTATTGTTGGCCTGCTCAGTCAGAACGCTCCAGCCACTTATTGTATGTGGATTGCACTCCAGGGACTGACTGAAAAAATATGATTTAGTGAAAGCTTGTACCCAAAACACATCATTGGCCTCTGATCTCTGAACATTTAAATATTTCAAGCTTACAAGCGGACGCTGTCACGAGGACAGACCCTGATCCCTAGCTGATTCTAGAACATCTGTTGAGGCATTTACCAAGTTAATAGATTAGCTATGAGAATCAGGCAGGTGTTTTTCACCAAAGCCAGAAAACATCAAAATCAGATTGCCCTCCAAGTCTTTCAGCACAGGCAATCGAGTTAGAATGACTCATAGAGTCTAACAGATAATAAAACACACATAACATTTGCTTTAAGGTACAGGTGGGGATATTTTGTACTGCGCTTAGGAGAAAGAAAAACTAACTCTATTTGGGAATAGAGTAATTGAATACAGATGGGAGGAGGCAAATGAAAGAATTTAGCAAATATCTCAGTGGAATAGCTAATGGGAACGAGACAGAATAGGAAATTAAAAATTATTCGAAGCAGATGGACCATTCTTTGAGTTTTTTAAAATTTATTAGGGCTGCGAAAAAAATGTGTCTGTTTATTTTCCACGGCCATGAAATTAATGACTTGGTGAGTTGTGCTTGTGCAATTTTATGACTGCCATGTCATTTGTCATAATTTGGGTGCTGTTTGATATGGATTTATGAATATTTCCTCCCCCCAACATGATTTATGGGTGTTGGTCATATGTGAATTAGACTGTCACCTTTAGTATGAAAAAGTACAAATGACAGATTATAAAAAAAAAAAAAAAAAAAAAGTGCTCAAGTCCTTAGTGCTGGAAAGCATAGTTCACAATCCCCTCCTCTGCTTCTTCATTGGAAGTTTTTGTTTGGTGCTGACAATTAAATGTTTGGACTTGAGTCAAGCATATGGGAATATTGAGAGGGCTTGAATAGATCTGAACTCATCTGAACTTCACCTGTGAAACTCAGCTTGAGTCATCCTTTCCTTGTACTGTGCATTAAAAAAAAAAATACACACACACACACTCTACTTGCCAAAGGAACAACTGTACTGGAGCAGCAAGTTGGCCTGGCAAATCTGCTGTCTTGTTTCCAGTAGTGGCTAGCTCTGGGTGAAGCTTCCGTGAAAAGTGAAAATAATCTCACAAAATACGTCCAGTTATGCAGCACTGCATAGTTGAAGGAGTGAAGTTCAAGGACAACACAAAACAGTCTGGATTTCTGTAATAATAATAGTATCTTACGCTTAGATCCAAAGCAGTTTTATACTAACTGTTATCACTTCCACCAAAACTATTAGTATTTGCCATTTGTTTTGCAACATGTAGCAACAACATGCACCAGTTTAGGACAGGAAAAGAAGCACAGTTGCTCCTGGGTTTGAGTCACTTGACTTCAGGCCTATAACTGAGGCACCTAAGTTAGTACCTAATCAGCTGAGGCTCTCCCATTGATGCTGGAAAGGGATATGCACTTCCAGAGGGCAATTCAGCCCATATGTCTCCATCCGTTGACTATATAGGCAGACTAAAACAGTACCCCTTCCTAATTTCGCTCCCCAGTTTGGTGTAGAAAGTCATGCGGGAGGAATTAGAGCCCAGCATGGGATATAGCTTTAAAAAGAAGAAACAATAAAACAATACACCTTGTATGACAACAAAACTTTGCTGATCATCCTTCATGCTGAGCTAGCAAAGGTTTCCTTTACGGGGGATATGACTGGTTCATTCTACAGTTCTTGGACAACCATATGCTAAAGCCCATTTACTGAGGCCCAGACAACATTGCTTCTCCAGTGGGAGGCTGATAATTCTTAGTAGTAAGTAGTACGCACTTGTGGGGAAAGGATGGATTACTTTGCAGGGAGCCACCAGAGCAGTATTTGCATGTCTGGATAACACCTATTACCTCTAAGGGTAATTGATCTTTTTTTTTTGTAGATAGTCAAGCAAGAACCTGCATTAGCAAACCAGTGTCATGTCTGCTGTTGTGATGGTAGTTAAGATGCTTTGCAGTGGTGTTATGCAGCTTCACAGAAAAAAAATAAACCAGGATCACCTGTACTGCATTCAAGAGTGAGGTCCAGTGATCTTAGCTGACTTATCAGGAAATGTTCACAGCTATTAGAGAAAACTCATCAATTGCAGTATGTTGATATATATCAGAAATATCCCATTGCTTGGGCCAAAGAAAGAGGGTTTTGTTTTGGTTTGGTATTTTTTTCCACCTAGCGCATCTAACAAATTCATTCCCCAGGCTTCTAAGTTACTTCTATTGTGCAAAAGTAGCTGATTGTTAAGTTGTCTGGCAGTTCTAAAGTGAAAATTTTTCAGAATTCAGAAAACTAAAAAATTTCAGTTTCAGTCAAGTAAAATATTTTGCTTAAATGAAAATTAAATGCTCTGCTAGGGATTTACCTATGTTTAAGAAGTTTTTTTTGTTACTTGAAAAACATTTCCAAACAAGTTCCTTTTGAATTCTTTCAGAAATCTTTTTTAAAAATTGCCAAATGTGAATCATCTCAGTCCTTTTAAAATATTTTGAGTTTTGTTCCTTTATGGAACTAAGTGAGTGAAAATGAAGCAAACTTGCAGAACCTTTTGTTTCACCAAGCCTGTGTTCATTCCCCAAAATGTTTTGGTCAAAGCATTGAGCCTAGATTAATTCTCCTTGTTACTTCTCCCGCGTTAAATCCTTTTCTGTAAAAACAATTATACTAGGTTTGGGATGAAGAGAGGAGAGAATATCTGCTGTTGGACAAGAGTGGTGTTCTCACTGAGCTTAGATCAAAGCTGTTTTGACCATATCTGGCATTTAAAAGGCCAACCTGCTCATACCCTGTTACCGTAAAGAAATTTGCCAGGAAGGCAGGTGTCTAACTATACAGGCAATCAGATTACAGAGCAAAGTAATCATGATTTCTGATTTTGAGCATAGCTTGCCACATTAGCACATGTATTTTGGAAGAGAGGGAGAAGTAATCAGGGAAAGATAAGGACAAGGGTAGAGATTATTTGAGACAGTACGGTTCTAATAGGGTAGTAAATTTTATGTAGCTTTTATTAAGTATTTTGTTTCCTTTATGTTTAAAAAAAAAAAAAAAGTCAAAGCTATCTGAAAATGAGAAAATCCCTGAGTTTGCTTTCATTTGTTTTTAAGAGTTACTGAAATGTAGCAATATGTTTCTTGGGAGGCACCGTTTGCACACACATGTCTGCAACTCTGAGTCACAGCTGCAGAGTTTCTTTAAGGCATGCATGCTTGGCTTTGACATGCTGAGATTTATGGTGAGATTTAAGTTCTTGTACCAATGGTGACGTTTCCTGAATGGTTTTCATCCAGATGGTCTCTGAGAGGATAAGGTTTAACAAGATTTATTCACTGAGAGGGGGCAATGTGAATTAAAATTACAAGGGGTACTGTATATACACTACTTCTTTCCCATTCACTGCCTCACAAAACATAGAAAATCCTCCCTCCCTCTCCATTCCTCCTCCCCCCCACCCCCCGCCTTGAAGTTAAATGGAGTTGGGAGTTGGTTTTTTTTCAACATATAGTTCCACTCTGAGTGGATTAGGGCTCTGGCAAACAAGTGCTATTGATTTTGTTGGGGTGGAGGAAGGGGTTACCGCCCTTAATTTCTACACTGCCACTTTGCCATGGTCTTCCACCCTACTAGTGGAGGCAGCAGATGCAAGCAAGTGCCAGTTTATCAACTGTCATAGCTTGCAGACCGTTGGCAGTTAAAATTAATGTGCTGGCTCCAAGTTGGATGCATGAGGGCTGGACCATGTTGCTTTCTGATGGCTCTGTTTCAGCTTCTGGTGGGGGACTGCTGCAGACAGCTGGGAGAGGTAACCTCTTAAGCCATTACCACCAAATCCAGCACAACCTCTCTGACTGGGCTCCAAGTCTAGCCTTTGAGAGCTATTAGGTCTAACAGCACTGTTTGGGGTCCTGAGGCTGTATCTTCAATGGGTTGTAGGCACAGTTAAAATCAGTGGAGTGCCAGTGACTTATGCAGGCTGAGGATAGGCATGGTAATTCAAACTGTGATTGCTGAACCTAGATTTTCTGAAAGTTGCGTGTATTTTGCAAACAAAAGAACTGATGTTATTTCATATAAAAACCTTGTACGTTTTTATAAGGTTATTGAAACACAATGAAACAATTTTAAGCACTTGCTTAACTGCTGCAAGATAAGTGTCTTCACCAAAGAAAACTAAAAGGTATTGCTCCCATGCTTAAACTTAAACACTTTGTAAGCATTTTGTTGGACAGAGTCAGAAGATTTATTGTTTTCTGGGTTTGTCTTTTAACAATACTAGTAAGTCACTATGGAAGTTCTAGTACTATAGGTTTATTCAAGTTCTGCTTTAAAAAAAAAAAGTGGTTAGTAATAAAAGATCAGTATATTTTATCCGTTTGTTGTTTTCCTCATGTGCAGGCTGATCCCACCCCACCCCATATCTTGAAGTATTGAAAGTATCTTAGCTGTTAATAATTTGTCATCTTTAGCAGGATCAACACATTTCAGTTTTAATATTTTTGAATCAAGCCAAAATGCCAGTGACAGAAGGCAACAAGTTCATCCTAGAGGAGCATTTATAGAAAAATACTTTGTCCTGCTTGATAACCAGAAAAAACACTTTTGCCAGCATGTTACATTTAGGATTTTGAGCATGTTCAAGGGGGCTTTTATTATTATTATTTTGCTTTGCTACTTCATATTATTTGGAAAAGTATCTTTCATGCATTGCCTGCTGCCAGCTGAGCTCTAACAGACAAGATCATCACAATCAGTGACTGGTCTTGAGTCCTTCAGTTTTTGAGTTGTCAACTTGTGATTCTTTTATTTTTGAAAGGTAGCTGCTCAGCATTTCATAAAATCATCTGCACTTTATATTGTCTCAATTTCATCAGCCTCAAGTACTGAAAATCACCAATGGCTTTGAAATCTTGGGCTGGGTGAACAACACCTTTTTAAAACTACAGAAAATAACAAGTGAGAAGACTTTGTGGTTGTTCTTTATGGCTATGAATGGACAGTCTGAGTAAAATATAAAAGGGTTAATAATTGTAATGAAATAGGCCTCATTGTATTGTTGCAAGTTAAAAATATGCCTCTTGCTGCAGGGCTTGCATTAATATTGTTTGAGAGACGTAGCATCAATGTACTGTAATAGATTTTTATTAATAGGCTAGCACAGTCATCAGTCTCTGAGTTGGTGTGAAGGCTGAATACAGTGAACATGAACATCTTGACAAGCAAGTAACAAAATCTATCAATCACTTGCAGAATGAAGATGCTGTGATAATTATGTTTACAGTGGTAATAAAATATAGATAAAGTGTTCAAACCCATGGAAATTTTAGGGTCCATAGTGAATATCCTATAAAAGATGGCATCACCATAAATTCACCTAGCTGCGTAGACTGAGATCATTATTCTCTTGACCCATCTTGCTATTTTTAGAATAAATTTCATGCATTTTTCATTCAGTGCTGTTCAATTGTAAAATCATTCCAAAGCTAAAGGCCTAGGTTGCATTCTTTTCTTGCTGTAATCATGAGCAAGGATATTCGGTGCCCTTCCTGTTGATGGTGCTGATGCCCTCAGAACAGCAGCGTGGTGGCATTTTCTAATTTGTGTTAGTCACTTTTTCTTTCCAGTATTGGCCAGATAAAGAAAGGGACATGTTCTGCTCCCTTTTATGCTGCTTTGTCTGGGTGGTTGACTCCATTTATTTCAGTGGAATTACTCTATGGTATAAGGAAAAACAAACTTCCTGGTTTAGTGGCTTCTGGTGTCAATGAGTCAAAGTCTCCTAGACTGAGAAATGATCCATCATGTGATTGCCGGGAAGAAAAAGGTCCTGATTTTTTTTTTTTTTCTGTCCTAGGGCCATGTCCCTGGCAGGACAAAGAAGCCTTATGTAGTGGGAATCCGTTGCATTTACATCAAGTTTCAATCTCCTTATAATAGCAGGTTAATCTATACTTTAGCATAAGGAAGAACATGGCCTAGTCTGAGTCACCAATCTGCCCCACACTAGACAACATCTGAGTTTTTTTAATTTTTATTTTAATTTTAATTTTTTAATTTTATTTTTAACAGAAAATTAATAAACTCAGTTCCTGAAAAAGGTGCTAGTTTGACAGTCCACAATACTGATGTCTTTGTGCTCGACCGTAGCACAGCCCTGCTCAGGCAGCAGCAGAGAAGGCTTCTCTTGCCAATGTGCCTCCACCCTGGCCTGTAGGGGGGGGAGAGGTAACTTTGCTTCCCATGCTTCATTTAATTCTTGGCTCTGTCTGCTGAGAATGGCAACGGAGTTGCCAGTTGTGGCATGCACATTTGTTGCTAGGAAGTGAGCCAGAACCACCAATCCATTTTGCATAGACACTGAACAGCAATGTAAATGCTTCTTGTTCATTACTAACCTAAGCCGGATTTGAACTGAAGACTTGGAGGTGAAAGACTGTCTCCCATTCCTTAATCCCTTTAGGATTTCAGTCTGCCTCATAAAATTTTCTAAAAACAAATGTAAACCTTGTGTATAAAATGAAATCCAGGAGAGAAAAGAAAATCCAGAGTGAAGACTGAGTCTGTTTTCTTCTTCAGCAAGCTTCTTTGCTAGTAGTGACCCTGGAAAATTGTTCTCTGATTATTCTCTTGAGAGACTGCTCTAATTTCTTGCTGCTGTAGATGGCCATATGATCAATTGTCATCAGTCACTGCCTGATGATGGGTCATTACTTAACAGTGCATAGTTGGGGGAAAAACACATGCGACTTCCATTAGGAGGCAGAGTGCACCTACATCAAATATGAAGTATACAGTAAGTTCTCATTAGTAACATTTCAAGACTGTCCTCCCAAAGTTCTTAGCACAGAAGCTGCCTTCACAGTGGAAGAACTGAAATGAAAAAAGATTTGCAGCTTACAGTCAGGAAAATAATTATTCCCATAAGCAAAAAAATCTGATATTTAGTTGAGCATTTCAGTAGCAGAGATTGGTTTTATTGAGAAAGAAAGGTAAAGCTTATTCTCTTCTGTTCTTTGCTTCAGGACCTCCTAGCTTGAGAGAGCTTTTGTATTTTAATTAATTCATTTAATTAAATTAAGTTACAGCCAGTATAAATACTCCCTTCTTGTTCTATTTCAAAGTTAAGAATGCATGTATGGCACCATGGAAAATGCTGCATCTCATGGGTACTGTATTGGTCAGGAAGTCTGGATGTCTTCAAGAACATAGAGAATAGTTTTAGTGAAATTTTAAAATAGATTTATTTCATATTTTCTGAACATCCTAGCAGCAATTCAAATCAAACAGCCCTTCATCTGAGCAAACTACTGAGAATTAAACAATGAAAGCAAGCACACCCATGCTATGCTGAGTGATCTTTTGAACAGATTCTGCAAGGACAGCCTCTTTCCTACAAAGGTGAAGATAGTGTCTGTCTAAATCACAAGGATATTCATTTAGGCTTTCAAAACAAAATCTGGTAGACCAAAAAGAAGAAGAAGGTTAGAAAGAGGTGAAGTTGGAAGAAGCAGTTGGCTCTTTGGTCCCAGCAAATGGAGGGTGTTGATATATGTAGAGATAGGATTGGATGAGATTCAGTGTCACCTAATCACATTGCTGTTGTAAATTAATAGATGTACCCATAGGTGTTCTGCGAGTAGGATTGGTTTCCATGCTTTCCCGCTGCTTCCCCAAAGTCCCATGTCTGTGTGGAAGACCTCTTAAGAAGTCTGAAGAGAAGCAAAGAAAAAGGAAATTTCATCCTCCAACTAGTGCTTGTTGGTATCTTCTGTGCAAGCTGCCAGTAAGGGCATTGGTGTGTAATGACAGGTATAGATTCTTATCCGTTAAGGAACTGAGGGTAGAGCTTTTTTTTTATGTGACACACCACGTAAAAATGTACAGATTACTGGAATAACTGCATTTGAAATGAATCTCAGACCACTTATTTTTAATCATGTCAAAGTCAGTGTTGAGATCCTGTAGACATGGAAGGGAGTGGTCAGCTCAGCCCTCATGTTGTCCTCGTGTGCAGGTGGGACCATGCTTTGGTGCAGGGAGAAGGCTGCAGTTCAGAAGCTTTAAATTAACTAGCTTGGTTGACTTAAGTTGCTCAGCTGTGACAGTCCTTATCCAAGACCCCACTGAAGCCTGCACTGCTCTCAGTATTTGAGCTAGCTGGTTTAAGCTACTTGGAGTATGTCCCCACCTCTGGATTACAATGGAAATTATTGCAATGAATCACAACTGCAAACATTTTGCTTGAAGCATTTATCAGCTGAGCTTTGGCCTGCTTCCTGATCACAAATTGGCCCTGGATGGTTACTTGTAATATGCTGTTTAACACTAGAATGTACATTTTGGGAAAGGATCTCTTTCAGAAATATCATTGTCTCTACACCTTCTAGCTTAATGCACTGTGCTCACTCATCTATATTTGTTAAGTTGTATGGGTTTAGATGAGGAATTTTATAGAGGAAGTTTGAGCTGCAATCCTGCTGAAATGTAGGGAGAGCTCAGTACCTCCTTCCTTTATGTTATAAAGCTGTGGGTAAAAAGCCCTTCACAAATTGTTCTGTTTGAAGTCATTTAGGGCTACATAGATGCCAGGTGGAGTTACCAAGGGTCTCTGAGGCAGTCAGAGGCCTGATGTCCCCTGAAAGTCAATAGGATGTAGGCTCTTTTCTGTATTCTCCAGTTACTACATTGTTTCTTCAGACACTGAAGCTTGTTTGTAAATCTCACCACTAGTATTCCTGAAAATCCTACACTTTAGCTGGTGTGCTTCTCCTGTGGATTAACATAACCACCTCATTGCCCAGCTATAACTAAAGCAAGACTGCAGTGTTACTAATGTGTATTCCTCTCTGGCACCATCTAGTGACTCCATAACTAGGCTTCCAACCACTGCTGTCTTCCCATTGGAAAATAAGATGTGTTTTCCTTTGGCAATAGCTTAAAATTCAGTTCAGTGCAGATGCCGCTCTCATGAAATGAACTCACCTTAGAGCAATGGTTGCAAAGCCTTTTGGGAGAAAGCTTTGTAGTATGGCTCTTGTACTAACAGTTTAGATTTGTAATTCAAGGTGCAAAACTGCCAAAGCACATAAAAAATAATGTGAAGATCTTGTTATAGATATTTTGTTACAGTAAGAATCAAGAATGGGTATGTGTGTGTGTCTGTGTCTGTTTTAAGACTGTCATAGTGTTTGAGCATCTTTTCTAGTCCTAATAAAATAGCTGAGAATGAAATGAGTATACTTAAATTATAGAATGATTCAGGGCATCATGTTGTTAATAATGTAGAGAAATGAGATATAAAAGCTTTTACTCAAGCATACCCTAAAGCAAATTTAAGTACAGCACACAGCCATGATGCTGATTGTTTTCACAGGTGTTGGCACCATATGAATTAAATGAAGAAAAAAATGGTGAAACATTTATGACTCATTAGAATTATGTGGTTTTCTATCCTGTCCTAACAACTGAAAAAAGGTGTAATTTACATTTGCAGCCAAATGGCGTGAAGTAACATTATACTTTACCAACATGAAAAGAGGAGACTTCCAGATGACTACTATTCTGAACTTCTCTAGCTCTCAAATCCTGGATTTTCAGTTTTTCATGTGGACTTTTGAGAGCTAAAATTATTGCCCCATAAAAAAAACCCAAAAAGGAAAATGGTAACTTTGAATCTATACAACATGTGGTTTCAAGGAGCTAAGTGCCGTTCACTACATGTAACACCTTTACAATCAGAATATGTCTCCTTTTCATCAAACAATACACTTGATAGATCCAAAGAGAGCCACTTCCGTGTTTTTTTAATAAATAAATCTTTGCATCCTCCTTTTCCTCTCTCCTTTTCAGAGTTTAATTTTTTTTCTATCAGAACTGTTTTGTTGTAGATCTTAAATATTTACATGAAGGAGGTATCTTGACAGGCTGATCTATAGCAGGAAAGCAACAAATAAACAAATCCATGTCTACAGTATTTTAGATTCTGGTTTCCTGAGCTGCTAAGTGTTTATTTTTCCTATTGTAAAAACCTGCATTGAAATACACTCAAAATGGAGTTCACATGGCAGCTTTCAGGCAACATCTAATGTTTTAACAAAGCCGTAATACAAGCCTCAGCTTCCCATACGCTGCATAGTTGGCTAAAAAAGAAAGCAGCTGATTTATCAGAGCCTCTGTGCTGTGGATGAGCCTTCAGAAAAAGAACATGTCGTACTTTGCAACTGAGACTTTTTTGCAAACACCTAATAAACCAGAAAAAGAAAGTTTTACTGGGCTTCATGAGCACATTTTTCTCCTCTCACTAGAGCAGCGAACCTAGTTTGTAATCCTACTTTCATTTATTTCATCCTCCCCTGAAATTTCTCATAGCACAAACTCGCTCAATTCTGGCTGGCTAATTTGCGTCTCATGGCCTGCAGTATCTCTTTAGGAGGTGAACTATTAAAAATACATTAGCCTGGTGTGGATGGTAATGGGCCAAATGCTGCTGGTTTTGAAGGCAATCTGGGAAGCCTCGTGCTCTCTCTGACTCTTGATAGCTGTGCAAGCAAGTTGTTTGCTTTTGCTGTCCTTGGACTTTAAAAGTTCTAGCAGCAGATGTAGGCGAGATGATTGTTCTTCTGAAAGTCTGGATTGAGAAAAGCACTTTTCTTCCCTTCCAAGCTTGCTCTAATCTTTAACGTTACCCTTATTTCTGTTCTGCCAGAACTGTGTCCTATTAGCATCCAAAAATGTTACACATAACTTTGGCTTGCTTACAGAAGATGATCCAACCACTAACATTTGCCTTCTGTAGCTGAATGCTGAAAGAAAAAATAATCCACATTTGAAATGTGAGACTTTGCTGCTGTCAGTTTCTGGAGCTGATTATTAGGGCTGCGATTTTTATCTACTCGCTTGTACAGTAATTAAAAGCAATTCCCTCATCAGTTATCATCCTGTGAAGCCAGCTTTTAAGCAGTGCTTGATGTACAGTTTATTAACCTAAGCCCACGTTGAAGGAAAGGTGACATAGTTTAAAAAGTAAGAATGAACACATCTGCTCTGAAACAAAGAGCTGAATGCAAAATAGATGCTTATTGTTAAACTAGCAAAAATGACGATGTGATTTTAATTGGCAAAGTAGGAGTAATCGCCTGGCTTGGGCCAGGTGTACACTTTCATTCTGTCCACTCCCATCTGTGTCCTTTTTACGTGGATTATTTTCTGTGTGGATGTATCCTGTCATGATGGAGTAGGTGGTTAAAGACTTAAGGAGTAAATCAGGGAATCGGTTACTGTGGCATGCTGAAGAGGAAGAGCTATTCAGCTGCCTGACAACCTTTGCCACACCTTCTAGCAGGTATTGGTGAGCACAAATTCTTATCAGTGTCAGCTCCAAATCCAAGACACTTGATATTAACTGAATACTGTGCCTCTAGCCACCAACGTCGTAGCTGAGGACATCTTTACTGCAGGAAAGAGATGTCAAGTAATAGGCAATGAAGATCATGATATTTACCTGTGATAACTTTTTGAGATGGGTGCTGGAGGCAAAACTTTAGGCTGAATGAAGGCAAACTGAAAGTGAGCCTAACTATGGATCTATCACACTGGACTTTTCTTGACCACTGAAAATGATGTGGCATCTTGTGAGAATGCCCAAAGATTAGAAAAACCAGGCATTTAGAGAAGAAAATTGAAAGTGGAGCAGAAGTCCCTAAAGCATTACACACTTGCAGAGCACCTAAAGTGGCAATGTAGGGGTGCCTGAGAAAGGGGAGTAGAAACAGCTCTGGTGTAAAGATGCAGACTGCAGCATTTACTGATGGAGACCTGGTATACGTGGAAAGGGGAAACAATGAGGTGAAAAGTTACTGCTGACTCTGCTCCTTCAAACGGAGCATTCAGGGCAGTCCAACAGAACAGCATGGTGTGTGACCAGCAGTAAAGCAATTTGCAATCCATGGTCAGCCAGAGAGAAAGCACTAAGTGCCACAGGAGGTTGTGCCCACCCCCAGCCACACTAGGAAGTGAATGAAGAACTGCATGGATTCTGTTTTAAATGGAACTGAACAGTAATCCCAGGAGATTTAAGAGCTGAGATCATGCAGTGGATACATATTTCACACCTGGGGATAGAGACATGCCTGAGATGAGCCAGGAAATGTATCTACAGGCCAGGCATGAATACCCAGTTGAAAGCATACACGGAACAGTGCAAGCTGTGCAAAGAATATAGTGATTGACAAGAAACGCTTCATGAAATCCCAGCCCAGCCCTGGGAAAAGGTCAGAACAGACTTGTTAATTTCTAATGAAAGAAACTTTATGGCCGCAGTAGATTACTAACCCAGTTTTTGGAAGGTGCATGGACAAGAACAATGACCAGAAAACTGCAGGCATGGATTTTTGAGATGTGCTATATCTCACTCACTGGGACTGAGAGGTTCCTGATATCCTTTATTTAAGCATTTGAATATTTTGGTGCCTTTAAAAACTGCTGTGTAAGATTTATATCCCTGAAAATACACAACAGAATAGGAAGATGGCATCAGCCTTGACGGCAGCCAAGAAACTGATGGCAGTGTTAGATAAATAATAAGGGTGTTTGGCCTGGTTATTCTGAACCTCATAAATGCTAAATGCTCCCGTAGTTTAAATAGAGACGTGTACTCAGACACTGGCCTTGCAGTCTACTAAAGCCTGGGGCAAAAACAATTGATATTTTTTCTTTGCAGTTCTTAGGAAAGTAAGCAAGTGCAAAGGACCTAAATCCCAGTGGTTACTATATGCGGGAAGGTATGTATGAAATTAGCCATGAAGTTACTATGAAAAGTAACAGCAAAAAAGTTGTTATTGGGTACAGGATGTGAAATGAGTAGAACAAGCAGGAAAAATGAAACTTGAGACACCATGCTGTGACTGGAATCAAAGATAGCACCAGGAGATCGTAGTCTGTTAGGCTAAGGTAAGCAAGACAAAAAGGACATGAATTGTGTGATCAACACAGAGGATCAATGTGACTGAGGTTTTTGAGTGCCCTCAACAATAACAGAAAGCAGGGAAGTTGAACAGTGCAGAGAGAACTTGGTGGCTTCATCATTGGTATCCAGCGTTGTTTTGGCTATTACAGAGTAGCCTGCCTGGCATCCATTTGCTGCCCTGGTGGAGTGTCAGTCTGCTTTAGGTCCTGCGTCATATCTGCTATTCCCGTGCAGATGTCCTGGATGCCTTAGGGCCTCTCAAATGGCACTGGGCACCTGTGCATTGGACAGAGGAATCCTGGCCTTCGCTTTACGAAGCAGCATGGTCTTGAAGGGCCACAACAGTGTGGTAATAGCCACAGCCAAGTATGGTAGCGATGAGCAAGTTGGAGAAATCTTTAAACAGGTAAGTCTGTGCAATGATTATTTTCAGCTTGGGCCTTTTAAGGCTGGCTGTGGGCTTAGTTCTGCAGCTTCCTACCTTGGCTGAGAATGAATCGCCTGTGGGGAGTTGTAATTCCCAGAGCAGATGGGAGCTGTCGGGTTCACAGTCAGAAATGATGGAAAGGGATACAATGTATAACAGCTCCCTTTGGGCAGGAGAGATCGGGGGGGACAGGTGGGTCTCTCCAGCCAAGGAGAGGATATCACAGATAAAGATGCTTTAGGAAGATGCTTTAACAGGCAGTCAGGTGTGTATGTCAAATACCCAGAGGAGAAAGCAATTAAAAGAGCTTTAGTTGATTAAAAAAAAAAAAAAATTAAGAAAATGGAGTTAGTCTGAGAATGAACTTAATCACCAAGGTGCTCTTGAAGTTTATTGGACCACCTAGAGGTGCAATATCCTAGACAGGCAATGAGTTCTCAGAAATACCCTTCATCTAATCTTTTTTTTATTATTTTTCCCTACCCTAGAAAGATTGAAGTGTTTTGGTTTGGTTTGGTTTGGTTGGAAGACTGAACTAGCTTGCCAGAGGGAATTCGGAGGAAACCAGAACATTTTCCCAAAGACAAGGTAAGGCCCAGCCACACCTTGCAACATCAAATCTTTAATCATGTACCTGCCTGTGTAGCAGCAGCAATATTCAGTGTTTCCGTAACATCGTTCATGCAAGAATTTCAAAGCACTTTATAAGCACTAATTAATCAAACCTCACAAACACTCAACAAGCAGCAACTTTGCCCACCAATGAAGCATAATCACTTCTAAAATGGAACATGATGGCAGTTTGATATCACATAACGTGACGCAACAGGTCAAGGCAAGTAGAACAGGAGCAATTGAGGGCACTTGGGAAGTATCCATCCTTAAACAGCTTTGTAGATACAGTGCTTGTTACACTGGATATGCTTTGTGGAAATATTTGGTAAAAATATCTTTGTGAAAAAGCAGTTTCTGTATTGCACCCAAAAGAACAATTTGAAATATATTTTTAAATTCCTAGCAGAGCTCCTAATGCTGAAGGCAAATATCTACACTTTGCGGGGGCAATCTGTCAGAGTGCTTTCCTCTCATTGTGGGACCTCTTGTTTCCATCTCTCTAGCCAGTGGTACCTGCAGTCCTAGAGATCATGAAATAAACCATTCCTGTGTGGTTCTTGACCCCCAGGTGCTGCTAGCTGAGGTTCCCCAGTGGAGAAGCAAGCTGGGTTAGAGACTGTAGGCTCTGCCTTCAGTTTCTATGTTTTGAGGGGCAACCTGGGCCACATTTAGAACTTTACGCCCCCGATGGGTCTCTCAAAGCTGTGATCCCCAGCCACGAAACCTGCTCCGGTGCAGAAGCCACAGGGGCTAAATTAGGGCCTTCTCCTGGCCCAGTTAAAGCTGTCAACATTCCAGTTGACTACAATGGGAGAAAGACTGGGCTGGCCCAGTTTCTTTATATTTCTGCCAATCCGATCTTGAGGGGCAGACTAATTCAGATGTGTATATGTTGCTAATGCTGTGAGCGTGTATCTTCCCAATTAAGCATATGTTGAACAACCTTGAGCTTTTCCTGTCTATAGGCAAAATATCCCTGTAGTTTAGGTCTCCTATCCCATCACTTCTCATCTTTTTTGGAAGCAAATGGGGGACAGATTTTTTTTTTTTAATTTTTTTTTTTCATCAGACAATAAAATTATATTGTACTTGTGTAAAACAATGTGCAAACCATTAAGTAGAATAATGAAACGCTGTAAGTTAAAACAATAAGCTTGGATGATTTAAACTTTGCTGCATTTTAAACGTGCAATATGTTTGCAAGAATGAATTGGTCTTTGGGGTTGAATAAATAGTACTGATATCCAGCCCATTTTGGAAAGAACAAGTAATACCTAGGAACATAATTTAAACGGCTGTTGTAATTAGCTGGTCATTTCACATTACTAGAGTTCTGGTCTTGTTGTTTGGCTTTATAAATGACCCATGTAGTTGTCTTCTAATTATACATGACATATTTAAAAAAAAAAACAACAAAAAACACCAAACTGTTTGGATGAGAATCTTTCCTTTGGCAGAATAGCGAAGAGTAAATTATTTAGATGGATTACGTGGCACACTCCCCATTAATATGACTTTGCAAACTTATTTAAAAACCCAAGATCTGGAGGCTCCTTTAACCATACCTTCAGGATATCATAATTCTCCCTGGCTTCACTTCCTGAACATGAAGCAACACAGTATTTTCAGTCAAACTTCATCTCACCATACATCTAACTGATAAATAATGGATATTACTGCAAATGCAAAAAGATGTCTTTGTTCCTGATTATGGTAGAAACTGTAGAAGCAGAAACTCTGTTACAGAAATTCAGTCAAACTTGTAGGACTAAATTGAGAAGCTAGGAGGACTGGATTTTTCCTTGGGACTTGTCTTCTGTCTGTAGCATAGGGTATGAAATGACTTTCACACTGGGTCAACCATACACCATGCTTATATTGAGATGGAAATCAGGAATGTCTTAAGGCTGCTCTCACTTACGATCGCTTTCTTAACACCCTCAAGAAATCATTTCAGTTCCCTGGGATCAGGGAAAGAGAGTTGTTCCCTTATAACTTCACCTGTAGCAGATTAATAAGTGATGTGCTGTAGAGGAAGGCATTGTAAAACTGCCATGGTTTTTTTTTTTTCATTTTTGTTTTCCAAATCCAGCATTCTACCAACTGAGCATGAAGGTACGGGTACTTGGTTAAACTGACTTTTTGTCTATTTCATTCTTGTCAATTGTGGAAAAGCAGCTACTGTGGGAGGTCAGCATCTGGCCCCAAATTTGTGTTCTGTGCAATAGAGTGAGGATTCTTTAGTAGGCTTAATTATGTCATTAGTATCGGCATGTCTGCAAATGCAACACCTCAGTGAAATAATTTCTAGGGAGATTCTAGACTGTGAATCATGGTGCTCTATTGTGAAATTTTGGCTGAAGTAGCTGTCATGTAAAAGGCTGTCTGAAAATATAGATTTCAGCCCTCTAACTAGCCCCTTTTTACCAACCTAAAAATTAAGAAAGTAGTCTTTCATGTATTTACCTCTTTTTGTTATTCTCTTGGCTTTACAACTCGATTGAAAATCTACACTAATTATAGATTTGCTGCAATAAACATTGTGTCTATTCATATACGTACACTAGAAATTAAAAGTTGGGGGTGAGAAATGAAAAATTCATAGCCTTGGATGTCGAGAAAGTCAGACCCGCTGTCTCCCCTTGAAGTCACCTAGGTGAGGCTTTTTGACATAATGGAAGCATCAATGAACTGCTCTTGATTAAAAGTTTGACAGGTTGATGCTACCCCCCTGAACAGGAAGACTGGGGTTGAAAGAAAATTTTAATACAAACAGAATTTCATTAATACCACAGTTTGCTATAATGGGGGGCTTTTTTTTTCCCCCACTGTTATTTTTGCTTAGATGGTGTCATTACCTTTTAAAGGGGAAAGACACTATGGTTAAGCTTTGTCTCGGAAACAATGTCATACTAATGGAATGGGAGCTTTCAAGTAAAATCTGAAACGAACTGCCTGGAACAGTTCTGATTCTCCAGGCACAAAGAAAACCCATTTTAATAGGGTTGTTCCTTTAAATGCAGGCTCTCTTCATCGAGCCAACATTTATTTTGTAGAGAGAGTACAGAAATTCATTAAACAATATAAAATAATCAATATAAACAGAATATCAGAATGGCCTTACATCTCCCAAGATCCAAAAATATAGCCTCACTTCACTTTATTTACCTTCTGAGAGCTTTTTTTCTAATGTGGTAACTGTTAGACTCTATCTGCTCTGCTCAGTGTTAGGGCTGTCATGATGAAAGTGCATAAGCAATATAAATAATAGTTGCTGGCACATGAAAGGAACTCTGAGTGGATTGTTCTTTTGGAATCTAACCGTCAGGGGTTTTGTTTGACTCTCAGGGATTTTTTTTTTTTTTATTATTTTTTATGTTTAATCCAAAATTCTTATAATCTTAAATTGATTATTTGAAAAAACATCATTCTTTTAATATTTACACTGCAATTTAGTATTTATAGCTTGATGCCAGGCAATTCTTATACAATTTAGTAAATATTTATTAAATCAGATTTGTCTTTAAAGACTTATAGTTTTGTAACCACTCTCTAGCACTAATACTCTTTGAAGCGGAACGTCAGCCTGCGCAAGTCAGTTTCTATATTGTCTTTCCATTCCTTGTCTGCAGTGATCTTTCTTGACTTCTTTTCACTGCTGAATAGTTAAATAGTTTAATCTCTTTCAGATCTTTGATACTATCAGGTTATATAACCTCCCACTCCATTCTCACTCATCATCTCTGAAATGTAATATTTGCACGTAGATTTTTGACTTCTCATTTGAGATTTGTAGAGGCCTTTAAAGCATTGTTTGAAC
This sequence comes from Pelecanus crispus, assembly GCF_030463565.1. Classification (NCBI taxonomy): domain Eukaryota; kingdom Metazoa; phylum Chordata; class Aves; order Pelecaniformes; family Pelecanidae; genus Pelecanus; species Pelecanus crispus. Next base: position 25,734,429 of record NC_134652.1, read on the forward strand.
CCACAACATCTCTCCTTATGATGCATTTTTAATTTCTCATTTACAGGCAAGTAAATTGACTTACTGCGAGCTTACAGTCAATATTTCCCTGCTATCACTTAATTGCAAGTGTTCAGTTTTTAGATGCATGGCTTGAGACATTTACCACCTTACTTGCAGACTCATTCTAGCTCTTTTTTGAAGATGATGAATGTTGAAGTACTGACTCACAGTGGAAAGCAGACAGTGTACATCTTCTCAGTTTGGAAACCTAAAACCGAGCCATCTAAATCAATGAACTTGATACAATGCTATAAACAGCTTACCCAGTCACCAACAGAGTCAGTAATAGAACTTGGGCATCTGCTTCACATTTTCTTGTTCTCCTGCTATGCCATTCCTCTCTCCTTAAAGCATCAGTGACAAATTAAGTAAAAGTGGACATGTGAGGAGTATGGGGGAAAGAATGTTGAAAACAGAGCAATTCAGAGCATTTTATCCTTTCTATCCAAGTCAATGGCAGGTGTTCTACATCCTATTACAGCCTTGACAGTGTGTTATGTTGCATCATTTCAGCATACTTGCTTTTGGACTGGATGACTAAATGTCAGTTCAGATAGCAGTTATCCAATCTAAATGAACCACAGTTGGATGGCAGCAGGTGAACAGAGGAGTGTCCAATTCAGGAGCCTACCCTACCGCTCCATACATGGAAGGCTGCAGATATACCAGACTTTGTTAGTGGAAAGAAGCAGATGTAAACTAGGAAATATTTTCCTGTGATTTTACAGTTCTTTCATGATTGATTATGGGTCTACACATGATGGAGAAGAGAGCTTTTCAGAATAAATATGAACAGTTCTGATTATCTGTCTTCCCATTTATTGACACAAAATGGGCAATAGACAACGTGTTATAAGCAAAAAATGTTTCACTACGTTAGGAACTGTTTCCTTGCTAAAACACCCATGAAATCAGTCTCTTGACATATTCCACAGCAAGTTAATCTGATCGTGATTGGCTCTGAGTGAAATGGAAATGAGAAAATTCCAATAAGCATGTGAACATACAAACTGATTTTCAACCCATTTTAAACACAGGTTGGCTGAAGACATTGCTTGTATAGGCCAGTAAGTGAAAAGCTGAAGTGCATCTGAATGTAAAAGCCAAAATCAATTTGATTTTAAATGATTTTCAACTGATTTTAAAAAGCAATGGTGTGGAACTTATGTGTAGGGTTAAAAGGTTTCAATTTTATTCCCTTCAGACTAAAGCAAGCTTATTTTTTTTCCTTTATTCAATTTGTTATTTTTTTATCTCACTACTGTTTTCAGGGGCCTGTATATCATTTTACTGGGTTTAGTCAGAATGATTGGACCAACAATGCAAAGTATTTTTATACACAGAACTGAACACCAGATGGGACTCCGTGAATATTATATTATTCATGGCCATTGAATTAGAGATGCTTTAAAAAAAAAAAATTACCTAGTCTACTGTTGTATGGCCTCAGCTTTATTCTAGCTGCAGGTTTCTTTTAGCTACTTTCATTGAGTAACGCAATGGACTCTGATCAAAATCCCCTTTGAAAATAGCAAGACCTCTTCCTGTTGAACTCAGTAGGCTGCTGGTCAGACTGTTGTTACCATTCATTCACTGAGCAAAAGGATTTTGTGATACAGGATCCATAATGAGTCTGAAGAAATCTGGATTCAATTTTTGTCCTTGTTTTGCCTAGTCTTGGCAATCTTGGGCAAAACATTTGTTTTCTCTCAGCTTTTGTTTCCTAAACTATAGAGTAAGAGTAATATTTTTTTCTTTTTTTTTCATATTTTGTTATCTGTCAATTTAGACTTTACTGGTTTTGGATAGGGGGTTGATTTTTATTGCATGGGCAGCAGCAGCAACCCCTGGTTATCCCATTTGAAAAGTGGGTGGTAGCTTCTTACAGTACTTGGAATACTGTGGTGCTTATTAACCTGGAACTCCAGAAATACTTTAATCAAAGGGTGACAGGGAAACATAAGGTACTACAGCTCCTCATGTTGGAAGGACAGACACTAGCCAGGGAATTCAAATTGTTCTAAGCAATTGCTGCTTGTGCTTTGGAAGATGCTTCTCAATACAGATATGATAAGGACCCAGAATTGTGGTCAAACACCAATTGAAATTATGTGGAGAGTTATTGCTCAACAGAGCCAAGCAGGATTTAAATGAGTTTAAATTGGAGCATAATAGAGCTTGCTGAAATCTTTGCACAAATATCCATGATTAAGGATGGTGACAAATGTGTCTGTGTTATTAATTGTAGAATCCCATATCATAAAGCATTCAAAAAACATAATCCATTTGTCTGGCAGTATTTTAAATGTGGAGTAAACAAGCTAATTTCTGGGCCTTCTTTACATCACTGTAAGTCGAAGTAGAATTTTCTCCAGAAATTAGACTGTGTAAGTGTCATGAGATCATTTGTATCCTCTCTTTCCCTCTCTCCCAGTCTTTCTCTCTGCATTCCAGTCCTTATGGCTTTCTACCCTATGATTTAGTTTTCTGTTTGTATTTATAAGGGGGGTTTATCACTAATGTTTTTGCACAGTGTAATTAAAAAAATCTTCCTTACTGAATGCAAGGACTCTCAGTCAGTTCCCTGTATTTGATACACCCCTTATAAAGCAATGTGATAAATCTTATGTATGAAAAGAGATGAAGCATAAGGCCTTCAGACAGGGTAAATTTAAAGTTAGACCCTTATTTCCATATTTATCTATTTTTCAGTGAAAGTGCTTAAGTTCTTGGCATTTGGAACCAATGTAAGTATCTGAGGGTCTGAAGTCTCAGTCAATGCATTTATCCCTTCACTTCCATTTAAAGATCCTTCGTAGTACAAAATGTCAGTTTTCCAATCTGCATATTTACTCACTTTGTACTTTTTACTACTGTTTTAAACTATTCATTATTTTGAAAGCTTCTGTTTCTGCAACAGTAAAAACTTAGTTATATAAATAGGCTACTAAAATGTCCGTTTAGCTAATCCAGCTTCCTTAGAGTAATATAGTCACATTAGTACTTTCATAATTTCCTTTTTGAAAACATTCAAACTATTCTGAAAAAAATATTTGCCAAGCTGAAATTTCTCAATAATTTGGTGCAAAACCTTTAGTTGGTGGAAATGCTCTGAAGATTTTATGCACGTGTGTTTTTGTGTGCCAAAATACTGCTATTAAGTTCATGAACAGTTATAGGGATTGGGTTTTTTCACTTCTGTATGCCTACAAAGATTCACAATTGCAAAAAATTATGGGACAATACTGAGTATGAAGTGTATGATATGAATCTATAACAGGTTCACATCTTGAAAATTATACGCGTTTCTTGTCCTCAACTCAAAAAGACCCTGCATACAAGATTTAGAAAAGGTAACAGCAGTGATCCCATTTCTGGAAAGGTTTCCATATGAGAAGAGGCCAAGTAGAATGAGCTTAGGAAAGAGGTCCAAGGGCTGCATAATCCCTCTTGGTAGAATCTTAAATTGTATGAAGAAGTAATAGGGAATGCTTATTCTCTATTTCTTAAAATTGTAATAGTGCTTAAACAAATGGAAGTGCTGTTCCACATAAAAAACATTAATAAACTGTGGAACTCTTTGCCACAGGATGTCATAAAAGCCAAAGTATAATTAGATTAAGAAAGCAATTATCTAGATTTGTGAAGGGTACGCTTCTCCTTGCAATTAAAAAAAAAATTCTTACTACTGAAACAAAGGTCTTGATACAGTCTCAGCAGGAAGTCTGGAAGAGCTGAATTACAGGATACATACCATAGAAAGGAACTCTCTGTGTTATATAATGCTGAAGCATTGCTTTTCCAGAAGTTTTTGGGTTTGTGTTTTTATATGCTACAATGAAATTTGATGAAATGTAGGAAAACCAGCAGTGTTATGCCATCACAATTGTTTCACTAATTTAAACCTGTCACATAGGCACACTGCATCAACATCAAATATAGCTTCCTTCATTTCCCAGTATGCTGATAATGTGCTCTCTCACTCTGGTACATAGCAACTTTATTTCCTGTCCACATTTCATACTGCAGATAATACCCTGTGTATTCTGTAAAAATAAATGTGGAGCATATAGCAAGTACTAAAATAAATGGATCTGTTCACATGGGCAAATGGGCAAGATTTTGAACTTGAATCCCAGTAGCATATGCATGCACCTACATGCAAATGTGAAATAAAGGAAGAATGCCTAACCTGAGGCCTACAGACTCACTCCAAAAATACCAGAGTTCAGCCCTGGACTGTATTTATCTTAATGAGGGACTGAAATCCATGGTAAGACCTAACGTCCCAGAATTCGAGTCATCCATCTTCTGTTGAGAAGCATTGTTGCGACCAGTGATGATTTTTTTTTCCCCCCAAGAGCTAATCTGGCACATAAAGAATGAGAATATTAGACATTTGTTTCTTTTTATTGCAAAGTAGTAGCTGGTTTTTGAAAGGACAAAAGTTGAGTCACTCTCAGGAGGATTGCACTACCAATGCACTTTGCTTATTGCTATATGGTATTGTCTCAACAAAGCAGAGTCTACTGTTAGCCATTACTTTCTCTTCTCATAGGGCTGCTTGGGATTAGTCAGGCAAGTCACTGGCTGCTTAGCGTTTTGCACGCTACCAGCAGAAACGGTCCCTACGAGCAACTTGCCTTGACAGAGATGGCTGCACGTTTTTTCCAACTAGTGTTTTTATTAGAGTTTGACTCTTCAACCACTAGAAGTGCTGACTGAGCCCATGGCTTGAACTCCCTGTGGCTTGGCAGTGTGTTGCACATTTCAAGAAAGGAAGAGAAATTGGTCTTTGTATTATCATCTATGCATGAAGTTGTATTGTCAGAGTCTGGACATGCTTCATGAACCAACAGACTTCCATTGTGCCAGGTGGCCATGAATGGAGTTACTGCATGGCAGAGAATGGTGAACAAAGCTGGTTTTGCTGGGGTACAGTTTGTTTGTGCTACCTACAGTGGCAATAATACATGAAATGTCTTTGAGCTCATGTGTTATTAGGGAGAGGAGAGCTCAGCCACCAAAAAGCAAGCAGCAGCCAACTTTCTTGCTTCACCTTCAAGTGCCCCTTTACTGTATGCAAGCACCTGTAGAGGCTGAAATCACCTGAAAGTGATTGCCTGGATAACCAGCACTGGTGAGTTTGGGGCTTTGAAAGATGGGGGAAGGGGAAAGTTTGGGTGCATAAATAAGCTGAAAAAATCCTCACTGTCAAATGAAATGTTCCTCTGCTTTATCACCATTATTTTTAGTGAGATTTTGCATTATGGTACCTTGAGTTTTAAATTAAATGTCAAATATAATTTGGCACTACAAAGAATGAATTATGTGACTGCCCTTAGAGAAAATCAGAAGGTTTAGCTCTGTGAGTTAAATTGGTATCTGCCTTATACTGAGCTGATGTGGGCTAATTGATTAGGATCTGACAGAATACCATATTGCAAATTCAGCACAATCTCTTCCATTAAAAAAAAAATAGACCTAAGGTACCTTTAGGGAAAAGTAAAAAATCTTCTGTAAAACAGAATGGGGAGAGGAAAAGAGTATCTTCAAGGACTCTCTTTTGCATTGATGGTTTAGATTCCCCAGAAGCCCACACTTCTTAAGGGTACAATATGGATGTTAATGTGCCCCAGGTCACTTTGGAAGCAGATTTGCAATCAGATTTCAGGTTCTTCTGGCCTAATTTTAAAGAGCAGCAAAATATTTTCTCAGATAGCTGACTAAATCTATCTCCGTAAGAACTAAGATGACAAAGTGCCACTTTGCATCATTAAAGGAGGGTAATACATTTTAATCAGCAATTATATGAGGAAGGACAAACCAAATGCTATAGCAGTGGGTCATTTTATAAATTCAGTACTTGCAGCCCTCTCCCTTTCAAAATGCATGATGCTATTTCCTGGAAACATCAGTCTTAAAAAACTATTGTCAAGTAAACAAGCCTTGTGTTTCTCACAGCCTTCATGTCTGTGTAGTCTGGGTTTAATTTTCTGTTAAGTACGGGTAGTGTTGTGGGGGGAGGACTAAGTTTGAAGTTCTAATGTAGTCAGGCTGGAATCTGTCACTCAGCTTATTGCATGTTGATGACTCAGTGCAGTTTCAGCTGTAAGCAGACCATGATTTATGGACACCAAGTGAACTCCTGCGGCAAAAACCAGCCATGAGATCAGAGCAGCAATAGGGCCCTTTTTTGGCAGGAGACAGCGCCTGCATTTTTCTCATTCATGCCAAACTGCTTTGCACGGCAATTAGCTCTGTCCTCATTTAGTCTCCAGTCCCAAAGGGTAATGAAAGTCATATATCATCTTCAAGGCCGCTAATTATCCAGCTCAGTTACAGGTAGGCTTTGTAACTGTGAGAAGGGCCTGTCTGCTTGATATTTATTGCTCTTCCAATAAGCAAGCAAAGGAGAAAGGGGGAAAAAACTTTCTTGAAAGCTTGCCCATACCCCTTGCCTCAGATCCTTGACATACCTTCTGCAAATGTGCTAGTCAAAGGGGAAATGTCTTCATTCCACATATCCATTTTTCATGCTGTAACTAAACATTTAGCAAGAACAGAGAGCAAGTGCTTGAAACATGAGAGAACATACATTTGGGGTGAGCTTGTCTCTAGTCGTTTGCTTGTGGAAAGACAATCCTCTGAATATACAGCCACAAAAAGAAGAAGGGCAATAGGGAAGAATGGGGAACTTCTTTCTCCTCCTCCACTCCTTTCTCTTCCCAGCTCTTCAGCACATGCTACAGCAGCATCTTGGGAAAGCGATGGGGTTAGAGACTGCAATAGTTTTGCTGAAGATATACCAGAGGAAGCCTAGAACTCCATATTTGAACCCTATCACCATCAGCCCTGAAATACAGTAAAATTCAAATTATCCAGTCTTTTGGTCCTGCCTGACTTTCTGTAACAGGCTAAAACAGATGCTTGACAATTTCAGTTGTTTTGGATGCTGGTATTAACAGAACCAGGTCTTGCAACTAGGAGCCATCTTTTGCCATTGTCAATATATTGGCTAAATGAACAGGCCAGGTATTTGAGTCCTTACTCTGCTAAGAAATGAACTTCTTCCTAAACTTGGATGAAATCCTGCTATGTTTTTAAAAGGTTTGGTTTGCTTTTGACTTCTTTATTTCATTTGTGTTTTACCTCTTTATTTCATACTTATTTTGATCAGTAGGTCCTGAAGAACAAGGTCGAAGACTAAGTAGTCTGTTGCAGTGCCAGTGTGGAGACATCTCCAAATCCCCTCAGCCAGCAAGGAAGTTGCCAGATGTCCTCTGTAACTGGCCAGTAAAATCTCACGCTTCATATGAAAAGCTCACAGAAAAGCTTTCTCCATTATTTCACATCAGCTGCTTGCTTTTGCAACACTGGTGGCAGTGGCTGCTAGGAAAAAAGCTACTGTGCACATGCAGGAAAGTAATTTTGCTAGCTCTAGCACAGGACATGTCAGTGCATACGTTATACAGCTGACTTGTGTGTGCACAGCATGCATGGAGTGACATCGCGTCTCAAGGCATGACCCCTGATCTCTCTGGCATTATTAAGGCTCCCATTTACTACACGGTCCGTTGTCTCCAAAATCCTTGAGACAACCTTGTCCTGTAGAAAGGTAGCTATCAAAGTAAGCACATGGAAAAGGGAAGCTGGGGCAAAGCAGTCAGTAAAGCTCAGGAAATAAAGACCTTTGGTTGGCAGTGACCTGCCACTGGAGGTACAACAGGCAGGAGCAGCAGAGACACTCATCATTTGTGCACTGTGAAAGCAGTATGTGACCATACTGGTAGAAGGCAGAGAAGATATGGACCTATTGCCATAGTAGAGACATACTGAGAAGAGAGTACGCTGCTAGGTATATGGCTCTTCGGGTGGGGAGCTGAACTGCAGCACGGTGGGAGTTCTGTGGCCTTTCAAGGCTTTGAACTGTGGTGTGGCATTGGGAGGGGCCCAGCACTGCTCTGGTGCCTCTGGGTATCTCCGCTGGATTCATCCAGGCCTGACTTTTATTTCTGTCAGCAGCAGGAAAGCACTTAGAGAGTGGGGATGTGAAACAAGGGAAGGAAGTTCCTTATTCTTTTTTTACCTCTCCTCTTCCTGTCTTCGCTGTTGTGTGAAAATGGAGGATTGACTTTCATGATCAAATGTGATTCTATTTTTTTGTTATACTGAGAATGGCAGAACATTTTGCACTGTTTTCATCTTCTTCCTGGCCTGGAGGAAGCACTAGAAAGCTGGACGAGATCCAAGTGGTTCAGATACCAAGATTCAGAGCAGCGTTTCAAAGGAGTGGGTGCTCATCTGTCGTGTATTGGCAGGTTCCCTTGAACTGAGTGGTACTCATCTGATTTATACCGGTCACAGAGATGCCCTGCAACTCTTGAGTTATTTGCCTGCATTGTCTTTGCCAAGTTTCCAAACCTGTTGACTTGAACTTTCAGTAGCTGCATTCCAAGTGCTCTCACCCCATCCTTCATGGAAATAGGTATCCACGCAGCTCCTCCTGACGGCCGTGGGAACTACTGTTGTGTATGCTACTGCAGAACAGAGCACTGGTGTCTGTACCCTGCTGTCTTGCAGGATCAAGGCTTGAGGCACCGTGCCACTGGTGGTGATGTGAAGGGCAGTGAGTTGGATAGAAGTCGTCGTTCAGGATCGGAGTGGTGACCTATCTAATCTGATATATTGGCACTGATAATGGATAGTGCTAACTGCTGTAGACGAAGCTGTCCCTTTTTCTCCTATTATTTAATTCTTTCTCTGATTTGGGTTTAAACTACTTTTTTTCCTCATACTAAGAGTTTCTGTTTCTTAAAAAAAAAAAGTTGATTTTGCACTATTCATTCTGTAGTCCCCTAGAATTTTCTTTTTAGACCTCTTGAAGTTTTTCTGCAGTCTTCCTTGTGAATTTAGCAGAGAGTGGGAGATGGATAATAGAAAGAAACAAATGTTAAAGGCTTCATCCAAATCCTGCTGAAGCCACTAGTGTATTGCCTTTACCACCATTTGGTTTAGATCTGCCTCCTAAGCCAGCTTTTCATGTAGTACTAATTAGCATGACACCAGTATTAAATATAGTTTTGGAAATAGTTTTCTCTGAGATGAAGATGAGAAAGTAATGAAAAATGAATGTTCAAGCCTTACAGTTCTCTGTCCACAAAACCTTCTCTTAGAATTTCATTTCACTTAGTTTAATTTTTCCATTTGTTGCCACATCTTTTGAAACAAACATTTCTCTGACTTATATCTGTTTCCATTTGTATTAACAATGACCATGGTATCATAAAGGCAGGCATCCCAAATATTTATTCTTTATCAGTAATGTGATTTGTTGTGCAGCAAGTAACATGGGAATGTGTTGTTTCATTCCATCACCAAAAAGGGGCGATACTTGGGTGTAGTTTTGTATCAGCCATGGCTAATCTATTTCTAAACTGCTGAAAAGGTGGTGAAAGGGTGAGTATCTGTCCCTTGTTCTTGCTGTTGTGCTAGCAGCAGCACTCATCCAGCTGTGCAGGCAGCTGCACTGGGGAGCAGATCTGGCTGGCTGCTGAGGCATGCAACCACATGTGCTGACACAATGCATGGAGGAGAGACAGGTGAGGTAGTGGAAAGGAAGGTCTGTCCCTTTCAGTAGCATTTCAATGTTCAACTAGATGAAGCTGACCATGAAATCACATCTTTACTGTTGCTGCATCTATGCTCTTTCTGTTTAGGCCTCAGTTTGTTAGATGGCTTTTTCAGCAGGTGAGGAAAAAAGAAGAAACATACAGACATGCTTACTGTGTGTAGAAACATACAACATAAAAAGTCACCTTTTTTTACCCCATTGTTGTGGTTTAGCCGCAGCCAGCAACTAAGCACCATGCAGCCGCTCGTTCACTCCGCCTGGCCCGATGGGTTGGGGGAGAGAATTGGAGGAGTAAGAGTGAGAAAAACTCCTGGGTTGAGATAAGAACAGTATAATAATTGAAATAAAGTAAAATGGTAATGATAATAATAGCAATATAATAATTATAATAATAATAATAATAATAATAATAATAATAATAATAATAATATACAAAGCAAGTGATGCACAATGCAATTGCTCACCACCTGCCGACCGATACCCAGACAGTTCCCGAGCAGCGATCGCTGCTCCCCGGCCAACCCCCCCCAGTTTCTATACTGAGCATGACGTCATGTGGTATGGAATAGCCCTTTGGTCAGTTTGGATCAGCTATTCTGGCTGTGCCCCCTCCCAGCTTCTTGTGCACCTGGCAGAGCATGGGAAGCTGAAAAGTCCTTGACTAGCATAAGCACTACTTAGCAACAACTGAAACATCAGTGTGTTATCAACATTCTTCTACTCAATCCAAAACACAGCACTATGCCTGCTACTAGGAAGAAAATTAACCCTATCCCAGCCAAAATCAGGACACCTGTCCATTGGAACACTTAAAATCTTCCCTGACAATACTGCTGCTGTTTTACATTTGCAATATACCAAATTGGTGCTGCTGCAAATGGAAACTAAAAGACTGTTGTTGGCATTGTGTGCTTTGGAGCCAACACACACAAGGATGTTCTGAAAAGAGATGTTGAAGGAGTATTTCTAAGCAGGAGTTTAATTCAAAAATAGGTGTATTTGAAAGGCCACATCAGAGCAGCCTGAGAAAGATATAAAAATCAAAAGTCTTTGATCAAGTTCTACATGAAACCTCTCGCCCCTGTTGCATGGACCTTACACAAGATTCAACTGCTCTCCAAGTATCTAACCACAGCCTAAAAAGAAAGCTGATGTGAGATAATTTTACTCTTCCCTTTCAGATGAAGCTGAAAAACCAAAAAAAGAATATGGGGAAAACTCTATTTGTGGCCATTGAACTGTGGATTTTCAAAACTGTTCTTGAGTGTGACTTGAGTAAACTGCCACGGGAACCTGCCTCTGCTCGTCCTTGTGGCAAACTGTTGTGATAAACCTCCGTGTTGAACAGTTAGGACTGCAAGAGAACTCCAGACAGTTATTCAGTATTGTGTAAAAATTCGCTCAGAGAATTCAGGTCTTCAAAATTTTTTTACTAAAATATCTCTGTGTATAAAATTGGCAGGAAGGAATAAGCATGGCGTGTATTTTGTCATCCTTTAAATCTTACTTTCATGGAGAAATGACTAAAGATTAAGGAATGGGCTGTACAAAGCACCAATCAAAACATGTGATAAGGGAAAATCATGCAAAAGAGGGGTCTGAAGTGTGAGGTGCAGGACATGAGAGTATTGCTTTCTTCTTATGATGAAGAGGTTTTTTTCTTTTCTAACTTACATTTCTATGCTCAACAGTAAATGTATTGCTTCTCTTCCTTCTGTAACAGGCAATCATTACAAATTTGACCAGCGCCAACAGGGAAGGCATCAGTCAGGTCTCGTCTGGTAAATGTTAAGCTCATTGACAGGACTACCAAATCTTTGGCACGTGTATGTAGGGAAGGGTTGGGGAGGAATGTTTTATGCAATCTCTTTTTATATATTCTGCTCTGTATGTGTTCTTGTACTATAGTAATCTCTCGAATATCATTTACATGTCATTCCATTATATGGCAGAGCAAGCAAGGTTAAAGAGACGCATAGGGCAAAAGATGCTAAGGTTTCTGGTGTTGCTTAGCTCTTTTGGAAATTTGTTCTTTGTTTCATAAAGTTGTTTTGAAGAGCCCACAGGAGATCCCATCTCTTGTGCAGATGAACTCTGGCCTTTCTATGGAGTGTCCTATTGGGATAGAGAGCTGTGATTGATGATTATGGTCTTCATCCTGGATGTATATGCAAGTAGGCTGAAAAAAGAAAAAAAGATTTTGATCTTGGTTTGAAATTTTATGAAAAGCCATTTTAGGTAACACAGAACAAAGGTAGCATGCTGACAGTCCTACTGATGAAACATACAGATGAACCCTTTTATGGGAACCAACTAGCCTCTTGGGAACTCCCATGAGAATCCAATAAGTAATACACAGTAGCTGGCTAGAATTAGCAAATTAAATATGGGTTTATTCTATGCTGATTTTTTACTACTGAATTTTAAAGGAATAATGGATCAAAATAAATACTGTGTGTCTCAGCCAGACTGGGTACCAGCTGTTCATGGTTCTCTTTCTTAATCCAAGAGGATCACCATCCCTGGGCTCCTCCACTGCAACACAGAGAGAATCCTGGGATGTCTGTGCCTTTGCTGCTTTGGGAACACTGGCACGATAAAGGTGGTGAGCAAAGGCCAAATGTGTTCCTGCTGTTTGAGAAAGCTTCCTGAATATACAAGGGTTTTTTCAAGTAAATAGGCTGTTATTTCATGATTGTTGTTCTGTTCTGCTCAGACTGTTTGAGGCTATTCCTATCAAGAGTCATAGCGATTCCGTACCTGGTAACACCACAAAAGTAAGTGTGGCCGCATGTAATTCTTACCTAATTGTGTTGCTAGGCTATATTTCTATATGATTAACATGCTTATTAAGCAAGAGGAAAAATGTTTTATTTACAAATACAGTAAACAAACTGCCAACATGCCTACGTTTAGTGAACCATCAGTGATAGTGGTTGTTTTCAGATTCAAGAATTATCACGTCGAGTAAGTATATTCAGAAGCAATCCTTTTATTCCTATCTTGCTTCATATAGCTGGACTCATGTTTATATGGTTTTCAGTCTCTACACCAAGGCATTCATTGTCCTCATTCAAACGGAAACAGAATTTTGTTTTAACATGTCCATTGCAGTATTCATTCAATCTAGGCTATTTCAATATCATTGTTAAGAAACAGACAAGCAAGGAAACACCTCTTCCTCTGGTTTGTCCTGCGAGCAGTGCTGTAGTATTTTATCATAGATTTGGCCTGGCTGTTAGGAACAGAGACTGGAGAATCCACTAGTCCCCATGTCTCTGCAGTACAATAATTAGCACCTGATTTGGGGCAGGGCTCAGTTATGACTTGTGGTAGGTAGCTGCCGAAGAAGAGAGTGAGAATTGTAGGAGCTTGCTTTTTCATGACTTCCTGAGTCCACTCCTACCACTCTGACTTCTGCTTTCTCAGCTCCTGACACCTCGTATATATCTGTGTCCCACTTGAGACACATTGGCAGAGGAATGAGATCAGAACTTGTGTTTCAGCTTTCCACATGGTTCCCAGAGGCCTACATGCCTTGCAGGCAAAATACCTTTTGTGCTTATTACCAATACAGATATTTTCATCCCATTTATGGATACATCAGTACTAAAAGTGCTGAGACGCACAAGCTGGCTCAGCATGAAGAAAGTCTGGAACCCGCAATGGCAGGGAAAGACAGCAGATGTATCCATCCTCACTTTGTAGAACATTGCTTGGTCTAAGAAACATCATGGTTGTGCAAACACAGCCAAACGACCTCTAGATCTGAGCTCTTATCTCTGCACATAATCACATGGACTAACCATTCAGTCTGCATCCTGGAGTCAGATCCTGAAGTGCTCGATGAGGGAAAATTCTCATTGGAGTCTGGCAGAAGGAGCATATAATTTTGTCCAAAAACACTGAATATGTACTAGCAGCTGTAGGTTGTCAAATCCAGCATAGGATTATACCCCACATCATATGCTTCAGCACTTTATACAGACTATGTTTAAATTAATTTTTAATTAGCTCATTATACAGATAGAAGATCTGCTCATCTCAATTTTCATAACCACAACTTTGCCTGCAGGTCTCTCTATCAGAAGACAGTTGGATGATGCCAGCACCCATCTTGAGCTGGAAGTGCTCAGACCCTGCAGCAATGAGACTAATATTAAAAGCCCTGATAGTATCAGGCACCACCCTCCATTATATCACGATTGCATTTCCATCTTCATGCCCAACCTTCTTATATACTATAAAGAGCTTGTGGAGGATGGGGGTTTGTGACTGCTGGAAAATCTATATGCCATGGAGAGCGAAAGCTATTTGAGTGTGCATAATGGAGCTACCCATAACCTCTGCATAGGTTTTGATGATTAAGTGCAAGTTCAGCCCACCCAAAGTGATTCATAATGAATTGTTGGTCCAGAGATTGCAAACAACAGATCTTCTCCCTCTTCTGGTTGGAGAAGATTTTGTAGACATACATGCCTAATGAAGTGTGACAGTGCCAGTTGCCTGTAATAGTATTACCTGCTTTGAAAATACCTTCTCTCCTCTGCTCAAAATCTGTCGCCTACTGTGAGATCCACTGTCCATACACATAGCTTGCAGAATGAATAGGCATGGCTGAGAAAGTATTGGCTTTACAGACCTGGAATTAAGGTATGTATAAAGCCATTTGCTTGGGTTTGTACAGGAAATGTGTCACATTGAGGAGCAGCACACAGATCACTTAAGGTCCAAGTATTGTCTTTAACTACAGATCATCCTTATCTCCCTGGTTACCTACGTGTTAACAGTCTCTTCATTAGGTGTTTTTAGTCCCATTAACGTGTTCTTGGAGCTTCCAACCCACTCCATTGTGACAAGCTGACAACAGTTATAATGAGATTATTCAGAAAAATTGTTTTTTCTTTTTTGTTTCCTTCCATTTGCTATCAGAAATACCCTCAGAAAACTAATTTCCATGAGACCAGGGGGGAATGGACATTTCACGTGTTTCTGTATGACTTTTTAAGGATAGCTGCACCACAGGAGACTACTTGCTTCAGACTAATCAGATGGAAGTAAAGGCTGTCAACTTAACTTGACACAAACTGTAAACTTAACTCAAAAATTCTTGTGAAAAAGTGTATGATTTGTTCTTTATGGTACAGCACATCTTTTTGAAAATATATTAAATCTCAATTTAATTTCTATGAAATCCTGTTCTTGGCCTGTGTGGAACCATACCACACTTCAGTGACGGGAGGTAATCCAGCTGCAAAGACTCCTTAAGCTATTGTCCAGCCATTTGCACCTCTGGAATTTCATAACAAATTGAATCAACCAAACGTGGGGGGCGGGTTAGACAATGAACAGATCTGAATGAGTGGTGAAACCAATGACTCAGTCTCTAATTTCATTCCTGTTCAGATTGTTTATGTAGGAAGAACAGGGCAGGGAATGTGTAAGGATATATATGCTGTTTATTTAGATCTGTTGTAGGAAGCTAATTCCTAAGCAGAAGCTCTGCTGTGAAGCAGAGAGAGAGGCTGATTTGCTATAGGGTTATAATGATTTTTTTTTTTTAATGACATTTTTTGTCTTTTGTTTTATGTGTAACAAAAGAAGATAGTGACTTTCTTCAAAGTCCATCTGTCTGAGATCCTTCATTGTTATTGATTTCCATTCAACTCCTTCCATCTTCTCTATGAGTTGATGGCATTCAAGGGCCAAAGCTTTATGATATATCTGTTGTGGTTTCATCAATACCGTACAAAGCCTCATCTCTTCTCCAGTTCCTGGTTGTGGTGAGCCTGAGGATGGAAAACTAAGCTGCACTGAAGCATTTCAGCATCCTATTCCACTGCAAATTCACATTAAATTTGCTATTCTCTTTGAAGTCAGCAGAAAAACCCTGACTGACATCAACTAAGTATCTGCGTTTCTGACAACATTACTGCTTGTCTGGTATAGCAGTCCCTGTGGCCGCTGAGAGTGAAAAGTAGCTGAGGCAGTTTCTCAGAGGTTGCGAATACTAAAAGCCCAGATAATTCACCCTCTAACTAGCCTGGCATCCCCTTCCCCTGTTCTTTTCAACTTGTTCTAACCTGTTAGTACCATTGCCACTGTGTCATAGGTCTGTGTTGAATTGTCAGTAAGAGTATGAATGGGGGGATGGAGGTAACTGTTGGGCATGAAAAGGGGGAGGTAAGCAAATATTCTGCTTGCCCAAGAGTAGGAACGTGCTTTCAATGAACCTGGCTGTTTCTCTGAATATAGATGTTGCAGGGGATTTTCTGTAAGAGGCAGGTATCCTGCCTCCAAAAATAACTTGTGCCTGATCTTTCAAAACCCTTCGTAATGTACCTTGCCAGTTATATGTTGCTGAGCAGGAGGGTTGAGAGGATTATTTCAGCTGTGGCAATCAGTTTACACCTTGAACCACAAGATCGGATTACTTTTGGTATTTAATTTTGAAATATTTCCCCCAGATGTACTGTACCTTTGCATGTTTCCCGGATGAATTTCATTTTGTTATTTCCTGCTCTTATTTCTAAGCTTTCTCAAGTCCTCTGTGTTATTTCTCTGTCTTCACTTATGTTTGCAACACTTCCTAATTTAGTATCATCTGCAAATTTAATTATTGTATCAGTTCTTTATATCACCTGATCAGTGGTTTTAAAATATTACTTAAATATTAAAAACTTGAGTTTAACACAGTCTCTACAAATTTCCCAAGGGCAGTTCCCTCAAATCATTTACTCTTGGGGGTTTGTGTACGGTTAGTGTATATGACACTGTGGATGTGCCTAAGACTACTCAACAGAAATTGCTGATGTCAATTAATGCTTTCTTTGCTCTGAAAGACTTAGTCTACAGACATCTCAAAGGTATGAAATAGCATAAGTAGGGAGTCGGGGCATGGATGTACAATTGAACATGTGAGTTTTCTATGGGAAGCTCTAGCAAAAGTGAATTCATAGCTGTCACAAACATACTTCACGTCATAGGTGAAAACATAAAGACTACAGTAGGAAGAAGAAACAGATAGTCCAAAC
Source organism: Pelecanus crispus (assembly GCF_030463565.1). NCBI lineage: Eukaryota > Metazoa > Chordata > Aves > Pelecaniformes > Pelecanidae > Pelecanus > Pelecanus crispus. Next base: position 25,751,139 of record NC_134652.1, read on the forward strand.
AAGCCTGATGATAGTTCTTTTAAGGAGCAGGAAGAGTGAAATAAGTAGTAAAGAAAGAGATCCAAGAGCAGTGTTTTGTGGTGCTTTACAATGGTGTTTTGAACTTGATTTATAATAAGTGGAAGCCAAGGAGCTGAGAAGGAAGAGCATAAAAGAGAAAAATATTTGAAATGGCCATTGAAACAAAGGGAGTAATAAAGCTGTGAGACCAAAAATAAAAAGGTATGTAGATGTAGCTGAGGCAGCAGATGACTAATGTATGAACTCTGAGCAGTAGAATAAAGAAAAGTCTGAATTTTTAAAGTTTTTAGACCCAGTTTTATGCTAGCATCTAAACAAACATAATTGAATATTTCAGGTGATTTTCCATTAAAAGATTTACTACCAGGTACATTTTTAGTACATTGATATCGTACATTGATTCATTTTTTTAAAAAATTTAGCTGTTCGGCAGTTTAGTAAGAGTTTGTCTGGCAAGTTCCTTATGCAGCCTCTTTGTTACCACTTCATGCAACCTCACGGTTCTTGCAGGTTATTTTTTCCTGTACTTGTTTGACTTCAGTGGAGAGTCCTTACTGTGTTGACGTATCTTTATGAATTGCTTGCTCTTCCTTAACCTTTTGTGATTGCCTACATTCTTACTACAGAAGAAAGAACGTAATGAGATACTTTGTTTACTGTTTTTCTTTTTACTCAACACAAGTTGTCTTTTGCATTCTGAGAGGAATTTTTATTTAGAGGTTTTTAGATTATTATTTAATAGCTTTATCCCCAGTATAATGGATCGTATTTCTCAATTACTGACACTGTATTTTAGATACTTTATTAGGCCTAATCATGAACCAGATGCTAGGTGCTGAGCAAACACAAAGTGAAAGCATGGGCTTTGTCCCAGTGAATTTGGAGATTATCGAGTGTTGTTGCACATTCAACTGTTATGGTGTTTGGAACAGATAACATCGTATTTTAACCATCATTAGTGTTCTAAAACATAGTCTTCACCAAACTGGAGGTTTTAATGAATATGCTTTGGCAGAATTAAACTGGAAATGTTAGCTGGGTTCCCTGATTGTTTTTTTAAACCAAAGTCTAATTTCCAAGACCACAGGAAAGTGATGGTCGGATATTATTTAAACCAAAATGGTGCTGTTTTTACAAGAGCTTGTCATGATGTCCAAAGATTTTTGTGCAGGGTATTCAGCATTCGCATAGTCAAACTACAGGCATCTAGCCTGTGTGTGCAAGCTAGGTGTCTAGGTTTTTCATATACTCGATAAAGAGAGATAGGTACCTACACCTTCATCACCCTCTGGAAGTTCCACTTCCATATAAATCTCCTAGCCTAGGGACCTACCAGAAGGTTGTGTCACCGTCCTACTGTGTAGCCACTCTGCTATCTCCAAGCAGGGGTCTTTTTTTAAGGTATATCACTGAATCTAGAGCAATTGTCCGCAGCTGTAATCACAGCTATGCTTAGGAATCAGTTTTATTGGGACGGGGTCAGTGGGGAAAGGAGATTGGCTTGTAGTTTACACAGAAAAAGAGTCTGTATTGGAGAGGGTCAGATCAGGAGCTCATCTGTAAATGAAAGCCTTGCCCTCACTAGGCTACAGTCCAGTGGAAAAAAAAAAAAAAAAAGGCTCAGTGCAGTTCTCTGGGAACTTCACTTATTAGGCAATTTTAATATAGCTGTAACAAGCTCCCTTTAAGCCAGACCTTGGGTAAGGCCTCAGAAATGCTCAGCTGTGCCATGTGGCTTGTAACAAATATCACAAAGTATTGATTTATTCCATAACCACTCCCTGCCATGTGTTATGTAAATAACCATGTTTGATAGAATGTGTGGTTCTTCATGCTGTAATGCATAGGTCTTGGGGAGGTCTTGAGTCAAAAGATGAAAGGCCAACTGCCTCCAGTTGTCCTCAGGACGTGTGCATGACACTGCAGCTGCACACACATGCACTAAGCCCTTCCCTTTTGAGCGCAATTTATAATGATGGTTTTAATGTTTTATCTGGTTCTGATCTGGGCGGCTATAATCTTCTAATTACATAACTTTGAATTTTCTCAGGTTGTCTCAATCTTTAACAGTGTTAGTAATTCTCCACTGAAAAAAACTAAATTCACAGTGCTTTCACTGCATATGCTCATATCTATATGGATTTAACCTAGAAAAAAACATGCAGTCTGAAAACACCACTAATTGTACTTCAGCTTGTAGGTTGCAGAGCAGCCTCATTCTGTTTTCCCACAGCCAAGAGAAGGCCTCAAGGCCAAAATGTCACCTCAGATTTCTTTTGATCTCAACTTATATTTTATTAACCGTTTTAACTTCACTGAGGGTGTGCAAGGAAACATGTATATTCCCTTTCATATAAAACCAGCATTGTCCTTACATCTTGCGTGCAAATGTATGGACAGTTTTTCATACAAAGGATTATTTAGATGTAATCTATATGCCTTGTGAGTTACAGATAAGAAGGGGCGGGCAGCATTTATTCTGCAATGTTTATGATTTATTCCCCTTTTATTTTTCTCTCTTTAACTCCATCCAAAATATTTCTGAGAGTCTTAGTGAAATATAATACTAGAAGCCTTTAATGGCACCTTTTCATCTCACAATTGCAGAGTGCTTTTCAGGGCTTAATTAAATTTTACAGCACGCCTTTCAGGTGAGTGTAATTTGAATGCATCCATTCGTGTTTGTGAGGAAACTGAGGCAGGGAGTGGTGATTAACGCAAGGCTGTGAGCCAAATAAAATGTCAGAATGAGAATTATGGCCTAGGAGATTTGATTAGTATCATATAATTCCAGCATGATTTGGTTCTTAAAGATTTCATCAAATAGACAACACAAATGATGGCTGCCTAATCTGGCAGAGGAGCCAAATAGCTTCTCCAGACTCTTTCTTTCCTTAGCCTTTGTGATGACTCATGGTTTATGCCAGCCCAGCTTTGGGGCCTCTCAAATCTTTGGGCATGCCAGGTGTTTGCTCAGCCCTCAGACATGATCAGAAGAAAATGCATGAATGGTTACATTCTACCTTCATCGTCTTCTCAGCATATGGCATAGGCCTTTCATCCCTTTCCACTGACAGTCCTGTTAGGGGTGGGATCTGAATGCCTCCATCAGCTCCTAAAGCCATGGTCTTCCACAAGATAAACTCTGTAACATCAGTTGCAAAAGGAATGGGGGTCCTTGCCTGGTCCTTGCTGGTGGTGAAGTGGGAGATTTTCATCCCTCTCTTCACTGAAAATACTAAAAGCAGCCTGTCCTTTTCTGCAGGTAGGCAGGTGGAAGGGAAGAAAGGTGCTGGGGGGAAAGTGTTCATTTACTCTGCGCATTTATCTTACAAAGATCCTTATAGATTCACTCAGCAGCAGCTAGTAACCAAACATGGTTACTGATGATGCTGTAGGATAGGCCATAAAGCATCTTATGGGAGTGGGTTAGGAAAGTGGGAAGATATACTTTCTAAGCCCTCAGTGATCATGGGTTGAAAATCATACCTGCTTTGACCAGAGCCTGACTGTGAGGGGAATGGAGCTCTGTGAGTGTCTCATGCACATCTAGCTCGCCACTCTGTGCTCCTGTCTGCAGAGGGGATGGTATTATCTAGCCTGTCTGGCAGACCTGGAACTGATGTACACTGGAATTTAAAAAGTGGGGTATGGCCATTTCTTTGAAGGTATGTGAAACAAGACTGAAATTAAGCACGTGAGAGATCACACATGCACAGTGTGCAGGCTGAGAGTGGCCTTCCCTTTGTACCAGCCATCATGATGAGAAAAGGTCTTCTGCCTGTGAGACAGACTCATAACAAACAGAGCAGTAGTTTTAATGAGTTAAGGAAATCAGTGGTTTGAATTAACTTCTCATTCTCTTAGCACAGAAGCCAAAGGTTGAATGATGTCCCTTTGTCATGAGAAACCAGTCTCAGACCTAGAGGAAAGAGAGGGGACACTTTTGCTGTTGAATGCAGAGTCCTTCGCTGCCTGGCTCTGCTGGAGCCTCAGCCCGCACTGGGCAAGCACTACTGCGCCTGGACTTTCCAAAGCCTGAGCATGACGTCTGACTCCAGTTCCTCCAGGTAGGGTTTGCAAGGTGGTAACACAGTAAGTTTTCAGTGTGCTGTAAGACAGTCAGTCAGTAGCCACTAGGCAGGTATAACGGAGGCAAAGAGAAGCGTCGTCAGCCTGGTATCTTGAAAGTACTTACCTGAGAGTGAAATGGCTCCTCACGGTCCTGCAGAGGCCAATCTTCCATAGCAGTTTTATGAAAACAGGCACTGCATGGTTTGTCTTTTTACCAGAATACTATAATCAGAGTACAAATGAGGCCGTGCAATTGCTGAACATTTTTTGCCACTTACTGTTGATCATCTTTCTAATACCTTTCTTTTCTCCTTCACACTGACCTCTTCTAATAGTGAAGTCAACAGCTGTGACCACGTGCACGGGATGTACTTTGACAGCAGCAGGACTCAGCTGACAGACTCTGGAATATATTATTTCAGCAGCATCATCTGGGTCTGTAGCTGGCTCTTCTATAACTGTATTGAAGGTTGAAGGCCTTGGTTTTTTTCTCCTTTTCATCTTCTTTCCACTATACCAGCATTGCAGAGGGACCTTAAAGTATGCGTAGGAAAGCGGGCCTTGGGGACAGGCTTTACTTCAAGGTTAGAAACCCAGATTTTTTTAATTTACAAGTGCTTGCTTGTGTGTAAATCTGTTTCACTACCCTAACTTCACATCAAAGTATTTGAGCTGTACTGTACTCGATGAGAGCAAGAGTGCATGTTTGTCATTGCATAAGCAAAACAGAAATACCTTCAGGAACAGGGAGAGACAGACCTGAGCACAGTGCACCTTAGTGGATTTGCCAGTAATTTCAATGACAGAAGGGCTTTTTTTTTTTTTTTTTTTTTTACATTATTAGCATTCCTCCAGATTAAAACCTCTGCAACAAACACCATTTTGAACCTCACTTATAGAATCACAGAATCATAGAATCGTTTAGGTTGGAAAAGACCTTTAAGATCATCCAGTCCAACCATTAACCTACACTACCAAGTCCACACTAAACCAATCAAGGGTAGACTAGACTAAACCATGTCCCGAAGTGCCACATCTACCCATTTTTTGAACACTTCCAGGGATGGTGACTCCACCACCTCTCTGGGCAGCCTGTTCCAATGCTTGACCACCCTTTCCGTGAAGAAATTTTTCCTAATATCCAACCTAAACCTCGCCTGGCGCAGCTTAAGCCCATTTCCTCTCATCCTATCGCTAACTACATGGAAGAGAAGAATGATTGAGGCTTTTTCACAAGGGTGCTTAGGCTCCTTTGAAACCTCTATGTGGGGTTTAACTAGTGACTTGGAAGATTTGAGGCCGCTGGGAAGGAGTGCAGAAAGTGCCCAGGAGCCTAATTCATGCCTCTCAGAGCACAGACCACTCCCGTTGACCCCAGCACCTGAACCCCTCAGCCATCAGGAGAGCCGTGGTGAGAAGTCAGTTGTGTGTATCAGGAGGAATTTCTGCTGATCCCGTGCTGGGTTAAGCAAGAGGAATTCCCTGTGAGCAGAGAGAGCGCCCTTGAGATCGGCTCTTCGGTGAGAACGATTCCAGAGGGGTGTTTAAGTGTTTAGTTTTCAGGAAGACCAGCTGCACCTTTCATTTGTCCTTTGAAGATTATTTTTGCTCTGTAAAAGGATTTAAAAAATGGCAAACCAGTGCACAGGCACATACAAAAAAGAAAACACAAGGTTATGGGAAGAAGCTGAGATTCTATCTGTTTTATTGAATGATACTGGAATACAGTAACAAGGGGACAGTTGCATGCTTAATCATCTCACTTTTACAAGTGGAAACGATGCTTGACAACAGAGTGCACTGATATGAATGTAAGAGTTGGGGAAAGAAAAAAAAAACCTAAGGAATAAAATAAGCATAAAATGTAAACAAAATTCTGCTAGGAGTATTTGTAGTGACAGATGCTTTGGTAGATAGGGCAAAAAATATATTCCTTTCTGCTAAAGGGAAATAGGTGGAAGTCCATCAAATAAACTTTGTCCTGGCATATTTTATTTTTGCATGGAGGAAAAGGAAAAGATCTTTTTTGATGTGGGATTTTTTTTTTTCCTTCTGCTGTTTTTTCCTTTTCTGCCATCCCAGAAAAAAGATCATGGAAGATAAGCCAGGCAAAAGGAAAAAAAAAAAAAAAGAAAAGGAGGGGGAAAAGGGGGGGGAAGGTTACTCTGAGTATCAGAGAGGGGGCTAATTGTCAAGGTTATATCTCCAAAGATGATTGATGTGAGGCTGGGTTTTTCTGTCAGCCTGTCACAAAGCAGGAATGTTTAATGTTCTCATTATTGGTTACGCTGTTGTGTATATTTCTCTGTCAGCACTGCGGACCCATCTGAACTGCCAAGGCACTTCAAAGCCCTGCAGGTCATTTATCATCCTCCTGACGCTGCGAATGTTCAGCCTCAGCTGAGTGCCAGGGATTTGTTATGACTTGAGAGCCAGCTGACAGACAGGTCTGCTGCAAAAAGGATTCCTTTTTGTCACACTGCGAAAACATCAATGTTCCTATAATGGCCTACAACTGTCAGAGGGGACTGCCACCTGACAGTTGTGTGGTCTCACTAATTTGCAGCCCGGTGACTTGTTTCCTTGAGTTTAGATTCAGTTACGGTGTCACATGCAAACAGGTCACCATCTGTCGTCCTGTGCCGGGGGCACATGGTAGGGGGTGGAGAGAGAGAGGAGGAAAAGATGAAGTGGCAAACTGGGGGGGGGACGAGGGGGGGGACGGGACGACGGCTATGCAAATCAAAGCCGCGTCTTTATTTCGGATTCCCATTTCCTGAATGTTTCTAGCCCACCACAATGTGAATCTCTGAAAGTTGTGATGAAAATCAAGGCAGGGAAAAAAAGGACCTTGCAAACAGCCAGAGCTAGTGAGAGAGGAGGCGGGGGGAGAGAGAGAGAAATATCAGGGCTTTGTTTCCTTTCCCAGGCCATGACATGATTAATCGTTTTCTTCTGATCTAATTTTGGAACATGAAAAACAGCACATTTGTCTTGAAGAAAAATGATGTGCTGTACTGTGCAGATGGAAATTTCGAGCAATGAAAAAGATTAAAGTGAAATTCCACTCCTTAGACCTAATCATGAGTTGTAGATTATTCTGTCGTTCTAACCAGATGGTAGGCTTGATTCCACAACCCCCTTCTTATATTAATGAATACTAGACTGTTATATTTGACTTAGGTAAGTGAAATGTCTATCAAGCCTAATGGACTGCCAGCCAGCATAACACATGTTGTACCACTGAGGGTCCTTGCTGCATTTTTCATGTTTTATACTAATGTAGAACATTTTGTTTCCTACTGTTTTCCATCATTGTCACTGTTTGCTAAATATTTTCACATGTAGGGGGAAAAAAGTAAAAAACTTGTGTCCAGAGCTAATTTCCTCACGTTGGTCGCAGCTATAATTCTACAAGTAAAACAGTCACCCGAAGCAATGCATACAAGAACTCAATAGTAACTTGATTAAGTTCCCAGTCAACAAGACTGCACTAGGCTGTATGTTAACAAACCTAATTATAGGCAGCATGGTGATAAATTGTGCAGGGTGCGTGTAGCACATCTCTGAGGTCATGTCTAGAAAAGAAGTTTTGCCCCAGGGGACAGGGATGGGGTGTCATTTCTAAATAAAGTAAACACAGGTTCACTGATGTTTCCCATTGGGTTGCCTTCCGCTTTCTGACAAACATTTTTCTAGCAGGGGTGTCCCAAGAGATCCTTGCGAGAACGGAAGAGCGGAGGAGCAGAGGAATGAGAGGCTGGGGGATTCTCTTTAACCTTTCCAACTGCACAGTCCAGTGACCCGCCATGTAATTTCTACCACGTCTGGACTTGTCAGAGTCACAGATACTGGTAATCATACGTTAGGATGGATGCCACCACTTGTGCTCAGAAACCATGTTATCATTTTCAGCATTTAGCCCAACAAAATAATGCTTGTCGTGTGTTCGGAATGTGAGAGCGGGGTGGGATCTTTTTCCTTGTACATAAAGTAAAAGATAAAAATCTCTGGTTTCTCCTGTCAAAAAAGCAAGCTGGGCCTTTGTTGTACCCAGCACGTGTGTGAGTGCCTGCCCCCGATTCTGTCAGGGAGCACGCCACCAGGTAGAGGAAGCATGCATCCACAGTGCTAATTTTAGACATTGAAAGAATCAACAGGATGCATGGCTCGAGTTACTCTCTGCCTAGGAGAGAACGAGTCCAGAAACTTGAGTAAGCAGGCAACAGTTGTCCAAATCTGTAGTTACTAAAGTGTGATATATACAGTAAAGTTATAAATGTTCATTTAGGCTTAACAAATCCTGGTAACAAAAGGCAAGGCACCAAAGTACACCTCCTAATCGAGTAACTAGGATATTTACATTTGAAAAGGAAAATCTTTTTGATAATGGCATAAGTTTTTTAAAGCTTACGTCATTGCTTTAGTGATTTTGTTCTCAGTTTTTTAAAACTATTTCTTAAGGTTAAAATCCTGAGCTCTGAAAGACATGCCTTCCTCAGCGAAACTACCATTGATGTTAACTGCTGAATAAAGACTTTTGGACTGTGCCTTAGAATAAACTCCAATGTGAGTGCCCTCCAGTGTGAGTGCCCTGCACTTTGGACCCTCTTTGTTGACAATTTTCCCTTTTTTCTCATACACATTTTTTGAAAGGGTAAGATGAGGAAGACCTGAGCAGAATGCCTGTGTTTTGCTCATTGTATCTTGCCCACACTAAAAGCAAACAAACTGGAAGGCTTAAATTAGTAAGCCTCAAAATATTTTTCTTTGTAATTAATTTTAATTACAAAAAATATTTTCTGTATTTGTACTGATCAGATCTATCCAAGAATACAACCTAAAATACCAAGACGCTTTCACCACATTTCTGTTATGGTTGGATTTAGATTCTTCCTTAAGCCCTCCTTAAAGCTTGCTCTCATGGGATTAAAAATTTTTGTTGATGAGAATTCCTATGCAAAAAGTTGCATGGCAATTTTGTTTCAATTCATTTAGGACAAAACTCCCACTTTTCCTGCATTTACCGAGAGCAGTATAGAGGAGTATGTTACCCCTTAAAAATGATCTGCGCAGATTACCACTCTGTATAGTTCGTATCCTCTGGGGAAAACTGCTTTTTTGCAGTGTTGCTTCTCTTCTGCGCAGGGCATGTAGAGCTGAGTTGGCAGTGAAGGGAAAGTAATTTGTTCCTGACAAGGGCCAGTAGCAGACTATTTCTTCACTGGAAGAAAGTGACAATCAAGCAGGAAATTGCAATTGCAGTTCCTTATTTGAACTGATCTTTCTTAGGAGCTGGTAGACATATCTTAACTTAGCCTTTAGCTTGTTTTCCTCAGTCTCACGGTTTTTGCTTTCCGTAAAATGTCAAGGACCTCGAATTCCTGCAGTGTTTACAGTTTGGCCTGTGGAATTCATGGCCTGCTCAGAGTGTCACAGCTTTACAATTTTATCGTGAACGTAACACAGGAAAGGCAGGCATTGCTCTTCCCCAGTAGCATTTCCTGAGAATGACTGCAGCTTGGGGAGAGGACTTTGACCCACTGAGGAAGAGGGTAACACACCTGAAAGGGAGAGCAGATCGTCTTCTGTTGTTGAATCCTTACTAAGCCAACTTGTTTCCAAATGCAGGGATGGATGGATGGCTATGCTATAGGTATATGTAAGCCTCAGAAAGCACTTGTCTTCCTGGAAGAGTGTATATATATATAGCCTTTCTGTTCTGCAGTGAGTTATCACCCTGCTCTAACTTTGACCAATAGCAAGGGATGAGAACAGGAAATAAAGGTCCATAATCTGCACTCAGTAACACTGCCCAGGAGGGCAGGTCCTTGACCACATGGAACATCTGTACAGGTTTGGAAGAAGGTTACCTAAAGCAGGGTCAGCAAGATGTTTGCCAGTTTCCATGTGTCCAAACTCTACATTGAGTGCTCAGAGCTGGGGTGTTCGTACTCATGTTTCAAATCAGTATGCCCACACAGGCCTCGCAGCTCTGAATCAACCTGACGTTAACTTTCTGAAAGCAAGAATCTGTGGCTCCTAGCATTTCTTATGAGAGGATCACTTACGTGCGTGGTGGATGCCCTTCTAAAATCCTAGGCCATCCAAAGATGGCTTTTGCACACCTCCACACACTCTACCCTTCTTGGTTGCCTGCCTTACTTCTGAGAAAACAACTCTATTCATCCTTCTGATCTGAGGCTCAGATCGTCGGATGCCAAAGCCATTCCGCCCAGGCAAAGTGGCTCCCTCTGGTGGGACTGGGGGTGGGGGAGGAAGGAACATGCTCCTTCTCATCTGAACTGCAAAACCGTCGCTTACGATAGTACTCATGAGAGGAGTGACAAGTCTCTTTTTGTTTCTGAAGTGTTTATTTCCATTTTACACATATTCCCAGCTTCCCGTCCTCCATGCACTCTTCTCGCTCTTGTACCCCCTAACTTTCATCAGTTTGTTTCTTTCCTTTCAGATGTGCTCAAGGCACAGTAAAAGTTGATACAATCTAATAGAAACTTCCCTGTTTGCTGTATCATAAAACGTAGTGCCTGGTGTGTTCATTCCCCTCCTGTCATCAAGTGCCAGCTTCAGCAGTGCTTAGTGCCTCCAGGTTCTTCCTGCTGTCATTTTCACTTCCCCCCAAGGACTAAACATTTAAAAACCGAGAAATCCTAACTGAGATCCTAAGTAACACTTGAACTCACGCTCATCTTGGGTAAACACTTCCCAGAGTGTTACCATTCCTGATGTTGAAAGAGCAGATCAGTGAAAGAGGAGAATGTGCATACGAATTCTTGGTAATCAGGCAGCCAGCTAGTTTCTAAATATTGAAAGATTCCTTTAGAAGCCATTAATTTTGTTTATGTTTAAACTGACACACAAGCTAATGAGCCTACCATTTACTCATGAAACACTTTTACCCAGTTTTTAATAGCAGCTAAAGGTTTAAGGCTTAATTTAGGGAGAGGAACAAAAAAAAATGTAAACCTGCATGGGTTTTTGTCTATTTCTGATGTAAGTATTTATATATTTAAACTTTTTTTCATTAAACTGTTTTTCGCAGTTTACCCAGCAGACACGTAAGAGGAAAGACTACCCATCACCCTTTGGGCAGAACTTTTTTCGCTCCAACACATGCCTATGTGGGAGGTGATATCAGGTGCGGAAGAAACACCTGATCTTTTGTTGGCCAGAAGCTAGCCTTTCAGCATGAGAGTGGTTGTGTATTTTTATTGAAAGGTAAAACCTAGGTCTTCGGTAAGTAGCAGCATTTCTTGCTTAAACAGGGCTGTAGACTCCCATCTCCTTCCAACGTGTAGTATGGGTTGTGTCAGGGCCCTGATTGGCCTCTGGTGAGGCTCATGTGGGACCTCCACCCACAACCCTTGCCTGCAGGTCCAGGAGCCCCATTTCAGCTCAGCCTTGGGCACCTAGCTGTCCCTTAAGCCAAGTTATAGGTGTTCCTGTGCCATCCATCTGCTGCTCTGGCTTGCTGACTGGTTTTCTGGGGTGGACTCCAGACCTGCCCTGCAAGGTAGCTTTGTCTCCTGCCCTGTGTCCTGAGTGGACCTTAGACCTGTGTCACAGACCCATTTCCAGCCTCCTCTCCTGGCTGGGCTCCCTGGGAGGACCCTGCAGTTGACTATTTCTCTCACCTTGTCTGGGTGAGAGAATCACAACCATCACAACCACCAGTCCAGTCCCATTCAGACAATGTAGGGCTGCACTCAGGTTACCCTCATTTCCCAGCTTGCTCTCTCCTTGGAGAATCCCTGCTCTTGCCACTCCCCGATGAGTGGCCTTTTTTAGGATTCCAGATCAATAAGTATGCAATGTAACAGGAGAGCGCCTAGCCAGCATTCCTTTAGTCAAGGTCTGGTCCCTCTGTAGCCCCGTCCCATGTTCCCTGCTCAAGAAAAACAGGGTCTGCTTGAACATCTCACTGCTACACATGGTAAGCTGTTCAGGGCTTTTGCACCAAAGTTGAAGACGACTTCTCAGGCCCCTAAGCATGGGTTTTCAAGGGGCTGGGGACAAGTCCATTACTGATTCTACTTGGTTTTGCACCTGTATAAGCAGTTCCTTCTTCAACACATAATCTTTTTGTTTTATTTAGGCTCAGAACTCTTTAACCTGCTGTGTGACCTTGTGTAGATTCAAAATGGCCTCCCTGTCCCCATTTGTTAGTGAAAGGGGTAGAGTTTCCCTGACGCAGTGCCAAATTTATATAGAATTTGAAACGTTCTTCTAGATGAGATTCTATGTTCTGTAACCCTCAAGGAGAGCATAATTTCTTTGGGGATATATATATAAAAAAAAAATACACTGGTGTCTGAAAAAAAACATTATATCTAAATGAAACAGTTAAACATCTAGCCTGTAACCCAGTTTCTGTTGTTGTTGTTATTTTTTAGAAGCATACACTCACACTAAATTCATACCAAATTTCTCAGAAAATCTGATAGAAAACTACTTGAAGAAAGGCTTTGGCATTATTGGTGACTAGCTAACATAAGCTGACAACAGCAGATGACTGTAGTGAAATACTGACATTTCCTTAGTCCTGCCTCTTCCTGTTTCCAGTGTGTTGGTTCTGAGACCACTTACTAGCCAATTAATCTCCAGTTTTATGTAAAATTAATCACAGAATTCTACTTTTATGGAGAATAGTAGCCACTGAAAATAAGGAAATCTTGCTTACATCTATCCTGTGACACGAATGTTAATAAATTCTAACCCAGGTTGGTGTCAGGGGCAAGAAAATATAGGTCAGAACTGTGGTTTATATGATCAACTACAGAATTTAAACACTAAATTCTCATTAATCTCAATGACAATTATTTAGCTAAATCCCCATATCCTTTCAAAGATATGTCAGTGTTCTACTACTAATTTTGTCACGTTCATACATAGTGACAGATTTTGTAAAACTACTTTCATAAATGAACAAAACCCTGAAGTGCCATACTGATGAATATCAGTAAAAACTTAGAAGACAACCTGATTAGATTTCCTGTGGTAGAAGTATATTATCAAACAAAATGCAGGTTTTGAAATGCAACACCCCAAAAGAAATACAGTAGGCTGAAAATTCCCATAATGAGAAATCCATGAGCCTAAATATTTGGTGTTTCTGATTTGCTCACTTCCTCAGGTTAATGTTTCTTCAACATGTTTCCAATTCTTTTTTTTTTTTTTTTCAGCTGAATTGATAGTTGTACTTTCAAAGGTGATGATTTGCAAATGATGTTTTCCAGCCTACTGTATTCTGTGTATGGCAGAATGTCCATCAAGATGCCTGCAGGTGACATTAGTAGTGCAATCATTCAAAATGCAGCCTGACAGCATTTCAATCAATCCATTTTTCAACAGTAGACATCAAATATACATTGCAAACCCAGCACCTGCTCTACTTGTAGTGTGACATCAAATAGGTTAGCCTCGGGTCCTAAGACAGAGGCTGTCTCTTGAACCGCTACATTAAGAAGTGACTTTGGCAATGATACTCTTGGAGATTAACGCTCTACCAAAACTGGCTCTCAACCTACAATACAATCTAATCCCTTTACTTCTTGTGTTTCTCTCTCTCAGCACAGCCCACAGGAGCTCTGTGTCTGTTAGATGAGTCAGCCACAGAGTCCAGCTCTTAACCTCATACTGTAGAGATTCACATTTACAGCAAAGGAGCAAGCAGAATGGCAGCTTTACATTTATAAAAAACTGCCCAAGGTCTGAGCAGCTTGGGGTCAGCTTCCTCCCTTTAGTAACAGCTGCATTGCAGTACGCCCAGGGGTACCTTGGGGTGGCAAATTTTGCAGCTGTCTTGGTGGGTGTATCAAGACCTGCCTTTTTAAAACAGCAGGGGAAGTACTAGTTTAATATCCAGGTCTTGTCAGACTGCTCTTGAACTGAAGAGGTCTAGCTACTGCCATGCCAGAATTTTTTTGTCTTTTGCTGGGGATCAAAACAGGTCAGTTAATGGTGCCCTTGTAAGTTCTCGTTTCACTTTTGTACTTTGGGCTGAAGTAAGGTCTACTCCTTGACCCACCACAACCTATACTGTGTCTGCTGGATCTTCTGAGTCAGATCCATAATTGCCTTTAAATGAGAGGACAACTAGCTACAGTCAAACACCATGGAGGTGCCTGAGAAAGCAGGCAGGCAATGGATTGCCCAGGATTTCAAGTTCAGAGGAATAAAAAAAGCATACCAGCACTCATAAACCTTAGAAGAATGGTGTGAATCCTTCTCCTTCTGTTCTGTCTGCTATGAGGCTTTGGTGCTGATGGCATAAATCAGGAGGATGAACAGCTGGGAGATGAATCAGATGAAATAGTACTGGAAAGGCATTGTCAGCTGGTTGTAACATTGGTGTACCCAAGGGCATGCAGACCACCGTGCAGCACAGGTGCAGTTTTGGCCTTCTGAGGGGACCCTAGGAGACAGGAGTGGGGACCCAGGTGCTACAGGTTTATATGGAAAGAGTTTGATGTGGCCTATTTACCACATGCCTCACTACCAGCCCTACTAGTGCTGTAGAAGATGCAATCTTTTATGTCTACAGGAACAACACCTGGTTCAGTCCTGATTCAATCCCAGGCACTAGGCAGGATGGTGCTGATCACATCAGCAGACCGATCCTACAGTCAGGGATTGCAGGTTCACATTTCTTATACAGGGCACCGTCTTCCTTGCAGCATGCGCAGTGAAACAGTTAACAGCTGATCTCACCATTAGCTTTGAGCCCACAGCGGGCAGGAGGTTTGTGTCCCCTCACCCTGCAGGAACTGCCTGCAGTCACATTCCTGGAGCTCCATAGAGGGTACTGCCCTGGTTATTGCTGCCACTCTCGCCCAAGAGAGGCTCTACATCAGGAATGCAAGTGCAGCAGGAGATATACATCCCACATGGCACAAAAGAGGTTAATGTAGGGCCCAATAACCTTCACAGATGAATCAAACAGCTGAGTAGAAAAAGCTGTCATAAATATTTGCAGTCCTAGCAGAGTTAATGGAGGAAGAGGAATGTTGTCTGAAGATAATGCAGCAGAAGAGTATATGGACAGACTTCAAGAAACGTAGGAAACCATATAGAAGTGGGAGAGATTATTCAGAGCTGCCTAACTCGGTGTCTTTGGGCTGGAGGGGTACTTTTCTCTCTGAGGAGTGACTGAATCTCTTCCCAGTAGAAATGTTGGGCTCTGGACACAGACAGACTGGGTGCTGGTAAATCCCAGGTTAGGGCAAGGTTCCTGCAGGCCTGCTCAGTCTGCTCTTCGGGATGTTCTTCTGGCTGGTGCACTGTCAACATGCAGGCTCACAGATAGTAAAAGAACTCACAAGCCAGCCTAAGTGCTTGCTGGGGACATAGATGTGCTCTGAAGATTGCTTTGGTATTTATGTGAAACTGCTTTTTATTAAGAAGTGTTGAAACTAATAATAAATATTTATAAATTACTTTAGTGTATTAAATTGTTGACATAACACAAACACAAATATTTCTTAGGAAAGTGAATAAACATATAAAACTACATTACTTTGTAAATGAATTCATTAGTATTTATTACAGGAAATTACAATCAATTATTAAGCATTATGATGGCTTGCTTGGAGAATGGATATATTATTTTCACTATTATTAATAACTTCAATTACCAGCTTTAAGTACTGGTGATTTCCCCCACATATCCCAGGGCACTAATTTTTATACAGCATCTAAAATACACTTAGTGTTTTTGTTTTGGGTAGCTTTGCAGTATACAATAAATAGTTGAAAATAAAGTTAATTTCCTAGTTGCTAAGCGGAAATAGAAGCTCTGGGTGTCCTTTAATCAGTTATGACCTAGCTTGGGAGAGCTGGTTTATATTGTGCAATAGGAAATGTATTTCTCCAAAGTCTTCTGCATCATAACCAAAATGCCAAGAGGCCAGGTTTCCCCCTGTTACTGATTTTTGTCCTTTCTGCCATCAAACAACAGTTTGTATGCTCAAAAGCCTGCTGCCCTTGCACCTACCTATGTATTAAATTGGTCCAACAAAACGTATTGCCTCAAAAATGTTTGTAGATTATGATGGTCTCACTGTTGGACCTGTAATTATCCCTGATGCTAACCTGGTTGCCCCTACCACAATCTTGTAGATCTCAAGTAGTTAGACCTATTACACAATATTCAGACAATCTATTTTCAGGTATCTTCATTTGTCAAAGAGATGCATAACCTGAATGTAGTTTTTTTGGCTTGTCACACAGGTCTTCACATCCCCAGGTTTGTGCTCTAGTTCTCTTCCCACGTCCCCTCTCTAGCACCTCTATACTCTAATCTCTCAGGTTGCTACTTCCAACTCCTCAGCTATCTGACTGATGTGCTGTGCTTGAGACGCACAAACTCTCAGGTAGAGATGAGCATTTTCACTCCTCAATTACCACAATTAACTTTGCACCCAGTATCTTGGTAGAAATGGGAGTGCCTGGTCAACTGTACCTCTGAGCACCCTGCCCTCTCCTATGGACTGCAGTGTTCCCTGAACTCCAGTTGTCCTTACAGTCTCCCACAGGCCCCCAGCTGATGGGAGCAATGGCAGGGAGGAGTTGTTGCTATCCCTTCAGTGCCCAGGCAATCAGCATACAACCCATAGCCAAAGTGAGTGAAGGTGCTAATGAGGACACCTGAATTGATTTGGTGGTGATATTCAGCTGTTGAACCAATCACTAGGCTATAAAAGCAGTGAGGTGGATTAACAGAGTATTTTGCTGAATACTGAGGAGTAAAGGTATTGTCTGTGCATGGTAGGGTTGCTTTATAATACCTTGTAAAATGCTTTATGCTAGAGCCAAGCATAGTTATTCTAGTTTTACTAGAAGTGGGATTTAAAAATACATGTATTTAAATTTTTACACATTCTTCTTTGAGTTGCTAAATAACTTCAGTGCTACTAAATGAATAGGTTGTGGATGCTGTGAATAGGTTTTGCTATCTGGAGGGGGGTGAGGGATATTATAATAGAGCTCTTTTAGCTTCCTCAATTTTTTTCTTATACTTTCAATATAGAGAAATGAATGAATTCTTTGTGAAAGTTGCTGGATGGACAACTCCTGTTTATCTTCACAAGTCCTGGAGGAACAGCAGTGGATTCCCCTGCCTTGCTTCACCTCTTAGGCTGGTCCCTTGCGTGCATCTCACACACAAGGAGCTCTGTTTGATTGCTACCCTACTTTTCTGTTGGGACTGCGTAAGGTAAGCGTTTACTTCATAGGGTCTTTTTTTTCCTCCTTTGTTTTTCTCTCATTAGGAGTGATTAGCAATTGAGGTAGGTATGACCAAGTCAGCTGATACAGATTGAAGAATGCTGGTGTGATGTTAATAGCTCATATTAACAGTAAGTGTGCAATTTTACTAATTCTACCTGAATAATCATTTTGCATTGAAGTATTTTCTAAGCAGGAACATAAAAAAAGTTGCCTAGAATTTGCTATATAAGGTTATGTGATGAATATGCATTGAGTCAGCAGAACTGTTATTTTATGAAATTAGTTATGGTCATGCTTTTAGTTCTGATGCCTTTACAGTAATGTTTTTCCTCTAGCAGGGCATGACTGAGATGGGATCCTTTGCCTCCCATTGTAACAATTAAATATTTATTTTGATTCTGTTTTCCACATTTTAGACACTAATTTCTTGTTGCAAAGCTCTTTGATATGCTCTGTTCAGATGGAAGACATTATAGAAGAATTCTGTTGCTGTCAGAATTGAGTGAATGCTAAAAAACATAAGTAATAATTCAAATTTAGAAATAATTTAACTTAAGCTGGATTTGTGCTGTTGTTGCGCAATGCAGTAGTGTTTGAAAGACTTGGTCACAAACTGGAACCCTGCTGTGCTAGAAGCTGTATTGACACTGGACAAAAAGGTAGCCACTGCTCTGAAGTGCTTTCAGTTTTCCCACAAACATTTAAGCAATTAAGTTCGAGGTTCAGTTTGTTTGCTTGCTTTGGTGCTTGCTCGGGCTTTTTTGTTTTCTTCTTTCCTGAATGATAATGAAGATTTATATTGAATGCAGATGTTGTTTTAATTGCCTAGAACACATTTGGTGTTGTTATCTGAAGGCTTCATCCACTGAAGTTGTGGAAAACCCTTCCCTTTACTTCTCTGCAGCAGGTTCTCTGTTCTTTGACCATCTTCTTTCATGTTCTTACACGTATGTACCAAACCTGTGGTAAATCTGAATGAGGGCAAGTGCCCCTGAGCAGTGACTAGAAGAAGTATATTTTAAAAGGGATATAGCCACCCTCAACCTGTTCTAGGCAATCCTTACCTGACCTCCAAAACCAGAACTACAGGATGTGGCATTTTTAAATAAGGCAAAAAAAGTTGTGGCTGTTTCACTGCTAATACTTACCTTGGGTATGTAATTGCTCTGTGACACTGGAGGCAAAATTAGAAAACCAGAGTCATCGGTGGCATTCCAGAAGGGACTAAACCCACTCTGCTGGGAATGTTCAGTTTCACAAAAATATTGTATTCCCAGCATTCATCTGCTAAACCTGATCTGAAGGTCATTTAAGGTCTGGAGCCGATAGAAGTTTTTCTATTTGCCTTAGGGGCAAAACTGGGTCTTAAATGATCTAAGACCTTCCTTTCCCCAGAAAGGGGCCTACATTCACTTGCACAATTATTTGGTGTGAACTAAATTTAAACTCTGTAGCCAGCTAATAAATTTAAAACAGTTTAATTTGGTTTTCCTAGCAACAGTGTTTTAGCCAAGGCCTGTGAGATTCAGAAAGGGAAATGTGTGTGTATCTACACATGTGTGTGTGCAATATGTGCATGTGTGTATCTATATAGTAGTAAAGCTTAAATTGTAGCTTTGAGTACTTTTGTATTAATTTGATCAGTGTATAGATACTAATATAAATAACTTCATAGGATTATTCCATAATGCATAAATGAGAGAAACACCTGTTTGCAGACATATTTTATGTACTGAAAAAGGTGAAATCTAAAGATTTAAGACTTCTGAAGTTGTTTTCTCCACTTTTTCAGAATATGAATAGCAAAGGTCAAAGGTGTTAGATATACGCTTTTGCTTATCTCATTATAGTGTTAAATACTGATAAAGTAACTGAGTAAATTATTTAAGTATATACTCAGTCCTAATTATTCTATGTTGTGGTTCAGTGAATTCAGAAAATGAATTCCACTGAGCAGATCTCTACTTGTAAAAGGCATACATTTTGTTGGGTGATGCTGCATTTCCTTTATGGCCTGAAAATTACCCTGTGTTAGATAACATTTCAATCCCCTAATAAGTATTTCTGCAGTAACTTATCTATTTGGTTAAATGTTTTTCCATTGATATAGTAAAGCTTTTATCTGCTCTGTTAGCCACCAAGGTACATCTAGATAGTTACAAATACCTCTGGTAGCCCTACAGTCTTTTGTAATTAAAATGGTTTGGGTTTAGTGTATTGTAAGTAGCTGTAGTGACCCTAAGTGTGCAAAGGAGGAGTAGAAAATAAAACATCAGGGTGGGAGCTCAGGGCGAGGGGGAATGAAATAATTTCATGGATTAGAGAAGATGGATAGGGAAAACTAATATTAGTAGCTTTGGTTGTATTACAGTGGTATGTACTGTTGATTCCAGTTGGTTGGATATCTGATACAGTCAGTATCACATCTGTGGGTGGAATCATAGAGGCAAAACAGTATGTGCTCTGCCCTGAGGAACTTGCACTACAAAATATGTGTGTAATGACCAAGGGAAGGAAAAAAAAAATGGTAATGCTACTTCTGCTGTCACTTGACAATTCACTCCTCTCTCTTAATTATATATGTGTCTGTGAGAACAGCTTTGATTAGCAAAGGATGCTTGAGGGTGCCTACAGACTAGGGAAAAAAAAAGTAACAACTGTGATTTCCACTTGTGCAAAAAAAGCAGTGTTATCTTTTATAAAGGGCTGTATAAAAGGCAGAAGGGTCAGTTCCACAGCTGGTGTAAGCTGGCATGGCTCATTGACTTCAATGGAATCGAGTTGCTTGTTACCAGCTAAGGCCCCAGATGCCACTCAGGTATTAGGACAATGTGTTTGATGTGCCTTTGATCGTGTAAGTCAAATTCCATGAGTCATTACTCAGAGTGCAGAAGAAAGTTGTAGTTTCAATCGTTTGCTTCCCTGAAAATTCACTGAAATGTTTGCCCTAAAAGTCCTAGAATAAAGTTAAGAAAGCATCAGAAGCCACAAACCTCTCCCTGAGGAAATTTATAGGAGGGAACTGACACACGAGGGTGAAGCATATTCATGATGTTAGGGTCAATCTCATTCACTTTGTCTTGGCCCAAGATATATTTCCACCTGTTATTTTCTATGCCTGTGAATTCCCTGAAACTGCCATAAGTATAAACCAAATCCATTTTGGTCTGCAAGCAGTATTTCAGCCTTTTAGGCTTGGGGATACTTGTTCTGCTTATTAATTTTGTGCTTTAGGTGAATTCATAGAGATGGTGAGATAGGGCAACAAGATTTACATTTAGATTTATTGGGGGAGCCTATTTTTCCCCTCCTGGCTGACATCAATAGGGTTGCATGGTCTATTCACTCCATCAGAAAGTGCACCCTGAGAAAGTACGGAGAGGGCCCTGATTGCAGTCCTGCCTTCGAATAGGTCACAACTCCATTGTTCTGGAACAATAAAGGTTTTATAAACAAAGTCTGACTAGAAGGATTGTGAGTTATGACACTACAAAGAGCCTTGCTGAAAGCAAAACAAGGCAAAAAAGAAGCAGGGTAAGGCATAGAAAAAAGCTTATAAACATTAAGTTAAATCCCAGGTCTTGAGTGAGACATTGATCCATTGATGTCAGAGGAACTGTGCTACCTTACAGCAGTGCTGAATTTGGTCTATTAGTGTTTACACCACACAGTGTATATGGTGTATAATTAAAGTGAAAATAAATGTGTGGAAACAGAAGTACTTAAAAACCTGGTTACTACTGACTTCAAAGGCATTGCTTGCATGCTTCAAGATAGGCATATACTTAGGCTTCTTTTGGGGGACTTGAAAGAGGCTGTGGATGATGCCCTTCTACTTGCATTGCCTATCGCAGTCATCTCACGTTACCTTAGGTTACTGTTTCCGATGGCCATCTGTTGCCTTTCATCATAAAGTTAGCACCACCCTCACAAACTCTCCCATTGGCAAGGCCTGCTACAGTTACTCATAGTGGTAACTTAGGTGGAAGGTTTTTTTACAATACTGGAACCTGCCCCTTTGAGGCATGACTGTCTTTTCACTACGCGACATGCGGTACCTGGTGTAACAGGTGCCTTGTGGGTGTAAAGCAATGTAAGCGAGTAATCGGTGCCACGCTTGGTTGGAGTGGCACAAGTGAAGGATGCTCTGGGAAATACAGAGCACAAAAGGAAGACTTTTGAATTCAAACAGCTGATGTGTTGAAGGCATTCAGACTTGTATATATTTGAATTTAAAAATAATTCCACTAAGGTAATCTGGTTAACTTGTGCACAGACATTTAAATAGTTTCTTTATCTAGGTATTATTGAGTAGAGGGGGAATTATCAGCATTTCAATCCCTCCCACCAAAACCCAAGAAACTTCCCCTCTTCAGATCTGTTCTGTAAATGTAACTTAATGTAACTCCCACCCTGCCCCCCCCCCCCCCCCCCCCCCCGCCCCGGAACTGTAGGTCTCTGAAAAAGTGAGTTCGTATTACTTTGTTATATGAGCTGCTAAAGTTTTTAATTTCGGTTGCTGGTGCCCAGAGGACAAGTAATCAGTTATTAAGCTAATCAGCCTTATGTTGTAGTGCATCAGTTTGAGGTTAGTGTTAAAAATCTGGCATAAGTATTTGCAACCTTCCTGTGTTACTGGAATGTAATGCTTTTCCACGCAAAGATCAACTTAACAAGCAGATTTAATCCGACACTGTGGGGAGAGGAGAGGGGGGAGTCAGGGCAGAGGGGATTGAAACCCTCTGTATAAAAGACTTCCACCTCTGTAGCTGTGGCAAGCAATTTTTACCAAATGAAAGGTTTGGGATGTATTTCAGTAAAGCGGGTTGTCAAAATGCTAGGCAGTAACAATTTAGAAGTTCCCACTTTTCTGCTCTCTTTTTTTAATGTATCTATAAAGAGCGTCCAAGATGGCTGTGTGCAACTATTTAGAAACATTAAAATTAACTAGCTCTCATTTGTTAATAAGTGGATAACAAAAGATTAAAAAGATCCACTTGCTATTTTGTTTTGCTTTTTAACTAAATTTTAAATGGGTCTTGAATAATGTTTGTTAGTATGATGTCTGTTTACTGAAGGTGCCAAGCAAGTTAGACAAAAAGCAGGGAACTTGAATAGGACTGAAAAATAATTATTATATTGTACAGAAAAACACTGCAGGTCAAGTTTCTAGCTAGATGAAGTTGAAATTCAGAGTTGCTTGGGATTACATTAGTTCCTAGTGAGAAAGTATTCACTGCTTTTTATCAAGAAACTAGATGCCAGACTTTCTGCATCGGGCTTGTTTGGGGTGGGGAATGGGGGCTGTCCAGGTTTATTGAGCTGAATTTTGCATTCTGCAGCCTTAATCAGTCTGAAGCTAATTAGCAGCCTCTACACAATAAGGCCACAAGTCATTAATCATAGAAGATGAGAGCAGTCAGCCCCCCATCCTCGACATTTCAAGAAAAGTTTTCTCTCGCACTTTTTTTTGTGATAGGGCTTCAAAAGTCGCAAGATTGCTTTTCATGGTCAATAGTGTGTGAAGTATAAGCCATGTCTTGATGTGATAGACAAGGGACCACTGTTCAGGGACCCATTGGACTTTCTTTTTTTTTTTTTTATGCTGTCCTCTAATAGAATGGAGTCAACTGATGACTTTATTTCCTTTGAGTTGAAGCATAGTTCAGCTGGGAATAAAAAAAAAAGTTTTAACAAGTATGATTTTTGTTAAAGGGAAGTTTGAATTTTTTACAAAGCCGCTTAGTTCTTTTTAAAATTTACAATCCTTTCTTATGCACAGCTAATGAGGAATGAAAGTCCTTTCACATGCCTAATACAGTTTAGTACAGTGTGTCTTGAAATCTAATGCTAACAGCCACAGACTAAGCACTAGGAAACCCTTGTGGCGGGGGGGAAAAATAAAAAAATTCTTGAGGTTACTGATCAAACTTCTTCTGAACAATCTGGAGTAGTAAATTTAAATAAAAAGTTTGTTCTCTTAAGTGACCCTGAGAATTAGATTATGCATTATTTTGTTTTGTTTTCTATGTGCAGATATCTGTATTACTCCCATAATGAAGGGATAAACATCTAAAATAACTAGGTATGTTTGTGGAAACATTTTCTGTGAAGGAAATTCTGCTTCCTGTATCTTTCTTACTGTAATTTTTCTTTTCTGGGGGTGTGTGGGTGACACCTGTATGCCTGATGCACGTCTCTAGCAGGTCTTACTTCTTTGTGGTCCATGGTGTGTCCCTACACCTGTTGATAGCATCACCATTTCAGGCTGAGAAAATTATTATATTACAGCCATTTAGAGCTTCTGGCTTGGACAGTTGGGGAGAGGAGGTGATTTTATAAGTAACAAAGGTGTTCATATAGTCTCCTTTTATTAATAACTGAATTTCCTGTATAAGCAAAGCTGTTTCTTTGTAGGACAGGCTTTAGAAAGATTTCTTGAGACCTAAGTGTATCTCTCAAGACCTTCTGGTTATTGTATTGGCCTCCATGGACTTCTGTTTTTTACTTCAGGAATTGCAATAACACTGAGAGCAGCTAATGGGCTTTTCTCTATTCAACTGTCCAGGAGTTCCTTGTTGTAGCAAGCACTATGCAAACCAAACTCTGCATCCATCCTTGTGCCTGGAGTTGTCCACTGCAGACTGGGGGTGGCTTCTAGCAGGTGTTAGCTTGAGCAGCGAAGCTGTACAGTAGCATAGTAATGCACAGCACTGCCAGCAGCCTAGGAACACTGAGATCTATTGCTTCTGTTATAAGCAGTTCTGGTTGTGCTTTGATTTGTTTATTTCCCCTGTTTGTGGAGTCAAAATAATGTTGAAAGCCTGTTTGGTTTGGTGGTGCTTGTTGTTGTTTTGGTTTCTTTTCCTGTTACCAGTCTTTGAGATAAAAACAATGGAGGCAAGGAAAGAAAAATTATAATTACAAGGCTCAAACAAATGAAATCAGAGTTCTATCTCCAGAAGCTCAGCAAGCAGCTATCTATACCTGTAATATAGCCATATGTTGTTGTGTTTATTTGTCCAGATCACCAATGGATTTTGTCCTTGGACCACTGTTCTAACTCAGTAAGAATGATGTCTCCAAGCTGTTTCACGTCTTGTGCTTATTCTGGGATCCAGGAGTCTGTGAGGATCATCAGATGATTGCTTTGGGTGGTGGCAGGGAGGAGATTACCCCAGTCATAGGACTGTGGTTGAAAAGATAACTCTAGGTAAGCCTTCAGAGTGAGAAGGCCTGTGTTTTGGTGCCTGACTAGTATATCTTTTTTTTGATATGTTGTTTCCTCCTGGGAGAAGGGTTGGGAAGCTCTGTTAAGTCCCACCTTTTCACTGTATTTTTGGTTCCCCTCCCACCGCCACGCACTTGCATATTCCTGTGCTCACTCCTTGCTTTCCAGTTCTCCATTTTTGAAATGTGAACCCGGTGACATTCCAGCTCATATCAAGCTGTCCATGCTGGCCTCACTGGGCTGGGCGATTAGGCAAAATGTGTTCATGCATCCCTAACAAAAAGGGCCCCATGCAGAAACTTCAGCGCAAAAAAAAAAAAAAACCCTAGGCGCACTGAAAAAGCCATTACATTCTTCCTGTCATATCAGTGTAATGGTACACATTTTGAAAAGCTCCCCTAATATATCTTTAAACTATGGACCATAACACTGGTTATGGTCTATTGTATCAACTCATACATTTCAATGAGAGGCCATTTTCTTTCTTTTCCTCTCTTTGTAATACTGGGGGGAAAAATATGACATGCATCCACACAAAAAAAATTGTAATGAAATCACATTAAGGATTTGACTAAGCCTGCACAAGCAGAGAGGGTTAAGGCTGATACTCTGTCATTACCTCAGCTCATTACAACTTGGGGTTTTGTTACTCCTGCAATCCTTAAGATCACCCGCTGTCTGGAGAATCCTGTGCTACCTGGAAATGAGGGGAAGTGTTATGTTGTAGCTTTACCTCCAAAATTTCCTTGCTTTGCCAACTTTCCTCAGTGTTACCATAAAACAGTTTTTGGTGACTTATATGTATTAATGGCATTAATTAAACTATCAGCACAGCTGAATGGGAGAAAATGTGTCTTCTGAACTTGTTTCTTGAATAGGACTAAATGCCTCATTAATCTTAAGCATCAACCCAAGAACACTGTGTTTGTTAGATAGAATAATAAATGACTTTACAGGAAATACACAATAGCAGATGCTGGAATGCATCCATTCATTAGTCACTGTGCATAAATATCCCCTTATTTCCATGAAGAGACATTTAATGGAGGGCCAGTCTGACAAACATGCGCAAGCTTTCACTCACTCACTGAGAAAACGGAAGGGAGAAAATGTCATACAAATTTGCCTGCTGAACACAAAGCTTCACGTACCCTATCATGTGTGCTTTTTCTGCTCCTTGCCTATCTTTCATCAGATTGAAACGTGCACTAGCAAAGGCAAAACTGTCGGACAGGTTTTGGAAGCCCATAAGGCATTACAGTTATTTCTACCCCTTGGTTACAAAGTCTGTTTCGCTAGTGTGCCATCTTGGAGACAATCACCAATTTTACTCATGTTAATCCAGACTCAAAGCCCAGTTCAGTGTCCGGTAAAGTCAAGGGAAGGCTATTTTCTTCAGAGCATTACAGGAAAATATTTTTTGGTTTGTTTTTTTAACTAGTGTCTCCCAAGATACTAAGAAACAAGCTTGTTTCAGTGAAGAAGAGTGTATTAAAAAAAAAAAAAAAAAAAATTTGTTCCCCACCCTACCACCCCTGCTTTCTGTCACTTCTTGTAAACCTGTATGTATTTTCTAGTATTGTAACATAACCAAGCCAATGAAGTACCGCTGGCAAACAGGTACATCTACAGTTGTTCAAAAAAAAAGGTAAAGCCTGTATAGTAATTGTGTGGAGGCGAAAGCAAAATAGTCGGTCAGAACTCCTGTTTTTCTTGGACTGTTGATTCAATGCATAAGAATCTTACATGTATTACAGGAGCACCTAAATAATTTGTTTGGTATGATCCCTTGTTTCTTAATGCATGCCTTAATGAAATTTTACTAAAGGGTTACATTTTAGCATAATACTTCTTAGAAAACATTAACAGAGTGTTTGTGTGTCCTTTTGTGTTTGAGGTATCTCTGGTTTCTAAGGCTAAATTGACCAGAAAGACAAGAAAATCTTGATTTATGAAACAAATTCCTAAGCAAGTGATTGCATTGTATACCAAAGGTATCCATGTGCTGTAACAGCACCCATCCCACTCAAGAAATCAAAAATCTTCCATCCAAGCACGCGGGTGCCTTGTGTCAATGTATTCTTCTGTGGTGTCATAGTGTTTCATGCTAGAATACTAATCAGGGTGCTTGGCTTTTAGCCTGCACAGGCTCAGCCACGTAACATAAGGGAGGACAAAGTTTAATTTCTTATACTGGAGGTTTCTGAATAAGTATGGATTTGAAAAACTGCTCTGCATGATTTGGTGAATCTTCTCATCTGAATTGAGAGCTTGGCAACACTTTATGGTATCGTCAAATCAAACATTTTGGAGCAAAAAACTCAAGCTGGGTACTGTGGTAACTTTGGGAGGTAATACTTATTTTTCTACTGGCCTAAATTTGCAGTCTTTGCCCAGAAGTCCTACTTGCATGAACAAGCATCAGTTTGCTTACACAATTAGAGCTGTACATCAGCCGTGAGTTGTTAACAAAGTCAAGGAAGGGAAAGTTTTGTTTAGAAGTAATACATAATGATGATAGCAGCCTAAATTTTCAGAGGTGATCAGTGATTTTTGAAACTGAAAATACCAGAGAGATGTGTTCCTGCACATCTGTCCTCTGAGAACTAGTCCCACTTCAGTAGGTCACAGAAATTACTACTAGGCTAATAATTCACTAATAATGACAGACAATATTAGTACTTTATTAAGTGAGATGCAAATTTAAGTTTCTAACCAATTTTTCACCATTAAAGATCCCAGGGAAACCTCACTGGAGAACTAAAGAAATTTCCCTTTTGTGATTGTCAGATTTTCTTTTGGGGTAGCTTACATTTTTCCTGCATTACACTCCTGGTATGGCGTCATGTAGGTAGGTGCACCAGTACTGGGATTTAAGTGTTCACATCCTTCAAGCTCTGTCCCATTGGTGTACTATAATTATATTTCTATCCCAGGAGCAGCTACCTTCCTGTGACCAGCCGAAACCCTTTCAATATATACAACACTAAACTACATTACACCAATTGTAGCCATCTTAACATTGATTAGACAGGTATGCAGCTAATAAAACACAACATTACCCTTTTGTCCCAAGGGGTCATACTGTGCAGTGGTAGTGGGTCATTTCCACTATTGGTCCCAACAGGTCAACCATAGCTGGAGCCAGAAAAACTCCTTTTGGAAGGGAAAGGCAGAGTTGTTCTTTACAGCTGGAATGCCGGGTGGGAATCCTCCGGACTCCATCTGGAACAGCTTTGACCAAACAAAGGCCCCAGATCTGCTCGCAGTGCAGTTGGTGGGAATACTGCCACAGCATTCCTTGGGAGTAACATTAGGCTTCGATTATGGTCACAGCAAGAGAGTAGTATACGTACAGCTGCCAAAAAATATTAACAAATAATTCTAGAAATGTTTGTCTCTGCTTTCCTTTCTTTTTGTTTTTCTTTAAGGCAACTAACAGAAAATGCTTTCGCCTGTCAGGAATGAGAATTAAAATAAAAGTTTAAGGCCCAAGCTCCCTCTGCTTCCCAAGAGAGGCAGATCAGGAAAGGCATGGCTTCCAAAGTGCTTTGAGCCACTGTCCCCTCTTCCAAATGCAGAGTTGTGCAAGGGTCTTGACAGCCACTGGTGCTGGCCCCAGCCCTCCTGGGGAAGAACAGCATTGCTGAGTGCAGCCCACCTTGGCCTTTCTCTCTCCTAGCCAGGAGGGTCTATGCTGGGACTGCTTGAGTTTTTCTTTTATGGCCTGGCGTACTGTTGGGAGCAAGCTCAGCAAAATAACGGTACAAGATGTGAGGAGCAGGGGCCAGATTGTAGCCCTGAGTCTCTAAAGAGCCAGAGAGCAGCAGCACCTTTCAGGTAGCACTTTCCCACCAAGGGCATGTTCCTCATGCACTTGATGCATCTGCTCCATGTTCTGTGCATTAGCTCTGCCTGTGCCTTTTTTATTAGTATTTCACAGCATGTGAACAGCTTTCTTATAATCTTGATGAACTAGCTTTGTAAATTGGAATAACCTTAACTGGGAGGAGAGGATAAAGCAGACTTTGTGGGTGCTGAATTCTTTTTTGCCTGAACAATTAAATGTTTGGGCAGACCCTAGACCTTTTTGACTGCTGATTGGAGTATAAATTAAAGAAAATATAGTACAGTGGGAAGAACAAACTGCAGAAGAGTTTTCCTTAAAACACAGTGTGGAGAGATTTAATTCCGTAAGATTAATTTTAAAGGAAAAATGGCATCAGTTCTGTCATATAACTTCCTACAGTTATGTGGTGTTTACAAACGTTATAGTAGTATGCTCCTGAGGTCAACAGGGGTTTTTTATCATTAACTTCAATGGAAGTACCGTAGGATTTTTAAAATGCGTTGTCTAGAGACCTCCGTAATTATTCCTTTCCTGTGAGGTCTTTTAGGAAGGCCTATAACATAGATTTTCCTTCTTCATAAGAAATAATTCAAGACAGTCAGAGATGCTTCTCTGTAAATTTTCTAGCTCTATAATCTAGGCTTTAATGCTAACCACAGTGTGAGAGCTGAAGCCTTGAGTCTGGAGTGCTTTGTATTTTGCCCCATGATGTTTCTTCCATAAGCTACAAAGGAGGGACCTTTCCCAAAGTGAAAATATTTGAGGGGACGGTCCTGCTAAAAGGCAAGTCAGGATAGTCAGTAAGGTATGAGAAAAAGAAGCCAAAGGCCATAATGAATGCTGTCCGTTCTTCTTACGATTGAAAAAGTTTTGTTGTAGATAGTGGTGAAAACATAAACATATGAATAGCTGCTGACACCAAAGAACTCATTGTAACTAGACTAAATTACTTTGGTTCCTAATTCTATAAAGACTATTCAGAAGCAGATAAAAATTAATGAGTAATTCTAGACTGCTCAGTATCTTTGCATCACATCAGCCTAGGGAAGCAAATGTAAAACCAAGTGATTCTGACTTGCTGGATTTTAGATCCACTTGGTCTTCACTTTTCACATGCAAAACGTGGCACAAACTTCAGAGCAATTCAGAACGTAGCTACAGCTTCCTTACGATTTAGACCATTTGCTCCAGCTACTCAGAGTCATCAAGAGATTGCTTTGGATGCAGAAAGTAGTGAATTTCATTTTATGTGTTTTGGCAATACGTTTCCAACCCCAAAAAGTGGGGAAGAGTACATGTTTGCTCATTCACTCCTCTGTGCTTACAGAGGCAAGTACTTGCTGTCTCTTACCTGATCTGTCAGTTGCCTTTGATGCAAATGTCAGGGTACTCTGAAACATGGTACCACAGAAATGTGCTTGTGGGGTAATGAAGGGAGAAGATCCCCAGCCGAGCTATTTGGTCTAGTCTAGTTTGCTAGGATGCTGTACGATATAAGGACTGTCTGTGGTGTCTGAGGACATCAAAATGAATGCAGATGTGCAATCCCTGTTTGTTCAGTTTCATATCAGGTAGGTGAGACAGATTATGGTGGGGGTATATCTAGATGCACTTGAAGGACTCCTACCCTCTACTCATGGCTCTTCAGTGACTCATTATGTGGCTCAAAAACATTGTATGACACCATATTTTTGATCTTGCATATATGCAAATATGCATTCACTTTGCATATTTGTTTTGCATAGGCAACTGGCATGCTGTTTTAGCTGTTGTATGCTCTTGCAAAGCAATGCACAAAGAATTGCAGGTGTGCATGGTATAATATCAGTTGCAGGCACCACGTATATGTTTGCGTGCACTGAGACTGTGACCTCGGTGTGCTATGCTTTACATCTTGATCCCACCTCTGCTTTTAGGTGAAAGCTGCCTGGCTGAAAAGGACCTGGGAGTGTTGGTCGACAGCCGGCTGAACATGAGCCAGCAGCGTGCCCAGGTGGCCAAGAAGGCCAACAGTATCCTGGCTTGTATCAGGAATAGTGTGGCCAGCAGGAGCAGGGAGGTGATTGTCCCCCTGTACTCGGCGCTGGTGAGGCCGCACCTGGAATACTGTGTCCAGTTTTGGGCCCCTCAATACAAGAAAGACATCGAGGTGCTGGAGCGTGTGCAGAGAAGGGCAACAAGGCTGGTGAAGGGTCTGGAGCACCGGCCTTATGAGGAGCGGCTGAGGGAACTGGGGTTGTTTAGTCTGGAGAAGAGGAGGCTGAGGGGAGACCTTATCACTCCCTACAACTACCTGAAAGGAGGCTGTAGTGAGGTGGGTGTTGGTCTCTTCTCCCAAGCAGTTAGCAATAGGATGAGAGGAAATGGGCTCAAGCTGTGTCAGGCGAGGTTTAGGTTGGATATTAGGAAAAATTTCTTCATGGAAAGAGCAGTCAAGCATTGGGACAGGCTGCCCAGAGAGGTGGTGGAGTCACCATCCCTGGAGGCATTCAAAAAGCGTGTAGATGTGGCACTTGGGGACATGGTTTAGTCTAGTCTACCCTTGATTGGTTTAGTGTGGACGTGGTAGTGTAGGTTAATGGTTGGACTGGATGATCTTAAAGGTCTTTTCCAACCTAAACAATTCTATGATTCTATGTCTGTTGGTCCAGCTCTGCTGGCTGTCAAGCAGTGGGCAAGCCATGCTCATGCTGTATCTGTCCACCTTCTAGAACTAAATCCTCCCACTTCTGCTCTAGTTCAAGGACTGACACAATTCACGCCCCTAATATGGAGTTATGAAAGATGAGGCACTCTGGTTCCACATCCTTCCCCACCCTCCACTAGCACAAATGCACAAGCTAAGCCTGTGACTAAGTGTCATTTTGACTTGAATTCAGCAAAGCAGTCATTCAGGCTCGATCTTAAGCATGTGGATAATCCATTGCTATTGAGCGACTTAAATACACCACATCTAGGTGGACTAAGCATGTGCTTGGGTGCTGAAATGAGATCTTTGGGTTTTTAAAATAAATTCATGCCTAGCTATAAGTGCAAACAAATGCTAACATACATGGTTAATGATGCTCTAGCCAGAATTGCTCATCCTTGCAGCTGTACATCAGAGTGTAATTTTAATTAGAGTTTAATTATCTTTTCATTTATTTTCTTTAGCAAGTAAATTTATACCTTGGTGTAAGTTTTCTTGGGAGCATAAATTAAAGGAACATTAATAACATTATATTTGTCCTAATTTGTGTATCTATACTTATTTATCTGGGTTTTTTATTAGTCATAATGAAGTATGTTTGGAGAAATCAGGCAACTAATCTATGTATGGAAGAAAATGCTAGGCAATATCATTATAATAAGAGACTGTTTCTGATTTACTGAATAGAAATAGTAATATCATAAATCTGCGATTAGGGTTTTTAATATATTTAAAAATTTAATTTGAGGGAAAGCATAACAACGGTTTAAGTAGAAAAATTCTGTATTTGATACAAAACGAAATTGTTCAAAAATGAACTTGAGATTTTTTTTGTTCAGAAGTCACCTATTAATGGAAGATAATGTCAATATAACTTACAATTAAGATTTCATTACAGAAATTAATCTCTTCCAGAAGATATTTGTGGGAAAAAGTTTGATTCAAGCATTTTTACCAACTTAGGGAAGTTCAGATTGTCCAAATTTTCCTGCTGGAGTTATTGCTTAGACATAATGCCACATACTAAATAATTTAAGAATTTGTATTTCTTCTGACACATGTCCTTCAGTCCAAATAAATGCTTTAAAATCATTCATCAACATATGAGAAAAGTGGAAAACTATTATGAGCCTCACTGTATACAGCAGAAACATCAGGCACAGGGAAACAAGGTACAATGAGATAAATAAAGTGACCAATCATTTGGAGGATCAGTTTTTTGTACACTCTACTTAAAATGTCTTAAGTCAACTTATCTCTGCTGGACATGTATAAACTTTTTTCTGCATCATCTTTTGTCTTTCTACGGTCGGCAGATTATTTCAAAGCATTGCTTAGCCAGCATCCAGATTAGGGATGGGTGGCTCTGTGGTGTTACTTCTGTTTTGTAGTTCTGAGTTACTTCCCTCTGCATGCCTGAGTCAGCTGGCCTCACTTCTCTGAGGCATCTAAAAGTTCACAAGACATTTTCTCCTTTTGTTCTTTCTTCAGATTTTACAGATTTTTGGATGGCTGCTGATGTAGGAGGGCTGAGAGTCTTCTCAGATGCACATCACTTGGAGAAAGATAAATAAACTGTCTGCTTCCCACACACTCTTTAGTTTCCATATTATGAAAAATAACCTCTGGGTGGTTGGGTTTCTTTTTTCCCCTTCCCCCCTTTGATGCTGGGATGCTATATTTCTAGCCTCTCCACAGTAGCAAGTCTTGCTACTGTGGAGCCAGCGAGTGATTTTTCTACTTTACTTCCTGTATGGCAAACTGCCTTGCACTGGGACATGGTATCTAGTCACAGATTGCCTCTGCAGAAGGTACAGGATTCTTGTTGTGGATGTCTAATGGTGGGCAAGGTACTGAGGGATTGGAGGGACTACGTGATGCCAGACATCAAGGCTAATTGTTACAACTGCATTTCTGCAGGCTGTTCTGAGTCTAGAGGATGTCACTGATGTAATGCGGTTAGGAATAGTGAAAACACTGTTTAGGAAGGTTAGGGCTAATCCAGCAAGGTGCATAGTTAGTATTTACCAGGACTGTGTTGTCTGTTCTGCGTGACCAGGAAGCGATGGTAACATGGGTGATAAACCTCTGCCTTGTAACTTTAGAGCTCTAACAGAGTCTTTCTTTGACTAACTTCCATGTTATATTCCTCCAGGCAGTCACGAAGTCGACTGAAATAAATGTGTTGCAGTGATAACCTTAGAATTAACAACCGCCTGTCTCTCCCATAAGTGACAGGGTATTCTTTCTATTCCCCAACTTGATGGAGCCATTAAGCTTTGAGTCTCTTCCGAATAGCGTAACACAGAGAGCAGAAACTGGGTAGACTAGGTTTACAGAACTTTTGCAAATGTTTTAAACATTTTCCTTTCTAAGCTACACAAGTCTTGCCTGAGGCACCATTCCTAAAATAAAATTAGGCTTCTGAAAGATTTATTGGCTGCTTTTGGAATTCAGTATAGTCGTCTTTTTGCTCATTCACATAATGAGGCAGTTGTGAAACCCTGACTCAGGGGTTAACTAAACCCTCTTCAAAATGGGGACAAATGGGAATGTGTGCTCACACACATACAACTTCGTCACAGAACTGAGTCTCTGTATGCAGCACAAACTGTGCTAGAGAAGGGCTATGTACAGCACCCCCAGCTCCCTGCTATATCCACTCCTGCTGTACTCACTGTGAAGACTGCTATAGTCCACAGGTATTCATGAAACAACTGGTGCTATATATGGAATAAGGAGTCGCAAAGGCATGCAGAAGCAGATCTGTGTGGTCCCTAGTGATGACTACCCCGTATCCTAAAACATCTCATTCTTGCCTATAATGATGTTCTGATCTTTCTTATTTAATTGCCCTTGTGTTGGCTCTCGTTCGTAGTAGGGGGTGCTTAGAGAACCATGTTCCCCTGCTATGTTAAAGAGTCTTGTCTTAAGAGAAGTGTACCAAGTGCCTTACCTTCAGTGTTGTATACTTCACATAGGAAAAGACTACAGCAGTATTTGAAGCTGTTTCAGTTGATTGGAGCTAAAAGACCAGAACTTCCTGCTGCTACTGCCACTCCCAACCCCATGCAATTTCAATGGCCTGTTTTGCTGAAATCAGCCCCCCTCCGGGTTGTTTACTCATCAAAACTGGTTTTGCGATACAGAGGACATCAAATGCATTTCAAAATGTGGAATAATCTTCAAACCAGATCCAGGAAAGGGTGTGTATTTGTGCACACAGCTTCTGTGCCCAAGATGCTTTTTCACTGAAATCTTTCAATAAACACTCCGAAAGTGTTGGTTTTTTTCCCAGCAGTGCTTGCCATAAGATTGATTAGATTCAGGTGGCTTAAAGGAAGTAAAACTGTTTCTGTTCTGCACCTAATTCTTTCCCTTTTGTCTTCCTGTGCAACTACAAATAACTAATGCAGGCAAACAGTAAATTGCAGTGAGCAGTGGAAGTGCTAAATGGTAGCAACACTTAAAACATTGCTGAAATTCAAAAGAGCAGCTGTTAGACATTTAAACCTATCATTCTCTTCTGAACATACATCAAATTTATTTCATAGCACTGTCATAAAAATGTATGAGAATGTAAATGCTTGAGTGACCCATTAATCTTTTGAGTAGTAAACATAAAATCTTCTTAACCCCAGTGATGATATAACCATACTTTATTTTGAATGAAGGCTTTATCATAGAAGTGAAGATGTTCTGTGTCTTTCTGTGGTGTATAAATAAGAACAAATTAATATTAAAGTCTGATGTCTATGAAAAGTGTACCATTACATTGATTGCAATATGAAGATATATGTAGTGAACAAAGCTACACTCAATTTCTGATGAGCACAGAAAATCTAATAATAAATACACAAAGAGCATAAGCTCATTACTCATTGACAGCAATCACCAGTCTGATGCTGTTATCATTATTATTTACTAACTAACTCAATAATGAGTGTTTGTTCTTACAGAATTGTCCATAAAACCTTCCTTTTCATGTGTGTCAAATGATAAACCTGGTTTCTAAGCTGTCCTTGTGGTGCAAAGACACCCTTAAATAATGGAACTGTTGATTGTTCATTTCCATGCATAGGCCAGTCAGCTTGTTTCTAACCAAGCAAACCTGTCATTTATATCAAGGTGAATTTTGCTTCAATAAGGACTAGAAAAATATATCTTTTGGCTCCAGGTATGGAACATTACTATTCTTCCATTTATTCAAATTCTTTTATATACCTTCTATTGCCTCTTGAAGCCTTGTTTGAAAGACATCTTGACTAGGCTTTAAAGGTAAAGGTATTGCTCATGAACAACAAACTGCTTTCTTGTTGGAGAGCTAGATTTAGCCTTGATATAAATAGGAGAAATTCCATAAAACTTCTGAAGCTGTCCAGTTCAAAGCATTGTGCCCACAGGGTAAAAAACTGGGAGAGCTGGAAAACTTCTATTAAATAATCAGTTTCATCCTCCCATCCAGCCAGGATTGTTTCCAGCAGTACACTAAGATTTCTTAAGCAATGGGACTTCATGTGTGGGGAACTTAATTTATTCATAAAACATTTGAAACATGCCCAAGTAAGCATGGGAAAATTTAGGTCCGTCAATTTTTAATGATATTTGGAAATGGAGGTGATTCCAAAGGTGGGGGGGGGGGGGGGAGAAGTAAAAAATGATAAACCAAGTAGTTTAACAGATTGAGATGAGTTGTATTAGTTTAACTACAGATGCAAACTAGCTAGTGGTACATACTCCGTGACAGGCAAGTGTCTGTAATAAAATTTCCACTATGTTCAGCATCTTACTCTCTTCCCATTGTTCCTTGAAACTGTCTTTTGAAGGACATCATACTATATTAACTCTCCCTTTGAGACAAAGTGTGTCTTGGAGAAAAACAAACTACAAGGTGTAGGGGCCTTGATGATAAGTCAAAAAGATTATCTGAATCTGCAAATCTTACCTTAGCTTGAAAGGCAGACTGCAAAAATAAACCCATGGAACAGAAGCAATGCATTGGAAAGTAGAGTCAGCCCAGACTTTCACGTGTTTTTAGAGCTCCTTCCAAAAATGGCATTGAAAGTCAAATCAAAATATCATTTACATGATTACTGTACATGGTAGTTTAAACCTTGTCATATTTCTTCAGTATTTGTATAAAAAAAATACCCTATTACTGCTGCATAGCTTTGGAACAAACATCTGGCTTTAACCAGCATCCTAGAATGAAGGAAAATTTTTGAGGAGAGTTGGGGTTGAGGGCAGTGGGCTGGAGGAGCAGACCAGATACCCTTCACCAGCCAAACCAGAGCCATCAGTGCCCAGGCTAGCATTGCCTGCACTTGTACTGTAGCACAAAGTCCTACAAAATAGGGTCCCAGCAAATCAGAATGAGGTGGTGTGAGTAAAACGCTATTTAGAGAAGTGGTGGAAAGGAAAGGTAAGGGAGGAAAAGAGTTTTTCTAGTAGGTTCCCCAAATCTTCCCACATCCTAGACTTCTACTTGTATTTCACAGTCTGAGAGAAAGCTGAAAAAAATCTTCCCATACAACCCACTCTTCCTTTGCCACAGCATGGAAAGTTGTTGCTTCCAGTAATGAGGTCAAAACAAATAATACTGGTTTTTATGTATGGGCAGCAGAATCAATTTTGCCTACAGAATTCTAAATGTCATTCTTCAATATTACACTTACTACTTTCATAAAATCT
Organism: Pelecanus crispus; assembly: GCF_030463565.1. Taxonomy (NCBI): domain Eukaryota; kingdom Metazoa; phylum Chordata; class Aves; order Pelecaniformes; family Pelecanidae; genus Pelecanus; species Pelecanus crispus. The sequence continues at coordinate 25,787,943 of NC_134652.1, forward strand.
GAGTTAAGGTATTTCTGAGTTTACTCACACTTTCCAGAATTAGCTTCTTCTCATTCTACTGCTTTGGCACCACATGGTCAGTCTGGGTAAGAAATGAAGGAAAAATGGTTACATGTTATGCTGAGTGTACATATAAATGTTTATGGAGTGTTGGACAGATGGCATTTTTGTAAGACAACTTTTATAGAAAAATAACTCCTCATTGTGACTCTCAGTCTTCTCAAAAGTGTTCAAGTGTGTTTAATAGCATTGCAGTGTTCATGGTGGATCTAACTACATTCCTGGGGAAATTCCCACAGATCTTTCACTTTTTGAATAAGCTTGCATGACTCATAGCACCTGCAGGATACGGCTGAAAGATGTTAGAACACCTGCCAGTGAGGTTAGGGACAACTTGAACATACTTGATGAGGTACTGTGAGGTCTAGGCCGGAGTTATGAATAAGATGTCTCTGAGATTAAGACCACGGTACATGAAGGAAGTGGAAAAGATTGGGCCTTGAGACAGGACAGGCTCCAGAGGTAGCAACACTGATACAGGCATTTAAGAGGAGCAGTTCTGCCCTCTTTATCAACTTTTTACTTTGATTAAAAAAAGGTTTCTCACTCTGGCTGAGAGTGCTATTGAAGTCCTTGAGAGCTCAAGTAAAAGTGTTGCTCTTGCTGGAAAGACACTCATGAGTTCAACAGTATATGCATTAACCAAGAGCAAAGAACTGCAGATGATAACAAAATGGATCTGAGCCAACAAGCCCTTAGTAAAATCTTATTAATAAATGACAAAGCTGTCTGAATTTTGATACCAATCTTTCACACACACTGTAATTGAGACTGAGGTTTGATATCCAATGTATTCATGAGCCTCCACCTGGACATGTCAGAGCTTGCATGATCATTTGTGTAGATTTCTGTGATGCGTATTTACTGAAGGCATGCACATTCTTCTGTTGCCCATCAAAACGAGAACTCTAATTTTAAAATGAGCAACAGCACTTTAAAATGTGCAACTCTTAAGATAAATGCCTTCAGTAGAGTAGACTACTGTGTCATGCTGGAAAGAGTTCCATCTCAGCAGCATTGCAAGTAAGAGTAGAGATGTATGCCTGGTGTTATAGATGGAGCCAGGCTAATGTCACTGTACATTATTTCCTCAAGCAGTGCCTGAGCTCTGCTGGAAGATGGCTCTGTGGCTCTTCCCCTCAGCCCACTTCACAAAGGAAGACCTCCTTTCAAGGGGTAAAAATTGCCTCCTCTTTTCATTATGAAATCAAATAATTTTCTTGCACTTATGCATATGTGAATGCAACATCAGTTAAACAGTTCTGGAGTCTGAATACTCATGCACACAGCTGTCAAAATGTCACTGCAATCGTGCACAAGATGATCTTTCTCCTCTCAGGTGCTTTCCCCAAAGCACACAGGCTGAGGACTCAGTCATGCCATCTAGTCCCTTGCAGAAGCTTCAGAGTCAACATTGCAAAGAGGTGTGTACAGCAATGCACATATCTGAAGTGGTCGCTCTAAGCATCCTGCCTCAGTTCTGTGAGTGAATAGGGCAGAGCTTTTGATTTCTTTTAATCAAAATGGAGTTTGTATCAGTCCAGAAAAGACCTGACCTTTTCAAATAAAGATACCATCTAAGATACCTCCTTTGACATTCATGTCTCCATAGAAACACAGATGTTTCTCTCAGCTATGCGTTTTCAGTATAGTTCTGATTTTCTTCGGTTTATTTTTTGATTACCCTAATGTCGTGGTTTAGCCCCAGCCAGCAACTAAGCACCATGCAGCTGCTTGCTCACTCCCCCTGGCCTGATGGGATGGGGGAGAGAATCGGAGGAGTAAGAGTGAGAAACACTCCTGGGTTGAGATAAGAACAGTTTAATAACTGAAATAAAGTAGAATAGTAATGATAATAATAACAATATAATAATAACGATATACAAAGCAAGTGATGCACAATGCAATTGCTCACCACCTACCTACCGATACCCAGACAGTTCCCGAGCAGCGATCGCTCCCCCCCCAGCCAACTCCCCCCAGTTTCTATACTGAGCATGACATCATGTGGCATGGAATAGCCCTTTGGGCAGTTTGGATCAGCTATTCTGGCTGTGCCCCCTCTCAGCTTCTTGTGCACCTGGCAGAGCATGGGAAGCTGAAAAGTCCTTGACTAGCATAAGCAGTACTTAGCAACAACGAAACCATCAGTGTGTTATCAGCATTCTTCTCATCCTAAATCCAAAACACAGCACTACGCCAGCTACTAGGAAGAAAATTAACTCTATCCCAGCCAAAAGCAGGACACCTAAGTAAGCCACATCAGTGCAGAAAAAAATCCAAATGGTTCATAATAGTGGAAAGAAGAAAACAAAAGCAAACCTTTTTCCCACTCATGTGCATATGTTTTTTCACTCACGCATAGAAGGAAGGGACCAGTCTTTTTTTTTTTTTTTTTTGCCCATCTCTTTTTTTTACTAGCTAATGTAGGAAGTTATTGAATGCATTGACTCCAATCTGTCTTGAAGCTCTTGATAAATGCTACTCCATTACACACTTAAAGGCCGCTGTGGCTCACTGTTGAGTATCAATTCAACTTTTTTTTTTTCAGACACTTTCATTTTGCTTGTGGTTTTTTGCTACTTTTCTAGTCACCTTCTAGAGTTACTCAAGGCAGTGAGCTTTCTAGCAGGACAGTTTCTAGTAGCAGAATATTTTAATTAGGTATTGGGAATGTTTCTTGAAAGTAAAGAAGCCTGTAAATGTGAGCATTTAGATCAGAAAATTGAATCTTAAGAGTTACACCTGTCTAGTCAGGGGACAAAAAATTATTTGAAGTTTGCAGTCAAAATTGCTCTAAACCCAGCTCTTATCTTTTACTATGGAATACTTTGCAACAAACTGAGACCAATAACCCTTTGCAGAAAGTACTTAGTTGGAAAATGTGGATTACAAGTAAATTAGAGAAAATCACTATCTGCTGGTGTGCAATTTGCTAGAATAAAAAAAGAGATGAAATGTATTGAATATGTTACTTGTTATGAATTATTTGCCCTTTACAAATTGATGCCCTGCTCTCCACATGGATCTGAGCCATATAATATTTCTCATTTTCTCTTCCTGTGCAGTTTATTAATATTCATTTTTGCCAGTTTCTTCTTACTTGCAAATCTTTCTCTTGCAGATGAAACAACAATCTACAACTAGCTATAAATATTTATTGCTTGAGAACAGTCACAACAAAAACATCTGAAGAGTAAGATTGAAGGACAATTAGTGATTGTGGGTCACTGATGCTGCAAAATTTAGAAATACTAAATCTGAAGTATAAATTTACAAGAACTTGTATTGTAAGGCATACAGTAGCTCACCAAAATAGTAAAGCTTCTCAGACCTACCACTCACCTGAACAAATAAGTTCTTATTTATGATTAGGAACACAATTTTAAATTAACCTTTTCTCTTGTTTGTAAGTGATGTGATGGGCTACTGTGACATGGAAAGATAACTATACCCTTCATTACAATTCATGTTTTCTCTGTAGGGGAAAAATACTTTTGCATGGGCTAGAGAGCAAATATGCTTAGAAACAAATCAATGCTATAGGTTTGTTCTGGTCAAAAAAAAAAAAAAACCCTCTGAAGTGGGACAGTGACCCTCACCCAAATATATCCTTCAGAGTTTAAAGTTGAGCCTTTCAAAAGTCCATTTTAAAATGAGAGAATATCATAGCTAATTTGAAAAATTTACTCACAGCTTGAAGCTGAAAGGTGCTTTCTGCTCACTGCAAACAGAGAATGACAACAAACAACAAAATAAGAGAGGTTAGCACTACCCAGATTTTTCTAACCACATGGCCTTCCCCTGCAGAGCCATTGCATCAGAGTTATGGCTATGTAGGTTGTTTCCAGATTCTCCTGATTGGACTCTGCTGGGGAAATTGGATCCTCTGTAGTGAGAACTTACAATGCTCTGCCCAGACCAAGGCTTCTTCACTTAGTGAACTTAGCCACCTTTTATAAAATGCATTTAATTCCTGTTCAGAAGATCAATACAAAGTCTACGTGCTGCTGGTCCTGAGCTCAAAAGTGAATCTAATTCATATATGAAAGTAGAATTTTCCATAAAGTCAGGATCAAGCATAAAAGTGCAGGTATGCACAGAGCTCTTGGGACCACAGCATGAGAAAGATTAGGGATGCAGGCTGGCAATTCAGATACAGCAATGGGAAAAGTCTGCAGGTCTGAAAGCTCCTAGAGGATGCTGAGGCACCAATTTCCATGGCAGTTGCATGCTAAGATTAAACAGTTGTTATGCTAGTAAAAAATCCTTTGTCCTTTTTACTCCCTCTAGTTTTCTGTGTGTGGGTATTAATGAAAAGCAGATGTTGGAATTGGCCTGCAAAACAGAGATGTTTGAAACTGTTGTTGCACTGACAACAGTTTCAAACCATGAGGACAGTCTTCTCATTGCAGTTGCCCCCTGAGTGCTTAGTGACTCTGTTCCTGTGAAGTCACTGAACAGTCTCACTGCATTCAGGGAGGATGATAAAAGTGCTAAATGCCTATTTCATCTGTTGTATACGTAGCATATTCTGGAAATCATTTGCAAGGTAGGACCTGAACCATCAGCTAACTCCACTGGGACACAACTCTTTAACTTCTTGATGTATGCACAGATAAAAGTCCTTCCATGAGCAATTGTTGCCAGGGATAAGGGTGTATGAGTGAATCATTTCTCACAGTAATAACAAAATGCAGTCCCTAGTGAGCTAGCTAACCTTTAAACGCTCACTATATAAAATGTCATTTTTTTCAGCTAAAACTTAACAGGGAATTTGGGGTACCTGCAATGTTATTCCTCAGACTGGAGTTTGCTCAGGACTTCTTGCAAGAGCACAATGGAATTGGCAGTTGTCACATTTGTCAGTATGTCAGCTGTACAAGACGGCATCTCTCTAGCAGGTAGTGGTTTTATTAGTGGGCTCATTTATTACTGGTTTATTAGTGATTCAGAAGGGGAAAATGTTGTTAAATTAATAGCTTTAATCACTTCTTGCTACAGCCTGCGTTTTCCTTAGAAACTCCCCAATGAAACACATTGACACAATTCTCTCTAGGTGTAACTCTTCCAGACACTGGGAAATAGCTCAGAGTGCGCTATTGGTTGTTATTTGACCTGCATTTGTCACTGCACCAGGACTAGAAAGGAAATTAATGAATACAAATATTTTGGTATCATGAAGAAGCCTGCCTATCCTGCTCCTTCTTTGAAGATCCAGGTATTATGAGGAGATGTGATGATGAGTGACAGAATCTCTCTCTTATCTGTGGTCATGCTACAGTCACAGCCTTCCAATTATTGTGTTGATGACATTTAAAACTACTAGCTGAAAGTATGCACTTCTTCTGGAGAGAATGGCAACCAAAATGAAGGGGGGGGGCGGGGGGGTGTTTGTCTTCTATAGAGAAATATACACCAAAATTTATATTTTCTTAGACCAGGTGAGGTTTTAAGGCAATGAAACTCTTGGAAAGACTGTTGAATCTCCTCCAAAAGTAAACTTGGACTAGCTTGTTCTTTGGTGATTTTATCAGCTTCTGCTGAACAGTCATCCACTAACCAGACATACAGTCTTTAAGGTTTTGAAAAAATCCATGATAGGACTACTTGGGGTGAGCTTGTAAAAAACAATTAAACAATAGAGGGACTTCCAAATTTCAGAGTGAACTTGGAGGATGTTAACTTCAATGTCATCAGCTGCATTCATGGCCTGTGTATCCAGCTACTCTAGGACTGTGTGTAAGGGCATCTTCAAAATTATGGCTTTGGCCTGGGAATAGTTCATCATGTTTTTCCACCAGTTATTTTTGTTGTCTCAAGCCAACCATCAGTGCAGCAAAAATCTGGATTGAAATCAATTCCAACAGAATGCTGGGTGCAAATCTTTTGAGTGTGGAATTATTTAGAAGTCCACTCTGCAGTCTCATGCACCACCTCTAGTAGGAGAACTTCTTTCTCCCCTTCCCCTTCAAGTAGTAATGAGACTCTGGAAAAGGACTTTTCTCCACCCCTGTCCTCACCCACCCATATTGCACAGAACTAAATGAGGCTTTTGGAGATTAAAGTGCTTGGGATTGGAAATCTGGAATAAATTCAAAAATATTGCATAGTTATCAAATTAATGGTGTTCACACCTTGTGATCTGAGGAATCTGGTGCTCTCAGCCAAATTAGTGAATGAATACAGGATTATTGACCACTGGAACATCTCAGCATTTTTAGCCACATGTTGACTTGCCTGTCCATCTCAAAATTGTTTCTGCTTTTTTGTGCATCTTCACCACACTGGACAGTGGATGACTTATTGTAATTATAGACCTGTATCATAAATCAGAAAATTGGTGCTATCAATAACAGCTAAGAAAATTAATCTGTGTTGTCCTACAGCCAGTTCCCCTTGTCTTGTTATTTGTTTCTTTGTTGTAGAGTTAAGTCTGATCATTCAATTGGTGCTTAAAGATACAAGGGTAGCTCTTCTCTGGGATGGTACAGAGAAATTAATTGGCTTTAAAAATAGATCTTAACTTTCTTACTTGCAGTGATAGAAGTGACAGGTGAGTCGCCACTGTCCATATCATTGTGTTCTACCAGCTAGGTCTTTAAATTGTAGCTGTAGTTTCTGTTTTAGTCTATTCCAGAATAGATGAATATGATGATAAAACAAAATTTTCAAGAAAATATCCCAAGACTGTGAGTGAGTCAAAAAAAAAAAAAAAAAAAAAAAAAAAAAGCTGTTCCTAACCTGCCAAGAGAAAGGCAGAGAGAGATCTTCTGGCAAAACAAAAGCATTTAAAATGTCTGGAACAACTTGAACTTCTCTCTCTTATGTAGGGAATGAAGCAGCATACAGGAAATGTGCTGAATCACTTGCTGTCCCTTAATATACCACTGTATAAAAGGTCTTTGCCCAGACTCAGTGGTGTCTTCATTTTACAGGCAAGCAATTAGCTGAAAGGAAAACTGTAAAGCATGTCTTTCCCATTCCATCTTTGTACATTACTATATATCCTATTCCATCTTTGTACATTACTATATATTCAGGCTGATAGAAAGAAACTGACTCAGAATAATTCATTAGCATTTTAAGGGTTATATAGCATATTCATACTGTTAAAAAATGAGTAAATCGATGCAAGAAGGAATGCTAAACAGTATGGTCTCTTTATATGGCGATTTGCTAGAAAGTTCTAGTACATGGTTTTTAAGATCCCAACTCCAACAAATCCTGCCATGTTACACTACTTCACTGTAAATACAAGTTACATTTTTCTTCAATAAACCCATAAAAATAACAACCACAGCCCACTGATGTGCCATTAGCAATAGTGTCCTTCCTTAGTATGGTGTCATTTCACCTTTGTGCCTTCGCATTACCTCCTCAACAACTGTGCTGGCTCCTGAGTTTCGCTCAGAGGAGTGCAGGGAAAATGGAAGTGGAGCAGTATGTGGGAGAACATCGTTGATTGTTATTCCCTCTAGCTTCAGCAGCTACATTCATATGAGTAAATGCTATGCACTTAATAAATTGCAAATTGTTTGTAGTGGTAAATGAGGGAAGCTGTGATTCAGCTAAGCTGGGATCCACATTCCTGAATGAATTTTTTGGGGGGATGGGGTGAGGGGTACAAGGGAGTCTTATTCCAAATCACAACAGTAAGAGGATCTTTACTATTTATTTTACTTGGAATAGGTTGGAAACTACACCAAGTAGCTGTGATTTTAATAATTTATTAATGATTCTGGATGACTAACTGGAGATATCTTAAAGCAGAAACTGCTGAGCTGCTTTTCTCTCAGAAAGGAAGACCCAAATTCACAGCTGATTTTTCAAACCTTAACCTAGGTCTTGCTGTAACAGTTTATGAGATCAGTCTATATGCACACATTTGTGCTACTTCAAGTGTATAAGACATTTGTGTTGTAGGCTATTCATAACTATCCTGCTTTTTTTTTTTTTTTTTCTTTTTTTTTTCCTAAAATCCACACTACCAGTAAAAGAAAACAATCTAAACTCAAACTGGAATTGTTTGCGCTAATGATGTAGAGAAGTTCATTTACTTCTGTAGCTTTCAAACATAACACGGAATAAACCTCTTACGATCTTAAGAAATGCCTAAACTTCTGTGCATTTTCCTTTTACTTTTTAAGCTTTTTAATATCTGCTTAAGAATTAAGCATTAACTTGAAAAAGTTCACCTTAATCATTCATAAGGAAATAGAAAATGAAAGAGCTCTTGTTCCCAGAATAAAGTGGTGAGGTGGGGGGAGCAGAGCACACTGATAAGTGAACTTCCTTTTAGTTTTGGCACTTAGAAAACTGCATGTTTAGCATATCACTTAGCAGAGGTTAATGCTAACTGTCACTGAAATGGGCTGATGAAGTAATGATTAATATAGTCAGTGTTTGCAAGTGAAATTCCCTGGTAAAATAAATAATAATCCAAACGACTTCTTAAGATGGTCGCATTTAAAATTCTCAGTTGGGGGAAAAAAGCAGGATAAGTTGGGAGTGGTGTTCTTGCTATTTTTCGGTATTGGCCAAGCTTCCGCTCCGTGGATTTTTGGTTTTTTTCATTACAAGTCAAAAAAATTAGTGCAATAGAATTTATCTCAATCTGCTTCCTGGTTTTTTTAAACAAAACAGTATGTTCACAAGATAAATAAAACCAAACTTTTTTCATTGATATACCAATGAGATTCCACCCCTTAATTTATTTGGTAGGCAGATTTATAACTGCTAAGTTAGCATCATGTTTTACAACAATTATTTAAAAAAAAAAAAATCTTACAAAAGAGGACAGTAAATTTAAGTGCTTTCTAACAGCTGTCTTCAAAGACCATCACCCCATATCAGATATTCAATAAATCCTCTGTCATAACCGTGAGTGCTTACATCATGCCAAAGACTATTTTAATTGTTCAATTTCGATATTAAATTCCAGGTGAATATATATTTATTTATTTATTCATTACAGCTTTTGGCCTTCTTGTTACTGAAGTTATTTAATTTAATAGCCAAACGTAAACTACTAATACTCACAAACTATGTCTAAGCCTGGTAGTTCTGGTCTTTTCTCAGGAAAAATAAAGTCAAAGGAGCTGCTCAGTTACACAAGTACAGCATCTGTATTGATATTTGTAGACTCAGAATATTAGGCAGTTACTCTGCATAATTTTATGATTCTTACGAGTAAAGTATAAGGAGGAATTAAAGTCATGTCAAGTCATAGAGGGCACAGCAGATAAAAATTTCCAGTAGCCCCTGATGCTTGCTGAAATCTCCGTGGTGCAGTACTATAAGACCCAAGATGCTGTTTTCAGTCCTAGCCTGCAAGACGGTCCCTGAATCCTGAAAGCACAGTGAGCAAGGACTGCAGTTCACAGCAGTCGGATATTCTAGGTAATCTCCTAGCTCATCAACCCCAAGCTTTCTGCCTAGGAAAAAGGACACAGACATAATTTAGGTGGGCTTCTACATTTACTAAACTTGTAAAGAAGCAGCAAACTAATACTGGTCTATTTGAGAGGTTATCATCATAGTTGGCAACTAGCGAATCCAGTATATTATATCTCTGTAAGAAAAAAAAATCTTCTCTTCTTTCCTTCTTGGATTTCCCAAAGTTAAGAACAACTGCATGTCTTCTCTTAGGGGTATATTTGTCACAATTAGGCAAGAGGTATGTACTACAGTATATGCCTTTTCTTCCTCATTTTGACTTCCTTCTCTACTTCAAAGTAATAGGTCTGACTGCCTAGTGTGCTAAAAGAGTCATATTTCAGCAGCACCCCAGGCTGTGTGTCTGAACAGCAGGTTTTTCCTCTGTTGTTCTATTGAAATTAAGTGCAATAGTTTGCTTTGTTCAGAATATTTTCTGTCTGGTTTTACCTGTCTCTGTTTTCATCGCTCCATGCTAGAATTCTTGGCCATAAAGCCTAAATAAGGGCACTGCCACCTCAGTGAGACTCTGCCAACCACAGCAGGAACCACAGTGCAGCAACTAATTGTGCTTTCTCGGTCAGAACCAGTGTTACTCAAGGATCCCTTTAAACTGATGTTCTCTTTCTTTCCCTTCGGCAGAAGTTGTTTCCCCTCACCTGGAAATACTCAGTCACTACAGAAATAGTGCTTGCATGCCCTAGCCATCAGGAGCACTAAGATATAAAGTGACTTCTTCCATATATAGAATGAGGCTCCCAGGTGCCAGACATAGTTATGGGTAACTCCAATGATGCTAGGGGTGAACTTGTCCCATTGAGTTATTCTTATAAATGTTCACTCAAGGATAGAAAACACAAGTAGGGACATATTAAATACTGTATTTCTATAAAAGGCCTGATCCAAAGATCAGTGGAGTCAGTGGGAATCTTTCCAATAATTTCTGTGTGCTTTGAATCAGACTGTAAATGCTTTCAGCCAGGAATGTGAATCGGAACCGGATCCTACAGATAATCCAAGGTCATTGAGACAACTTGCTTCACTGAAAAATGATGTGAGGAGCTAGAACACTTTGATATCCTTGTCATTAATTTTTACGCTGCATAGGCCAACCTTTTGCCTTATGAATGACATGAGAAAGGTATGACCCTGGAGAATAAGGATTGAGAGAACAGAGTTCAACCAGTTTTGTTTTCCTGCCATGGGTTACTGTATTGTTCTGCCTGTGCAAGATCCAGACCTTGGTGTGCAGCAGTCAGCTGAGAACCTTTCCCTGTCCATTCTGCTTAGATAGTTATGAGGCTTTTTATAGTCTTAGAACTTACTTATCAGTCCTGAGTGTGTACTTGGGCTACACTCTGTAATACAATTTACTCTCTCAGTTACTGTATTCTATGTGAGAAACACAGCAATGAATGAACATGAAACTGTCTATTAGGTGGGATCAAAAGCACTGTGCATCATCAGGAAATAAGGTAAGAATGAAATGAAAACATTTCTTAGGGGCAGATAAAAAGGCTTACAGAGGTTTCACACACTAATCCAGTCAACCAGCACCGTGATTACTGGAACCTTTACAGTGTAGTTTGACAGGTTAAAGTAGCAAGAACACTGACATATATTTATATTATTATTTAGGTTACTTAAACTGCTGTACCTCAGGAATAATTCTTAATCCATCAGATTTTGAGTACAATATAATAAAGCATAACTTAAATTCTGCTGGGAAAATGCCTTCCCTAGTACCTATAAAATCTCATGCATTAATGTTCCCATATATTTCTAAGGCAAATATAAGCAAAATAATCCATTAGTATTCAAAGAGGAAAATGTAATTAGAAATAAAAATGTAAGATAACCACATCCACCTTTGCAAAAAGAGATTTACATTAAACAATAAGATGAAAGTGTTTCTCTTAAAGCTTTTTTACTGGGTAATTTCTAACAGAACAGACCTCTTTTTCCTCTTGTTTCACATAGCTGTCCCAAACCAAGTAAAGGCTATATTTATCTTCAGTTCTGAATTTCTGAACTTGTGCTGTCGTTCAGCAGCTCTTCTTGGATAAAATACATCGTCATTTACTCTATTAGAAAATACATGTATGGATGTATTATGGAATTTGCATTCCATTACCTTGGTTTGCATGCCATAAAACATTTATTACACCCTTGGGCTACAGTCTTAATAATGACTGGGTGAAATGCACTAATGTGGTCTTGGCCTTGCTATAGAACAAAAGATTAATGCTCTTTGATGTCACCCAGCTAATAGTTGTGCTCGCCAATTTGTCCCTTCAAAAGACATTACAGTCACACAGACAATCCCTGTAAGACTAAACTGAGCAAAAAATGTTTAAACCAAACCACAAGCTGAAGCCCAGTTAACCAAGTAAGCATTACATTAGATTTTCATCTCTAAAAATAAAGGTATGCAAGTTCCCTTCAGCAAGGGAAGAAAGGTCTTCTATGTTTTGTTTTATCCTCTCCTTTTCTGATTATACCCTGCTGACATCAAGTTTTTAAAAAAGCCATCAATATTTTCTTATATTTTATGGCAGATACAAAATAACATTTTAGTTAAGCTCCTGGAAGACATATATCAATACCATCTACAATCCCAAGCCTCTCAGGCCCTTCTCATGTAATAAATTTCACTTGCCTCTGATAAAACTATTGAATTTTTTGTCTACCTGCTCCTCTTTAGAGAGAGGAAGAAGTTGTCCCTTTACCCTTAAGAGACAACTTTGAGGTTTTTAAACTTTTTTTACAAAATGCATAGCTAATGTTGGTGTACCTTATAAAAAAACCAATTGCAATTAAGCCACCCTGTAATACCAGTAAAAGTTGCAATCTTGTTAGACTTCATGAATTGAGCAGTGGATCAATATTTGGATGACAGACATCAGGAGAAAAACTGCAAGGAGGAGCCTTGTGGTGCAGGAGGCAGGCATCTTCCTGAGCCAGGGTCCCAGCAGTGGTGGGGGTGACTCTGCTGCTGGATGTGCCAACTTTCTGATGATCCTGAATTGAGAAAGAGGGCCTGGTTCACCATATGATGTAAATCAGCATTGCTATTTTGAAAGCAGTGGAGTGACAGTGACTTACACCAGCTGAGTATTTTGACAAGACTGTATTATTTGTCACACTGTGCTGTGTTCCAGTCTGGAGATATGGCAGTATGCCCATTTGAATTTTCCAAATAGTTTCAACAGACAATTTTCCTGCTGCTGTAATTTCATATTTTGACCAAAATGGTTTTGCAATGTCCTTTCCAATTGAAAACCAGCTGCTGGTATTTCCAACTAGAGGTTGCTGTACTTCTGGGATGAAGAAAGCCTGCATGTTTGAAGCAAAGCTATTTGTAATTATGTAATGTAACAGACTAGATATATAATCAGCATGTACTAGATGAAAAACCTTTCAAAGCTCTAGTGTATTGACTGATACTGGCTACCCAAAAGCATGCTTATATAGCACAAAAAAAAACCCTATAAAGCTTTCAAAACCACTAAACTAGTTGTCATAAGGCAATCCTTTGCAAGCCTTTGTGATTAACGTAGCAGATGAACCAAAGTGAACATCTCTTTTTCTTTTTTCTTTCATATCGCAAGAGAAGGCACAGTCTGTTTTAAAACTCCCAGTGCACAGGGAATATGGCGACACAGAGAGGAAACGAAGACTCTATGATATCTTTTGATAAATAGATTACAAAAATGAGTGAGAAATTGATGTTGTTTGAATGCCAGATGGAAAATGACTTCTTATAAGTAAAGCATAGCCCTGCAAATAGTAGCAAATACAGAGTGCCTAACACTGGTCCTGCAAATGAGATGACAAGGAAATAATCCAGATTATGTTCTTTTTTCCAAGACTTACTTTGAAGTAAACATTTTTAACACTTCTCTAACCAACCGCATGGCAAGCTTTGTGTTGCTGTTAGTGTATATCATATGCATCAGACATATGATGTATGAAACATCAAGCATTAACAGTAGGGATAGATATCAGTAAATTTATTTAGATCAGCAGTTTTAAAGGGAAGTCATTATAAACCTCCAAAAACCTGTGCAGAACTTTAATCATTATGTGTGTATAAGCACAAAAACATTTCTGTTCTAAACATATGTTTTGCATTACAAAGGTAATATCTTCACTTCAAGCCCCAAAGCCTGAAGTAAAATGTAACAGGACCAGCCGTGCAGATTTGGGGACAAAATATGGGAAATAATACGATGTTTAATTAAACAGCAGGGAAATTAACTATCTAAATGCCAGGGCTTTTTAGTTGGCTGTGTAGAATCACCTTTCTTCTTTTCAAAATGCCAGATTACCTGCAATGATCACAAGACAATTGGACTGCAACCTTAAAAAAAACCTCTGCCAACACTGGTACATGGGTCTGTGCAGTACCATAAGACACCTATTTCCAAACCAATTTCAAGCGAATCGCAAGTGCCTCTTCCTCTGTCTGGTTGGATTTATGATTTAAGTCTCTCATCTAAGTCCTAGTTAAACCTGCCTCTCTTCAGTTTGAGTTCTGGTGAACTCAGGGTCTGCTGTCTTTGTGTTTGGAAGCCGCTGAACTGTCTCTGCCTGCCTGCCTGCCTGCCAGATAACTGTTACAAGGAAGAATAAAGATATTCCACTTCCAGGTATGAAGTAGGCTGATCTCTTCATATTTTTTCCCATGTATGAGCAGCACATCTCTCTTAGCAACTGCGTTTATGCTGGCTTCTGCTGTGTTTCTGTTTTCCCTTTGGCTGGCTGGTGGGTCAGAAATGCTGCTGGTTTGCAGTTAGACTAGTAATACCTAATTGTAGAACCCAAAACAGAGAGTCCAGGCCTGTTCTGCTCCTTTCCACAAACCCTTTCCAGCATGGCAGCCAGATGTGACTACTGTTTATGCAAGTTTGCTATATTGCAGTGTGATGCTACAGCTGAGAATCACAAAACATCTGCTACATGAGAAGTTGATCATTGCTTTTATCCCAGAGCTTGGTGGGAAACACACGTTATCACTGTCAACCTTGATTCCCCTCTCTCCTTACACAGATACCTTCCACAAACAATGAAATATCTTTGCAAGACCAAGTTTAACCATTAATTGACTACTACTACTGAACCAGCTTAAGGTCTTGAATCAAAAAGTGGCATAGAATAGAGAAGGTTGGTTGGGAGCTCCTACCTCCTTAGGACTTCTGTATACTTCTCTCTACTTCACTAGGAGTTGTTTCTTTAAATCAACTACTTTTCAGGAAACAGAGCATCTAAAATGTTCTTGTCCCCTCCACTAACAACCCAAAACTGTATGTTATGGTTAGTCCTTACTGTGGTCCTTTATTATTTCCATCAGATTCTTGCTGCTCAGTAAGAAAGGCATTTCATAGAATCATAGAATGCTTTGGGTTGGAAGGGACTTTTAGAGGTCATCTAGTCCAACCCCCCTGCAGTGAGCAGGGACAGCTTTGACCAGATCAGGTTGCTCAGAGCCCCGTCCAACCTCACCTTGAGTGTTCCCAGGGATGGGGCCTCCACTACCTCTCTAGGCAACCCGTTCCAGTGCTTCAGCACCCTCGTGGTAAAAGATTCCTTCCTTATATCCAGTCTAAATCTATCCTCCTTTAGTTTAAAACCATTACTCCTTGTCCTGTCACAACAGGCCTTGCTAAAAAGATTGTCCCCATCTTTCCTACAGGCCCCCTTTAAGTACTGGAAGGCTGCAACAAGGTCTCCCTGCAGTCTTCTCTTCTCCAGGCTGAACAACCCCAACTCCCTCAGCCTGTCCTCGTAGGAGAGGTGCTCCAGCCCTCGGATCATTTTTGTGGCCTTCCTCTGGACCCGCTCCAGCAGTTCCATGTCCTTCTTGTGCTGAGGGCTCCAGAGCTGGACGCAGTACTCCAGGTGGGGTCTCACCAGAGCAGAGCAGAGGGGCAGAATCACCTCCCTCGACCTGCTGGCCACACTTCTTTTGATGCAGCCCAGGATATGGGTGGCTTTCTGGGCTGCAGGCACACATTGTTGGCTCATGTCCAGCTTTTCATCCACCAGTACCCCCAAGTCCTTCTCCGCAGGGCTGCTCTCAACCCCTTCATCCCCCAGCCTGTATTGATATCAGGGGTTGCCCTGTCCCAGGTGCAGGACCTTAACATTTGTTTACCTCTTACGATTGTACTTTCACTGTATGGCCACAGTCTCTATTTCAAAACCATCAATGAATTATCTTTTTCACTTTTCTCCTTTGTTGTCTTATTTTATACACACTGAGTTCTGGTATGGCCCAAAAAAAAAAAAAAAAAAGTTGAATTGTCCAAAGTGTCCATGTTGAGACATCTTACAGCTTTGATTTCTCTCAGTATTTGGCTTTTTACAAAAAGGATCTAAAGTTCAAAGCGAAGCTCCAGTCAAAACCAAGTAGAGTTTGAATTGGCCAGTGTTTCCTGTTGATCACTTGAAGCTTAAGGAATAACACAGCTGGTGACTCCTTCTAAAGTCTTAAAGTGGCTTGTTCAGCATCATACAAAAATTCTTTGGCAGAAGAAAGATAAGCTCCAATTCTTAACAGTGGCATTCAGTAGTTTTAGCCATAACTGCTTATTTCATGTTTTAACTAGTGGAAGAGATGAGGTAAGAATCCTACCACACAACAGGTTCATTGACTGCACTGTCCTGGGCACAGCATCCAACCTGTGCTCTGAATAGGGCAGTAGTTTTATGGAATAAATGGGATGCTTCATGGTGTACATGGCAAAGGAACCAAAATAAGGCTGTGTGGCTAGTTTGGTTCTCATTACCTAAATCTTGATTGGCAGACTTAGAACTACTAAAAGATTACTTTATTCTTCCACATTTAAAACAAACAATACTTACAGCACAACTCCTAGTTTATCTTCAAGGGCTTTTAGATTATTAGATCAATGCACAGACTTCTAGCATTTAAATTATCAAGTTGTTGCCAAAGAAGGGCTATTACTCTCTCTCTCTATTAGTCTTTAGAAAGGAATTAGACACAAACTTTATCAAAGAGTTTCACAGACAGCTGCTGACAGGGGAAGAGATGAGACCCAATATTAGGCTCGACTTCCAGGATGTGAACTGCAGGAATAAGCTCCTCTGCCCCTGTGAAACTAGCCTCTTGGCCATACCTCTGTACCCTTGCACATCCCACAATTCAGTCTTCTCCATCTTCCACCTGCCATTTGGAGCCCACAGCAACTACAGCGAAAGCATTGCTTAATGTTTGCACTCTGGTCAGAAGCATGCATCAGTGCTGCATAGCCTGTGTGACTCTTCTGGCGTAAAAGACATGAAGGGGATGTGGGATGTAGGTTATACGTTGCACAGTGAGCAGAAACCAAACGGAGTGTCTGTTCTTGAAGCATGCAATTAATGATCAAGTGTGCGTCCTAAGGTGAAAAACAATATGTCCCCTGTAATTGTAAGGTCTAATACGATGCTCAAGGATGGCACAGTAAAGCTTTCAAAATTAAGTTCTTACTTACATGTCACATATAGACCCTACTATTATTTCTTAGTTTTGAAGTGCCTAGTCTTAAAATCTACTCTCTCCTGCTTTTCCACCTGTGTGGTATCACCAAACTGTAGGATTTCAAATCTCTTCCTTCAGCCTTACCAACTGCAATGACTTCAGTACATAATGGCTTAAAAAAATGTTACATTTCATAAAAAATCATTTTACTTCACTTAGATACTGCCATTATTAGTATCTGAAGCGTCATACACTTATTGTGCTGCTGATGAGTTAGTTCTCTTTTCTGCCATGTATTATAATGCTTTCCAGGTCACCAACATAAATCAGTTATTCAAATTTAAAAAAATCACATTCCTATTACAGAATTCATTGTATCCTAGAATGGGGACTTGCTTTGCATGAGAAAACATCTGTCCAACATTCATTCATAGCTTGAAAACAGGAAATTCTAACAGAAGGGTGGCTTACTAAACTTCTGCTTAGGCTATCTCAAGGAAAGTACTACAGCTCTTATGGCATAGCTCAGTCTAAGAACAGTAACCTATTATCTGTTCACAGCCAGTAATGATCATCTGTAAGCACGAACCTTGCTTTTCATTACGAGTGCTGACTTGGCCACAGCCTGGTATGTTAATAGTAGCATTGCTGTTTAAACTGGAGGAAAAAAAATCTGTTCATGGAGTGCCTGTGTTTGACACAGCCTTTGGTTTAGTAGCCATTGAGTTCAAGGAGCTCCTACATGTTGAAGAAGTTGGAAAGCAGTAAATAAAACCATTTGCTGCATGGCTGTCTTCTACTAATAATTTTCTGGATACTGGAATCACTGCTGGCTGGTCAGCGTGCATCTTGCTTGCAGACATGTAGATAGCCCACTTTTCCATGTGGTAGGTAATTTTCAGTGTACTTTGCAGATCATAATATTTAACGGGCCGATTCTGAGAAAGTGGAAGTGTTTTTTAGGGGAGACATATATATATCAAAGTTGTTGGGTGTTTTTTTTCTTCTTATATATGGAATTTGGAGATACCTATCAATTACCTTTTTTTCTACAGGCAGAAAGATAGTAGTTGGCCAGCATGGCTGAAAAAAAGGCAGTGGTTCACTGACTGGGTTTTCAGCACTTTTCTGTAGAAGGATAGGACATGGGTTACATCTAGCAGGTCATCAGGACACGTTTCAAAAATCCACCTCCTGCAATAGGTAACAGCTGGTACAGCTGCTGTGTATCAATCTTGTGCGAAGCCTGACAGAGATCAAACTTGGAAATTGAGGCAGAAGGACTTTTGCTGCGAGGCACAACTGCGTGCAGTTCATTGAATTATTTCAGGAAGTCATGCATACTTTGCTCATTTCAGACCAAAATTCATAATTGTTGTATTTTTCAATTCCTTTTTGTACAATTAATTACAAGATGTTCTTGGCTTGCCTGGGTATCTGGTAGGAATGGTATTGTTGATCTTTGCTGAGTCAGTTCTTTTCCTTCCAATAAATCTTGAAGAATGTTATGGGATGATTTTTTTAGTAGGCTCTTTGTTATGGGAAACTCTACAGGATGGCATTCTGTGCAGCTTTTTTATTTGACGTGTATGTGAGAATATTTGGAGAATTAAGTGGACTTATTAATGTGCAGATGGCACTCAGCTGTCTCTCTCTCCTGTCACACCAGAAGGTTTAATCTCTTTGCTCTTGTAGAATCAGATCACTTGGGAGGCTAAAAGGTAAGCTGGACCAACCTCAATTCAGATAAAATGGAATTTGGATGGATGGGGCGATGTTCCTGAAGATTATTGCTGACAGGGTAAATGTTCTCTCTGTTCTAAAGTAGTATGACTACATTTTTATTTTCCTCTGGCCAAACAAGTATGTTCTTGTGACTCTCTGTACCTTTTTCACTATTATCAACTTCTCTGCACAGGCCATTGAAAGAAAAACAGAAAGCTGGTGCCCCAAACTGCAAGCCGTGATGGCCAACTCCTGGCAGGAATAAATATCATACCCCTGGCTTCTCATTCTATTCTAAATTCTGTGCAGAAGAGAGCATCTAGAAAAACCCAAAAGTTGTCATAGTGGCCATGATTTTCTTAGTCTGTCCTACAGGCCCATCACCTAAATGAAAAGTGAACTAACTGAACGTATAAGACCTTAGTAAGTCCCATCTGCGTTGCAGCGAGGAAGGCTGAAAACTGCTGGAGGCATGGAAAATCATTGTTAAATATACATCAGTCCTCAAATGGACTCTCATTTGGGATACTAGTCAATCTTGAGCAAGTAAAACTTAGACTTCACCTTTAGCTATATGAATCGGTGAACTCCATTGTAGCCTGTGAAGAGCCAGTGATTTAGAAAAGCTTGTTTGCCCCTATGCTTTTATTGAGGCAAGTGTACATAGAGCCATAAGCAATGTGTTTATATATATTAAAAATCAGGAAAGGAATGAAGAAAGTTCAAGGAAAAGCATAACAGAGCAGGAAACCCTTTTCCTACCTGGCACATTCCTCCATTGCAAATAATCAGTTGCTGATATGTGCAATGAACAAAGAATCGCTGCATGAAAAACTGCAGCCTCCCACAGTTATTGCTTTCCTTACGCTTCCTGTCAGAACAAGGGAATAGAAGGCTTTCAATTTGATGTTGACGTTATTTCCTTGAATGGTTTTGTTAAAGTGCTGAACATACAGTTTGTTTGCTAGCAACCTTTGGATTTACGATTTGCCGGTCCTGGAGATGTTACTGTTTGTCATGCATTTTCCTCCTGATTTCCCTTCTTTATCCTCCTGCCTTCAAACCTTTTTAAAGTCTTTCCATTGCCGATACTCGCTTTGATGCTAACTGGTAGTAATAGAGTGCTGTGCAGTGGTGGCACTGTAACTTCCCTCTGGATAATGCTGACCGCAGACTTAGCAGCATGTGCCAGCTCAGCACATCTTGATAACTCATAATCCTTACCATAGGTTTTTATAGTTTGTCTGGTCCACTGTAAATCTCTAACTCACTGTCATCGATAGAGCTCTTGACCTGATTCATAGGCCCCAGGAATTAAGCTCCTGTCACACTCTGTTAAAAGACGACACCATTTATGCTGTGATATTATACAAACAAAAATAGATGGTCTTTACTACAGTGAATCATGCAACAGTATCAAAGGTCATGTTGTTATTTTGAATCTTGTTAATTAAGCTAAGTAACTAAAAAGATGGAGGAAAAAAAATAAACCCATGCACTAGCCAGCACTTAGAAGTAGAGGCAGGTTATGTTATCTTTTCTACTAACACACCTGTAATTTGGGGCAGTCTAGTGTGTAATAAGAAAGTCATGTACATTACTAAAAAGAAGTAGTTCTGTATTTTTTTTCCCCTCTCGTCTTGCTGTGAATGCATAAGTTGCGTTCTAGTGATAGATAGTCCTCAATCCTATTGCAGTTTGCACTGGTTCTCAGCTATCGATAGATTCTGTCCCTCTAAGGAAAAAAAGGACCTTGAAAGTATTAAAAGAAAAGAAAGAAAGAAATTAAATCATTTTTGACGCAGCAGAAATTAGATAGGTTGTGCTGTAAAAAGGAGCCTAGTCCAATTCTGTCTAGTTTCTCATTAAAGATCAATTTGTCCAGTAATGAGGACCCTGGATAGGATACCAAAATACCAGAATTTTATTCTGCATCAGACCCTGGGTCTTCATGGGACTTCTGTACTGAGGCTTCACTTCACTGTGCTTTTGATTTTTACTGTATCGTTTGTAAGTATTGCCCACTCCTAGCCTAAGCTCCCAGGAGACTGCCTCTTGCCATGTGTGCTCACTGCAGCTGGCCTAGTGGAAGCTCTGATTGCAGGTGGAGGAGCAGGATGCTGTAATAAAATAAACTTGGTCTTCAGGGGCTCTAATATAAGACAGAACCATCGAGTTGCTTTGAGTAAATCATATTTAAAAATGCATGAGATAACTTTATTCAATCATTCCAAACACTTTGCCTTTGTTATATGAGCAAATAGAGACATTTCAGCTGAGAAGGTAAAGTGTTTTAGATAGATACAGGATATAATAAGAAGTTGATCTTCATGGAAGTCTTTTTGTGGTTTTAATTATATTTGCCAGCATGAAATCATTTGATAATTACTAGATTCTTTGACTTCATAAGGCTAATTAAACATTCTCAGTATACAAACATGATTCAATAACAGAGGCTTTGTTTGAGGGAGTACAGGTTTCTTTCTGAGAATTACACAGGTTCCTATTTTGCATTTTTTGGCAAATGGTAGTGAAACTATAAGTGCTCCTCCAGCTGTATTTTCTTGGAAAAAAAAAAAAAAAAAAAAAAAAAAAAAAAAGGCTTGACTGACCGACCTATCACATGAATACATTAATGCTCAGAAAAGTAGTAGTATTATTTCAGACAGTTCCCTGTCCCCCTAACTCAGTCGTCTTCATGATCAAATTCCATTCCCAAACTGTAAAAATCTGATGAGTAAGAATACGTGAAATTGCAAAGTAATCACAGAGAGATGGAATAATATGGTGTTTGTAAGAGAGGAGACTACACAAAGACCATGTTACACAACCTCTCTGCTGTATGTAACTGGTTTGACTATAATCGGTAGTTGTCATCTGAAAACTGGTTTGTGAAGCAAGTTAGTTATTTTAGTTCACATGCAGAGGAGCTGGCAGAGAAGGGGACAAGTATCTCATGATGCTACCTGATCCTCTTCGGGCAAGTTCAACGTAATTAGTACGGACTAAATGGGCACGCACCAGCTCCTTGGAGGACTTGTTTCCTTTTGGCTGTGATGGAAGGGCACTGGCAGACAGAATAGTGAGCACTGTGTCTTCCCCTGTCTATTGTGTTGTCAGTCTAGGATTTCAGTTTCTGCAGACAATGATTTAGCTTCTTTCATTCATATTAAGTTCACTTGAGAACATTTGTTTTGCACTTTGAATTGTAGAGGTATATCTTGTCATTAAAATAACTTTACTGAAAATTTGGCCCCATTTAACCTCACAGACATATTTTTCCCTAGTGGTGTCAAGATTAGATGATGTAGCATTTTAATTTGTCATAGATATGGCCTGACAATATCTACAAAATCGAAACACTTAACTGCATAATTCAGTATTCTAAATTCCGTGACCTATCCTTGGTGTGATACATATGATCTATAGCACTTCTATCTGTATCTCTAAGGCATATTGGTACCAATTGATGGTGCTAAGGAGACACAGAAGGAAAGACAGCCACTTCTCTGGTATGTATTTCTTCTAGCCTTAGGATACAGCAAACCTCTGTGTGAACTCTCTAATGCTCTGACTGCGCTGATCAGAAAGGAGAAGATCCAGCAGTTCCTCACCCTCAAGCCATGCTGAATTTGGTACAGGTTACTTATGCCAGGGCAGTCAGGGATAGGGTAACTGCTGCAAAGCTAGCATTGCCTGGAGACTTGGGTGGTCATTGGTACTGTTTCATGTCTTCATAGCAAAATCCCTCCATTTGGGTGCCTCTAGCACTAAAAAATGCAGGATTTCTAACACACCTTCACAGAGGGGTAAATCTCAGTTTCTCTTGAAATCTACTGATAAGGACTGTCTCAACTTGGGTCTTTTGAGTCCCCTGCAGGAATAAACATTGGGACAGGATGGGACAAAAATGTAGCTAATTTGTAGCCTGCTGTCTCCATAACCCTAAACCATTTTAGCCATAACAAAGACAACTGTTAGAATTGATAGATACTAATCTCTCCAACAGAAAAAGGATATGGACTGCTTGTTAGCCTGATGCATGCCAGCTGGCTAAGTGCTAAAGCTCTGTCACTAGCTTAGCAACATCACAGCATGTCTTATCTTTATTACAGAAACAAATTAATGAAAATTTATATAGATTAAGGCAGGTAATATTCAGATCCAGTTCTTTTCTGTAATAGAGAAGCTATCTAACAATGATAATTTCCAAATTCCAGTGTGTTTCTCTGTGCTTTCTGATTTGATATTTCAGTGTGCTGTCACTTGAAATTAATTGCAACTAATTAAAAATGATCCAGTTAGGACAATTGGACAATAGTGCTCTGGAGATTGCTTCATTCCCAGAGGTTTTAGTGGCTTGCTGCTGCACTGGTTCAAGTCTTCAGAAGGGTGCTATACATCATAATGTCATTTTACATTGTTATTTCTCTGAAAGCAGCAATTTAAAAGAGTCTCCAGTGAACCTTGAGCAACTTTGCACTAAAAAGAAAAATGTTACTTTTCAAGATCTGTAAAATATAAAATATAGATTCAAAGAAATCACTTGACATGAATAGTAGCATTAAATTTGTGCCATTATTTGCATGTAATATATAATGTTGTAGTAAAAGGCTAACAAAGCATTTAGGCTGCTCCGGGGCTCATTGATTTTCTGCACCTTTGTTCAAACTAGGTCAAAAACAATGTTGGTCTTATTTTATCACACACGTTTTTCTCACATTTGAGACTTATGTCTTAAAGTGATATAACGCAGTTTAAGCCCACAACATATTGTGGCCTACAGCACCTATTTAGAGAAAAGCACTAGTCTTGTTTTGGTTTAAATTACCCTAAACAAGCAGCTGGCTAATGTGAACTAAACTTCAGAATATACAAAGGGCCCATTTTTTTGTAACTTGGGTGAACTGAGGGTTTAATGGAATAAGGCTTGCTTTCATGTTAGGGTGAAGGCCAGTCATTTAAAGAATTATGAAAATGAACCTTGTAACCAGTGCAAATGTGTGGCTCTAACACGGCTAAACAGCTCATTTGATATTCTACCTCACCACTATAAGCAAAAGCATAGAGCCTACTAAAATTAGATTTTGTCCCAAGTCCCAAAGCAACAAATCATACTGCCTGTGCAACCCATACTTAGCAAACTTCATTCTCTGAAGAAATAGAGATGCAGAATTGAGGATCTGTATAGTTCTCAAAGAGGAAAAACACAAGCTAGAGGCTATTTTTAGACAATGATGAGGCTTTTAAATAAACTGTATATAGTCCTGACATTTCACTTCGTTTCTCCACTGTGAAACATGTGTTTTATCATTGAAACCAGCTTATTTGTTATAGTGTGTGATCCTTCCTCCCACAACAGTGCAGCTGGAACATCACCTCCTCTCAACATATTTTGCTTTTCTTAATTCATCTGATTTCTGAACAGGGCCATCAGTCAGTCTTTGAATAGGTTTGATTCAACACTGTTATTTCATTTTTACACTGCCATAATAGCACAAAAATCAATGGAGTTGCACTGACATACAAATGGAGTAACACATTGGCAGATCAGACCTATTGAGTCTACTTTGCTCTCAAGACCATTAAAAATGGTTTTAAAAAACTTCAGCAATGAGATAAGCAGTAGTTTATTTTCGTACATATAATCCATCCTGTGTTCTAATACTTGTGCTCGTATTAATGGAGAATGAGTGGATTTCTGACTTTCTTGTCAAGAAACTTTTGAGCAAAGTTATATTAAAAAATGTCTGTATTTCTTTGTACAACAGTAATCTCCACATCTCTCGTACCGAGAACTGGTCACACAGAGATATGCTAATGGATGAACTACAGAGCCAAAAAAATGGAGGCAAAATGCTGGTCCGACTACAGTAAGTTGCAGTTTTACCCCTGACTTTGCTGGAATTAGGAATTTGTCATAAGGATCTCCTTTCTTTCTTTATCCCAACTCAGCCACACTAACCAGTGTGCACACGTACATGCTTCCACCTAAGCACGGCATTATTACCTTCTTCATTAGATCAACAGAAATCTCTCAGCATTTTTCTGGGACTATCCCAATATCCTCTTGCTAAATGCAAAGTGAGATTAAGCAGACTTTACTTGCAGTGTGTTTTGTGCACATTGAAGCTCAGGCTTTGGCAGACTTCAGGAGAGAGAGAGAGTTCCAGAGAGAGTCAGTAGGAATGTTTTGTCCATCAAGATGTTTGAACCAGACAATAAAAGCACTCCAGGCAGTTGTAAGTTATAACCACTAGAAGATACAGAGAAAAAGGCAGTCTCAGAGATAACTGAATCCTAGACAATGTACTTTGGTTGGAAGATAACTCATGTCACTGCTGCTGCAGTTGGTTTTTAAAAAGTAATCCTTTTCTATTCAAGGCAGGGAAGAAAATCACTAAAACAAATAAATGACTGGGGGAAACTTAAAGAAGCCTCACATGCATTAGCCTTTATTTTGTTGGTAGACAGCTATGTTTTGCTCAGAGGGCTGGTAACAGATCATAGAGTTAAAGAGGGAACGAGTAGTCTCTCTCTGCACTCTCATCATTTCTCTCTCCCCCCACCTCTCTCTGCAAGTTTTGAACCTGATTCAGGCTGTGGTCTGATGTTCACTGCAGAAACTGTTTTACTAGCTTAAGACAAAACTCCTGCTGGTTTTACCTCTTCCCCTGCCAAAGGTTATTGCCCCCACAGCAGTACAAAGTTAAGTGGATTACTTCAAACAGTCTTCTATGGTAGGTTAAACTGCCTTGGCTGACTTTGCAATGAAGTGGGTGAGGACCACTCATTTGCCCCACTCTGCTGGCTCTGCAGGAAGCTGTGGAGAGCAGCACAAACAGCTGGTGGCCCAGCCACCAGCTGGCACTGTATGGCATATACATCCTCAGTATGATCATAAGCAAAAGTTAAAAATTTTAACTAACATTTGTGCTAGATCCTCTTTACTAAGGTCTCTGTGGCATAGGGCTGTGTACTTCCGTACCCATTCTGAAAGAACAGCTCAGGATCGACTTGGTTTTAACCCACTCTCTCTAGCCACCTCTAATGGAAGAGGTAGTGGGGGGAAAAAACCTTGACAGATTAAATCTCTCAGACCCAGCTCCCATTTACTGAACTGAAGGGAAGTTTAGCTGAATAAAGATAGCATGGTTTGATCTGTGTTAAAGAACTGCCTTATGATATTTCCAAATCACTAGGATAATCATTAAAATAATTTTACATAATTACATATACTACAGATTTCATTATAGATACAGACACACAGGGACTAGATAATCACTGTTAGTACATATATGACATTTCTGTAACTTTAATTCATAAAAATGATAGGAAAATAGTAGCACAGGGTCCCATTCTTTCAACTTCTCAGTGTAAACCTTCTGGGTTTGTATTCTGGCAAACCAGTAAACA
Source organism: Pelecanus crispus (assembly GCF_030463565.1). Classification (NCBI taxonomy): domain Eukaryota; kingdom Metazoa; phylum Chordata; class Aves; order Pelecaniformes; family Pelecanidae; genus Pelecanus; species Pelecanus crispus. The sequence goes on from NC_134652.1 coordinate 25,814,068, forward strand.
GAAATCTGGTTTTTGCAAACATTTTAAGGGCTCTACTCCATGGTCTACAACACCTGGTGTATCTCAGCTCTTGGCATAATTTAAACAAACAGGCCATGTAACACATCTCTCAGTCAAATAAAGCAGAGTTGGTGTGCTGCCAATTCTGCTCTCATTTATTTGCTAACCCCGGGTTTTATTTATTCCCTGAATCATCAAACACATTTCAGAGAGTGACAGGAGCAGACAATATTACATCTAATAGCTATATAATAATGTAAATAAAATATGGTAAATCATCAGGTACATTACTTGGCTCTTTTTAACTACCCCACTTCATTTGTGCACTTGAACCAAAAGTATAGTAAATGAAAAAGCTTTTTGCAGAGAGCAGAGTTAGAAAGAATATACCCATTGGACACTGAAGCCCTGTCATTTACATTAAGTGAAAAATACCTTTTACATAAAAATACACCTGGATGTAATACAAAATTTGCTGCATGGGCCTTATCCTACGCTCATTATCGTCTGTGGCAAAATCTCTTCTGACTTCAATGACTCGGGGATCAGCCCGGTACTGCCAAACTGTGGGATACAGTCCTGTAAACAGTAACGGATGTAAGGATCTGTGATGTGCTGGAATGCTTTGAGCGTTGAGTAAGAGTTACTGAGAGGATTTCTATGATCAGAGGGAGAGAGGAATTAAGGGTGAAAGAGGAGAGGAAAGCAATGTTTTGAAGTTAAGAAGTGTGAAGGAGATCACTCTCAGTTTCTACAGGGGAGAAGAGTTCATGATCAACAGACCATTGTGTGGATTAGATAGGCAGAACAAGTGTGTAGGTGACAATAAAGCCTTGCGTTTGTTTAAGGTTTGTGCTTTAATGAGGTTGGTCTAGCTAAGGGGTAGCTCAACTTTACATCAGATTGTTTTCCACTAGAGAGTTAATTTAAACCCTCACCAGCTGAAGGATCGGAGCTGACAGGTCAGTTAGATGTCACTTCTAACATTAACTATTGAAGAGAGGAATTGTAATTTTTATATCTTTAGTATTGCTGTTGAAATACATTTCTGAAAACTGATTCCGTGAAAAGTCTTCAAGAGCAGCATGCAAATAATGAAGGGAAATTGACTGCCTGAAGACTTTTGTGTACAGTTTCTGACTATAAAGTTCACCAAACACTTACTTTCTTCTGTTTATTAGTTGGCCATTCCTGCTAGGTTAATATGGGAAGAGAAGACTCTGCAGACTTGGGGTTGTGCCTTGACCACGTAATTGGAAAAGTAAATGGTTTCCCTATGATCAGAGTTGGAATCTGTGCCAAAATGACTGAGCTCCATTCAAAAACCCCTTCTCATGAGTCATTTTGTGGCAATGCATGTTAAAAGAGATGGCAAAATACCAGGAGTAAAATAATCGGCACACCTCAGGCTGCTAATAATAACAAAATAAGCTTTTCCTACTGTGAAGCTGGCTCCTCTGTACAGTGTTCAGACTTACATGAGCTTCCTACGCAAGAGTCTGTCAGAATCAAGCCACTATTTTTTTTTCTTTAAAAACATACATCAAGAGCCCAGTTTATCTCCTGCCCTAAAATGTAAAGAAGCAGTGCTTAAACTTCCAGTTTGTTAGCTAGTCCCAATGTCCTTCAGCATGTGTCTGCAATATTTTGCATCTGAAAAAGAATGGCAAGGCACAGTTGCAGAGGCTGGAATTCAAGAATCATTGGCCTTGCTACTGAAAGCCATGAATCCACTGGCTTGACTGTTCCAGGCCCAACTCTGGACACCTCTCTGTTCCCTAAACCCATCACAGTATATTAATTTGTACTGAAGCTACTCATGCATTGTGCAATATATTCATTTTTACTCCCTTCTACTCATGCATTGTGCTCAAAAGACACAGCAGATTTTTTTCTGCTATTCTAAAAAGCAGTAGAGGGCTGCAAGACCTCACAGATTTGAATCGAGTACATGCTAGAGAAAACAACTATTTTTCATCTTCAGCTTATCAGTTAGGTCTCCAGGATTTCAATAGCTATACTGAAGAGGAGACTATACCCCTTTATTTCTGAGGATTTAGCTCCTTCCTCTATTATGTGGGCTGGGCAAAGAGCATGGCCCTAAGTATTCTTCATGTGATTTATTCTACATTGACAACCACTTAAGTGGAGGCAAAGTTAGACCCAAAAGGCACAATGTGATGAAAGCTGGAACTGAAAAATAGCATGACAGTCAAAATTGCTGAGTTTCACACAGCCCCTGCTCTGACAGTGTTAGAAAACTCTTGGTCTAAAAGAATCCCAAAGAGCCCTCTGGAAACCCAATCCCATGACTCATAAGCTCTCCTTGAAGGCTTTTTTCTTTCCCTCTACCAAATGACACTGAAAAAAGCCTTGTGGACTTCACCACTTGCTGCAATTTGACAGCTTTTAGTCAAAACGTTTTCCATTTACAAGAGAAGGACTTCTCTATATCTCAACCAAAGTTAAATGCACTAGCATCTGCAAGTCAGACTGGACTGTTTCCAGCTGGGTGGTAGGCTGGATGGTCCCACAGAGGTGCAGTGACTCCTTGGCAGGGGATGGGAAGGGATGCAGAGGAGTTGTGCTACCTCAGGAACTTCATGAAGAATTAACTCTGGTGGCTCAGGCACTGTTTCCCAAGGACTCCCAAGAGCTCAGATTTCACTTAATGAATCATCACTTTTGTGTTTGCCTCGCTCGCTAGACTGGTTGAAAGACTGACAAGCCCATGCCACCGCATTACCTGCTGCAGGTGAAGCTAGGAGGAAGTGATTCTGGTCACTAGGTATATTATGATTGTTCCCATGCAAAAATAAATGGGAACAAAGGACTACCCTTTCCTTCCCAGCAGCCACCTATGTTGATTCATAAAGGCCAGATGCTATCTGATCTTCCCACTGGGATTTGGTAAAGAATGCAGTCATGATCTCAGACCCAAGCTCCCTCTGAGTATTACACAGAACTGGAAGTTAACTGAGCTACTAAAAGGAGCAAGCATTACACACACAAATAAAACTTATTTGAGGACAGAGGTGTTGCTTTGATGATTGCTTTTCAGAGTAGAATTTCACATTAAAATGAAGAGCTAGGGAATTGTCCATATAAGCTCAGAAGTGTTTTTAAGATAGCTATGGCTAATCTATTGAAGCCAATCAGTCTTTTCAAGTTTGTGTGTTCAAGACCCTTTTATTATCCAAACGGTATAAAAAAAGTGGTTTTGGTGTTTTCCAACTCCACTGTCAACAGTTAAGAAATGGGTCATCATGTGTGTGCTTTGATCATCTTCTGTATATACGAAGATGCAACAATAAACTGATTTATTCTTTTTCTGGTGGTGTAAGAAATGTCATTCAGAAAGAAGGAAAGAAAGGAAGAGAATGAAGGAGCATAGGTAGGCCTTTTCAAAGTGATTTTTCTAAAATAAAAATTAAAAAATAACTAATTCACCTTATGGCAATGGTTGGCTAAGACTACAAAAAAATGTGAATTTTGTTCTAGCTTATGTTGTCTTTGGTGTGCCTTAAATTAACTGCAAGGATCCCTGTGCTTGCATGGTGCATCTCTGACTACTTTGGAGGAGAAAGAAAACTTTGAAAGGAAACTTTCAAGCCAAGAGTGCAATAACAAATTTTTGTGTAGTTTTATATGTTTTTACAATACAGGTTTAACAAAGGGTGTATTTTCTCTTCAGTCTGGATTTCCCTCTTTTTCAACACGAGAAAATTAAAGCTGAAAGATTGTATGTTGAAGTCCATGCTTATGTCACTGTTAAGTTTGCAGGTGAGAAAATGAGAGAGGCTAAGTTTGCTCACTGACGGGTTACGTGTATTTTGTATGTTTGTATACAGTGAGCATGAAAAAGTGTTTTCTTATTTCCTTAGATATGCGTTTGCATATCTGGTACCGCTCCCCTTGCTACTATGCATAATAACCTTTTGTCTCCCTAAATTAGAAGCCCTACAGTCAGCTGGGGTGAAAATGAAGGTGTCAGCTACAACGTTAGGGTTTTCTTCTATGTGACCCAAACAGTGGCAATGTAGATTACTCATCAGGAAAAGCTGGTTCAAAGAACTGATGTGGATCATAAAGCAGGCACTGATTTGTCACTGCATAGGTACATAAACCTACTATACTTTACATGCCAAATGGCCAAAAGGAAAATCAGCTGTAAGGAGGTTTTTGCTATGTTCATAATGTCTCTGTTGACTTGGTACCTTTATGGAACTAATGCTGCCATACTACTAAATACATGTTTGAGGCATATTCCACTGGGGTTTTTTTCCCCACTGTATTATTGATGTTACAGATTGAACTCCGCATATCTAGCTTATGTTAATTCCCACGGCTTCTTAGTGCTTTTTTATAATAACATAAACTCTTCATGTAGCCTAATTATTGCTTCAATCTGTATCCTTTACATTGACTTTTAAAAGCTTTCTAGACTACAACCTTCCAGCTATAACATGGTAACCAACAACTTACTCCATGCTGGTTAACAAGTGAGAAAGTAATGATTTTTTTTTTTTTCAGTAGTTATTAAAAACCTAAGGTAAATTCAAATTGACAATATACTGGTGAGAAATTTAGGGCCTGAATGTCCAGCACTGCGTATTCCACCATCGTTTTCACCAGCACATCATGGTAGTAAAATGATAACTCCATTGTATGTTGCTTTGAATATCCTTCAACATACATTTACATGCAGGATAATCTAGCCTTGTATACCAGTGCTGGGTACCCCACATCTTCTAGTTGGTTTTATTACTCTCAACTATTTAATGGTCATTTCCTCAGTAATTAGTCATGTATTTCTTCAGGTAATATTATTAGCTTGTAACTAGTAATGTTACTAGCATTAAAACTTTGTTTTGCAGTATGTTTCTTAGTAGATGAATTTATTAAATTGCACTAAACATAAAACCGCAAACAACATATATGCATAAAAACTAAGATGCTTTCTACTCTTAAGCATTTTTTACAGGTTTTTAAAGCAGGTTTTCTGCTTGTCTCCTTTTAAATAGCTCCTAAATAGTATAGTTTATTTTGGAGGATTGATTATGGGAATCTTGTGCATGCAACCAAAGCACAGTATTTTAAATCATGCCTTCTTTTCATTTTTAAGGAATGAAATTATCTTTATATCTTATATCTTTAATCATTTTGAGTCTGAACCAGTTATCTGTATGAGTTCAGCTCTTGAAAATATAGAATATTATCAGGACTTATTAAAAACAAGCACAGCTTCCCATTACAGCTGTATTTCAAGGTGAAACAAATGGATTAACAAGTTCTCTGTAATGTTATCATTAGTTAATGGTATTTTTAGTAAGTCTTCTGCTAAAAAAGTTAAGATTATGTGGTATTTTATTACTACAGTAGTGGCTCTTATGTAGGTCCCACTGCTAAATACCTTATACAAAATTCTCAAAGAGGTTTTCTTATCATGTATTTATTAAAATTTGTTCTCTGGGAGGACCAAATAACAGAAACAAAAATAATACACCATTTTACTCTTAATTTTCAATCTGTCCCATGGGACTGTCCTTATCCTTTTAATGGTGGTCTTTGTCTTAATCCATACCCCTAACAGGCATAAAAGTGAGCTATTAGAGGCACTCCTGCTGTCTTTTGCCCACTGTGTGTTTTTGTTCCTTCGTTTCTTGCAGATGAAAGTGAGACAATCCATCCTTTGTCTTTTTAGGTCATAATTATTTTTGCACAAGTGCAGTTTCTTACTAGGACTTGGTTTACATGGGAAAATTTTAGCAGCACAGCTATATCAGAGACTATTTTTTCCCTTTACTTCATTCCACCACAGCTGTGCTGGCAAAACTTCTACTTTATATGCACTTATACCACTAAGAAGTCCCGTTGCCAGTTTTGCTAGTATTGCTTGAAAAACAGGTTTGTTTCTTTTGCCTACCTAAACCATACCCCATCAAGGACAGATCACTTTCATCTTGGCTTTACTAGCAAACCTTTGTAAGAGTAGACATTTTTAGGAGGTAGTAGGACACAGGTTTGGAGGAGAACCAGCTCAATGGCACCATGATCTCACTAAGACATTATGCAGTAGCACAAAATCCTATGAGAAAGATGGGGCTTTTTTTGGTCTTCCTCATCAGTGATTCTTTTAGTCCTCTAACCACTATTACGGATGAGCTCCACAGATGTCTGCAGCCTGTGAAAGATTAAGTAACTTGTTATGCAGGGCTTCAACTAGGGAATACTGAGAGTAAAAAAAGACAGTGACAGAAAAGGGAAAGTCGTCAGAACCCCAATATTAAAAACACAGCGTGGATAGAAAAAACAGATTTTTAAGGATTCGCGGTAAGTAATGTGACAATCTAAGTCATAAAATCTTTAAAAGCTCTTTAAAGGTCAGTGGATTCCAGTAAATTTGACATTAGTACTTTGAGGTTTTGAAATTAATGCACTTATTGAAACATTTTATTAGCATTTTTTTACTCTAGTCAATAGATGTGATTTTTACAAAAAGTAGATCTTTGTGGTGTACTTCTGCAAGCTGCCATTATGTCAATCAAAAATAAGTCCAGCTAATAAATTATTTTGACAAATAAATGAGATCCTTTTGTGGTTAGTTTAATGTTTTCCTAAAGTCCCAGTACAGTCCAGGAAGTATCCTGCCTTCTCTCTTAACCAAACGTACTGATTGCTATGCGTCAGCCACAGGCAGTCTCTAACATTGTTTTTGCCTTGCCCTTACAATCTTACTAAGATGCATCTTAATCCACACTGGCTTAAAAACAAATGCAGGAGGCAGTGGTTGCTTTTAAAATTATTACCCCAAACATTTCCCTGGTGAAACATAAACACATATTAAATAACATGACATTAATAATTGCATAAAAGGAATGTTAAAAAATAGTTTCAGGAGAGAGAATAAACCATTAATGAATTACTACATTAGTGAAGTAGTTTGGGTAATAGTTGAGATGTTTGTACTAAGTTGATAAATGCTGTGCTAGTAAATCACTTGCATATATCTTCTTTTCTAGCCTTAGTTCAGAGTCCTTTAGATCTACAAAGGTTGTAGATAATTTTTGCACCCACTCAGTCAATGACTGGCAATGCAGCATGTAGCCGCAGTCATTCATTCTGTCAGTCAGCAGCCCTTGATAATGTGCCTGCCAATATAATTCAGTGCCTGTTCAAGGAAAGTGACACTTTGAATAGTGGACACTTTTCAAAAGCATTCATACAGGGTCAGTTCTATGATAAATAAATATATTTTGTGTTTGGAACAAATAGGCAATACGCAGGAGCTGGAGTCTGAGTAGATATACACAACCAGTCTGCAGGACACAATAAACTGCAAAGAAGAGTGAATATCACAAATGCAACTTTGTTTTTCATGTTGTACTAATTATGGGATAATGGATAATAAAGTCTTTAGGATCCTACTTGGCTCAATGGAGCCCTGATCCATGACTGGGGCACTATGCACTACTACACTACAAATGAAATATTAGAATAATACTATCGATAGTTCTTTAAAACCTATAAAAAAGGGCACATATTTTCATTGCTGAATGAAAAACACAGGCAGAAATATTTAATTACCACTAACGGCGTGTTAAAGAAAGTATTTATATGGCATACAGCGTTTAGTTTCTAGTTTCTATTAATACAGGCTGAGAATGTGAGGAAGAAATATGTGATAGTGACAGGATTTTTAATGGTACCTCACCTTAAATGCATTTTAAAATATGTAAATCAATAAAAAAATTATTTGTAATAGCAGACTAAGAGTGCTGGTTAGCCTTACTGCTGAATGAAATGTATGCTACAAGCCCTATTACCATACATCGTGGGAGCTGTAGTTAGGATTAATCTGTCAAAAGGGATGGTTTAGTGTTGATGAATATGACATGTGACCATTAATGATGTTGATTTTATCTCCTGAGATTAGCATGATTTACTTCGGATGGATAATAATGTCATTTGCTTGATGCAGTAGATCTGTTTACGAGCTGATTAAATTGTAAGGCCTTGCTTCATTTCATGCTATTTGGTTTACAGCTTCATTACTGCAATCACAAAAGCTGTGGAAATGTCCCACATCCCATGTCACAATAAATCATTGTTTAAGATTGCAGCTATGTATTTTAGCATTTCAGCTTTGCACGGACCATGCATTCCTTAACAAATATGTGATTGGGAATACATTAACAAGATATTCTGGAACATACTGCTGCAGAAATGTAGAAAATCAGCGTGAATCTTTTAATTGAGATTAAGGAAGCACTTGAGTAATTAGCTGTAACAAATTACCTTATTATTTAGACAGTGAAGTAAACGTTTTTGTTGCAAGAATGATTATCATAAATCTGCAGAAAAGTGACAGTCAAACAACCATAAAGGAAACTTGTAAGCAAACTACATTTTCTGCCTATTACCTCTTACATTTAAATAAAATTTATCAGAGACATACTCTAAAAAGAATGTATTTGTTGTTTAGGGTTAGTATATGTTACAAGCTATACCATCTGCAAGTACTGCACTGGGAAGAGTATATGCATGTAAATCACAAAGAAAAAAAAGAATGTTAATTATAATGGCAAATGCTAATGTAGCCATAGTTAAGGCTGTGTCAACATTTTCATTATAAACCCAGTTATAAAGGAAGGAGAGAGGGAGGGTCGTAATCAGCCATTGGAGATTGCTGTGTGCTAAAATTTTGTATACAAAAGGGCACACTGAGCTCTCACACCATGTAAATCAGAGGTATCTGAAACCATGCTTGTAGTCCCAGTGAGAGGAGGACCAGGGCCAAGCTCTCAGTTTTGGAGTGAGGGTGACTTTTTGTTACAATATTTTTTTCACACTTCACATAAAATGATATTGCTACTTTATTGTACCAATGAAAAAAAATGTTACATTTATCAGTCAAATGGGGCCTTTCAGAGCTTGTCGCTTACCGCTGGCTGAATTTGATAACTACAGTTGATTAAGTCTTGGTTCATGTGCTTAATTTTAATGAAAGTTTTCATAAATTTGAAGAGCATGCTTAAATAATTAGCTTAAGTTGCATGTTTTATTGTAATAGAATGGAATTTCTTTTAGTTCTTTCTCCTTCCTTTTTTTTTTAAAAAAAACCCCAAGTTGGTTCCCAGTGGATTTCATGGAAACATCTCAAGTTACTTTACATGTGAACTCTGCTGGGTTATAATATGGCCAAATGTGAACTTTATAGTGGATTTTTGAACTTTTTTTCCCTTAGCTTTTACCTAGCAAAACTCCACTCTCCACCTCAAAACTTTTCACCTGGCAGGTGAAGAAGTGGGAACCCCAAGAGGAGCTATACTTGTGTATAGTCATATACATGTACTTGAATGATATTCGAGGTCACGCCTAGAGTATCCAAGGATTTCCAAATATGTTGCAGCAATGACCACGGACAAGATTTTTCACAAATGCTTCATGACTTGGCTATTCTGGTCACCCAACCTGAGACATTTTGAAAAGCTGGGTTTTTTCTTGTTTGTTTGTTTGTTTTTAATGACTGATGCATAAAATATTCTGGAAAGTGGATTCTTTCAGGAGAGTTAATGCTGTGGATTTGAAGAGGGGACAACTCTAATGCTTGCAGCTCAGTTCTGTCTGGTGGTTTGGGACAGATTTACCGAGTTGATTTAGTTTTCCAATATATTGTGGCTGCTGGGCATGGATCTACCACCTTTGACTTTTTGCAGAGCCAGTCCCTGTTGACATTGGTAAAGTTAATGAAAATGTTTCACATGTTGAAATGTTGATATTTTCAGCAACATTTCAACTAATCAAATGAAAACAGTGATAAACATTTTCTCCTGTTTTCCAAGTAGCTCTAGACCTAAGTTAATGAAAACATACCCTTGAAAATAAATGGATGAATAAGTTTACTTTTCACCAAAAAAATTTAACTGCTGGGGCAAAAAGAAAAGGCAAAAGAGGAAACCACACTTTGAATCTTCATTGTTTCAGGAAACATTTGGTAATATATTGCATCCCTGCTTAAGTTGGCTGAAATGTTATTACCGCAGTTTCACAGTTTTATGTTTTATAACTTTGAAATTAAACAAAACAAATGCTTCCTTTCTTGATGAGCTGCACCTTTTGACAGCAATATGGTTTCCGGCCAAAAAGAAAATGCAAAGGCAGAATTTTTCAGGGTGCACATTTTTTCACTGATATTCCTGTTGAAACTAAAAGAATGCCTTTGAAAATCCAAACTGCTGGCTTCACTAGAGATATATAATTTCACCACTCACCTGCCAGTGATGGTTAATTTAATGTAATTTATGCATAGAAGAAAATCCCTTTCTAGCACTATGAGGTGGAGAGGTTATCAGCCAGGTTGATGGAGTAATTGTAGTTTTGTAGAGACGCCTTTAACCCGAATAGCTGAAGTCATCTCCATGGGCTTTAGTAGCCACTATTCATATTAACAAGGACAAAAGTACTAAGGACATATAATTTCTTAGTTCCCTTACAAGCTGTCCCCAGTCTGCCCTCTACCATTCCTTAGACTCTGCGATGTTTGGGAAATCTACTTAAATACAACTAATGAATTCTGGCTGATACTTTGAGGTTGTTTTCTGAAATGGTAGCACTGTGTAATGCATATGTGTCTACTTTACTGATAAAGCTGCTACCATGGTAGGAGTGAAGACACTATTTGATCTTTGTGACTGAACCTTGAATAGACAATTTATAGATTCAGAAGGTGGATGGTTGCTGGAAGATGCTTCATCAGTCTTCTCTGCAGGTGCCTTCGAGTATGACAATTATTGAAATAGGACAGAAAGAAGTAGAAGAGGGGTTTAATATTCTTCGGATGGATGCAATTGAAGGACAGAAGTTGAATCTCTGAGTGGAAGTGGGGAAAACCTATGCAAATTTTGCAAAATGAGAATTTGTTTAGCTGCAGGTCTGTTCACTGATAAAGGAAGCAGGCTAATAATTAATACTACTAATAATTTTTTAAAATGTTGTCTGCAGTAGAAGGATCCTGGGCAGCTTTAGGCCAAAGAATTTTCCAGACTGGTGTTGAAACTCAGGCAGGAAAATACACTTCTTGTCTGGCTTTGGATCTTATACTTCTGCACAGAATATTCTTAAACCCAAGGCAAGGTCTGCAGATATTACACCCACTGCATTTGAAGATCTAGATTGTATATTCCAGGTCATCTACATAGCTGGAGCTCTTGGGTACCAAGAAAACTGTGATATTTTGGAAGACAGCACTGCACATGAGAACTTAAAACAACTGAATTGAAGAATTCCAGATAGAAAGCCGAGTACAGCAATGTATTAGCACAGTTTTCTGTTTGAACACTAATCCTAATAGGGATATTTTCCCAAATTTAGGCCACTAACAGAAAGCACTGAATTTGCCTCCAGCAAACAATTCATGTTCTTTCACAAACTTGCTGATGTCAGTACAGTTGGGCAGGCATGTACTGGGACCAAATTTTCTTTAAGAGCTTCTTAAGGAATCAGCACATCCTAAATCCCTGGCTGCTCTAGAAGAAATCCAAATGGCTGCTGAGGGTCAAAGTTGTAAGCAAAGAAAATCTATAAGGCAGTGTGTATGCATGTACTTACATTATGTTCATTGTGAGCCTCATTATAATATTTAGAGGCTGCTTGATGGCACTTACAGCAGTGAGTTCTGAGTAGCTTTAGGAATCAGAACCATGTGTCTTCTGAAGAAAGATTCCTAAAAGATATCCTGTAAGATTACAGAATGAGAAAATTCTCTATGATGATGTAGTCTGATTTCCTGTATTACCAGGGCCACAGAATTTCATTGGGGAGCTCCTGCATTAAGTTCAGCTATGTTTGATTGAGCTAGCTAAAGAATATGAAGAGAAATTGGGGCAGACAATTTGTTATTTTCTCCCTTCATAGAGTTCAAAAATAGGTTTTGCAAAAAGCAATTGTGCCTCCTTCAATTATTGTATTACCTCTAACACAGAGAATGCTATAGTCAGGCCTTTTAATGAACAAATTTTGTAGAATTTAGGGTCTCTGAAGTGTAAAGCCACGACAGAGTGTGGCTCTTAATGTGCCATATGAGCATTATGTTGCTCGCTTTCTCTGTCAAAGTTGGCATGTATCAGAATGCAATAAAAGAAAAACTATTTCATTCAGAATTAAATGGCGACACCCAATTAAGGAAAAGACTCAAGTCTGAAACCGTAAAATCTATTGAAAGTTTCTTTCCATTTTAGAGGAAATGTACCAATTGCTAATGGAAGAGTTACTCTAAACGATTAGCTACTAGTTAACTATTATGTGTTCTAGCAGGATTTGTGGTTGGATTTTTTTTTGTCATTTCTCCTCCTTAGAAGATCTGGAGAAAAGAACAGAAAACTATTGAAAAGATTTGCTTAGTCTTTTATCTTTTGAATCAGTGTCATACTAACAAAAAGATGTTTTGAAGTCTTTAACCATTAATTGACTAACTGGTTTTCTTTAGACATAAAACTTGTCAAGGCCTTGATTGTTGTGAATCCATGGTGATAGATTCTGGCTGACTGCCTAAGTACAAGGTCTCTGAACACTAGGATAACACTTTCTGAAACAATTTGGGCTTATCCCCCATAATGTCATTTAAACAAGCTTAATTGACTAAAACTTTCATTTTTGTGCATTCTGTATGAGGTACTATTTGAGAGAAGAGGCCTTTTAGGAACAGACCCTAAATGACAAAATCTGACCTCTGCCTAGCCTTAGGTTTCTCAGTTCTTGTTTATTTACACAAAATAAGCCAATATTAAGTGCATTAAAAATTCACTATAAGCAGAAAGCCTGTTACATACTCTCATTTTCCTTTAGTGAATAACCTTTAGAATGGGTCCAAACCGAGACTCTCTGAACAGCACAAAATTCACACACTTCTGCAGTAAGACTAATCACTATCTTCAGATAGTTGCCCATGCATGACAGTCAGTAAGCTGCTTGTATATGGAAGGAATAAAAAGTTTCAGATTGAAAGTTAAGACTTGACATTTTTTTGTTGCAGTGAAACTTTACTGAAGAGATGCTCCTGGGATGATTTTCTTAAATTTAGAGTTCTGGACATACTCAGAATTACACATCCACCTCTACAGAATAGCAATTTGCATTTTCCACTTCTCATTCACTGGTAAAATGACTTGGTTTTGAGTGGAAGTAGTATGTTAGATTTAAATAATATACAGGAATGATAGAACTGTACTCTTAACACTATTTCCAGGGAGCATGACAGCTCTGGAATGACTGTTTCATCTCTAGGAAGTCTTCAAACATCGGAAGGTAGAAGTACTTAACGCCTAATGAGTTTTGAATGACCCACACGACATGAGTTGGTGATTAGTACTCCACTCTGTAGTTGTCAGGGCCCTCAGGGCTCTAACAGACCTTAATGGCCCTCACCAGCTTCAACCAGGGTCTCCCCTAAGCCCTACTGATAGGCTCTGGAGCTCCCTCAGCCGCTGCCTGAGCTAGACTATAGGAGTGCCAGTCTCCAGCCCAGCCATGGGCCCCACTGATCCTGAGGCTGACCCACGGACTTATGGCCTTGGCCTCACCTTGTCACCATGGACCTGCTTAAAGGTCATGACCTCAGTTACACTCACTGGGTCTGATCCTGACCTGCAGCTAGGCTGCCAGCTTGACCTTGGACCTGCCTCATCACTACAAACTTGTCTAACAGTCTGAACTCTTGGTTGAACATCAGCTGCTATCTATGGTCCTGTCCCACTTCCTCACTGGGACAGCCAGGACCCTGCCCTGGTGTCCATGGCATTGCCCTTGGCTCCACATTCTGTGTTGGAGCAGGAGCCCTTGCTGCTTCCAGACAGTAGTGCAAAAGGTTTTGTCTTACGAAAACAATACCGCAAATAGGACCCATAGACCAATCCTTCCTCTGCTGTAGTTAAGGGGTGACTTCCAGTGATGTTGGTGATCTTTTTGTTTGGGAATGTCATTAAGAAGCCCATTCACTGAAGGAAGATCCTGTTAGTGGTGTACTTGTTTCATGAGCAGAGGATTTCTGTCTCAATTCTTTTTCTAGAATAACAACAGAGTTTTAACATAAACATCCCATTATCTTTTAGTCTTTCTTAAATAAAAAATTATTCCAAGAAAAGAGAAGTTTTAGAATAAGCAGCTTTGTAATGAGTTAAAAATCACATGGCTGAGTTGGGACTTGGCCTTAACAGGCATATCTCACTACAGACAAAGTCCAGCTGCAACCTGGAATAGTGTGGAATAGTCACTTTTGTCTCTTGGACACACAGAAGTACTGCAGCTATACTGCAATCCTAAGTGCCAAACAGCCGCTATACTGCTCAAAAGGTGCCAATCAGCGTGCCAGTTATTTCTCCTAAGAGAATGCAATTATTATTAGGGGTTATTGTTAGTATGGAAATCTTCCAGATTTAAGGGATTTTATTAAATTTTGGTTTGAATTGACCTAGGTTTTGCTGACCAAAACAGAAGAAAACAAATCTCAATCTTATCTGAAGACAATTTTAATGGAAAAATGTTGTTCCAGTTTTCAGTTCATGGAACACATATTCAGAACTAATTTTTTTCTTAAAAATTTTAATATATATTTTTATATATGTAAAAATCACATTTTTGCTATGCAGAATTTTGTTGTCTTGACTTCTGTCTTTAACTAACCACTTTGGTGCTAAAGGGCAAACATTAGTGATGTGGCAGTGATGTTTGTGAAGCAGCTGATAATGCAATATATCCACAAACTGAGAATGTTTTTAACATGCCTGAAATAGCAACTTTGAGACTGTGCCAGCTTTAAGTCCATTATATGCATCAATAGCACTTGTGTATGTGATACCTAATAGGTATTATTTAATTATTATGCATGTCTTGTTTGACTACAAAGACACTGGGTACCATTCAACATGAATCACAGAATCATAGAATTGTTTAGGTTGGAAAGGACTTTTAAGATCATTCAGTCCAACCATTAACCTAACATTATCAAGTCCACACTAAACCAATTAAAGATAGAGTAGTAATTTCACGTTTCTTGTTTTGGTGGCTGGATTATTTTTTAATGAAAGTAAAACTAGGAATCATTAAGGTTGGAAAGGATCTCTAAGATCATCGGTCCAACCATCAACCCAACACCACCATGACCACTGAACCATGTCCCAAAGTGTCACATCTACACGCTTTTTGAATGCCTCCAGGGATGGTGACTCCACCACCTCTCTGGGCAGCCTGTTCCAATGCTTGACTACCCTTTCCGTGAAGAAATTTTTCCTAATATCCAATCTAAATCTTCCCTGATGCAGCTTGAGCCCATTTCCTCTCATCCTATTGCTAACTACTTGGGAGAAGAGACCAACACCCACCTCACTACAACCTCCTTTCAGGTAGTTGTAGAGAGTGATAAGGTCTCCCCTCAGCCTCCTCTTCTCCAGACTAAACAATCCCAGTTCCCTCAGCCGCTCCTCATAAGACTTGTGCTCCAGACCCTTCACCAGCTTTGTTGCCCTTCTCTGGACACGCTCCAGCAACTCAATGTCAATGAAGGTGCAGTGTCCTTGGGCTTTTTTATTTATCTGGACAAGATGAGACTACCTGAATAAGGGCGTGTCTTGCCATTGTTTTACAGAATCAAGTCTACTGAGAGCATACAGCAGAAAGCTTAACTACATGGTCACAGAACAGTAAAACAGGGTGTATTTGAAAGGAAAATGGTATTACCAATGATGGTGCTAGGATGCTGAAGTGCCCAGTGATTTTTATGTTGTTTTCATGTGCTGCATCTGTACAGCTGAAAATTAGATGCAGAGTGAAAATTACTACTGAGAAAAGGTTCAAGGCCCAGTACCAACAAGAAGAAAGCATCTGCCAATACTGAAAAAAAAAGGCTGTGTAATCCTTCTGGGGCTGTGTGCCCCATTTCCACAATGAGTGGTAACCTGTGTGAAGGAATAATGAGGGAATGGAGTGTGCTATTGTAGCGTACTGTTTATTTACTGTTTTTTTCTAATATTATAAAATAGTTTGAACATTATGAAAGTTTTCTGATATAACTTCATGACCCTTCCTTTTTCCGCAAGCACTTACATCTTAACATATTTCACAATTAAACCAATTTATTAGCAAATAAAAAAGTATTGAAATACCAAATACTGTAATGAAAACCATTACAAGAATCCCTTCTGCCAGTAGTAAATAACAAAATTGAAAAGGTATGTGCTAAAGAAACATTAATATCAGGCAACATAGTCTCACTGGTAGCAGTAGTGGAGAGCTGAGTGGTTGCACAGGAATTAGTGAGAACCAGGAATAGCTGTTTGCTGCACAAGTTCATGGACTTGTTCCTCATCTGTCAGTCACTGCATGGCTGTGAGTGTGAATGATTATCCACGGGTACCCATGTATGTCAAAGCAGGGTTCAGCAATTTAAGTTAGTGGCACAGTAGGGTAATCCTCCAACTGCCATTGGTTCTGCTCCTTCATTCCTGGCTCAGCATCAGAGAACGAAGGGGCTGCAGTTTCATTCCTGTTTTCTCACCTCTCTCTCTCTTTTGCACTTTTCAGTTCCTCGCTGAATGAGAGGTGCTGGTTCAATCTGCATTACGAGTCTTTGTGCGTTTCTTGCCAAAGGTCATCCAAGAAAAATTTCCCTGTTGGCTCCCCATCTGCTCTCCAGTAATCTGGGTGTTTGTCTCAGACCTATCTAAGGCAAAAAGTCCTATAAAAGCAAGGAAAGAACAAGTATTTTTTGTCATTGGAAAGACAGAAAAAAAGCCATTCCTCCTACAATAAGCAGCTTGCAAGGCCAGAAGTTGATAATTTAATATAATTAATATGTCTTTAATCTCTGATCATTCACTTGTTCAAAGGCTGTTTCAGGACAGTTTACTAACTCACAGACAGACCAGTAATTATTGTAGATTTAAGACACCTAAAACCAAAAAACTGTCAGGCCTGACTATTGCACAAGGGGATCAGACTAAAAGGCTGACACATTACTACTTCTTCAGATTAGCGAAGCCTTGGATGTAGGCTTCCCTCCAGCATTC
The DNA here is from genome assembly GCF_030463565.1 of Pelecanus crispus. Lineage (NCBI taxonomy): Eukaryota > Metazoa > Chordata > Aves > Pelecaniformes > Pelecanidae > Pelecanus > Pelecanus crispus. The sequence goes on from NC_134652.1 coordinate 25,831,128, forward strand.
CTAAAATGATGCTAATCCCTAGACCTAAGGTTTTGCAATTCTATAGCTGGACAGCACCTATACTAAAAGGATTTTCCATTGCTGCTGTCTGCTTAGCAGATTAGTTATAGCAGGGGACTCTGCAGAACAGGCCATGCTTGACCTGCACAGAATGTCCAGCTATCTTAAGTTTTTCCTGTTTAGAAAATTCTGAAGCATTAACAATTACCAGTGCAGAAACATTGAAATTATGTCTATATTTTACTAACCACAACGTCTCCATTTTTCCCTTCTGAAAAGGGAAGACCAGTCACAACCAAGATGGTTGTGACTAAGGAACTTCTTAATTTAATCTACTACGGCACAGCATACACTATGCCATAAAGCTAGCACTAGTAAAAATATATTTAACAGTATTGTAGTAAGACAAAGTTACACAGTGAAAGTGCATAAAGAAATATGTGCTCATGTCTCCTATAATTCCAGCTTTGATTTTTTTCCTTTTTTTTAGTAATCAATTCAAGTATAGCTAGAAATAATTAGCTGATTTTAAGAATGTTTACCTCAACTTAAAGCCATCTGGTCCCACTTCAGCTTGGTGGGCTAGAGGTTACAATGGAAGAAGAGTGGTGCTGAGGAAGTAGCATGCCTTCTCCCCTCAGGGAAGTTAAGGCATTTTATAGTGCAATACACCATAAACAATGACTCCGTGAGTCACAATCAGAAAATCCTCCAATGTATAGAGCAATTGGACTAGAACAATAGTAAAGATGACAGCTTCTTACCAACCAAAGCTCTTTGTGGCTTCTTCTCCACCTCTTGCCTTAGCAGACCTTGGGTCACAGAACTTCCATTTGCTCAGTATTCTGAGTCCTATGACTTCCTCTTGTTCCCATTTCTCCCTCTGTAACTTGCTATTTCCTAGTTCTGCCTCGGACCATTCCTTTTATGTCCTAAAACTCAACTGTGCTGTTAAAGACTGCTTGTAAGACTGTAATCTCCATGCTGATTGAGGGGTGAGGAAGGAGAAGGTAGGACATTCTTAGTCCTTTCAGAGGAGGAAAGAAATAGATAATTTTTAGAACTGCTTTCGTCTCTTTATTGCGCAGGTTTTGATGCTGAAATTTTTAGTGCTCTTAAGCCAAAGGCTAATCATTTATTCTATTACCTCTTTTGCTCTTTCTTGCACAAACTTTCATACAGAGCACAATTGCAGACATCCTTATCGAAACCACGGCAATCAGAACTCACATGTGATTCTCCATCCTCCTAGCAGCTCATAGAGACATCTGACCAGAGACTGCTGATGCACAGACAGCTGGAAGATGCAGTGTCTTATACAGAGAAGGAATATGGGAATAAGTAAACTGAAAGACCAGAAATCCTCACCCTAGGGAACTTTAGAACTGACACTGAAAGACTGTCAAGTCAGTATGTCCCCAGAATGAGAGGACATGGGTTCAAGCCACACATAAATCCAGATTTTAGAGGCTTGAGCTTAGGTAAGACTCTGTATTACATGAAATCTGTAAGGAAAGTACAGGAAATCTGCAGTGATTTCATGTATTTAAAATCTGTTCTCAATCAAACTAAGACAAATTATTTTCAATGGGGAAAAAAAAAAACCCAAAACCCAAAAAACAACAAATCCTTCAAGGGATTCCCAGCATTTTGAATGAAGAGGTTTTTAAAAATTCAAGTTTAAGATATTACTGTACTTGAAAATTATTTCAGGCTGAGGCAAGGTGTGAATTTAATGGTAACAGCCCTACAAAAAATATTCTACATATAGAAGCTTATCACATAACATGATTACCTTATTCTACTTTGTATTCTAGAACAAGCATGTCTGCACAAGGAGTTATTCAGTAAGAATGCTGCTTTTATTCTTGAATAATTCCATGTGCAGTCAAGCCTTTAGTCAAATCAGCACAACTCTGTATGTAGATAAATCATCAGTCTATCCCTGCTTGTATTTACAGGAAATCTGTATCTCTGTTACTAAATGCAGCTGACAGATCTGAAAACATCACATTTGCTTGCAGAATAAGCATAGATCTTACAAGCCCCCGCCCGTATTAACCTACTCTTTCTTGTGTCCTTTGAAGGTTTCATGAACTGCATATCGTTCATATTTTGTGTTCAATGTCATTAGCAAACTAATAAGTACTATGGAGATAAGGACAACCTTTTTCTTCCCTAGTTTGCTGAATAGCCAAAAGGGAGAGTTTTTGAGTGTGATAATGCTCCATCAACTTCATATAAAAGTCCAGGAGAAGAAAGCAAAGTTGCTTTTCTTCTGGGAAAAAAAAACCAAAACACAATTAAAATCTTCTTTCTAGTTCAGTAAAAAAAAAAAAAAAAAAAAGCACATTAGACCTTTTAACCATAAAGGCTTTCCTTTCTTCACATGGTCTAAGTATTTGTGTTTGTCACCTCTGTTTGCCTAGTTCTGTCATGAGTGCTGTCTCAAAGCCTTAATAAAACAATAATGTCCAAGTCCCAGAACTTCCACCGTTACATTTCTATCATTTATCTCTGTTACTGATTTTAGCTGTGTTACTTTTTAGAAAAGTAAAATAGCAAGCTATACATTTCAAGGAAGACACAAGATTAATGAATGTATACAACTGGGACCTGCTGCTCATGGTTTAAAATATCAGTAGGAACTCTTAATATGTAGTTAAAATTGTTCATTTTCCACTTTGTGTAGTTTTTGTACCACTTTAATATTCTTCTCTAATACAGGGTTTAACAATTCGAGTACAGACTGGGTGGACTTATTAGCATCTTTCGCTGAATAAACAAGTATGTCTTTTAATTCAATTGTCCCTAAAAGTTGTTACCACTAAGTGGCTGCTTTCTAGTCCATAAGAAATTATGTGCTGGCTGTTCAGGTATGTTTAACATGAACTTGGCCCAGCTGTATTCTCAGCAGAGAGTAACCCCTGAAGAGCCCACGAAGACTGATCTACTTTTTTTCGTACTACAATTACACCTCCAGTCCCAGTGCTTCCCCCAGCAGACTGGAACGAAGAGGTCAGTACTACTATCACATTTACAGTTTACGTGCTGTGGGCAGCGGTCCACATCCCTGTTTAACATTACAGCAGACTATAGATATCAGGCATTGCACAAACATTCAGTGATAACATTTTTCAGAAGCGCATGAGCCCAAGACCAATTGGTTTTCTTGCCCGGGAGGTCATTCGGATTTCCAAAAGAGGATCGGTGAACAAGATAATTCCTCCATTTTGGCTATGCTTTTGTTCTTTGTGTGTCATCAGCCTTACCAATTATTGGCTATTCTGATCTATGATGCAATAAAATAAAGATATATTTAGGAATGATGCACTCCATACTTGTGTCACTCTGCTTGCACAAGTTCAGTATTAATTTCAGAGAGCATCAGCTCCACAGTATTCCAGTTTTTACTGCCTGGGAAAAGAGTAATTACTAAGAACTTGGCTGTCTCTCATTTGTATACGTGGGATACTCAGCACAGGTGCAATCCAAAGCACCCTTGCTTCATCCTAATAAACAGAGGGTTCCTCAGCTGGCTGGAGCCAGGGGACTAGCCAGCACGTGGGATGCTTAGGCCTGGAGTTTTCCTCAGGATTGTCATGTTGTAGCACCTTATTCACTACACAAAACGCCCGTTGCCACATGCATTGGCTGTAAAAGCAAAGCTGAAACGACTCCTGCAGCCACCCGTGTTGTCTGAGGCGGCCTGCGTGGGGCTGACAGACACCGCTGGCAGCTGGGGCCCGGGGGGCCGCGGGGCCTTCTCCATGAGGGCCTGCAGCCCACCGGCAGCACACCCCCCAGGGGGTTCTAGAAGGTTCCCCGGCACCTCCCCTCAGGAGGAGCTGCACCACTGCCTCAGCCCCTCAGCGGTGAGGGCCCAAAGATATTTGTGGAGTCAGGCAAGGCTGCTGGAGAAGGGGAGGATTTGCGTGTCCCCCTCCCTGGTTACTTGTGAGGGGAAACCCAGCCTGAGGTGTAAAACGCCTGGGCACAGCCACTGCAGACTTCTCCCAGACTTTACAACCACCTCACGGAAACCTGCCGGGCCACCAGCCTCCACCCCCAGCATGGGGCACTGAGTAACACTAATTGGGCAAATTGAGAGAAACTGTGCGATTCAACTTGCTCACCTGGGAAAAATCAACCCTTGTCACACCAGGCTACTCTCTAAAATGGAAAGAATGGTTGCTGGGAGGCTTTGGTGCAGGTGGCCCAGGATTTGGCTACCTGGGAAGATAGAAGCAGAAGCCATTTTCTGCTACAAGCGAGGTGGATAGCAAGGAAGCGAGGTGGATAGCAAGGAGCAGGTTGGTGCTGGCCCTGGCTCTCTGCTCTCCCTGAAACCTCGGCCACGGGCTGCATGGCCCTGTGGGGAGGGCCGTGCACGACAGCAGCAGGGAGCACCTGTGAGGACTGCAAGCAGGTCAGTGACTAAGCAGAAATTAGCTTACTTTTTTTTTTCTCTGAGGAATTTTTGTTGTCACGCTAACTTCTTTCAGGCCTTTTTAAAGTATACATCAAGAAAAATCCTTTCAAACATCATCATCTTCTTAAGTCTTCTTTGGTTCAAATGTTACTCCCTTTGCTATTGAAAGTAAACTTTCTTTATAAAGAGATATTTTCCTTTAAAACAGAGGATTTTATGTTTGATATCAAAGTAGCCCTTAGGTTGTTTGCTATTTATGTATCTTGCGGTATGGTATTTCATTTAAGGAGGAATTATTTTTGGCAGGATTATTTTCTTCAAAAATATAAAAGTTGATTTGTTTGACTGAAGATTTTATGGATTTTGCTAATAACTCATTTTCCACAGGAAAAAGTAGTAGTCTGTCAGGATGGCTTTCCTCTTCAGAAGGAAGTTCTGTAGTATTTTTCTGTGTGTAATGTGGTTGGCTCTAACTGGTTGTTTTGTGATTTACCTCTGTTGTTAAAAAACAAACTGGGGCTTCTTGAGTGTTAGAAGGAAAAATACACAGTTTTTAGACTATTGTTTACCTAACCATTTGTATCATGCAGTTCCTTCTATCACAGAAAATCTTGTTTAATCGTGGTAGATTTAATCCTTAATCCTAATTTAATACCAACTCCTCCATTGCAAGGCTTTAAAATAGAAAGGCACTCGCTGGGCTACTGAGTTCTCCTCTCCCTGTTGCAGCCGGCATGTGGGGTGATTCTTTTTTTAAGTGTGTTGTATTCCATCTTAACAACAGTTGTGTAGTTTATTCCCACTATTCCTGGAGGATGGCTGTTACAGAATGCGATTGCTTTACAGTGTTGCTGGCAAGCCATTTGCCATTGGCACCGACTTGGGACAGAGTCAAGAATAGTGAGCTATGACCGTACACTTCTAAAAAAACCAAAAAAAAACAACCAAAAAAACCCAAAACAAGAAAAAAAAAAACCCGCCCTGCACCAGCTATTAGAAAGGTTCATCACCAGTGCTCTGTTGGTTAAGAACCATCTTCTGATTTCAAACTTGGTTTATTCATGGCCAGCTAAAGTCCATTTGGTCTTGTGCCAAAATTCTCTTTTAAACTAAATAGTCTTTTTTTTTTTCCTCTTAGCTTTTTAACTAACACAGTTAGACAGCATTCGTATCCTCTCTCAGCTTTTGTTATAGTAGACTAAACAAATCAAGCTTGTTTAATCTTATTTCATAAAATAAGCTTTCCATTGCCCTGATCTTCCTGGTAGTCCTTCTTCTCTACCTGATCTCGTTCCAGTTAATCTCTCAAATGCAGGTGACTAGACTGTATGCAGTATTTCAGGTGAGCTCTTTCCAGTGCTTTACACAATGCTATTACTTTTTCTTGTCTCTGTTGGAAGTGACAGCAGCTGCCTTACCCTGGTGATCCATAGTCATTATATTTTAGCAGAACCTTCTTATTAATGTTGAGAAATGACACCAATGATGCTTTTTTAGCCCAGAATGCTAAGATTTGTTTGTTTGTTGGGGGTTTGTTTTGGTTTGGTTTTTTTAAATCAGAGAAAGTTGTTTAGTGTGTTGTGGTCTACTTTGAATAATCCCAAACTATATCTTCTAATTTTTTTTTTTTCCTGTGCCTTGTTACTTTCAACTTGTCATTGTAAAGTTTTGGCTATTACCAGAACCAGAATGATAAACATATCTATCTCAGACACCATATTTCCCTTCTTAAAATAGTCTTTATTCATTTTGTGCCAATTTTGTTTTGGTTAAGTTTGGCAGAAAGTCCTTGCTACTGTTGTGGTCTCACAGTTTAGAGTTCGGAGTTGGAGTGGAGATTAACTAGACTCCTAGAGTTTAGAGCTATACCAGATTTGATTTTGTTTCTACTTCATCTGATTTTTATTCTTTAACATCATTCCTATTAGCTACTTCCCTTCACCCTATGCTCAGTATTGCCCTTCTTATTTAAATTAATGCAACATATCAAGTTGAGGTTGGGAACGTGCCTGTATTATCCTTAATCTCTACTGCATTCTTTTCTTTCATTTTATTTATTTAACTAAAAAAAATTCGTTCATTTTAATATCCTTTGCAAAGCCTAACACAGGTCCTCTTCTGTCAATTATTACTTCACCCCTATGCTTCTAAGATAAGGACTGACTAGCAAATGAAAAGGTTTTTTCCCATGTGTTACTTTTGTTTCTTTTTTCACGTTTCTTGAGGTGATAGCGCATCCAGTTAGGCCTGGAGTACTACTTCTGGGTTTCTTTTTTCTTTTTCTTCTGTTTGGAGTATAGGTTCTTGACCATTTTAACATTCTTGACGTATTTGTAAGACTTTGTTCCCTACTCAATCTATTAGCTCCTCAGTCCAGCTGACATGACTACACTAGAGTTTGCCCTTCTGAAATTGAAACCTTTAGAGACCTATTTCATTTGTTCCTCTGTTTAACTTAAATCAGTTTTGTCTGACTTGATCTAGAGCTGACTTCTACAACTGGCTTATTTCTAATATTCTTGTTACTTATCGGTAATAGAATATAAAGCATCTTATCACCTCTTATTGTTCTGATGAGGATTTGATTAAGTGCATCGTACATTGCATCCAAAAATAACTGAATGTTACTGCTACACATAACATTTGCAGTCCATTCTGTCCCTAGTTCTGTAGTTATAAACAACTGCCCTTAGCCACTGCTCCAGGAAAAAAAAAAAAAACCTGTGTCACACTGCACACAATGGACCCTGACTTTAGGGAATGCCAAAATCTAAAATAATGTTTTCCATGCTTTCCCACACTGTAGTGAACCCTGCTAACAGTACCATCAGAGTTAAGCTGATTTAAAAAAAAAACCAAAACAAAACACACACACAAACTTGAGCACCTGTAGTTCAGCTCCTCTGAAAATCAATTTCTTAGCCTATAAAATGGATTAGTCTCTAGCCAATCTTTAACTCGCTTTTGAGTAGGTATGCATATGTAGCCCACTGTTCACTGAGCTATGCCTCCCACTCTGTGTCTGCATCTGGCCAACAGCGGATATGAGTATGCTACAGCTGCTTGCTAGGGTATTTAACTTGAGGTGTAAAGGCTTGTGATTTAGCCCTGGAGGTCTCAGGTAATGAGCAAGATGATGATTATTACACTTCCAGAATTGTATGTACTCACATTCCTAAGGATAGCTTGCGATGGGCGTGTGGAGAGCATAGTTTCCTTTTATCTGTTCTAAAGCTCACAACTCTTTTTTTTTTCCAGAATTAAACTATTACAAAATAGATCAAAAGAGACTTCACAGAAATATGCCTGCCCTCGTTTTCATGTCCGCAACAAAAAGACTGGGATAATGTTGCACAAATGAGTTTAACGTTTAATAGCTGATGAAATAACATGGTTATGCAATAACTGTTTTCAAGATGGAGATGCAAAACTCACTACCTCGTTCTGCTAGGACGCAAGTTAGTGTATAAACCAGTCTGTGTATCTATGCATACAAAAACTGAGCTGAATTACTGAGCAATAGAACTAAATTACTGTGTTGGCTTCATCAAAGTTGATCAGCTATCAGAACAGATGTAAATATTTTCAGAGGTGCTCTGCATAAAAAAGTTTTTCTTTTACATGTAGAACCTTTCATTTTCCATTTTTCTTATTAATTTAAATGATGTTTTAAACCTTAGTTAATTTTAAAATTATTATTCTATTATTTTGGGGGGAAAAGACCTGGACAAGTATTTTCTGTGTAAATAATATATACAAGGTAAAAATGCACATAGACGTGGCACTTTGGGACATGGTTTAGTGGGCATGGTGGTGTTGGGTTGATGATTGGAATGATGACCTTAGAGGTCCTTTCCAATCTTAATGATTCCTAGTTTTTACTTTCATTATAAATGATCCAGCCACCAAGCCAGGAGGCGTGGGGTTGCTACTCTACCCTTAATTGGTTTAGTGGTGGACTTGGTAATGTTAGGTTAATGGTTGGACTGGATGATCATAAAGGTCTCTTCCAACCTAAATGATTCTATGATTCTATTCTATATCTTACCCATTGCTGAAACACAGCAATTTCTTGAGTAAAACATGAGACATGACTGATCAGACAGATGTGCTGTTTAAACTCCCCATGCTTTTATTACCTTGAGAAGCAGCAGCTCAAAGTTGACCATCTGTGATACAATGACCAAAACCTACTCTGTTCCATTTTGCACAACATCTAAAAGTACATGTGTTCAATGTTTTATTTTTTTACCTATCTACTACTGATCGACCTTGCATGGTCTCTTCAGATTTTTGTCATCTGAACCTTCTCATCACAGACAGAAAGCCAAAATTCCCATAGTTTTCTCCAAGGTACCCCCAAGGCCTTTCCCAAATTGTCATGAGTTGTACAACTGTGTTGCACGTATTTAGTTCTTATGTGGAATTAGAATTTGTAAGCTTTAGAGCTCTTTTGTCCCAGGAAAAATCCTGCCTTCCTTAGGATTGCTAGAAAACTTCTGCCGACTTCAGGCTGACTAGCATTTCACACTAGATTGTGAACTTAGAGCGTATGCAAGTCTAATAGTTTAAAAGTATAAATGTAAATTGGCACAATCCCATTAACCAGCAAACACAACTAACCATGTGGAACATTGTGGTTGTACAAGTTTAAGTATTTTAGTTAGAATAAGTATTTTTTTCCCCTTACAGAGTTACCTTTCTTAATAATGTGTGACGTGGTATATAGGCAGCTATGATCATTCACAAGTACCTTCTCTAATAGGGATAAACTGTACTGGTATCATCTATCAGCAGTGGTAGAGTTTACCAGTATTTTTACTTACTTTGATAATATCTACAAGTAGAAAATTGTACCATTCTAACTCAGTTGCTTTAGAAATAGGTAAGTTTAAAATAGTATAAAAAATGCTTACTGTCTGTTGAGGAGCTAAGACCTGCTATAACACTTTTTCAACTTGGTGAACTCTAGAAACAAGATTGTGGCACTTTGAGTAGCCAGTTTTCTCAGAGCATTTGTCAGTACCTGATTTGTAGATACATCAACAACCATTTGTTTCTCAACCAAATGATACAGTTAAACTAGAAAAATTAGTTGCTCCATCTGGTCTAAATTCCTTTCTCAATCTGTTTATAAACCTATTGATGTATGTAGGATATCTGCTTTTGATCAAGCATAACATTTTACCCTAACTCCGTAAAGTCGGCCTGAAGACCATAATTATAAATGTGATTAGCTCTCTTCATAAAATTTGTTTGACACCTCTCCTGGAATGTATTTAGCAGCTGATCCTTCTAAAAAAGAACTTATTTCTACTCATCTGTTTTATCTGGAACACATTCCCTGGGCCTGTTGGTGCAATATATATTCAAGGAAATTGTAATCTTGCAAAGGGAGGGGAATTGGGGCGGGGGGAGGGGACATGGATGTAGGACAAAAAAAGAAAAAAAATCCTGTGAATGTTCTCAGACTCATGAGCTAATGTATTTCATGATGAAAACTGGCTATAGGGTTATTATTTTCTTTTAAAAAGTCAACAAAATGAACTTGAAATCTTGTAAAAATACATGTAGGGACAAGTAAGATTTTGACTGGCTTTGTTTTGGGCTCCATCAGTGTATTTCTGCGGTAGCATGATACGGACAGGCGTGAGACTGCATGTGCGTGTAGTTAGAGAGGACTGTCACCAGTGGCTCCACATAGGGTGGGACAAAGTAACAAAAATACAGACCAAAGAGGAGAAATATTCTTCCTTGCACAGCCAGGAACTCTGCTACAAGAACCAGTTTTTCTTCACTGTATAATCAATGCATGCAGTGGGAAATTTTGCCTTTTTACTTAAGGCCTTGTCAGGCAAAGCTTGCTGTCACCTAACACACCATCGTGGTTTCTGCTTTCTTTCTAAAAATGGTAACTCGAAGGTCCCTATTCAGGTAGCTATTTATCGAATAACTTAGTAGCTACAGATGTGTGGTTTTTTCATACTCCACCTGAGTAGACTCATCTCCTCTAATTACCATCTAGGGTGGAAAGGGGATGTTGAAAGTGTTACCTTTTTTGTGTGTGTAGAATGTTTAAAGCTTTTTCTTGAGCAAAGAGAGAGTAGGTGGGAAGATGATTAAATCTGAGCACTGACTGGGAGACCTGAGCTCCGGGCTTTGGCAAGCACCATAACCGGCAGACTAAATAGTCTTGTTCCTTCCTTCTCTTTCCCTCTGGCCTGGTGCATTTTTATGCAAAGTGAAATGCCTTCAAAGGAGGGGTGGAGTTTTTTCCCACATTAGAATAGCCCGGTGATTAGGAACCCTAATAAGAAGTGAGAATTGTGTGTTTGAAACCTTTCAGATCTGGGAATTGATAGGTATTCCTCTGCCTCGAGCCAAGTACTTCAAGCATGGAGAAAAAGTGCAGTAGATGATGGCAGCAGTTGATCTTTCCTGGTAGGAAAAAAATGTATCTCCACAAAGAGAGGATTAAGGGCTGTGAATTGTACAGGAGGGGAGACGTTTCCCTGCAACTGTAAGGTAGATGGGCTGCGTTTGAGAATCTGGGATGATGCTCGCTGACTTCAGTGGAACTAAACCATTCTATTGCAGCGGCAGTTTTAAGGCCTGTGATGGCTGAAAGGGTGTTGGGAGCAGGATGGCATCCCTCGCACAGAGCGTGCGTCCTCGCACCTGGGCGGGCTGCCCCAGTCCCGCCGCACTGACCCCTCTAAAGCCACGGCAGTGGATGAACTGTGGCGCTGGCCTTTCCCAAGCAGGGTGCTTTGCCTCGAAAAAGCCGAGCGGCTGAAAGCGGCCCTTCTCCTGGCCTCGCCGCGCCGGGGAGGCCCTGCCCTGCCGGCGGGTCCCGGGCTGGCTGCTGCGGGGGGCCGGGCGCCCAGGTGCGGCGCTGCCCCATCGCCTCCCCCCGGGAGCGGGGGCGGGGAGCGGAGAGGTGCCCCGGCCTTTCCGTCGGACGCCGTCTCGGCCAAGAGGCAAAGCGCCGGGGGGCTGCTGAGGCGCCGCGGCAGGCTCCGGGGGCTGGCCCCGGCGGGGGGGCCCTGCCCTGCGCCCGGCTGCCCGCCCGCCGCCCCCCAAGCGTTAGGCGCAGGCAGGGCGCAGCTCTCGGGCTTTCTTCCCCTGTCCTTCCCCTCCGCCGCCCGATATAATGACGGCTTTACCCGCAGCCGATGCGTTTACCTTTGCAAAACGTCTTAGTGGGCAGAGGCGTACGTGAGTAAGCAGGCTGGGCGGCCAAGGGTAGGGTACAAACGCCGAGCCTGTAGCATGAAGGCTATTTCGTAATTAGCGCCATTCTGCTGCCCTCCCTAAACCAGCCAGTTCTGCAGTAATTATCCCTGTTCGTTTCACAAGACTCTTGCGTCACTGAAGTACCTTGAAGTGCATCCGTAGGAAAGCGGCGGCAGGGAGGACGCTGGCCGGGTCTGGCGGCTGGCGATGGCGGTGTGAAGGCGCGCCCGGGGGGGCGGGGGGTGCCCCGGCTTCGGGCTGCGCACCCGGCTGCCGGGGCGCGGAGTGGGGCGGAGGGAGAGCGCTCTGAACATAAGCCTCGGCTTTTAGATAATGGTCGCGGGGCTAGCGTGACAGGTAAAGGAACTGGAAATGAGCCGATACCAAGTGAGAAATCGTCAATCGGTTCAAGGCTGGTCGCGTCCGGTTTTCTTAAGGTGATTGAGGAAAAAGGCGAGAAGGGTTTGAGGAACCTGGAGCCCGTGTACTCACTTCTAAATTGCGTTGAACTTCTAGTCGTGCATCGAAGTCCTTTCCTAAAAACAACTGCTGTCCGTTCAGTAACGTAAATGACTCGCAAAGTCTTTCGTAGTCGGTTCGATCTCGATCGCCCGGTAGCATTTCATGCCTCCCCCCGTTTAAAAACAATGGGAAAATGTGGTGTTTGGATTTAGACTAATTTTTCACCAGCGATAAAGAGGCTGCTTTCTGTAACAGCGTAGATTATTAGAAACTCGTAATTTGCAGTTCACATTTGCCATCAAGATCACAGCAGGGGAAAAAAGAGACTAGAGTCTGCAGTAGCTTCAGCAATTCCCATTCACGGGTTTCATATGACGATGGAAAAAAGAACGCTTTCAGAGCAAACTTGCTCGAGTTTAATATACAGCGGCTTCAGAAAGTGCAATAAAATCAATTAATGTTGCAAAAGCATTGGCCAAAAAGAAAGCGGCGAAAGGATTTATGGAAACGTAATGGATTTACAAGCGTTTATCCTGCGACTTGATAAACAGCAATGGGAAGCCGAGATGGTGAAAATAATTAGTCCCGCAGCCTCAGTGAATGTGGACAATTTATTGTTATAATTTTATCCTTTCGGTGGTTATTCAAATTTATTTTTTAATTTTGTGATCTGAAGCGCAGGAGGATTAATCTAAAGTTTGGTCTCGGCTTCCTCGGGGGCCGGGTTTCTTCTTCTGACATCCTCTCTCTTCGCAGAGCGCGATCTGGCATTTGCAGGGCTCCGCCACGCAGGGAGCTCATTCTCGGTGTTTCTGCACGTACGTTCGGGGCTGTTATCCTTGGCCTCAGTGAATAACGTTACCCGACGGGGGGAGGACGAGCTGTGTGCCTCCCTGTGCGCCAGGGCTTTCTCTCCCTTCTGATTTTCAGGCGCGTTTTCACGGAAACTTTGAAAGAGCCGCGACCGTAAGGAGGCTGCGGGAGCGTGCCCTGGCTCTTGAGCAACGCTAGCGCTGAAAACTTTTCTGCTTGCTCTCGGAAGTTTGCAGCCCTATTACTACAGTCGAAACGAGACATCTAACGTGGAGTAAAGATTACAATTTCCAGAAGTCAGAATTTATTACGGTTAAACTGTGATAAGATCCCATCTGTTATGAACACATGTAGCACCAATTGTTTTTCATACAACTGCAATTTATTTACCCTTCAGAGCGAATGAGATTACAAGCGCGATTAAAAAAAAAAAAACCAACAAAACCAAACCCGCAAGCAACAGCACCGGGGTTTTTGTTTAGTCCGGCCTATCTGTTTCCATCTGGCTAAATCCGTTCGTGCTGCAATACCTCCCTTCGGATTAGATCGGAGATTCCCTCTGCCCCGAACGAGCGATTTGTACCGGGTCCGGGAGCGGCACGCCGGCGGGGGCGGCCGGCCGCCGAGGCGGGGGCGGCGGGGCCCGAGCGCGGGGCCGGTGGCGGCGGCCCCGGTGGCCCCGGCGGCGCGCGGCCGCTGCCGCCCGCGCCCCCGCCGCGCGGCGGCCGCGCCGGCGCTGCCCTTGGGCTGGGCCGCGGGGGCGGCAGCGCCGCCTGGCGGGCGGGAGCGCGGCCGGGAGGCGGCGGGGCCGCGGAGACAAAGGGGGCGAAGGCTCCGCGCTCCTGGCGGGGAGCGCCGCTGCTCGGCGCGGGGACCCGCGTGGGTCTCCGCGTGACGTGTGCCACGCTCTGGCCCGCGCCGCAGGAGCGCGGCAGCGTTTATTATTAGCTGGAGCGAGAACCTGAAACGGCGGAGGGGGAGGGGAGGTATTTTTGTGTTTCCATTGGCCGTAGTAGTTTAGGAGCAAGGAATGTGCCTGCTCGTCGGCTCACCCCATCCCGCAGAAGTGGTTTGGATGGAGGAGCACGCGCTTCACAAAATAAAGCAGGAAAAATGAAGCAGTTACAAAAAAAAAAAAAAAAAAAAAATCCATCCCACACGTTCTTACCGCGATAGCCTAAGAACGGTTATCTAATTTTGTTCTCTTTCAAACTGTTTCAAGGCATATATGTGTGTGTATATATATGTGTATATATATCCTCCAGGTTTCAGTGGGCGTCTTTCTGCTGCTCTGTTATCATTATTTCTTGCCTTGATGTGACGTTGAAGACGGATGACTGCTTTGTCAGGTTGTCTTTAATTCATTTGAAGATTTAAAAAAAAAAAAAAAAAAGCACACAAGGCTTCTTACAATATTCAAAGCCTGAACGGATTTACTTTTTTCACATAGGGGACGGGGTGGCTGGGAGGGGGGAGCGGTTGATGAATTTCAGACACGAAGGGAGAACAAAGTCTGCGCATTGTGGTGTGCACGGACACACACGCACAGAACAAGCGGCCGGAGGTGGGGTTTTTGCAGCAGCAGCACCTGGTTGATCTTGATGGAGAAATACTCAGCATCAGGACAGTCTTTTCACATTTATGCACAAGCTCAAATGTATAATCTGCTCAAATTTCAACCCTGTCTCTGCTGCCAAAGCATTCCACCTCCAGAGAGGTGGGAGCATACAGACTCAGGGTCCGTCTTTTTTCTTTTGACACCTTTATGCTTAATCGCAACAACATTTTTTTTTTATTTTATTTTTTTTAAAAAAGGCAGTCTTCCCCAAATTTCCCAGGATTGAGCTGAGAGAGAGATTTAGCAGGGATTAGACACCTCCGGTCAGGACTGATTGCTTGCCTGCCGCAGGTCTGTTCGTGAAGCAGTGCGGGCTGCGCTTCGTGGTGCAGAGAGAATCATGGGGTGTGGGTCTCAGCTTGGGGTTAGAAATGTCCGAATTTATACCCAAAATCTGTATGGAAAGGAGATCTGATGCTGGTAATTCCAGCGGTTTTCCAACTTGAGATTCGTTCCTTTAAAAAAAAAAAAGACAGAAACAAGACCCCCCCACACGCAAACCAAAAACCAACCAACCAACCCTAAACAGTGCTCTACTGAAAGCCTGTAGCGAGAGCCAACAGTATTAAAGCAAGGCAGCATTTCTCTCCGTCTTTTCTAAATATGAAAGAATGAAGTTTGATCGATGTTTTTACAAAATAGGAGTGCACATTTACTTTCGGAAAGCCTGGGCCTTTCAGGACTCCACTTGCCTGCGTGATTTCGATTGTAGATGTGGGCAGGTCATTACAAACCTCGGATGAAGAGAGCAGAGGGTCAGTGCCAGTCACCGCACCGCGCGTACCTTGCTGGCTGCGTTCAGGGCGGTTTCAAAGGTAGCGGATGGGCAGCGAGTGACTTTCCTGTCTTAGAAAATGGAGCCTCTTATCGCTGAGGAATATCTTCCCGTCATAAAGGCATCACTGCATTTTAGCTCTAGCATACGTTTCGCACTCTAAAAGCAGGCAAGCAAAGGTATATGTATGTGTTTGGTGTGGACTTGTACGCATATGCCAAGATACATATGCCCATATAGGCTCAGATATATGACAGAAACTCCTTTGCTGTCTGTGGAGTCTGGTGTTTTATTGTTTCATAAAACTAGCTTAATTACATTTCCCCACAGATAAGATAAACAGAACCCTTCTTTTCTAAGTGTTGCTTATCAGAAGTATTTTGTCGAAGTGGCATCCAGAGTAAGCCTTTGAGAGGGGAGGGAAATGCATTAATTTTTATTTTGGTTCTTGAGCTGCACTTAGCATCTGACAAGGGTTGATTTAAATATTACATGAGTTTATCTTTAATGTTCAAGAAAGATTTGCGAGAAAGACGAAACTGTTTAATTTAAACTAATGTATGCCTGACTCTGGTCAGATCGATCAGAGTTTCGGGTTTTGATGGGTTTTGCCCTTCTGTTGCTTGTCCTCTCGAGCCAGTTTTTCACTGTGAAATTATTTTAGTTCGGTGGCATGGACCAGCGGTTGCTGTCAACTCCACAACCCATCCACTTAGTAAGAACCGGGGGGGGGGGGGGGGGGGGGGGAATAACAAATGCAGTCCTTTTACCTAAAAACATTAATGTCCATAAGTCAATCTCTATTAGTGAAAAAAAGCAAATTTCCTAGATTAATATCAAAATCTTATGTGACACTTGCCAGGTCAAATCCTTAACAAGCCTGGAAGAGAGACCTCCTTACCACCACTCTACATATAAAAGAAGCTATTTTAATTTTTCATTAATCTCGGGGACAGTATCTGAGCAAAACGGTAATAGTAACGTTAAGCGTTCATTTCATCACTTGCATCAGAAATCTTTGCGTGTAACTTCGCAGAGCTGAAATCCACAAAACTGCAGTTAGGACACAGAAATCCCTCTCGCGCTCTTTTTAAAACAGCCCCCGCAGCACCTGA
Organism: Pelecanus crispus; assembly: GCF_030463565.1. NCBI lineage: Eukaryota > Metazoa > Chordata > Aves > Pelecaniformes > Pelecanidae > Pelecanus > Pelecanus crispus. The sequence goes on from NC_134652.1 coordinate 25,847,579, forward strand.
TCGCTGGTGGGCTGTAGCCAGCGAGGTCCGAGCTGCAGCTGTTGGAAATCTGTAATTGTAAAATAGGCGAACGGAAGAGGAGCGTGTGCGGCGGTGGTGCTTTTTAATCGCGGCAAATCTGGAATAGTTACTTGCACACCCAGCCGGAGCCTGAAATACAATTTTCCTCAAATTGAGGGTGGTTAAAATAGCGAAGCGGGGAGGGCAGGCTGGGCGGGGAGCGGGCTGCGGGGAGCGGGCTGCGGGGAGCGGGCTGCGGGGAGCGGGCTGCGGGGAGCGGGCTGCGGGCTGCCTCTGCCCTCCCCGGCCTCGCTGGGTGAATCCTCTGCCACCATCGCCCCCACCCCCGACCCGCGAAGCCCTTCTTTCCATTCCTCGCTGTGTTTGTACCCGCTTCCTATTTTATTATTAAAGTTTACTTGGTGCAGTTAACAGCGCTGCCCTCCCCTCCCTTCCTCCAAGTCATCAGTTCACAACGAGAGTCATTTTACATTCCCTAAAGCAGAGATACGCAATGGTCCCTTTCCCATTTAAGGGGAGGGGAAAAAAAAAATAAATAGTTTGGTTAAAGCGCAGAGCGTTTCCCGTGCCGCTTTCGGATCAGCGTCGCGAAAGAGCCGCAGCGCGGCCCGGCCCCCGCCGACCCCGGCGTCCCCGTGTGCATCCCGGGCAGGGCCCCGGCTCCGGGCCCGGCCCCGGCAAGCGCGCCGCGCCGGCTGCGGGACGGCCGGGCGAGCGCCGGGGCTTCATTGGCTTTCTGCTTTTCCCTCCTTTGCACATTAACGCTAACTTCCACTAATTATCTGGAGCAAATGTATTGGACTAATTAGCATCTGGGCACAACGGGAAACTTTGAACAGTAATTATATTGTGGGGGATACAGAACGAGGGAGAAAACCCAGTGATTTGTCAAGCGAAGTCGCCGCTTGCAACTTTTCCCCCTGCCCGCGCGTCGCGGCGGAGCCGGGGCCGGGGCCGGGGCCGCCCGCAGCGGGGGGAGCGGGGCTGCGCCAGGGGCCCGGGACCCCCCCGCCCGGGCCGCTGCCGGCAGGCGCCTGCCGGACCGCGGGGCAGAGCCCGCCGCTGGCATTGCCGCTGCGGGCTGCGGGACCTCTCTTCCCTCCATCTCGGCGGCAAGGCTTTGTCCCGCAGTTTCGGTAGCTGCTGCGGCTTTTCCGTGGCAGCCCCCGCTCCTACCTGAGTGCAGGACGGCGAGCCGGGGCCGGGGCCGGAGCCGGGGCCGGAGTCGGAGCCGGGGCCGGGCGGTGGCCCTGGGCGCTGGGGAGGCAGAGGCGCGGCGCAGGCGGGGGCAGCCCCTCTCGGCATCACGTCGAGTTTGGCACTGCGTTTCAGCAAAGAGCAAACTCGGACCAAAGAATGGATGGACTTCTGTGGGGGGGTTGGTTTGTTGGTTGGTTTTTTTTTTTTCTTCCCCTCTCCCTTCCTTTTTAAAAGAAAAGGAGTTCTCGGAGCAGTCCGATTTCTTTTTTTTTTTTTTTAACGTGATGATCATTTGTGCTGCGGTACGAACTGAAGAGAGAGATTGAAAATAACTGGATGAGATCAAACAGCGCTTCCCTAATTGCTTCTGAACTTCTCATTTAGAAAGAGACACGAATAGTTATGCATTACACTGTTAAAAAAAAAAAAAAAAAAAAAAAAAAAAAGCTTTCAGATAATCTTCTCAGTCTTTTACAAAGAAGTCCTGCCTTCCCCGTTTCTTTCTAAAGAAAGAACGGAGTCTTTTAATTGAAACCCAGTTTTAAAAAACAGGTTTTCACAGTAAAAACATTTTTTATTTAAAAAAAAAGGTTTATCTTCCTTAGTAAAGTGAAAGAGATTTAACCAATTCTGTTTTCCTATTTTGTCCCTACGAATTCTACTGAAGGGGAAAAAAATACTCCTGTCTGCTAGTGGTTTTTTTTTGGTTTTTTTTTTTTTTTTTTTTTTTTAAGAGAGCCCTGGGGTTACAATAAAAAAAACTTTTGGGGTTTTTTATTTTTAATTAAAATTGAATAAACGCTTAAGGAGAAATTAGCAGTCGCCTCCATCCAAGACCTACTCGGTTTTTTATAACAGAATCAAAGTATATTTTAAAAAAAAAAAGTAAAACCTTTTAATACATCAAATATACGGAATTTTAATCTTTAAAGCGATACATTGTCTATTTTAGTACATGACGTAAACCTTACTTAACCCTTTTCACAGGGTGGACTTAAAAATTAAAAATAGTTAAGTGTTCCTTTTAAAGAACAAAATAAGGCAAATGAGGTTTTTGGAATAGAATTGTTTTTGTTTTTCTTCCAGAATACATACAAAAAAATACCAATTCTCTTTCAAGGGTATACACCTTAAAAATAATTGCAATTTGAAATTATAACTGACAAATTGCGAGTTGTTTTTTAGTAACAAACATGCATGTAAATTTTTTTTTGTTTCAATGAGACATTAAATAAGAACGTACAATACAATCATAGCAATTTTAAAGTAACATTAAAGAGAAGACCTCTATCTTTTTATTTATATTCTACAATGGGTGTTCCACTTTTACCTATTGAGCTCAGTTAAGTAATGCACTTTATGATTCGTTGTCCCGCTTGAAGCTAACATAAATAAATACAGTGCTCACGGATCCAGTCCTCAAATGAACACTATTTTATAAAAAGTCAGATTTTTTTTTTTTTTCTTTCCAACTTTTATAAAGTTTTGCAGGGCTTCCTTCCCTCACCGCTAGACTCTGTGTTGTGTTGTGTGTCAAAGCCCCGCCGCCTGCGCTCACTGGTACCCCAGGGCCGAGGCTGTGGTGAGTCTCTGCCCGTAGAGTGCGTAAGGGGAGTAGTAGGGTCCGGTGGCGGCGGGCACGGGCACGGGGGCCCCGGGGGTGGGCAGGGGGCTCTTGGAGTAGGGGTGGTAGCGGCTGCCGAGTCCCAGGGCGTGGTGCGGGCTGCGCAGGGCCAGCGTGCCCGGGCTGCCCGGGGCGCCCGTCGTGGGGATGTGCATGTGGCACGCCATGGCCGCGGCCGCCGCGCTGGCCAGCGATGAGGAGCTGGGGTAGCTGGAGAGGAGTTTATCGGTGCCCGGGAAGGCAGTATGGGTCCGCAAGTGGCTAAGCAGCTCCTCCGAGGTGGCAAAGCGCTTGTCGCAGGGTCCGTTGGCCGACACCCAGTTGCAGATGTGCGGCTGGGGGTCGTTGGGGAGCATGAAGCCGTAGGGGTACAAAGGGTGGCCGGCCAGCGAGGGCGGCGTGGCGCCGGTCAGCGAGGAGTGGACGCTGTGCAAAGGGTGGGTGGGGTAGACGAGGGGGTATCCGGACTTGAGGGCCTGGTCGTGGGCGCAGGAGGCGCCGGCGGCGCCGGCCAGGTGGCTGGCGCAGTGGTAGCTCAGGCAGTACGGGTCTCGGCACAGGCTCGCCGTCATCACCGACGGCGGCGACGCGCCCGCCAGCGGGCTCGACCCCGCCGGCTTGCTGCAGCCCAGGCTGCTGGCGGCGGCCAGCTGGGCCCCCACCAGGCTGGAGGATTTGGTGGGGTCCAGCGCCACTCCGTGCGGCAGGAACTGGGGCGGGTAGCCGGCGTAGGCTCCAGCCAGCGTCCCCGGGTAGCTCATGCCCGCCGGGGGCAGCGGGAAGACGGTCTGGCCCGGCTTGTAGGGGGAGACGGGGGCCACGAGGCCGGAGCCCAGGACGGAGGTGGAGGAGGTGGCGGTGGTGCTGCTGCAGGAGGAGGCGGAGTCCGAGGCGATGGGCTTGGAGCCCGGCGTGCTCTCCTGGTGCTGGTTGACCTCCACGTTAATCCCGGCACAGCTCACGCTAATCCGGCTGTGGCTGATGCTGGTGGTGCCCGGGCCGCCCTCCGCGCCGGAGCTGCCGCTCTTTCCGCAGCCCTCCGAGTCCTTCTTGTCCTCCCCGCCTTTGCCCTCGGCCGGCAGCAGCCCCGGCGAGCAGGCGGAGGCGCTGGAGTTGGGGCTGCCTGTCCTTGGGGTGAACGGCTGGCAGGTGGCGCTCGGCACCCGGAATCCCGACTTCTCCCCGGCCGCGACCCCCGCGGCGGGGGCGCCCGCGCAGCCCGCCGCCCCCGGCTCCTTCTTCTCCGCGCCCGGCTTGGAGTACGGCTTGAAGCTCGACTTGTCCTCCACGCCGATGTCGCTGAGCTTCAAGGGGCCCGACTTGGAGTCCTTGTCGCCTCCGGAGCCATTGGAGGTGACCGAGGAGAGTTTGGAGGAAGGGGACGGGTCCGGCTTCCCTATCTGCGAGCAAGTTTGTGCCAGAAGGGCCAGGGGACTCTTCTTCGCGTCCAGCTGCGGAAATCAGAAGGACACACAAAGACGGAGGTTTAAGCGGGGTCTAACAAAAACCCCGGGCCATACCCAGGACGCTGGTCCCGCACGTTTTCGCAGAGAACAGCCTGGAAGTCACGAACAATTTTGCGCGCATTCATCACCCTGACAGCCCCCTCCCCTGCATGCACCATTTTCCACAAAGCCTTTAAAAACGGCTGGGGGCTTTCGTATCCCCGCGAGCCCGACGGCGGCCGCCTTCAGCGCCCGCTGCTTGCCCGGCAGCGGGGGCAGCGGCCCGGGCAGCGCGGAGCTCGGCGCTCGCCTCCCCGCCGCGGCGGGCGCACGGAGCCGCCCGTGGAGTGCAGCGACTGCAGCATTTCTGCGCCCTGACTGCTGACACTATTTATAAACGGAGCCCGAGTCAGGCGGCGAGCCGGGCTCCGGCGGAGAGGGGTGTCCTCGCTCCGCAGAGACCTTAATGAAATCATTCATTCCCACGGACACACCCTTCCCACCGCCCGCTCCGGTGCCAGTTTCGGTCCCTCCAGCAGCGAGCTACGCGGAGGGGGACCGACAACCTCGACAGGGGAGAAAAGGGGCGACCGGGGCCCCCGGAGTACAAACGCGTGTCGGTACTTGAAAGGGAGCGGTCGGCGAGCTGAAATAGTTACCCTGCCGCACCCACGCTTGAGCCGGGCCCTCTCCGCGCCCCCCCGCCCCCCGCTCCCTGCAAAAGCCAGGTTGTTTAGCGCTCGGAGCGCTGCGTAGTTGCGTGGCTGGATCGAGACCCCAGAGCGGGTCGTTTCCTTCCACTCACCCCTCCTCTCAAAAAAAAAAAGGGTAAAAAAAAGGTAAAAAGAGCAAAAATAAAAAGTTAATTTACAGAGGAATTAGGAATTAGCCCAGTAAACGTGGGAACAATACCCAGGAGCGGTGCCCCGCGCTCGCTCCCGATGGAAAGGAGCCCGTTTCCTGGTGCAGGGCGTTTCGCAGCGCAGGAAAGCGCCGAGGGAGGCTGGCGGAGCCGCCATGCCCGGCGAGCGCCCGGGCGGGGAGGGAGAGCGAGCGGGCGGCCGGGGCCGGCTCCGAGGTCCTTACCTCGATGGGGCTGACGGGCGTGGAGGGTAAAGGCTGCAGGTATTCGGGGTGTAAAATGTGTCCGGTCCGCGCCGTGAGCATTTTCAAGACTTTGATGGGAAGGCGGTTGGCTTGGCGTAGCGGGTCCGAGGGGGGGACGGCGTGGAAGCAGGGCTTGGCGGCGGCGCTGCTGCCGTGATTCCCAGCGTGCCCGTTCGGCCCGGCGAGGTCGGCGGCGCTGCGGCTGCGGCGGGGGCTGCCTCCGGGCTCGCTGAGGCTGCTGCTGCGCTTACTACTTCTTATAGCAGAAAGCGAGGGCGATGTGATCATGACCCAAAACCTCGCATGAAAACTGGGGCAAGTGGCGCCGCTCGCACTCGGAAACGCTCGCTCGCCTTCTGCGGGCGAGGAGGGAAAAAAGCCGCACGCCCCCCGAGCAGGAAAACAAACATAAAATGTCCCGTGGCTCTCTCTGGCGGGGAGGGCGTGGGTGGGGAGGGGGAGGGAAAGGGGGAGCCGGCCGGAGAGAAAGAGGAGGAAAAAAAAAGCCGAGTAATCCTTGGGCTGTGCTGGGGGCGGGGGTGGGGGCTGCGAGCGTGTGCCGCCGTCCCCCTCGGCCGCTCTCGGCTCCCCCGGCTGGCGCGGAGCGGCGCGGAGCGGAGCGCTCGCCTCCGCCGCTCAGCTGCGATGCGAGCCGCTGCCCATCCAGCCCGGGATCTGGCAAAGAAACTCACTTCAAAAGCAGCTGAATTAGTCTGAGATTAAAGCCTTTGCCGCCTTCCAATCAAATGGGACCCCGAGGTGATTGGAGGGTCAAGGGGATGTGACGTTCCCTTTTCTGGGGCTTTTTTTTTCTCTGTTTTTAATGGTCTCTCGCTCTTTTTTTCCCCTTCCCTTTCTCGTCCGCCTTCCCTCTCCCCTCCCCTCCTTCCTTGTTTTCGCTCCCAGGACGGGCTGGGCGTTAATTCTGTGTTTCACATCACACGCTGCGAACGTTTTTCTTCCTCCGCAGCCGCCGCGGACACCCCGGCGGAGCGGGGGCGGCCGTGGGGGTGGGGGCGCCGCGCCTGCCGGGGGGCGCGGCCGCGGGGCCCCCCCCGGCCCCCGAGCGCGGCCTGCCGCCCGCCGCCCGCCGCGCACGGCGCTTGCAGGCCCGGCCCGCGCCCCCCGGGGCGAGCCCGCTGGGCCGGCTCCGAGGCCTCCGCCGCGCCGCGGCCCCTCCAGGCCCCGAGGGAGGGCGCGGGGCGCTTTCCGCCCCCCTCCCGCCTGACAGCGCGGGGGTAGGCGCGGACGAGAACCTGCAGAGCGCCGGCCTGCGCGTCGCCGCCCGCAGCGGGGGGGGGGGCCGGGGCGCTGCGGCGCGGCTTGCGGCGGCGCGGGGCGCCCGGCGGGATTGGGGGAGGCCGGCCGTCACGCGCGGGGCTGTCACGCACCGCCCGCCGCCGCCTTTCGGGTCTCTCCGCCCCGCCGTCAATTGTCAGTGCTCCCCAACCGCAATCAATCAGTTATTTGTCAGCCCCTGTCAATCCGCCCTTGATTTATGTCAGCTTTTGTTGCTGATTACAAGCCTGGTGTGACTTGAAGGGGAAAAGAGAGAGAGAGAGAGAGGGAGGAAGGAAAACAGAGGGAGAGACGGGCTCCTCGGGAGAAAAAGCCATTCAATTTACGGAATAAATCCTGCCAGTAAACTCTATTTGCGTGCCAGCGCCCGGCAGCCCTCCCCGGCCCCCGCACCGCGCTGCAGCGCGGTGCGGGGCCGGGGAGGGCTGCCGGGCAGCGCGGTGCGGGGCCGGGGAGGGCTGCCGGGCTCTTCTTCCCCTTCCCTCCTCGTCCTCTTCGAAGAAGAGCCCTTCGTCCCTGCACCCGCCGGGCTGGCCCGCTCGCCGGCACCGGGGGCCTGGGGAGGCGGCCCCTCGCCTTAGCGAGAGCATCGCTTCGCCATTTACGTGGTTGATTTCAGCTAGACCGTGCTGAGAACCTCGTGGGTATGCACACGGTATCCACCCGGGCGTCGTACGCATCCCGCTTTGTGCCTGTGCGCTCCCGAAGCGTAGCGAGTCCTCTGCCCTCAACCCCGGTTTTACCGTGCCGGCGGATGCCCCGAGCGGAGTCCGCAGCCCTTCTGTCGCTCCCTGGATTGCTTTTTTCTTTTCTCTTTGTACTTTGAATCCCACTACCCCCCCCCCCCCCCACCACCACCACCTCCTCATCCCATAACATTTTTTCACAGGCAAAATGTGTTAATCAATCTTTTACTTTTGTTTCCGGATCTGACATGGTGGCCCACACAATCTACAACATTAACAAAAAGGTCACTTAGAGATAAAACACGTTTGACAAGTGAAGAACAAGGCAAGTGCTTTAGGGGTCGCGTCCAATTCCTGACCTGGACTCCGACCAGAACAGGCGCTGATCCTGGAAGGGGTGGGCGAGAGGAAGGACTTTCACTTTCTCGCGTTTGTATCAGCTCAACCAAGTCCTTTTTCTTCCCTTGAAACACCGATCTCCCCCAGTCCCTAAACAGATGTGTCAGATAGCCTTTAACGATCTTCTCTTCTTACGAGGTAGACATAAGGCAGGTTTTCCTAGATATGCCGCCCCCCCCCCCCCCCCCCCCAGTAAAGCGGTACCCTTTAAATCCTGCGGTCAAGTAAGTATATCTGCTGTCTTTTATTAAACAACTTTACTCTTTTAATATAGTGTGTAGAGTAGGGTAAATATGCGGAACTCCTCTAGCTTCTATAAAGATACAATTAATTTTAACAAACTTCTTATTTTCTGTATTTTCTCTGAAAGCATAGGGCTTATTGCCACAACTTTTCAGTGGAAAGTCATAAACGTACTTTCATTTTGCAATCACCGCGGTCATCTTACAAGACCGTGAAAATGAAAGGGGGGGGGGGGGGTAGGGAAGAAATCTTGCATAAAACCCGATATTGCAGTAGGACTGACAAGACCCACAACTTGCCCTTAAGGAACTCCCCCCCCTTACTTCATATAGAGTGGAAGTGACTTGAATCTGCCCCAGGTTTTCCCCCAGTTCTTTCTTTTGTTGTCAAGTCCAATTGATAAATGGAGTGCAGTAAAACTCTGGAAGAAAAAAAAAAAAAAAGCTGAAACCTTCATTTGTGTTCATTTGCATTAAAGTGCTTGGAACAGCTGTTTTCCTTACAGGACCGGGGAGACTCTTATCTGTTTTCTCGTTGTATTTATCCTGCCTCCCAGGGTGAAAGACTAAAGATTAATTGTCTTAAGGTAGAGTCAGCTGTGGGAAGGCTCCCCCCTCCCCATTTTCCCTTCTCCTCTCTCTTTTCTTCTGGAGGTGAGGGTGATTTCGGGAAGGGGTTGTTTACTTGCAAGCCAGGGAAGCGAAGGCGATACCCGGTACGTGTGTAAAACAGGCAGCGCACCGACGGGAAAAGCGGGGGGAAGGAGAGGGGGAACAGCACGAACCCCGATCTTTCTGGCTGAAGTAGAAGCATGAGGGGGGTAATTTAATTAGTAACTTCAGAGGACGGCTTTTTCTTGGTTTTTTTTCCTTTTTTTTTTTCGCTCAGCCTTTGGAATGAGGTTTAAATCACACTCAGTACTGCAAACTTTTTATGTAGAAGCTTGTAAAAAAATCAGCCCCAAGACATTCCCTCCCTCTTGCCCCCTCCAAAGCATTTCTGAGCTATGAGAGCGTATTCACCGCTCTTAACACACGCAGAAAACGATTCCCAGCGAGAGTCTCGGAGTTAGGATGCACCCGCGCAGGATCGGGCGGGCGGCGGGGCTGCAGCTGGAAAGCGGTGCGTAGTTTTTGTTTTGGCGGCTGCGGGCTCCTTTCCCCTCTTGAGCTGAAGAAGATGGATTCCGTCCTGCTCGTTACCTTCGCGAGGGATCTTTGTTTAATGAGTCCGTGCAGACGGTTTGCTGTTTGGCATTTACTTGTGTAGTCTTGTTGAAGTTTTGGTGGCTGTTGCTTTTATTCTCTTTAAGAAAAAAAAAAAAAACAAAAACCACCACCAAAAAACCAACACAAAACAACCTAAGGGTTGGAACCCGTCTTACTTCTCTTACAAAGGAAAACTGTAACTTAAAAAAAAGGAGAGCAAAGGAGGAATTAATTAACAAGTGCCAGTCCACACTTTCCTTTACCTACCAGCTATTGGCGAGCATGTCAAGTCGATTTTATTTGCACACAATGGAAATGATTTATTTTCTCTTAAAAAGGAGTGGGCTGGCAGATATTTGAGGAGGAGAGGAGAGCGAGAGCGAGAGAGGAAAAAAAGTTTGAAAATGCCTTGAACTATTCACTGTCGAGATGGCTAATCAGTATTGAGGCTCGAGGGCACTCGGGCAGCTTTTCAATGCGGTTTTCCTTTCATCTCAAGCTGGATGGAGGCGCTCAATTAAAAGCCTATCAGTTTGTAAGTAAATCAACGCCTATCAAAGTTGTCACATCAAACAAAACGATTATTATTGCAGCCCGCCTCCCCTATTAATCTCCCTCTAAAATAATCCGCTTGACAGGTCAGGCTGGCGAGCTGCAAACCCTGGTCAGGATCACCCAAAAAACCCGGACTGACTATTTTTCCCTCGGGAGAGGGAACTGCAGAAACCTCGGCACCAGCGTGCCTGCTCTGCGAGCTTGCTCTCTTGCCATTTAAGTGTCAGCTTCTGTAGATCACGTTGGAAAAGGGCGTTTAGTCTTTTAAACTGAACAGCAACAACCCTACAGGCCCTTTAGGTTTTTTTTTTTTCTTTCCATCCCCTTTCTTTTCTATCGTTTAGAACAAGGTTAAGCTTTTAATTAACAGAAACGTAGTTGCTGAGTTATGTCTGGGCTATATTTCCACGCGTAACACAATTTAGCTACCTGCCTGTCCGTGCTGTGCGTCAAATTTATTTGCTTTTGTAGTGCTTGCGTTTCACTATCTACCCCAAAGCTTTTATTAAGATATGCATTGCAATAGATATTTGTAGACGGTGCATCCCTCTCTTTTTTTTTTTTTCCCCTCCCAAGAATGATAATACTTCAGATACGAAACGTGATGGGTTATCAGAAATAGCGCACCACGAATTCGTGCATATGGGGAGAGGCACTTCCCCCCCCCCCCCCCGCCTTTCTTTCTCTCTCCTTTTTTTTTTTTTTTTTTTTTTTTAATACGAGACTGCATGTGCTCAGATAATAGCTAATGCATCTGCCCAGGTATCCGGCAGAGGTGTGGGGTATTTCTTCCAGAATGTTATTAAAGAAAATAGTTTGAATGCTTGCCAACAGAAAGTAAGATTTCGAAACCTCTCCCCTGTTTGCATAGTACTTGAAAATATTTACCTTTATGATTGTAATTACTTTCCTAATATATATAAGCAATATATATTTTACTCTGCATGAGATGTAGGTAATCGTTTTATAAACGGTGATAATTTTAGAGCCATTTTCAAAATAATAGTCACGTTTACGTGAACGCGAATTTTAGTCATCAGAGGTATTTTTACTAAACGAGCAGAAAAATCACTTTTTTGTTTGCTTGTTTGTTTGTTTGCTTACTGCTTTCGGAGACACACCTTCTCCTAAAATGTTTCCGAATGAGTTTGTCTAATTCAGTCCCTTTTGTTACGCTGAGATAAGGAAGAGATTAATGCACCTAATAAAAAAACCCCCTTTCTCCTTTAAGCCCTTTGATAGATTCCCCTATTGACGTTGTTTCATGTACGAGTGTGAAAATTTTTACTTCAGTGTTGAAACCCTTTTACCAACAGCTATTTTCCAAATCTATCCTCTTCTATGTTTGAGGTGTTTCTTATGCAAACAGCTTTTATTTCAGATGAGCCTTAAGGTAACTTTCTAGACGGCGAGGGAGAGAGCAAGTCAAACGAGCGTGATGACACGGGAAAGGCTGGCTATGTTTCCTGTTAAGTGCACGGGGATTTTTAGTGCCATTTCACGTTGTTAAATGTACTACGATTAGAATGATCGAGCCCAAAGCAAGTGAAGACGTTTCCTAATTCTTACATAGGTACTCGAACTGGTATGTGCTGCCTAGATGGAAAGAGTGAAAAAAGAGTCTCTTGGCTTCTGCAACACCTTGGTCTGATCATTGGATCTCAGCAATCAGAAAGGCATCTCTGTGTTTATCTTCTGCGAAAGCCTGGAGGCTACGGGAGAGAATTATACCAACTAAGCACATATTTGGCTACAGTAATCCTTCAGAAATTAACTACGGCACACAAATGGAGGCGATCTTTAGCTTCGTCACTTGGATCCCAAAATGTAGAGCGTGTTTATTGACAACTTTGTTATGGAAACTGTGCGGATCAACCAGATGGGTCTTCAACAGCGTCTTTTGAGTGAGATACGAGGGCAAGTTTCAAGGATATGGCTGGAAAAGGCATTGGAAGCCCAACAATTAACCTTATCTAAACACCCAAATGACAAATGAACAATAATCCTTGACGCAATTGCAAGACAGCTCCGTTTGGGCGGGGGCTTGGGGGCAGGGAGAAGCAGGCAATATATCTTCGCTATTTTCTTGAAATAGTCTGGGTCCACGATCCGAAAAGGTTAAAATAATTTTAATTTTAATACCTATTAGCTTGTTTTCAGTCATACCTAATGATGCATTTAGGTCTCCTCTAATCCCCACTGCTTTCATCTTTAGCTTTTTACACCCTAAAATTAATTCCACCTAAAGTACATTTTTCATTTTGTACTGTACTAGCGACGTGCAAATAATTTACATCAGCGTTCATCAGGACTGTCCTGAAGTGATGGATCATTTTGTTGAGTTGCAGTAAAAGTGCAGAATGATCTATAATGATGTAATATATACATTAAAAGGGTGTCTGGATGATCAGAGTTTTGCTAAAAATGTAAAAGGGCTTTTTGATTGATAACAGGGTTGCTGTTTTTCTGCAAAGGCTGTCACAGGCTGACACAATGCTTGAGTTATTAGGGCAGAGAAGGGCAACCATAAATTTCCAACGTCAGGCAAAAACTCTCTTTATTGTCTATATGATGGATGGGCCTCCGTACTAGACACCAAATACTTCGTATCACCCTTAAATGGGAACACATTTTTCGTGGCCATAATTCATGTTTTTTAAATAGAAAGTTTGAAATGCCTGCCTATATTTCACAGTCCTGACATATTTATGAATCACTCCCTGCATGCAAATATAATTATTTAAAGCACTGAGGTGACATATGGGTTAGAAATGTACCAAATGCTGTTAGCGGAGTGATTTTTTTTAATTCCCTAAATTGAACACCGTAGAAAACTCTGCCTGTCTGTTCGGATCAATAAAGTCGAAGGTGAAGTTTTACTGATTTTGTCAGTGCCACATACAGATATTCGGTTTTGATTAGGTGAAGCTGACAAAAAGGGAGTCTTTTTGCAATTACCATTAGGTTAATGAAAGAAACACTCATCTTTCTCCTGGCACCCCCACGCAGGCATACGCGCTGCCCCCCCGCGCTCTCTTTTCGGGCGATGAACTAGCCGGAGGTAAATTTGACAGGCGTTATATATATATATATATTTTTTTTTTTTTTTTTTAGCATTTATTTTCCGTCCAGCGGCGCTGGTCTCGGCGGGAGCGCGGGTCTCGGGGCGGGAGAGGGGGCTCGGCCGCGCCGCGGCCGGGCAGGGCGGCCGGGCGCCCGTCGGGGCCGCGCTCCCTGCCCCTCTCGCCCTCGCCCCTTCGCGGCGGCCGCCGACGGGCCCGTCTCCCGCGGCGCTCGCCTCCAGCTGCTCCCGGGAAGCCGCCGCGGGCAGGGAACCCCCCGCCCGCCGGCAGCGCGGGGCAGGCGGCGGCGGTCGCGGTGCCGGCGGCGGAGCCGCCCTCCCTGCCGCGCGCGCGCCGTTACCTGCCGACTTAGGCGGCGGGCTCGGTGCAGGCACAGCCACCAGCGGCAGCGCGGCGGGGGGGGGGCGGCCGCTCCGCTGCTCATTTGCGTTAGTTAATTACGGGCAAAGCACCCCACCCTCCCGGCGGCGGGGCCCAAGCAGCGGCGCCCGCAAAGGGACGCGGCGCGGCCCGGCCCGCCGTGCCGGTGCCGCCGCCCAGAGCCGCCGGGCAGCCCCGCGGCCGCCGACACTTCCGCCGGGGCGGGCGGAGCCGCCCGTCTCCGCTCCGCCCGCCGGCTGCGCCCGCCCCCCGCCGCCGGGCCGGGGCGAGCCGCGGTAGCCGAGAGGGAAGGGGGGACGCGCCCGGCCGCCAGTCGGTCCCGCGGGGAAGCGCCGGGGCCGGGGGCCGGCAGCCGGCGGGTGAGGCCGGCAGCCGGCGGGTGAGGCCCGCAGCGGGGCCCCGCGCCCCTTGGCGGCGGGCGGTGAGCCCCGGGCGGTGAGCCCCGGGCGCCGCAGCCCCACCGCAGCCTGCCCCCGCGCTTTGGCTGGGCTCCTCCTGCCTTGGGCGTGCGTGCCCGCAGACCGGCAGCCGCTGACTCGGCCTGAGGGTCTGGCCTGTAAGGTACACCTTGGCATTTACTTAATTGAAACTTACGTTATTTTCAACAGAGCTCGAGCCATGCGAGCGTCAAAACCACTTAGCATCTTGAATATTTTTTCCCGTGGACTCGTGTGTAAATGTGTAAAATGTTTGCAGTAGTCCAAACTTACTATAGCAGGCTGACTCTTTGCCCATAAAATGTTAAATCAACCATGACCAGACTCATTTTCCCATGTCAGCCAAGAGGACTCTGTAAATCAACACATTAGGGCTTCGCTGGGTAGGAGCTGCGTGTGCTTCATGCAAAATGGCCCTGACAGCCGCTCTCTTGGTGCCGTGGTTGTCAGCCTGTGGCTGACTGCAGAATTGTTGCGTGGCAGCGGGAACCCTTGCAGGTAGAGTGCAAAATCATTGGCGATGCAATATGCGAGAGACCGAGGACTGGCACAGCAGAAGGAAACGGTACAGGTTGTTTCGCCTTTTGATGTGATTGTGTTTTTAAGACTCGCAGGTGTTTTGCAAAGCCTATCCCACCAGCTTGAATTGCTTAAATGAGCCTGGGCCTCCTGTGAAGGCCTGGTTACTCTGTGGGCAGAGATGTTCTGCAGGCGCTTCCTACCATCTCAAGATGGAACCTACTTGGAAGCCATTACAGAAAGCTCATCTCAAGGCTGTGAAGGGGTGCGTGATAGCTATACCGGGATGCAAATGAGCGCAGTGGATAAATACTAAGAAAGAACAGCCTTGGCCATAGGTGACCACGCAGAAACAACCGAGACAAACTCCCTTCTTTGTTCAAGAAACAAGACACACACCCCCCCAACTCTAAACAGTATGCTGTATTCTGTAAAGAGCCTCAGCCAGCCAGCACTTATCTAAACCACTATCTCTGGGTCAGGGTTCTATTACTGGAAAGCTTCTGGGTGCTAGTAGGTTGGAAGGAAAAGGAGACATAGTACAGCATGTAACAAAATAATATAACCCCTTACTACCACACAACCAATCCCAATAGTTATACGCATTGAATCAGATTAGATTCAGATACCAAGGTAGAGCTTTGTGCTGTAGTTTATGAAAGGGGCCTCAGCATAGAGAAATCATTATCCAGTGCTCCTTGCTGGATTGCCTCCCACTCGGAGGAGTGACCCAGCTATGACCCAGACTCTGAACACTTGTGTGTAAATTTAATTTTCAGCATTACATCATTTCAACTGAAATCTCACCTCTTTGCTCACTGTTGTGCTGTGTGGCTTACCTGGAGGTAAAGAAAGAAAAGGAGAGGGAGAAAACGTGCCAAATACTAGGAAATATAAGTTTCGCTTAGAAGTACGCACACCGGTACTTCTACCTTGTGGTCTAGTGAGACAAAATGAGTGAGCCACCAGTAAGCTGGGAGGGAAAAAAAAAAAAATCACATGATAAGTTTAAAATCCTACAAGATGTCAAAATGAAGAGGGTTACTTATGAAGTGATGATACCAATTCTGCCTACAAATTTTCCTGCGGTTAAAAAAAAAAAAAAGAAGGCATTAGTCAGACAAGTGTCTGTAGCAGCATTTCTTCTTGGTCACTACTCTCAATATCTGAAGAAGGGCTGAACAATGAAAACTTGTTCTTCAAAATTCCGTGTACTTTCTCATGTGATCTTTGCATATTTGCTGTTTTCTCCAGCAAATTTTTGGAATATGAGTTATATGGAAATCAACAAAAAATAAAGAAGTAAATTTTGCATTGTGAAAGTTTCCCTGTGAGAATTATCTGTCTCAATGAAGGTACATTTTTAAGGGAACTAGAACCAGTCCTCTTGCGAAGGCTGCCCATTCCCTGAAATGTTGAATGATTTGAAGCAGGCTAAGAACAAGAAACAACTAAGCACACACCCTACTTCATCTAATTGTAATTTTTATTTTTCATTAACTGAGCAGAGTGTTACCCTATAAATAATTTCTTTCCCATAAACCCCATATTTCTTTCTTCTTTTTCTGTTTCATTCACAGGAAGTTCATATCCTCAATGGATGACAAAGTAGGCAGAAGCATACGAGTGTGAAGAGTTTTTTTCCTGACCAGCTTCATTCAGGTACTCCCAACTCTGATAAATGTACTACCTTTAGTGTCAGGAGTAGAGATTAAAGGCAACAAGAGCTTGGCCAAGGTCACAAGTCCGTACAGTAAATAAGCAGTCTGTTTAAGTAAACTTACTAAATTGTGGCCGCAGAAGAACAGAGTCTAGACAGAGTTAGCGACTCTTATGCTCCATTTCCAGGTTTACCATTAACAGTGTGCTCTGTTGTGTGGCTCTGTATCTGCAAAATGGGGTCCTGGTATTTAGTTATCAATTACAGCAAGTTTTAATGAGGATAAGATAGTAAATGCTTTAATGCATTACCATGGCATAAAAATACAAGAACTTAATCTCACATTCCCTATATGGAATATAGGGGACATTATGCTCCAACATTATGCAGTGTGTCTTGCTATAAAACAGCATAGTCAAATCAAGACCATCATCTCATTCCTGCTTAGGGTGCCGTGCTCTCTTGTCAGAAATAAATGTGCTGGTGCTGCTGCAAGTTCTATGTTTTGCATTACTCAGTGACCAGGAACAAACATGCTTCAAGGTTTCTCATCCCTCCACAGATTTTCAAATTCATATAATGATGTAATACAACATATGCATGTAATGATGACATATATTTGGTCCTTTGAATCAGTAGTTGCCACACGTTTCTATAATATTTGAAGGTAGTGTTCTTGTTGTTTTCTTTAGATTTATACAATATGGTGTTTTTACCTGTGACCTTGAAATCATGAATAATCTCCATACTAGTATGACAAAGGTACAAATGGTATTATTATATGGCTTTGGTAGTCTTGTTTGAATGTTATTAATATACAAGGGTAAAATCAATTAGCAAAACACCGTTTTTGAAATGTAATTTATTAACACTGTATAAGAGTATTCTTCGGTTGAATAGCTCTAAGACAGAGATAATATAATAGTGTTGTGGCTACTTCAGTTAGGGCTTGCATCTTCTCTCCATGGACTAAAAGGCAAAATTTTCTCATTTACTGCTACATGAATGAATTGGACTGTGGCAAGCAGCTGGTTTTGGTTCAGTAATCACCCATTGTCTCATTCCCACATTTTTATCATGATCTCAATGGGAAAAAACAAATTTAAGTAGGATGCCTTCATATGTATTATGGGTATTTAATATCAAAGTATGTTAATAAGAAAGAGAAATGGTTGGACCCAAATTATAACATCTAAGAAAAACAGTAAACATTACAACCCAATTTAAAAAGATGCTTCCCTTTCCCTGGATTGTTGGTATGCATTTATATCTGTTATTGTTAATAATATTAATAAACCAAAGGAGAGAAATAAGAACCTGATGCCATTTTTCGTTATTCATCATGAAAACTACGTAGAGTAGATAGGCTTTTTTAAAGGGTACATTTCTAATTACAGCACTCATATAAACAACTGTGTATCTGTAATGGGCTCTTTACAGTGGAGGTAAAAGCTATTCTTGGCCAGAACTGCCTCCTTCTTTCAACATGCCTCTTAAAATCATTTGTGTAACAATGACAACAAGAAAAAGTTTCCATGGAGCTCAGTTGTGGATGTGGAGATAAGTTGACCTTGATTTTTTCGGCCGACATTTGAAATTTCTGTGACTTGGATGGCATGAAAATCCCTCTTATGTGCAGTAGTGACGGACAAGATTAGTTCAGTCGGGTTCTGGGTGAGCAGTCTGGTGGAACTGAGAAGAAGTTGAAAGGAAATACGGTTCTTTTCTGTGGCAGGATTGTAGTTCTATTTATATATTTATTCTGGAGTAATGAAAGCAATAACATTTTTACAGTGAACAGTAAATAATCATGGGATGCCAAAATACCCAACCCAGGGCAGGGTGTATTTATGTTTGTAGTGTATATACACACACACACAAAAAGTATTACCTCTTGGAGAAGTGTTTGCCTAAAAATGGTTTCTTGTCTTTTACACAGTCTTGGCTGCATGTCTCTGGATAGATCAAATGTTTATCAGGAATGCCCTTACATCTTCCCAGAAAGCCTAGGTATGCTTTCTTGTGGAATATTATGAAGTGTCCCAGGAAAAAAAAAAAAAAAAAGATCTGCAGCACAGAATCATAGAATCATTTAGGTTGGAAAAGACCTTTAAGATCATCCAGTCCAACCATTAACCTAACACTACCAAGTCCACCACTAAACCAATTAAAGGTAGAGTAATAGTTCATGTTTCCTGTTTTGGTGGCTGGATTATTTTTTAATGAAAGTAAAAACTAGGAATCATTAAGGTTGGAAAGGACCTCTAAGATCATCAGTCCAACCATCAACCCAACACCACCATGTCCACTAAACCATGTCCCAAAGTGCCACATCTACACACTTTTCGAACGCCTCCAGGGATGGTGACTCCACCACCTCTCTGGACAGCCTGTTCCAATGCTTGACTGCTCTTTCCGTGAAGAAATTTTTCCTAAAATCCAATCTAAACGTCCCCTGATGCAGCTTGAGCCCATTTCCTCTCATCCTATTGCTAACTACTTGGGAGAAGAGACCAACACCCGCCTCACTACAGCCTCCTTTCAGGTAGTTGTAGAGAGCGGTAAGGTCTCCCCTCAGCCTCCTCTTCTCCAGACTAAACAACCCCAGTTCCCTCAGCCGCTCCTCATAAGGCCTGTGCTCCAGACCCTTCACCAGCTTCGTTGCCCTTCTGTGGACATGATCCAGCAACTCAGTGTCTGTCTTGTATTGAGGGGCCCAAAACTGGACACAGTATTCCAGATGTGGCCTCACCAGTGCCGAGTACAGGGGGACAATCACCTCCCTGCTCCTGCTGGCCACACTATTCCTGATACAAGCCAGGGTGCTGTTGGCCTTCTTGGCCACCTGGGCACACTGCTGGCTCATGTCCAGCCGGCTATCTACCAACACCCCCAGGTCCTTTTCCGCCAGGCAGCTTTCCAGCCACTCTTCCCCAAGCCTGTAGCGTTGCATGGGGTTGTTGTGACCCAAGTGCAGGACCCAGCACTTGGCCTTGTTAAACCTCATGCAATTGGCCTTGGCCCATCGGTTCAGCCTGTCCAGATCCCTCTGCAGGGCCTTCCTGCCCTCGAGCAGATCAACACTCCCACCCAGTTTGGTGTCATCTGCAAACTTGCTGAGGGTGCACTCAATAACCTCAATCATATCATTGATAAAGATTTAAACAAGTGCCAAAACTGAGCCCTGGGAGCACCCACAGATTTCTCCAGTTACCTGTCCTCAGCACGGGCACTAGAATATCAATGGATCTGTTGCACTGGGGACTTTCTAAGACCTTGTAGGGCAGGGTGAATTTCATCCTTATGAGATTAAGAACTGAAACAGACTCTGGAAGTACAGAAAAATGAATTTAACGGTTATAAAGACGTCAAATTGATGACACCAAAGAATGAAGTGCAGAATGTCCTCCTCTGCCTTGCCAGAATAATTAGAGAACAGTTCATTCGTATCCTCTCTGTTGATTCTGCAAAAATACCAGTTGCGTGACTGGATTTCTGCGACAGAGATGCCCACTACTTCATCTCACAGATTAACTAACAGCTAGTGTGTGGTAATGTCTTTGATACAGACTTTGATACAATAGCCAGTGGCTACTGGGTCCATGTTTCAGTTTCGAAATGTAAAGTTATTTGAATTTTTTTTACCTCTGCTCGTGTACTGTGTGGCTGATTTTGAATCTTTGCCCTTTACTGCTAAGGATTTTTAGGTCACCTTTCAATGACATGTTCAGATATGAAGTTCTTGGTTTTATCAGTTTAGGTCAAATCGTGAGCAGGTTTTTTTGGATTAAAAATGCTTAGTCTTCCACCCTTCCATTCCATATAAAATAAAATTGCCTGAAGATATCCACCATAATCTAATCTATGATATTCCGATAGGTACTGTATACTATCAACTTTAACATTTTTAAATCTTAAGTGAATATTCGCTATCACTGTTTAATACAAATAGTTCTGAAAGACTACAGTAATATTTAATGCATAATGCATGCCACTCAGGTATTATTGTCAGTAATGGATGAGGAACAACTTTTGGATAATTTATAAAAATAGACAAAGACATTTTTCAGTAGTTAGTATTTTCAGGGTGTTGGTTTCTAATAACATTTTGGTCATAATACCTTTTTAGCATAACTTAAATGACTTATGCAAACTGGTGAACTAACTTGAGTGTTTTTATTCTGCCTGAAATACTGAAAGTGTCTTGTATTATAAAAACGCGTATAAAAACAGTTTAGCTCTTTTGCTTGCTTCAAGTCAAACAGTAAAACAGATCACAATTTTTCTTGGTTACAAAGTAAAGGAGCCGTCCCCTCACCCCTGTGTGTGACTTGTGAGGTGCCAAGGAGTTGGAGAGGAACCTTAACGATAACTGGGTTTCCCCTAACAATGGGGAATCCTTAAATGGCAGAGATTTACAGAGAGAGCAAATACGCCAAGTGGAGGAGGGAACATAGCTCAGGCACATTGTGGGCTGCAGTGGTGCTGAACCTGGTGTGACTGCTCTGGTTGAAGCTGAACTGTCATGCTGGGGGCTGGTAAATAGCTTTTCTTCAGCTTCTACCATGACTTTGAGATCTGCCAAGCCTATCAAAGGCTGTACCTACCCTGTCAGCCTTTGGTACCCCAGTTGTGTACACTGTTCACTTTTAGGCTTCCACCTGGAACAAATCATTTCCTTCCTGCTAAGAGAAAGTTTGGAGCTGCTTTAACAGGCAGTTCACTTCATCGGCTGCTGCGTCGGGACAATATAGACCCACGCTGGGTTTCATTTCCTCTACCCATGTGAGGTGTACCAATTATATCCAGAAGGCCTTGGAGATTCATGTGTCCCCTTAGTGCCATCAGACATGCACCACAAATTTTATGTCTCCTACCAGATTATAGAAATCTGTCTGACTGCAATGCAGCCTTTAATTTTTTAGACTTCTGACTTACTTTCAACGAACGAATAAACAAAACTATGGTGTTGTAAGGGCACACAGTTAAGAAATGAGACCTGAGGAGGCTGGGCCTGCTGGAGGTAGCCCAGGCCTCTACTGAGGAAAAGTTTCTCAGTAGCACACAAGAAGAGGTGACTTGGTGGCACCTCAGCATGGCTGGTTCTGACCACAGAGACAAGCAACTTGAAGGATAAACCCTGAAAGCCACCTACTTAAAAGATAAGGATGCAGCAGAACACTTGGGTAGCTCTGCAAAAGTATCTACATTATGCTGAGCTGCACTGGATTTCTGACCTGAAGACCACTGCAGAGCTATCTGGATTCCTTAATTTTTCCATTTAGGGCCTGATCTCTACGCTAGGGTGGGTGAGTGTAGAAGCTGAGCCTCCACAGTCCTCTAGGGAGAAAAGGAGAAAATGCTGTTTTCTGCCTGTTTCACATCTCCAGGGTAGCAGTGGGATAGAAATTCCAGGATGAGACCAGAGACCAGCTTGGGTAAGTGCCCTCATTTTATTATACCTGTTGAAATTGGCGAAGGAAGGAGAACATGGGCAGCTTGTAGGGAATGCATGTGATATGGCAGTGGACAACCAAGCAGGAGGTGCCCATTGCAGAAACTTTGTGCTCGGAGGCCAGAAATGGCTTCCAGAATCCCTTCATTCCACATCACCCAGAATCATGAGAAAAAAAATGACCTCTTTAACTAAGTTTTGCAGACTTTGCTCATTGCTTGCATAATATTGACTACCGTATATGCCTATGCACCAACAGTGACACATCTTAGCTCACTAGCAGCCAACAGCAGGGCATACAGTCTCAGCAAGCAGTATTGTGCATGTGTCATCAGTATTGCACAGTATGCTCACAACCTAAACTCACTCTGACAACCATCTGTATGCGGCTGTTCACATTTGTATTCCCCCTAGCACCTTCCCCACCTGTACCCAGTTTCATAGCACCATTTTCAAACTGGTGCCACACGGGCTGGGAAGATAAATCCTGTCTAGTCCTCTTATGTATTCCTGGTTATAACAACTACAGGTGACAAGAATTCAGGTTATTGAGCTTACATGGGATCTCAATGAATTCTTCCCTCTCTCTAGCATCTCTCTCATGCTTTCCCCTCAGCTTTGTGTATCAGTGATATTGCTGGCTCACTAAGGCATAAGATCATGTTTCTCTTCTGATGCTGTCACCCTAACTTGGAAAACAAGTCTCGGCACATTTCTGCAGCCCCTTCAGTACCGTGGATGGTCCATTCACTCAGGTGGGAAGGTCACCAATTGCTTTTTCCTGGTGTGTAGTTTCTGGACATAATGTAGCCTCATTTCTAGCTTTTTGGATACAGTAGTATTGGAATTCCTTCATTAGAATTCACTTAGGAAAAGGGGGTGCTCATCTATCCCAAGATAAAGCTTCTCAGTATAACTGGACCTGTTCTTCATCACTTCTATAGTAATCAGTGTAGGCCAGCAAGACCATAGGTTGGTGTCTCTTCTCATTCATGCAATTAAAAGAGCCAGGTGGGAGCATTGTATTGGGTGGATGACAGTCTGCATGATCTTAGGAACCTCTAGCTGATACAGAGTATGCAAGGGTAGAAAACTGATGTTACAGACGTCGTCTATGCCATACTGATTTTCCCTCTTGAAGGAGCTGGGGCTGCCAGACACCACAGTGTTATGGCCATCTTCTAGGTGTCCTCTAACACGTTTCTGGAACACTGGGAACTGTCACTAATTAATTAACAGATACATTGGGTCAGATTACTTTTACAGAGCATACCTGAGAGGTCATGTTAGACACGAAGCACTGATTTAGTAATTACAATATATGCAGAGCACTAGAATGGCCTGTGGCTGGAGCTGGTAAGGGACAGTTGTGGAGCCAGTTTGGAGATCAGCCCATCTACATAAATAGGACTTGGAGCTAGGGTTTTCTCCCTGATACAGGGACATTATAGATGTACTCTAGGTATCTGGCTCAGAACCTCAATGGCAATCGTAGTGACTCTAAATTGAAAGAACATTAAGCATGCTAGGTCAGGCATGGAAAAAAATGAAGTGCTGGAATGGAGGTTGCCTCTACAATCTTGGTGCTGTCTATGATAATGATAGAACATGAAGATCAAATGGTATTACCTGTATGTGTCCCTGCCTCATTTGGTGCAAAATCTGCAACAGAGTGAATGCCAAGGGACCATAATTTGTCACCGACCCCTCCGAGAGGAGTGGTAGTATAAAACCAAGATAGCACAATATAGTAAAGTAGCATATTTTTTCTTCACCCACATAGAACATGCAGAAATCTGATACAAAATGAGAAACCTGTAGTGGTTTCTGTATCAAGTTAGGGGACTAAAAGCAATAAAGGATGTAATTTAAGGTAATAATAAAAATGCACTTCTAAACCAGTAAATCTTTAATTTTAGGTATTAGCACTGAAAGCATACAGAAAAATTACCCACTTATGGTTACTAATACAGGTTACATTCAGCATGTGTGCCTGGAAACACATTGGTTTACCATTTCATAATCAGTGACAGACTATAGTACCTCATAAACAGGATAAACAGGATGACCTTTCTCTACTCTGTGTGTTAAAGTCAGAATAGAAAATTGAAATACAATGATCTTCTAGTGGCATTAGACTGGCAAGTTTGATAGAATTAATGTGATGTGATACTATATGGTTATATCAGTTGGATACCTTCATTTTTACTGTTCAAACAAGCATAAAGTGGCCTGGACCTGCTCTAAGGTAGCCAGCTGAAAAAAACCTCTCCAAGTGGTACAAAGGTGAAGTTCTGTTCAGTTCAAGATGTTTAGTCTGGCTTGGGAGGTGGAGACAAAGGTAGTATGGACTATACTACTATGCCACTGTTTTTTCTTTGGTCTACAGGACCACAGCTTGTGGAACTCCTTGTAGAAATCTCTTGATCATATGTATTCACCTCTCTCCAAGAAGTTTGTAAAGCAATAGTTTGTTTGACAAGAAAAGGTAAAAGTTCTGTAAGAGCCCAAACTTTTGTCCATTAATTTTGCCTTTTATTTTTATATTTTTCATTCTGCAAGAGGGAAAAGGCTTTTCATTTTTCATTACACATAGAGGAGTGATTGTCATTCTTGGGTTTTATCCCCATTCCTGAGTGGTATTAGCAAGACAGCTAACCTTTCAAGCTATCCTCAGTGTAACTAACTGTAAAATTGGGATATTAATGCCTAATTGAGATGGGTATAGTAGGGCTTAATTGATTATTATATGTAAAATGTCATGAAATTTGCAGGTGAATGACACTTCAGAAATGTTAGGTATGACTTTCTTTATATTGTAAAATAACCAGTATAAATAACACTAAGGATTGATCATTATGAACAATTTTTACAAACACATTTACTTATAATCTTTCCTCTGAAAGACAAATTAGAGTACTGTACAGTGAATAGAATTTGAAACAGTAAAAGTAGAAGGGAATCAACATGCATTTCCATTCACTAGAAGGAGAAGTGAACACTAATAAAATTTCCTTGTAGATAAAACTTTGAAAATCTTATTTTCAATATGTCAGTTTATGGGCCTGTATGATGAAAATATGTATATTCATGTAAGCAGTCATTAAGCTTAAAATAGAATCTCTAAAATCTTTCCGTGGACTTGCCAAGTCTTTTTGCTCACTTACCTGTTTAGTTGTTGATGAATGTTTTGGTCTTTGCTTTCCTGCTTAAATAGAACAATTTTTAGTTAGTACTATAAAACAGACACCCTCAAACTTTTTGGGTAACAAAAGATTTTCAGACCTGTGGTTATCTTCTAATTAGAACTTCTTTCTGTTTGTGACAGTGTGGACAGTTCTGTAGCTTCATTAACATATGCATTTTTTCATGATGAAAAATTAACAGTAGGGATGAACTGAATTTAATGTCTTGCTATCCTTTCATATGATTTAACATATGGAATAAGCAGAAATACTCTCCATGCTGCAGCATCTTTGAGGTTATTTTGCCAGAGGTTTTTTTTCTTCACTTCATGAAGAGTTTAATGTTTTTTTCAACCCAATTTTTTTTAAGTCAGACTTGTACTAAATGTAAGATCAAAGAAAGAGGAGAAAAGTATCCAAGTTAGCCATTAGGTCCAAGGTAGTCAGGATTTTTCACAAGAGGCTCCACTTGCTGTATCCAGGCTTCTGTATCTGAAGTGCATGTGAAAGTGCATTTTGAGATTACATGGCTTCAGTGCCGTGTCTGAGGTGCCAGAGAGCCAGAAGGCTAGGTGAAACCTTTCCTGGCTGTGTATCACCAGTAGCATGTGAACCAGAGTGCATGTTCTCAAGAGAAGAAAATGAAGTTTTAATTCCTAAAAAGCTTAGTAAATTATCAATAAACATTTTAATAGGAGGTTAATGAATTGATGTAAGGTTAAACAAGCCAACAGACACTGCTTAGAGCCATCCATGACTGCTACTGCATAACTTCATCTTCAACACATGGTTCTCAGGCTGTAAAATTTTGCAGATTCTCTTACTTACTGGTTAGTAGTGCTTTGAAAACTATTTACAGACAGAACCTTCTTATAAAGTAGAGCCTAATGGTTGTTTCTTTCTTTTTCTTCTTGTTTTAGTAGGGAAGTCTGAGACAGCTGACAAACTGGGAAAAAACACTAGAAGCTTGGCTGGCTAATCTGGATATTTCTATCCCTTCATCGTGAGAACTAACTGTGCATATTTCTCAAGAGTTTTGAGCTGAGAAGAAAGTATTTTTTGCTGGTTACTGCCAGTTCTCCAAGAGCTCAATTTGCAAAGCTGTGTTTTATTCCTCTGTCCTGTAGCCCTGATACATGATGATATTTGTTATGACAGCTTCCTTTTTGCTGGGTTTTGTCACATAAATTGAATTACTCCACCAAAAATAAACAATTTTTTTTTTCTCAGAGAGAGAGGAAAACAGTTCATTTGCAAAAGTTTTATGAATAATAATATTTTAAACTTCCAGAACCTTTTTTCTTTGGCTTGGTATGAAGTCTTTTGTAATATTGCTGTGACTGAACTTTAAAAAAACAGCGTAATCTGTGACTAGATCTCTTTTAGCCTTCACTTTTTATTACAGAATTCGCCCAGCCTTGTCTTAACAAGGTACAGAATCTTCAGTAAGTGACCCAAATGTAGCATGGTAGTCTGACTCACTACATAATCATGTGAACTCTTATGTCACTCAGATACACCGGTATAACTGTTACTAGAAAGAAATCCCAAACCAGAACCCTGTGGTGTTTTTTGGTTTTGGCAAGTTAATGGTATTGAAATACGCTACACTGTCAACTTTGAAATTGAAGACCTTACGCCATCGCAGTGTGACTCATGCTAGCTCAGTTCTGACCTGGAGACAAAGCCTGGGAGAGTTTGAAGTGGTTTTATTCTCTATGTCCATTCAGTCATTGCCTTTTTTTGCAAATATGCCAACTCTGGTATCTGTTTCTGTGCTGATTTTGTAATGTAGACATCTCTCCACTGAAACTGAAATATTTTGTTCCTGATTAGTCCTATATGTTATCGAACACCATCAGCTAATAGTAGCTTTACTCTTCTGACTGGGATTCCAGCAAGAAACCAAAGCATGGAAAGCTTCATATTATATTGTTAACAGTCCGTCTTCATCTTTACTTGAGAGCAACAATTATTAATCTGAAGCTCTTGTGATTGTGGAAAAGGTCCCCAGTATGATGGCCAAATATCAGCACATTTTTGGATACTTTTATATGTATGGAGTCAAAGTTGGATTCCAAAATTAAGACAAGAATTTCCTTAAGTTTAGCATGGTCTGTCTCTAATAATCTCTGCAGTATATAAACAGGAAGTCTTTTTGGTTTTAGTCTGCTATTTCTTCTGTGTTTCTCACCACAAGAAGGCTTATCAAAATATTTTTTTTTTTTTGTTATTTGGACAGATGGCTTGGAGACTAAAACATAACGTACAGCTTATGGACTACCACTGTTCTCAATGAATGAAGCATTACATAGGCTCCGCTTCTTTCCGCCTTTTCACTTTCCCACTCGGATAGTGAGAAGAGCCTAGAAGAACAAGTTTTTGGAAAGAAGGCGTGGGATAGTATTTGGAAAGTTGTAATGAATCTAATCCTAATATCACAGGACTGCCTGACCCACAAGTTGGATTTTTTTCGCTGTTTCCTGTTCACAGTCATGCCATTTTCTTGTTAAAGAGCGGTTCCTGCAGAAAATACCTTACCAACTGCACGGGGCTCCTTTGTTCTTCCACTAGCTTACACATGATTTTCTAGTTCTTGAAGAACTGAACATTGTGTGACTGAATTATGCTAGATGCAGGACTGAAGAACTTAGGACAAAAATGTCTTGGAGGACCAGCAGGTACTATAGAATCTACAGTCTCCAATTAGGCACCCTTTCTGCTTCATCTTTCCTAGGAAAGGGGATTATGCATGTTTATTGGATTTGAAGGATTTCTAAGTTAGTGTATTTGTATGCAAGGAGAGTGGAAGAGAGGAGTAAAACACTGAAGTCACCAGCAGGAAGATTCAAGAAGAGCGAAGTTTAACTAAACCACTTTGATTTCCCATGCATTTTCTCTCATTTTCAAGAAGCTACAAGTTTCTTGCAGTTGTCAGGTTTACGTATCTCTCTCTCTATTAATGGACAATGTATTGCTTGTGGAGACTGTACCTCTGTAACTTTCAGCATTTAGCTCTTCCCTCTTGCATCATGTGTGTGCGTGCTCTTTTCCTAGTGATGTCTCCAGATGATGTAGAATTAATGCTAGCTGAGCTATATTTATCCCTCCTCGCCCAGAAGGATGGGTGGATGAAAGTAGTGACTAATGGGAAAAGTTGCTGTTTAACAAACTGCAAAGGATGGTGGCTTTTGTTTGAGCTCAGCTCTTTCATAGCCATCCAAATTGTTAGCAACTTCTATACATTTCTGTGGGAACCTTTGGTACTTAAAAGGTTTAACGAAAAATAGCAATTGGCTTTAGAACCGAACAATAGGGAACTAAAACTTTTCCTCCTTAAAATAGGGAAGTTATTCCATATTGAACTGTACTATGTTGACTTCTGATTGGACTGTATACCTGCTTACTGCTCTCTTTTCAGCAGCAGTATCATATATCTGATATCTGTGTGGAAGGCTGTGGTTTTGCACTTTGCTGGTATAACCAGGTCAAAGATGTAAGATTAAAAAATGGGGCCATGAGAAGCAGGGAAGGAACCTGTTTGCTAATGTCAGGTATTCCCACACCTTGTCTTGAACTCTTTCCTGATCACATAATCTTCCGTCGGGGTGAAGACACCTGTCTTTACGGGCGTAGGGCCTTAGGGGCATGAGACCTCTTCTAACATGTATTTTCAATAGTACATGCCTATTTATAGACAGGTCTCCCATTATGCATTGTTGTTGGCAATATAAGATGGAGATTCTGCCTCCTTTGATTAATCGGGTGAATATAGTTCCTTCTGCAAAAAAACCCCAAAACCCACCTCTGGCTGGTTAGCTATTTCAGTTCTACAGTGAACTGCCAAGACAGCTAGAACAAGAGAGATCATCTCAGCTACAAGTTGCTCTGGCCACTGCAGCCACTTCCTTTGTTGTTTGATCTTTGTATTCAAGCATTCCTGCAATAATTTAGTTTTGTCTTTGTGTGACAGTCACTGCCCCAGACATTGTGACAGAGGCCTGGAACAAGAAAATACCTCACTGAACTTCTAAACCCTCAAATCTGTTATTTAGAATAGAACTGCAATGCTGGATGGCCTTAAATTAGACTTGATCCTAGCTTTAATCCTTTTTTTTCCCCAGCTCCAATTGTTATATTCTTATGAGCAAGCAAGCATCAATGCACAAAGATGTACAGTTGCTTCAGTATTGCAATTTACTTTCCCACGATAATGCAGCCAACCAACCTGAAATTCACCTATACGTAATGGATTGTAGGGAAGTATAGCACTTCACGTTTGTTGTGAGTCAGTCATCTTAGGCTTCGAAAAAAATAATCTCTCTGTATGCGTGCAACATATAATTACAGGAGAAGCAGTAGCAACAGCTTCCATATGAAGATTACTGAATTCTTTCAAATTAAAAAATTCTTGTGATCTTTTATTAAGTGTTCTGTGCCTCCATGGTTAGCAACAGGCCTTTGAAACTTGGCAGGAGGATAATCCTGGCATCCTTTTTGTTGGCTTTACGAAAAAACATTCAGATTGCATGAATTAGAAGCTATTGAAAAATAACATTTCTTGTCCTTGGTTTGTACTATACATTTAGTTTTGGCAACATGTCAAAATTGTGCAATAATCTACAGAGCTTGTGGGTGCCCCATGTCAGCATCTTTCTTCTGTGTGCTCTAGACCCTAGGTGGGACACACGGAGAATCATAATCACCCTTCAGCTTGGCATATCCTTTTGCCTGCAAGTATTGTCCACTGGGAGCAAAGAAGTGACGGTTCTACACTTGCTTCTTTTCCTGACTGGAAATAATAATTTTTATTATATAATACCTACTGTGCATTTACACCAAATAGGACAAACCAAGACAAGGTATTGTCTACAGCTAGGGTATCAGCCTACGTCTTGGAAGGTGTAGGTTCAGTTCCCTAGCTGACTACAGATAATGAACGTAAGTTTTTATCCACATAAATTAGCCTTTCTGTGCTTCAGTTGCTTTTCTGTAGGACAGAAAGAAGAGGATTTTTTTCTATTTTCCTGCCATAGGGTGAGAATAAATGCATTCAAAAATGCTAGGTGCTCTGACAATACAATGCATTGAAGAACTTACTGATATTTTATCTGGTTGAGTCAGATTTACTTAACTCTGTTCATTCTATAGTCTAAAGGAAAGAGACTCCCATATATTAAAAAATAAAACCCAACAAAACCAACCCTGTACCATAACATGTATTACGAGAAGGCAGAATTAAATTGCACAATTAATTGTTTCTCTGTCTTAGTTGTTGAGTGCATCACTTATTAAACGTAATTCTAATAGCTATAGTGTCCTACATAATGTAACATAAGGGATTTGTAATTGTGCTTGGGCCATACCATGGTCAACAAAACTGTCATTAACTTCAGTGGAGCCACATGAGATTACTGGATAAAAATTTCAGGAAAGGTTTGGGTTTTTTTTTTTTCCCCTTCTGTCATCAAAGCTTTTAGGTTGTTCTGGTTTTTGAAAACTCTTAGCTTATAGTATATTGCATTATAAAGCCTATAGAAAAACTTACCTTAAAAGAATGCTAACACATTTACAAAGTGAAGCTTTCCAAAGACATTAGAAAATGCTGAACTTCAAGGTGCCTTTGCAATAAAACAGCGAGTGAGCTTATGTCAGAGCTGCATTCATTCACAATCACCATGTAGCCTCGCTGTGGTCATACCACACTGCTGCCATATAATAGGAAAATAATAATAATATATCCCAGAGGTGGTTTTAGACATAATTCTGCTTTGCTTGGGGGCAGGGGAGGAATCCAAGAGCCAAAATGCAAGAGGTTTTCTTAGGAAATGTGTCAGATTGGACACTCTGCTTCTGTGTTGCAGGAAAGGATAGAAAAAGCAAAAACTCAAGAGTAAAAATATTAGCCCTCTTTTCTCTTGCAGAAGTCCCCACAAGAATGGAAAAATGTAAATCAAGGCCATTAGTTAACAGCAGGAAACTCAAAGCAAACTCATAGGAATTATATGGGCCCATGGTAGTATGGGATAACCAATTTTAATTGGCTGCTTTTCTGGACAAATGTATTCTGCAGAGTTTCAAACACACAAGTGTGGGCATACACTTCTGAAAAAAAGAAAACCACTCTACTGTCATTTTAATTCAGCAGCAGAAAAAAAGGAAAGAACTTGGATGTTCGTATCTTCAAGTTTTATAGCACCGTATCACACTGTCATACTAATATAGTTCAAGAAAAGGTGCACTAGTGTATTGAGTGTACATGCATGACTTGCTTTTCAGATCCCTTCAACTTGTTTCTCATTGGCTGTTAAGTGTCTTTGTAAGTGGGAATATAAGAAATGTGTTGGAGGTAGGAAAAGAGAAACCTAATTTCCAGCAGTTCAGTTTAGGAATGGCAAATGACATCATCATTACTGTATTTCTTTCTGTCATTGTCAGTAAGATTAAACTACATACTTTGTTCTATTTGATCTTCTTTCCATCATGTTTATTTTTTTCCTGTGTGTTTCACAGCAGAGAGTGCTAGTGATGCTATTTCCTGGGAGACATCTGAAGTTATTAATTTGGACATTAAACACCATCTTCAACTGTTTGCGATTAAAAACAGGTGTAACTGAAGTTATGTATGAATAAAATGTTCCTCTGGTAATACGGACAAAAATGTCTGCACTACAGTCAAGCTCTTTCAGCTAAATTGATTCAGTTTGTATTAAACATTGTATTGCTGTGGATACTTACCAACAAATATTTTGAGACAATGTTTTCATTGTGAGCATCAACAAAATGAGTTACATGGGTAAACTCTGAGCCAAATTTTCTGATGGTCAAGTTGGAAGAATTCTGTGACTTGGCTGGGATTTTTTTTTTTCTGAAATGTTTTGCCTCAGAAAACTGAGTTTGTTCAAGCACACCATTTTGTCAGGAGAAATTGTATTTTTTTTAAGAAGACAATATGTTGTTGTTTGACTTACTCTGAAATGTAAGATGATTGTATTCACGCATATGCAGACATACATGCATAGTGTGCTGTAAGCTGGAAAACATCGTTTTGATTAACTCAGACTAAAATATTTCTATAACTTTCAGTTAATAAAACATTCAGGATTGCTACTTTTTCCTCTTATAAACTTTCAAGGTTCTTTTAAGATAGGAAAACAATTGTGTACATAGGTTTCATATAAAATTAACATAATTCATTTGGTGCTTGCTGCTATGCCAAATTTACTGGCATGTATTAGCTAATTATTTTAATCAGTTGGTCAACGAGATTTCATAATTGTAGCTGTGTAGGCATTTTAGGCTAATGACTGCTAAAATGACTTAAAGCTCTGTTATTATGTGAGAACTTAGAAAAAGGGACAGATCTGATGGGTATGTACCATGGTCCCAATACATTGCTTCCCAGTTGTTTTGAGGCTGGTTTACAGGTATTATCTTATTTTGAACATCTAGTGCTCTTTATTCAAGGAATGGGTCTGCTCAATTTGTTATATATGTGTGTGTATATAAAAAAATCCCCATCCTGAGCATATTAGTAACTCATTTATTGTAGCTATACACAAGAAAACTTACTTATTTTAAAAAAAGTTGGTTTTGTCTGTACGTAACTCATATATCAAGTGGTTTTGGCAATATTTGTTAAAAATCTAAGGAAATAATATTTGAATGGCCCATACAGAAGTGCTACCTTCTGCTTCTAATTGTGCAGCGAAACCGGTAATTTAAATAAACAAGTGATTTTTATATTTTCTGCGTACATACAGTATTCAAAGGTCAGCTAAGTCCCACTGTCATATAAATTATTTCAACCTGTACAAAGAATCCTCAGAAAACTTTTGGCTTCCAAGCAACCACCACCAAAGATATATTCTGTAAGTACAAACTTAGTCCTCTAAAGCTTTACTCGTAAAGGCAGCTCTAGCAAAGCTAAAGAAAACATTCAGATGATTCAGGTTGTGCGGGGCCAGGACTCAAGAAGGTGGTGTTTTGGGATGCGCAGAAGAATAAATGTACATTGTAAGGTAAAAAACATTCTAAAACCAGAGGCAGCCTCACAATCATCTAGAATCTGTGCTATAAAGTGACACTGATGATCAGCAGGCTCTAAAGCAAAAAAAGCCCTCCTGTATTTATATAGCACTGTAATGTATTTTAGCTCCATAATAACATGAAGCACAAACTAATGAGCACATTGACTCATACGTTTGAAATCTGAGACAATGTTCTAACTTCGTTACAATTTCAGATTAGATGTTAGAAAATACTCCTTCGGTGGTAGACAGTTGCAGCTGTGAGTTTTCATTCCTTTCGAAAATTATGTGCGGGTGATGGGTGCTTAGAAATTAAGGAACAAAACAGAGACTCTGAAAAAACAAAGTTTGAGAAATTTGCCAATCATCTTGTAGGAAACTGGCAGCAGAATTAGGACTTTCAAGATGCAAGTTTTCAGAGTCTAGGGAAGCATCATAACAAGACAGTCATCTCTCTTCTCCAGTCCTCTGTTCTAGCGAGTTTTGTTTTTCACTTCCTGTACGGTATAATAGGCCCATTTTGTCACTGCGGTCGGTAGCACTCCCTGTTTGTTACACACCACGGGATTTGGATCTATTATTTTATCCGTGGCAGATAATAATCTAGGCCATGTCTGCACAAGAAAATGTTGAACTAGTTTCAAAAGAATGATTACAAGCCAGATGCACTTAAAACAGTTTGCCACCTCCTTAAGTTGTTTTTGTAATTTACAAAATTCAGCTCAACTGATTGAAGAGACGATAAAGTCAATTTAAGTCACCCAGTTTAGGGAGCTGCACCTGCAACTTTTCCCTCTAGACAAGGTCTTGCCTAGTAAGTAGGAGGATCAATGGCAGGTTAATGCAATTGGCAATGTGAGAAGCTGGAAAAAACAGACCTGTTATTATTTGTGTGTGCTATTTTGTAAACTATTCAGGCAGGAATTTTTTCTTCGTAGATATCTCTAAAGTGACAGCTAACACTCTACTAAAATTAATACTAATAATATAGATAATGATGTGCTAAATTGTTTTCAATATAGTTATTCCAATTTTACAGGCGTGTAGTATTGAACTGGATTTACTCCATTAAGACAAATACAGCTAACTATAGCAGTGGGCCACTTTGTGCCTTGAGCTGTATGCGTTCATTCTGATGGGAACCGCATGCTGGTAACTAAAGGAGAGATAAAAAGAGGTAGATACAGAAAGAGGAGAATGTATGGCTTTGTTTAAATTTACAGTTCACATAGTACTTGTTTTCCTTGGCATATGTTATTTGCTATATAATCTAATAAATAAATAAAGGCACTGGTTGTTTGAAGCACGCTGAGTGATGACCTGAACTAGCAAGTATGCCTTGGTGGAAAACTCTTACTTAGAGAAACAGAACTTTTATTCATCAGTGTAGGATCAGCTTATTTGCTGTGGATGAAGGGTTTGATTCTTCCCTGTCTTACACAACACAAGGAAAATTAGATCTGTGCAAAGCAATGGAGCGATTTGCTCATTGACTGTGTTTTGATTTTTCTACACGTTGGCCCATTTCTAACACAATACATTAAAATAACAGGGAGGGAAAAGTGGTACAAAATGTTTTTTTCCTTGGCTATTTGCTCTGTTTCCTATCCAGCAGTCAGCATAAAAGGAGGAATGGCTCTAGAGAAGGTGTAGCACCACAGCTGTACCAAGAATTTATTCTGTTGATATTAAGAGGCAGAGCGGCAAGTACGGTACTAGTTTCTGCTGTGTTGCTGAATAAACTGTGGAGAGTGGTTTGCAGTGTAGAACACGTATCCTCCCGAAACTTACTTCCCCTCACAGCATGTGCCTCTGTTTTCAGCAAGAGTGAGTTATGCTGTATTAGCAATAAAGGGGAAAGAAGAGCCAGATTTTTTAAGGTGCTTAGGCAGCTGAAGAGGTAGGTAGACGACTAATACGATTTAGGATCCCAGCCTGAGAAACCTAAGTATCTTTAAGCATCTCACCTAAAATTCTTACAGAGAGCCTTCACTTTCCCTACTCTGCCTAACCAGTGGTATCCTACCATCGTGCCATTATTTTAATTAGCGAATTCTCGTGCCCTGGAAGGACTGGTTTGACAGGTATTTCTGATAATTCCAAAGCTATTTCTGTTTTCCACACAAATTACCCTATACTCTATAGACAAAAAATATCGCTGTGGGGATGTGGGCCTCTCCCGTCGATAGCGTGGGATTGTCCTGCCAGTGCCGCTTTACCAGTGGCACGCCGCTCTTCGAAGGCAAGTTGTGCTGTAGGCCACGGACGGATGGGCTGCTCAGCAGGTGGCAAGCCCGGCCAGATGACCCTCCAAGTCCTCCAGGCGTGAAACGCAAGGCCCGATTCCTCCGTCACCGTCACCGTCACCCCCATCCGCTCTTTCCGCCACTTCTTCCCGGCGCCTGCTCCACCGCCGGGGAAACCCAAGACGCGGCCCCAGCCCAGCGCTGGCAGGCGGCAGCCGGCTACGCGGCGCCTGGACCTTCGCTGCAGGCCGGGCACCGCACCGGCGCCCGGAGCAGCCGCCGGACAGGGCCGCCGGGGGCCCGCAGACGCAGCCCCACGCTCTCGCCGGTCGCCTCCGTCGACGTCCCGCCTCAGCGGGACGGTCCTGCCGGGGAGCCCGCGGCGGGGCCTCAGGGCGACCGGTCCGGGGGGGTCCGAAGCGGCCGCCGGGGGCAGCGGGACCCCCCGCGGGCCGCCCCGGGCGCGCTCAGCCCAGCCGCAGGTGGCGGCGGGAGCCCCGCGCTGCCGCCGCCGCCCCCGCCCGCGGCCCGGCCGCGCTTCCGCCCGCGTCAGCTGACTACCGCGAGGAAGCGGCGGCGGCCCCGGCCCGGCCCCGAGCCCGCGGAAGCCCCGGCGCGGCCGCCCGCGCAGCCATGGCGGGCGTCGTGGTGAGCGGAGCCCAAGTAAGTGTCCGCCGCTCGCAGGGCCCCGGCGACGGCGGCCCCACCTGCCCGGGGGCCGCCCGCCCGCCCCGGCCGGCGCGTCCCCGCCCCCGGCACTGCTCGCGGCTGCCCGAACTCCGGGGCGCTCGCTCCGCCGGGGCCGGTCCTGGTCCTGGTCCTGGTCCTGGTCCTGGTCCTGGGCGGGGGAGGCTCCCGCGGGGGCGGGGGGCGGCGGGCTCGCACGGGGCCGGGGCGTTTGAGTTTCCAGCCGCACGTAGGCACCGCGCCGCGGGACGCGGCTCAGGTACCGCCTCTCGCAACCACGCTGCTCCGGGCAAGGGGCCGAGCAGCCCTCCCTGCCCCCGGCAGCGCCGGGCGGCCCGGCCCGGCCCGGGGAGGGGAGGGGAGGCCAGGCCAGGGCAGGAGGCGGGGCGGCCCCCGGCGACGCGGTCCCGGCGCCGCGTGTGTGCGGCGGCAGCGCGCTGCCTGCCGGGTGGGAGACGGGGCGCCGGCGGGGCCGGGGCCGGGGCCGGTGCCGGGGGATTGTCGCTCTGCCACTTTCGCTGCTGCAACAGGCGTGCTTCTGCCAGGCCTGCAGCTGGCGGGGCAGCCCGGTGCGGGGCAGCCCGGTGCGGGGCAGCCCGGTGCGGGGCAGCCCGGTGCGGGGCAGCCCGGTGCGGGGCAGCCCGGTGCGGGGCCCGGCGGGCGGGGGAGCGCGTCCCGTCCCGCCCCGCAGCGACCTCCGGTTGTTCTTGGACCCTGCCGCCCTCAGGTTTGCGTAGGCTGCGGGAATAAACTGAAGGAGAAGGAGCGAACTGTGCTAAGTGTTGTTCCTACTGAAAGTAAACACTCTGCATGTTTCGTTTTGGTGGAAGAGAGAAATTGGGAAGTGAAACAAATCCTGCTGGCCTTTACCCCGTGCCTTTTTTGGCTGCTGAAGAATTTTCTGGCTAAAATTTCATGTCTTTAACTGCTGAACCTGCAACTAAAACTAGCAAAACTTCCCCGCCCCAAAAGAATAAGTGAAGCTTGTCTTCTTTTTGAAAATGGTATGCCATTAAACCAGGGTGCTGCCCATCTAATTGCTGCTTTAATCTGGTAGCTATTTCTGTGTGGAATTCATGTAAATGCGTGTGTGATACGGAGGCAATTGGCTAATTTTGCAGCTGCTGCAGGAAACGGTTCCTGTGGTCTCTGTGGTGCACTATGGCACATGCTGCCCTCTTCCCTTGAGCATGCCTTGAGCCCCTTTAAGTAAAGCATATTCTTAATTTGGCTATGTGCCTAACATACAATCTTCTAACAGCACAGAGTAAAATACAGTGCTCAAGTGACTGGAGATATTCTCCATATGCAATTCCCTTCAATGGAAGGGAATATGCAATATCTAGAGTTCATACGTGACCTATTCGGTGACATTCTTTAATAAAGATGTTACTTTGTGAATTACGAAGATTACAATATCATTGTAAAATGATTGCAGAGATTAAATGGTAATATCCTCTGAAACTAAAGCAGAAGAGAGGTGCAACTGCTATTGACTGGCTAACTTGTGTTTTAAATATTTTGTAAAAACATTTTTTTTCCTGAATTACATACAGTGTGTTGAAGAGTCTGCAAGGATGTCTGAGATGTCCATAGCCTATCTGATGCTGGGCTTTGTGGGAAACTTTCTGAACATTTCAGTGGGATATTGAGCAGGGCACCAGTACCAAGAATGATTGACTGTGACCAACCTGTATTAGATTTGAGTTGAAGAATTAGGCAATGGAAACATTTAGCCTTAGATGGAGTTTACCACCCGCTCTGGGCTGCATTCCCAAGCAACCCGACTCCGAGAAGCCCCGGGCCCGGCGCGCCGGGGGGCCATCTACATCCAGTTTTTAATCTCACGTGATGTTCTGTGACTGGCATAGAAAAATCTAAGAAATCTCCTGTTACTGATGTGCTTTGCACCCAAAGAGCTGAGGAGTCTTGGGAAAAGTATGTTTGCTCTCATCTCTCAGTGATGACATTTCTGGATGTGTACTTGAAAGCTCATACTAATTTTGAGGCTATTTGAGATGGATGCAAAAGGAAGAATACTGAATTATGTACATTTTATTGTTTTCTGTGTAAGATATTTTGAACTGAAAGAATGAAAATGAAGAAATGTTATTGTTCTGTTGTCTGAAGTCTTGTTTTATATCAGCATTGTTCAAGGATTAAGGAGCAGAAGAGCGGGGAAATAACTCTTGAAAACTTGTTCAAAAAGGCTTATCGTGTGTTGTATCACTGGCAGTCGCTGCTATTCTTACAGTAAAGAAAGTTCTTGGGTATCAGAAGCAAGTTCATATGTGTGGGGTGTAGAGATCTCAAGTTGAATGCACTTTGTGTATTTTGTGGAAAAATAAATCTGTTTTAAATTGAAAAAGGTGCTTGTGCTGGAGTGGACTTTGTGGAAGTAAAATTCCTTTTAACAAGGCCTCAGCATTAAAAGGTTGCGACAACCATATTTCATCTGCAAATATGCCTGTGAATAATCTGTTTGGACCAGTTGTGCAAATATATTTGTGTATTATAACAGTTCAAAGGCTGAAGCTTTGCAACATTTTATATATTTTGCCTCCTGTGTGCTCCAAAACACATTTGTATGAACTTTTTTCTTCAATGAGGAGCTAGAACATTTATGGCCAGGTAAGTTTCTGAAGCAGTGGGAATGCAGGTCAGAGTCTCGCTCCTTCTCCACCACTCCTCCCTGGGTAAAAAGCGAAGTGGCGGTCTGTGCTCTTGCTGTGTTTGTAGTTGCTCAAGATGGTCTCGCACTCCTAGTGTTAATAGGCGTCATATTTTAGTAATTTCTATTTCAACGTGTACCATTGAACTAAATGCTTAATCCAAAGTATTATTCTGCTGTTAATGTGGTGTCTTTGCAAGGGTTTGCAAGCATTAGTTTAAAGAAATCTACCATTCAGTGAAGAATGAAGCAATTCTTGTATGCATACCTGCATGTGTGTTGTAAAGTGTGTTGTAGTTGTCTTGGATGAAAACTGGATTAAAAAAAAACCCCATAGTTAATTCAATAAATTCTGCAAAACGGTTTGTGTTATGTCCAAACCATTAGGATGCCAACTACCCAAAACAGTCCTTTCCCTTTTGTCCTTATGTTTGCTAAAGTCATGTGTATGTCTGGTAGCAGAATTTATTGCAAGAGCAAGTATGGTTTAACAAGGGGAAGAAGTTGTTACACTGAGCTTCAAGCTACCTGTTTTCTGCTCGTAAAAATTATTTCACTGTTGTCAGCTTTATCTGTTGAAGTTATTGAACAAAATGAATTAAATGGGATGCAATATAGTATTATCAGATTGCAATAATTTTTAGAGTGTAAGAGACCGGGATGACTTGCAAAAGTACGTACCGTCAGTCTGTTCTGCAGAGGGGTCTCTATTTTAACAGAAAGTGAAATACTATCAAAACAAAGTTTGACTGAGTTTTTTTGTGTATTTTTCATTTAACATCTTTTAGACCAATAGGTTACGGTCTTGAAATTTACTTTATATTAAATATTTAGATAATAGCAATCTCTTACAGATAGTGGTCTAACAGTGTTGAAATCTACTTAACTAGCAAGTTGCCATTTAAGGGCAACTAAGGTTCCTTTAACACAAAATCTGAAATGTCAGTGTTTATACTGATATTTTCAACACTGGGAGAATGAGCCCATATAGATGTATAGAATTCATGACAATAGGTTTGGCAGGTTTTCTGGGGATCCTTTGAAGAAATGAAACCAAAGACTTCTAAGACAATACAGCAGAGAGAATAGAAAAAGTTAAAAGTTTAGCTGTTTTATTGTTTGTGTTTTTCTGGAAATATTATCACTCACTTCATCTTGGCTAAAAAAAAAAAAAAAACAAAACCTGAGTAGACTGCATTTTTCCTACCACTAATTCTTCCTATGCTTGTTAAAGGTGGGTTAGATGGGCTGGTATGAAAAAGAGGCAAGACATTCACAAGTATTTTGGGTATAAGGAGAAGTGTGATCTGAACATAGGTTTTGAAGCCAGAAATCTTTAAGACTTACACGGCTGTCTGAAAAAAGCTGCATGCTTGTTTTTTCAGATCTTGGGCAGCCCTCTTGCTCTGTTCCTAGCGCATCACTGGGAATAATAATCTTCTCAAGGAACGGTTATGAGAATGGATTAACAGTGCATTGCTTAAGTATTTCTGGACGGAACTTTCCAAAGTGATCTTTTCGTGTGTTATGTACTGAGAGGCAAACTAGCAAGTCCTTTGAATGGCTTCTGATCTTTCAAAAAATTTCTTCTGGAGTGAATCAGAATGGTAATACAAAGTAATGTTAGATCAAAGTTATAACAGTGGAAGAGAAGGAATGCGATGTATTTGATCAAATTATTTTTACCTGAAAGGAGACAACACATTTGTACATAAGACTATAGATGTAATAAATATTAAGCTGATTGTATCAATAAGAAAATGAGATTGTGATAGATTCTATAGCAGTAAAACTGACGTAGCTTAAAGCTGTAACTAATATTTACTGTGTTCTGTGTTGTCATTAGATCAATGAGACAGAATCTGGACAGGAAACTAAATAATCCACTTACAAAATGTTTCCTTTTTGCTTCCAATTCTCAGGTGTCCTACATCAGTCAAGACTGTGAAGAAATTCCAGAATTCCTAGGAAGAAAATATGGACATATGGCAAAAAGGCTAGATCTTAGCTTCAACTTGTTAAGGTATGTGGCGATACATAGATTTTTCAAATGCAATGTGGGACACCAACTCCAAAAATAGATTCCCCCCCCCAAAGTAGAAACATACGTCTACATCAGGTACATTTAGTTGTTATCAAGTGGGTGACACTGTTCTATAGGCAATGTTCGTCTCCTTTTCTTGCACGCTTGTAACACAAATAACCAGGTGAGTCTGGAAGTTTCTCATGTTAACATAAATGATCCCCAGTGAGGAGCTTATGGTTTGTTCTCTGCTCAAAATGGAAAATAAGCATCATTACCTGAAGAACTGAAGAATGGGATCAAAAGTGAATTCTTCTTAACCAAAATACAAGTAAGTGTGCACTTCTCTCCCTTCTTTTTATTTGTAGATCTCTGTTTATTACCATAAATGGTTTGTAATACTCTTTTCCCAGATGATGTGTTTTTGTTGTATGATTCTATTTTTGGGCAGCTGTGTAGTTAAGTGTTAAAACTAAGTGCAGTTAGAATTTATAAGTAAATTCTAATTATTTTAATATATCACTTGATTTAGAACTCTGTAGTATTCCCATTAGTTATTACAGTATCCTTCTTCATTTAATCCTGTGAGAGAGCCTGGTGAGGTTCAGCAGTGTATCTTTCAGGATGGCAGCTCTGTAGGTAAGTAGGGAAAAAGGAATGGAGTGTAGTTGTCTGTTTAAGAAAAAATGTAGTTTTTCAGTGGTAGGGTTGGACTCTTGAGTTTTCCTTTTATTTTATTGAGGGTAAGCTTAGAGTCTGCTTGTGAGGAGTAAGACACATAAAAGTAGCATGCTTGTGCCTTGTTCTTCTAGGGAAAACAACCACTGGTTTTAACTTACTTAACACTCATAAATGTTATCCTGAGCCACTGTCAACTCTGAAAGACTGGTTCCTACATGCAAGAGGTAGCAGAGCAGAGGAGGCACTAAACAATCTGTGGATTGTAATTGTCTTATACTTCTGGCTGCTGACTCTGTATCTATGGAAATTGTAATCAGAAGAGAGAATTTTGCTGGAGGAGGGAACTGAATAGGCATTTTTTTCATTTTGTCATGAAGATAATTCAAGTTTTGCATGTGTATTCAGATTTAACATGTCATGAACAAGACTGCTCCTTCTTTACACCCCTGGAGGTACTACCTCTGGAAAAAAAAAAAAAAAAAAAGAGTTTGTTTCTTTCATTTAATGCATGATTTGAAGAACAGTTCTTCTGAGTATGTTTGATTTCATAAACTAAAATATTAACATCAAATCTAGATGTAAAATACCACTTTAAAACTTTAAGTCATTAGTCCATGTTTTCATGGAGAGCTTAATTGGTGGTGTATTTCTTAAATCTGTGTTTTCATCCCTTCTTTCCTTCCCTACCTAAAACACTATCACTTATCCCTTCTGAAAAATAGGCTATAATTTGGTGTTATTGGGTCTGGCGAAGAAAAAAAGTGTGTTAAAATCTTTTGTGGGGAGACGTGAGAGAAAGTGCTACTTTTTGGGGTAGCTGCAATCAACTTTTGATGTAGGATAGCTTGCTGTTGTAAAGCTGTAGAAGTATTCTAAGGCCGGAAATCAGATCAGGGGAAAGGGGGAGAGGTGGGTTATTTTTGTTTTGTGGGTTTTTTTGGTAGGCTTTTTTTTGGTTTGGTTTTGTTTTTCTTTTTCTAGCTTAGGGAAGCTAATACCAAGTGTGATGAGAGCAGTAATGTTTTCTTATTTGAGCTGTGATAGGTATACTAAGCATATAGAAACTAAGAATGAACTATTTACTATAGAGTAGCTGTTCAGATGGGCCTGCACTCATATATGAATGCTGTGCCTACATATTATAGAGTCAGATAAGATGTAGAGTAAATGTCATAGCCTTAAATGAATGTGAATATAAAGAGATGTCTTGGGCAGCTGTTGAAGCGAGTGTAAACTGTAAGATCATTGTAATCTTCTTTAAACAAATATTGCTTGAAAATCTGACAATGCTGTAGTATAGTGATGAGTTTTATGATTTTTATCAGTGAATGCTTAATTTGAAAAGTTTAGTTTAGTATGTTTTCAGTGGGGAAGAAACTAAACTTAACGTCTCTTTAAAAAGGAGTTTGATTTTCTAGAAAAACTTGCTATCTGTTGGTACAGGCATAAGTTGAGTGAAGAAGACCAAGGGTGATCAAAATCTACAAAAGGATAAAGAAAATATTGTGCTTTGCTGGCACAATAGTTATCTGCCGTAAAGATGTTGGTTTTCATTATAATATGGTTCATTATTAGATGAGAGTGTGTCTGTGTTCTTTGAAAGAAAAAAATATTTCAGTGGTCACTAATCTTTTAGCCTT
Organism: Pelecanus crispus; assembly: GCF_030463565.1. Classification (NCBI taxonomy): domain Eukaryota; kingdom Metazoa; phylum Chordata; class Aves; order Pelecaniformes; family Pelecanidae; genus Pelecanus; species Pelecanus crispus. The sequence goes on from NC_134652.1 coordinate 25,890,064, forward strand.
TTTAGCCTTCGTACTTAAGCCAGAGAAGTGCTGAAATATTTAACAGTTAACTGTTCTCAGTGTTAGGCAGTAAATAAGTGCTTACCAACTTTTTTTAATGTTTTGCATATAGGGTTTCTGTGTCCTACCCTCTGTAAGTATGGCTACTGCCAAGTGTATTTTGGGAAGGAATCATCCTCCTGTAGCAGGCAATAAATTCTGTTATGTAAAAGTGCCAATAGAATTTCTGACAACATAACAATTACATTAAGAATTTAAGAAATTGAGCATAGAGGGAAGGTTTGTTTTTTTGTTGTTTTTTTTTTTTTTTAAATTTTGTGGGTAGCAGTATTCACAGTCATTTTATTTGATATTGCTATCATGGGTATAGTTGCATGGAGAGAAAGAGTTCTCTCTGTCCTAGTAACGTGTTCAACTTTGTGGTCAGTTGGCAGCAAACTCTTCTTGCAAGACAGTGCTGTCCTTTCCGACCCAGAAGCGGTGTGCAGTTGCAGACTTGCAGTCTTTACTCTGCGCACGCACACACGCTTATCCACATAAGAGACTCTTATCAGAAAGAGGTATTTGTATTGCATGATACGGATGTCACAAAACTTTCTTATGCAACTGATATAATGTAGTACTTGATTGAACATTTGCTTTAGTGAATCGTGCTGATTTAAATACCTCTATAATGTAGATAATTTTGTTGCAGAAGTCAAGATAAAGCCAGTTATTTTGCCATTTAAGGCTTTCCACTGTAAATGTGTGTTTTCAGAGGCTTGTCCAGGTATACTGGAAAAAGGGTGGGAACACTGGCTGATGCTGTTATTAAAGTGGAAAGTTAGTCAAACATGCTGTATTTCGTGACTTACATGCGAACAACTTTTGCCAAGCTTGTCCCTTAATAACATATTTCAAGAGATGCTGTTGTGTTTTTCTGGGAAATAGCTTATTTTGTACAAACCATAGAGTTTCTCCTTGCCGCCCCCCCCCCCCCCCTTTCTTTTTTAAGCTTGTTGAGTTGATACACATTTGGATAATAATTTTAATAAATTTAGGGATATCTTCTAACTAATTATTAGTTGTTACGGCACTTCTGTCTGTCGTCTTTTTTTTCTGCAAAGAAGAGTAATTATGTGGATTCAATATTCCTATGTGTGGTGGTTTTGTTACTCAGATTTCTCCAATTTTTTTCTTTCTGGGTGTGATGTAAACATACAAATGTACACAGGACTGGAGAACTAAATTGGAGGTGGGGAGGGTTGTCATTAGTTCTTTTGTATTGGGAATTTAATACAGAGGAAAATGTATATTTTTCACCATTTTTTTCTGACTTCAGAGTTCTTCCCAGGCTAGAGCTCCTTCCTCTTTATTAAATAAAAGTTAGGGCCTATGTAGATGCTTAATTGACTTTGCATCAGATGTGGTAAATCTAATAACACTTGATTAAATAATCACAAAAAGTTTCTCTTTAAAAGAATTGTCTTTCTTGTTTGTCTTTTTCCAAGAACTAGTGTCTCTCCTTGATTACCCTGATACATGGATCCAACTCTCTGTCTTCTGGCAGCCAAAGCAAAGTGACTGTTACCAGTCGCAATGGTTACACATCTCCCCTTTTCCCTGGGAGGGAAAGGAAAGATAGAGGTGAATGGCAAAAGGGAACTTTTTATGGGGGTGTTGGAGGAAAAAGGAGGAGTGACAGCAATTTTTTGTGTAGGAGGCAAAGGGAAAAACTGGTGTGTACTTAAAAGCATGCTAGTTGTAATCAGCAAGATATGGTGCCACTGGATTGCCTCCTGTTTACACCTCTGACGGACAGAAATCCTTCAACCCCAGACCACTGTAGTCCACTTGTGAATTACTTCTCCCCGTGCTGTTTTCCTTACAGATTTTGTTTAAATACTTTCTAATGTCTTTTGTTTCTTTTTGGGACTAATGGGGGGTTGTGAAGAAGATGGAGCCAAACTCTTGTCAGATGTACAGCAAAAGGATGAGAGGCAGTTGTCACAGGTTGCAGCAAGGGAATTTCCAACTGTTTGTAAGGAAAGGCTTCGTGATGAGAAAGGTTGAGTGGAAGAAGTGCTCAGAGAGGCTGTGGAATCTCCATCCTAGGTGACGTTCAAACTGCAACTAGACAAAGCCCCAAGCAACCTAACCTAACTTTGAAGTTGCCGTGCTCTGAGCAAGGGCTTGGACTAGATGAGCTCTAGGTGCCCCTTCCAACCTAAATTATACTATGATTCTGCAGCTTTTTTGGTGTGGTCATCATCAAATGGCCTGAGTTGTAGCAGCTCTTTTGATTTGATATTGGTTGTGATTTTCAGTTATTTTAGAAATGAACTATTTACACTGTGTATTTTTAATAAGGCATATTTCAGGAGCAGAGATGTTTTGCTTTGGAAATCTGCTCCTGAGTTTCTCACAGCAACTGTATTTGATAGCCTTCCCTGGTAATGGAGTACTGTAGAGGCCACTATTTTGTTATGTGGAAAGCATTCACCGGTTCCCATTTAATGAAAGCATAGGGTATAGGGAAGAAAGTCACTGATGTGCCAGTGTTAGTGTTACTGGGAGGCTTTGCTGAAAAGGGTTTCAAGGGGGAATGAAAAACTATTGTTGATCATTGGAAGTTAAAGATTTAATTAAAAAAAAAAAAAAGGTAAATAATAATCACTGGTGAAGGAAAGAAAGGAGTAAATAAGTAGGAAGGATGTAATGTAGGTAGCGAGTAGAGATTTGAATGAAATACAAAGATTTTTTTTTTTCTTTTTAGATGCATCTTGCTATGTTGTGGAGAGAAAAAAAAAGCTATTCAGAGTTTCCTTTATTTGTCTTAGGTAACTTTTTTTTTTTCCAAATTTTTCCTTTCACATTAAAGGCTGCATGCAGTCTGTGCTTGAATAACAGATGTCAGTGTTTTTGTACAAATAGGTGCCATGTTTTTATAAATAACATCTACAGTTCAATTCACAGAGAAGTCCATCTTCTAATTTTGTCCTCAGTAGTTTTAAACATGTGGTTGTTTTCCTTTTTCTTACTGAGATTTCTTCTGGGTCTAAGCTATGAGGTGAGAGGGAGAGTGAATCTTTAATCTTGGCCAATGAGGGAGGATTAATCCAATAATTGTGCTCATGGAGTTACAGATATCTCTTCCCTCTCTCTAGGGTGCAGATTATTTCTGCTAGAAGCATGAATAATTTGCACAGTGTGTGCTTGTGCATATTTTCCACTGTCCGATTAAGAGGGTGTATGTATGAAAACATCCCCTTGAACTTTAATCCTAGTCTGGAATGTTCCTCCATGACTTTTGTGAGGCTGAGGCTTTGTGATATCCTCTCTGTGGACTAGAGATTGTTTGTTTCTCTCTTCTGCCTACTGTTTTCTTGCCTGGGGGAATATGCAAGTGGGAGCTTGAAACTGGACTTCAATTCTACAGGGCATGTTCTTCTTTGTCAGTTGAGTATGTGAAAGAGAGGCGATTTTTTTTTTTTTTTTTTTTTTTCCTTGCCACCTTCCCAATCTGTGCAGCAATAAGACACGCAGAACAGGAAGAAGAACAACAAAAGAGAGATGGAAATAAAAGCCAGAATTCAAAACAAAGCATGACATTTTTTAAAAGCCTTTAGACTGATCTTTATAGCATTTTAAAATGTTGAAGAAAATGCACTATTGTTAAAACTTTTTGATGGTTTTATTTATAAGGTAGAAAAATATTTTCACCATAATTGGGTAACTCTTAATCGTAGCAATTGCATATTTATCAGTGTGAGGGGCTGTTATTAATGTAGCTGTCATGCACAAACACATTTCTGCATTAAATCCATTTAGTATGTGCATTATTTGGTCTAGAATGTCACCAGGACATCAAAGCCCCCTTAGGCATAAGAGCACAGTGCCCTGCTGTGGCTGCAGAAAGGGCTTGATCAATAAATGTAACATGTTAATGCAGAGCAAATAGAATAAAAGATTTCTTTGACAAGACATGAAAAATCACCTTGTGGCAGCTGGCATGGTGATGCCATTTCAGCGGAGACACTAGCAAAGTTGATCTGACAAGTAAAGAGGAGAGATGATGGTTATAAGGTGCTTTTGTTTCAAACTTCTTTCTTGACCTGTCAGGTTTTGAAGGAGCCTGAATGGCCCTTTTTTGTCATGTGAAAATTGTAGTCTTAGGCAGTTATGAAGCAGTTATCTCTTCTCAAATTGTGAATGCTGCTGTTTAATTGATTCACTTAGCATTTGAAACTGTCACGCATTAATAATTGCTAAATCCTGTAGATACTGCTCCAGTGTGTCATGCTTAAATGTGTAGTTATCAGAAAATTAATATCCTTAATGAACCGATGCTTTCAAACTAGCATTGCATGAAATCTCTTTTGCCCTTTCATTTGCTGAAGGTGTATCAGCCAGTTTTCAGAGAAAACCCTCCCGACAGTTGTGTGGTTTTATTTATTTATTTTTTTGATGCCCGACAAATGCCAGCTTTGCTTTGGGTACATAGTGTGCTCAATGACAATAAATATAGTAATTATGCTGGAGTTAGTAATTAACATAATTATAGTCAATTACAACAAATACAGTGCAGAGCTAAATAAATGAGGGTGAGAAATTAGCAAGCTAATTGATTTACCTTACTTGCTGCTTTTTCTTGCAACTAGCAGTTGCAGATTTTCTGCAGGAGAAAGAGTGTTGTTTACAAATAGCTGATTGTGTTTTGAAATGATTCTGTCTTATGGCTCTCACTCCTGTTTCTTTTACACTGAGGTGAAGAGGATTGAAATATGGGGTAGTGGTTAGAAGGAGAAAGGAGCTGCTGTTCTGTCCTCACTGAAGACTTTGAAGGAAAATGTATGTACTTGCTTTAATTTTAGATGCTTTTTACAGTATTGAAGGGGGAAAAAAAAAAGTCATGATTCTTTACAAACAAAACACATTGCTACAGAAATTTTGGTCATATATTTTAATCCCCTTAAATGTGGCCTGAATTATCTAAGAGACATCTATCTGTTTGTTTATTGACATTAGAGAGATCTGCACTGCACTGGAGAGCTAAAGAAAGAATTCAAATTGTTCAAGTAATCCAAGTGTGTTGAAACAATATGCCCTTGTTCAGCCATCAGTTTCAATAATTTAGAACCATTGGACCAGTAGAGATGCATAGTATCATAACATTTGTGCACATTATAATTGCCTGGTTTGTTTCAAGATGATTTATAGTATGTTGTCTGAAATAACTGTATTGGAGCTATGCAGTTAATCTGTTTCACTCCGTGTTTTTTTGTTTTCTTTCAAGCATGACCACAGTTTACTATGTGAAAAGAGAATTAATATGTTTAAGTACTGAAGACTTTGTATTGCCTTTTTTTTTAAAAAAAAGATGTTTAGTAGTAGCTGAGACTTCTTTCTTACTCTAAGAAAACAGTGGTTTACAAATGTTTGTAAATTTTATACTTGGAATAGTTCACTGTTTCAAGGTAAATGGAATTCTATTTAGAGACTTAAACAAAGGGATAGCATTTTTCCACAGCTAAGCAATCTGAAATGTATAAATTCTTGATAATTTTTCTCCTACTATTGCAGTAATGTGTGAAGTTCAAGTGAGTAGGTTTGTAGTTTGAGGTGGGTACTTAATATTTACCCATAAGCGATGTCCTACAGTAAGCACAAGATACTGTTTTTTAAGTGATGTTGAAATGTTGTGAATGTCTGAAAATAAGCGTACACTAACATTGCTAAGGGTGGTCGTTCTTTAGAAGCAATTCAGTTGGAAATCGATTTTCTAAATGAAATATTTATATACAAGGAATCATTTAAATTATTTAAAATTTAGAGATGTAATGGTCTTTCAGATGAAGCCTTACGTGTTTATTAATCACTATGGACTACATTATACATAACTATCTTTATAATAAAAATAACTCTGAAATAGTCTTATCCTACTAGATGGACTGAAGACAAGTGTGATGATGGGTTTACTTTCTACACGGGTAACACCTAGGGAGTTGTATAAGATAAAGAATTTTATAGGTGTATGTCTATTGTAAAAATGGGAGAGTATTAACCAGTAACAAAAAAGATTTTAGACTTCAAATATTAATTCTACTTTTCAAAGTTGATAGACAATCAAAACTAAATCTACTCCTTGCTCTCTTCTTCCCCTCCTTTTCCCTCCCACCATGCCTCCCCATTTTGAAAAGTGGCATTTCAACAGGAACCAGATGTGATCTGGGTAATGTATAAGGAAAACTTTTTTTCCCCTTTGAAAACTTTGAGTAATATTAAAAAATACTATTAAGACGTACCTTGTCTGACATACAATAGCCATGCCTTTGTTCTGTTATTTTGTCAACTTTAAATGTGACTATAGAATATTTGCCTTTACAAAGTATTCTCTGTGTGTGGTTTTGTCACTTGTATATTTTCCTGCTGTGTCTTATTTGCAGTCATTGGTTTATTGTTGATATGAAGAGGACCAGTGAATGACTAATTTTAAAAATACCAAATTAATGGCTTATGGTATGTATTTAAACATCTCACTGATTTCAGCATACTGTGCTAAGGATGTAAGTTGTTTTCTTGATGGATAAGTTATTTTTTCAAACTCGGTAATATGTAAGGCCAAACTTGGAGTATAAATTGTTGTATTTCAATCTTGTACTGGTGGCTGTCATCTTCTTTAGTCCCAACAGCCTCTCTTTTTGTCCATTGATCCTTGCCTGACTTTTTATGGCCACATAGTCACTAACGGACTGTGAAAACACTGTAGTATATATATGTCTGACCCCAGTGCTGGCCATTATCCATTGATTTACTGTATCTGACAGATCAGAACATAAGATTGTTTTCTGTTCTGCTTTTCTCAAGAAGGCTTAACGTTGTGCACGGAGTTGTCTTGAGAGTGTGTCACGTGGCAGAATTGGGCAAAAGCTTGTTACCTGAACCTTTGGTGGGGGGGTCAGTGGGTGTTCGTGTTGTGTAGCGGAGAATTCTTGGGAGGATTACTAGAGCTGTTAAATCTGGTAAAAATGTTAAACATACTGCACAATTTGACATTAAGTAAAATAAGGTTGTGAGCTTGAACTGTTACATCCTTAAATACAGCTCGTGAATATTGCTGTGATGGATGATGAAAGTTGGTTTTTTTTGGTGACACCCATCTCTAAGGGGCTGTTGCAATCATGAGTAAAAGGTGAAATCTGTACTCCTGAACAAAGGTGAGTAACAAACTCCTTGGACTTGAACAGACATCAGATGTCATATTAAGCATCCATTGACTCAAGGCTGCTAACTAAGACCTTTTGACTGAGGCGGAGCATTTCCCAGTGAACTGATGTTTGCATCCCATCGTTTTCTTTGTGTTTGAATGAGTGGGGAGTGAACTGCTTTCTCTTGATCTGGTTTCCTGTGTGAGGCTGAAGTTGGTTTTTGGAGTGAAGCTGGAGGCTAAATCCAATCTGCACTTGTTCTCTGGGTACCCAGAGGGCTTGATTCACTGGCACAGTCAATCCAGCTCTTCTTGTGAGAACTGCAATCAGTCTCAAACAAAAATTAGTTTTTGTTTTGAATTCTGTTCTGAATGACAGGAATCTGTCAGGTTGAGAGAAAATCAGTTAGTTAATAAATGGATTCTACTGCAAACTATGGAAAGCATTGGCATTTGGAGGAGAAACAGTTTGATGCACTTGTTTTAGATTTCAAAGAATGTCAATAGATTGCAAATAATGTCCGTGTGACTTCTCCTGCGTAGCCTATGGTTATCTAGATTTTAAGACTGAGAACTACTTTTTTTGAAGAGCATTGGGGGTTAAAGAAAAGGGCATGATAAAGAGCATGTTATAAGTGTAGTAATCAGATGGACTATTTTTACTTTCTGACTTCCTTCATCTCTCTTACTCTAAAACAGTATTTCCTCATCACTGCTGTTGTCAAACAAGAGCGAAGGACTGCAGAAAAAAGTATTGTCTGAGGACAAGGAGCTTGACTGAAGGGAAGAACCTGCATTAACCCTGGAGCTATTGTCTCTGTCTTTTCTTCTCTGTTTTGTTGAAAGGTATTTTCTTCTCTCCTTAATGCAATACACAAGATTCCCAGCATCTAGTTGCAGATGTAAAGAACTTGACTGGTTTTGCTTACCAATCACTGAGTAAGAAGGTTCTCTGTCCTCCAGTATTCAACAAACCTGCTGAGTGGTCATGGTACAAATCGCAAGTTGGCATTTGGCAGGTAAAATCCTTACAAAGCTTCTGTTTATGCGTTGCTTGTTTGTTATATTTTGTCATGTGTGGTTTGTGCTATTTTTGAGATCTTGCATTTTACATAAATCATCTTTACATAAATTATCTTGGAGATGATTTTTCAGTTCAAAAAGACAGTCCCTAAACCCTTAGCTCATGCGAGTGTGAAGAATGAGTATCATAGAAGTGCAAAAGGGCCATGCATTTTTCTCAGGCTCAGGAGCCAGCATGTCAAACCAGACATGCTATACAATAATTATACTGTCTTTAAGGTCATAGTTAATGCAGTGTTATAGCTCAGTTGCAGGCTTTACCCATGAATTGATGCTGGCAGTCATGTGAAGTTTTATGATTTTTTATTTCTGTTTTTGTTTTGTTTCTCCTGGTCTTTCTTTTGGATCATGCTTCCCTGAGTGAGTTGTTCACTGGTAGAGTTGGAAGTTTATTTCCTTTCTTTATAATTTTTCTCCATTTTTAACTTAATTTGGCTACTGAGTCCATAAGTGGTAGCAGTGAATGTGCTTCATATAATACAGCCGTAAGAGTTTGTTCATCTTTAAAACCATCTCATTGCTCGTGTTTGTAGGAACCCTTGCTATGGGGAAAGACTATAGAAATCACTTTTAAAAGAACAGAAATAAGAGATACAAAATATCTAATGTTAGGGAATACTTTGTAATCCATCCAAAACTCAGAGAGGTTAATAAGCTCTTGCAAATTGGACCAAACATGAATAGCTTCTTTTCAAGTGCTTAAGGCTCTAATGTTTTCCCTGTGCAGGTGGTATATGAGCTGTACTGGTAGATAGTAGTGCTTGAATGTGTGCACATCTCCAGTTCCATTTTTTTCATAGAAAGCGTAGTGTGTGTGGGATGCTGTTGTCAAAAGTAGTTTACTGGCATTTAACATATATATGTGTACACCCCCCCCCCCAAAACAATATCTTACATTTAAACATCTTTATAATATATGTATAATGCCTTTATATATATTAAAAATATAATTTATATATTATACATATAATACATAACAATTTGGGGGTGGTATTCTAGTATTTGGTCGTCTTTGGTTCAGCACTTTGTCAGTGATAACCTTCTCATACTCAGCCTAGAAAGAAAGAACACATTACTTGCAGGTTACTAACAAAAAAGATACAACACATCAGAGATGGGTGATGGGGAGAGATAACTGACCTTGAGAGAATTGGACCAATATGGGAGCAGTCTTGGGGTGAAAAAGTACTTAAGTAACAAGAAATTACAAATTTCTATCTCCCTTTTTTTTGTTTTATCCAAACCTACCTGCATTATTACAGGTTCTTGTTATTTTTAACTCTCCACTCCCTTCTTCACTCTCTCCTCCATAAGCTCTCAGAAGTACTCAGTATTGGTCTTGGCATCAGCTCTTATTGGGGCTGATAGGAGGAAAGTTACATCAGCACGGTGGTGTTAGTCCAGTGGTGATTGATGTATATTTCAGATTATGAGCTGTTTGGCATAGATACCAACTCACTGTGTTTAGGCTTGGTAAAAGTCAGACTCTTGCTCTGTTGATATTGTTGCACCGAAGACTAGAGTGACAATGTTTGCCTTATTACTTGTCAACTCCAAACTTAATTTTTTGTTTTTGTAAAACTAACAAAGGAATTTCAAAAGTTGTGGGGGATTTTGGGGGGAGGATTTTTGGTGGGTTTTTTGGTTGGTTTTTTTGTTTGTTTGTTTGTTTTTTAAGTATGAAGCTTGTGCTCAGTTCTCTCAGCTGGTTCAATTTTATATAGTGTATTGGACTGATGCAACGATTTTGAGTACAAATGCTCGGTCCTTAATTTTTGAATTTGCATGAAGCACCATTTTGCAATACTTGCTTTGCTGAATGTTAAAAGATGGGGAATGCATATAGTTAAAATATACTTAATGATATTGAAAATGTGGCTCATATTTTATGAGCCAACTCTGCATTTGACGTTTGGCAGGTGGTCCAACTGGTGCTGTTTATTCCTTGTGAATACACCCAATGGAAAGACATCCTAGTGCTCAGTGTTTTTAAATTACATTCAGAAATGTGAGCTGCCTTTCGCTTAGAATGTTAATCTATGATCAGACATGCTGACAGGGAACTCAGTTTATGAATTTAACAGAAAAGCTACCTATTACCTACACTTAATAGTTTTTAAAATCATAATTTCCAACCATTAGTTTGAAGATCAAAGTCAGCATATGTATTCTTTGTAAGAGCCATGTACTTGTGGTGACTTAAATGACTTCTTTAGATATTTAGTCGTCATGAGTATTTTTTTTTTCCTTTTTCTTTTCTTTTTCTTTTCATGACTTCAAGACAAGTATATTTTAATTTTAAATCCAGTTACCTACTTAGAGCAACAGAGCAGCTTTTTATGATGAGGATATGGCTAGTGAAATTTTGTTTTGGTGACAATGGTTTGAGATTTTTTTACCAAATGTTAAAAATGCATTTTGTGTCTTGAACATAAAATCTCTTAAAGCACAAGGAAATGAAGCAGAATTGTCCTCGAACAATTTTAGATGTGAAGGGTCCAAGACCTGCTGCAGTGCCATGGCTCTAAAAGGCCACGTGGCCACAAAAGCCCTGCATGAGGATGCTGTGTTTTAGGCTCCTAGGACTTTCAAGACCTTTTAGCTGGAGAGAAAAGATGAAAACTTGACCTCGTTATGTAACTAATAAAGTGTATTGATTATTTTAAATCACTTAAAAGCTGAGGGAAAGGTGTTCTAGACATGCCAAGGAGTAACAGTATATTGAATATTCAGAAAACTCTGCTTCCAATGCAGTTACGTTAAGATAATTTGACAGTCCAGTGTGTGGATGTTAAAATAACAGCTGCTCAAGGATCTGAACACTTTCTTTTTCTACCTATTATCTTGCATTTAATACACTCTCTATCTTGGACAGTGAAGTACTTTGGAATAGCACAGAAACAGTCAAGTGTGAAGGTGATTATGTTGGAATGGCTTTGGGAAAAAATTGTCAAATACTATGTTTTATAAGAAATGGAAGCTAGCCAACTAAGCGAGAGGCTGTGTATGTGTCCAATTTACTTCCTTCCCTCGCTCTGGGCTCTGGGCCGCCTTTTCTTGCTCCCCACTGCCTCCAGCTCATTGAATCAGCAGAAGGCTGCTGAAGGTGCTGCTGAGAGATTTGGGTGCAGGTGCAACACGAAGTTCTTGCTTTCTTGCAAATGTTCCCTCTTGTTCACTGTGTTGCTTGTAATCAGGAGCCAGGCATTATCTAGCTCAGCTGTTCCTGTACAGTATTGGTTCCAGTTCTACCAGGTGCACAATTAGTAAATCGTCTTCCAGCCTAAGTGGGGAATGTCAGAGGGTAGTTCATTTTCTTTCAGTGTTAATTCTTTAGTTTCCTTTAAATAAGTCATATCAACAAATGGTCTGTTACTATCACTAATAATAGGGCTTTTGAAATGTGAACATATCTCTAATGAGAATCTGTCTCAACCCATTTAATGCAGGCCACTACTTTGCCACTGAATTACAGACTCCGGTCACTGCAACCACACGTGGTTTGAAACAAGAGCTTCACCTGCATTTAAATGACTGAGCAACAGAGAAGGGCTTTCTAAAGTTAAGGAGACTAATGCATTGCTGTATATATTTTTGGGGGGGGCCATCATTTGTCTCACTTTCTGCTAATTGGTAAATGGAGGAAGAGAGAACATATGTCTGTATGGAGCTAAAAGTGAATAGGCAAGTGTTTCTTTGTCCATTTTAGTACAGCAGATGAAAATCTTGGTTGCTGTAGCCCTAGTATTTTAAAAGGGTGAAGTCAGCTTTAAGGTACTGTCTTGCACATTTTTTGGTGGTGTGGGTTTTTGTGTGTTTGGGTTTTTTTAACTTTTTCTGTGTGGGGACAGAAGTGCAGTGGAAGCAATTAAGACTCATGTGGGTAGAAAAAGCGCTAGAAATCCTTCAGGGTAGCTGGTAGTTACAAAGTTGATACAGCATAGCCTATTACTATCAAATAACCTGGAATGAATAAATAATTCCTATATATTGTAGCAGATACGTCTTAGCAGTAGGCAGAATAGTGTCAGAACTGGTCAGTAAGCTTTATTGTATACACAGAAGCATCAAATGTTTCAGGTTCTGTACCTTTTGTTTAATGTACTATGAGGTCATAACCTAAATCAGATTTCCTGAATGATTCCTTGACAGCAAATTTCCATACAAGTCTCATTCTTAGGGGGAAAAAAAAAAGGAAAAAGGATTCTGCACCCTAGTAAGTGGGGTGAAACCCTGTTCACACCTTTTTTTCCTAGTAAAAAAGCACAAGAAAGTCTACATAAAAAAGATATGTAGGTACGGACTAGTGTTAAAGGTTCACCTGTAAGTTCGTAAAATCAAGTAATATGTGAACTTACCTCCGTGTCAAGAAAATTTGCTTCCTTACATTATGCTGCTGCTTTTCAAACCTTTTACCACTTGCGGAAAATAATAGATACTTCCTTTCGCTGGATTTTGTATGCTGAAGATAAGTGACATCCTTGATGTTTGAATCTATCCAGTCAAATAGAAAAAACCTTATTCATATTATAGAGTGCATTCACATCTGTGCATGTATGTAGAAAGCTAGGTGTTACTTATTTCCATACTGTGCAGGTCTGTTTTTCTGCAATGTTTTTAAATCTGTTCCTTGTCTTTTTGCTACAGAGCATTTTATTTATTTATTTTAAGGCCTTCACGTCTCTTTAAGTGATTATTGAACAGAGAAAGTAAATTGCTGTTAAAATTCCCTCACTGGTGATTCCAGCTAAACCAGCCAAAACTAGTGTATTAAAAACAAACAAACAAAAAAACCCCTGCTTTTTCTTTATTGGTGTCTAGCTAGCAGAGTGCATGGGAGTAGAGAGCTTTGACCCCAGAGAGCCTTGCATGATAGACTCTTTTCAGATTCTTGTGTAAATCATACTGAGGCTCCATGTGTAAACTTGACAGTACCTCTCTGTGCTTGACATTGTAACTTCAAGATTTTACGTTATTTAAATCTACTAAAATGTACCCTGTATAAAACTGCAGGTGCTGCTACACTTCTATTAGAGCATGGTAACACTTGCCTTGGAAAAACTCTGAGGCTGGTGAAAGAGTTAAGCAAAGCAGCCAGAAACCATTTTCAGCTTTTACTTTGCAGATACAACCTTTTAAGCATACCTACATTTACCTGCAATGGCAATCGTTTTGCATTTTAATGACAAATCAAGTACGCTAACTTGCATTTGAAACGAAAGTGCCTTAAATGTCTCTGGCTGTCAGAGTGAGATGTTAGGAGCTTGATGAAAAGAGAACAAAGAAGACAAAGTATGAAGCCTAGATACAGAGCAAAATGAAATAAAACCTTGTATGGCCTGTCAGGGGTGTCAGTTGATATTCCTATCTAAAGCACATTATAGTATTACTTTGCAGCTCATAGCTTACTCATCTGTCTTTTTTAATTCATCACATTCTAGCCCACATCTTTTAAGTCCCATGTGTCAACAATGGAAGAAATCTGTTAATTGACAAATGAGTGTCACAAATGTGAATTGGTGCCTTTACATCAGAGGCAGGTAGTCTCTGTTGTTTTTTGTCGGCTCTATTATTGGCATAAGCCAGTGTAAGACATCTGTCTTTGCCAGAATGAGAGATGACAGCCAAAGAAGGGCTGTCATTGTTTTAGTGCATGTTCATTCTGCTGAGATACTGTATAAAGATAAAATGTCAGTTAAAAGAATATGAAAAACTATCGGGAGGAAGTCCTTAAATTACTTGGGAAGGGGATCCGGGAATTGGTGCCAGAATTGAAATGCGAACATTCCAGTTTGCATCTATCACATCAATTTAAAAATAATACTTTCTGAGTAACTGGGTCAGTTTATAAGGCATTTAGGAAAACGTTATGTTGTGTTGGCATAATTAGCTCATAAGATGGAAGGAAAAACATACCTCCACAGGATATGAGTTTATTTATTACAAGTTCATTTTTCAGACATGTATAGAATTGTCTCAATAAAAATATGCTGTGTAGCATCTCTGGCGTTGATTTGCATCTGTTTTGAAATATTGAAATTGCTCCTTTCCAATTTCTTTTTCTGTTATAGTTCTATTTTAGATTGATGAATAACATAATGAAATAAAAAGCATAGCCAGCTGTGAGTTGATGAGACAATTAATAGGAAGAAAATTATTAACATGGTTCTGGGGTGTCTAGAGGGTGTACAGTGCAGAAAAGTTACTCCCAAATCACTAAATCCCTTTATTGCAATAAATGACTTTTTAATATTGGAAGTGAAAGAGAGAGGACGAAAATGTTTTAATGGAGGAGGTGGGAAAGGGGAATAGAATAAAAATGTCATAAAAGGCTGCCATTTTGCTTTTTACTTTGGATCAAAAGTCATGAGAAAGATAGATCAGCACATTAATCTTTAGCAACTTTAACAACCATAAGCTACAGGTGCTACAGGACACTCCCTGTGTGCCCCGCTCCTTCCAGAATAACCGGTGACTTGGGTTCTAAATGACCTTGTCTGAACTTTGGAGTTTTTGAGCACTATGTTGACAGAATCTGGTGAAGGACTAACTCTTGATCTGTAGCGAGACTGGCTGTGTTGAAGTTTCAAGATGGATGTTTCTAAACAACAATTTATTAAAAGTCTTAATTCTAAAATTACTCAGTTTTGCATTTTAAATAGAGCTGTTGATATAGTAGATTTTAGAAGGTCTCAGTTTTGATATTACTTAATACAGGTAGAATTGTCATTCATAACTTTGTAGGATTTGTCTGTGTTCTTTTTTTTATTTTTTTTTATTTTTTTTTTTTAAACTTGCTTCCAGCCACTAGTTGAGCAGCAGAAAAAATGTCAAACTGATGTTTCTCCCTCCCCTCCCCAGCATCTAATGTGGGGGTCTCAAATTTTGTTTGTCTTTTGATAACTATGTTTATCTCCAAGGTGCCTCCTGGCTGTTTTACTGCAGGCCGTGGTTAATGTTGATTGCAGTTTTAATTTTAATTCTTGAGATGAGTAACAAAGTTAAACACTTCTAATAGGTGCTAGTAATTTTAGGGGTCTTCTGTGTCTTAGGGTCTAAAAAGCCAAGAAAGAGTAGCATACAGCTTCCTTTTATTTTAACTCTTTGGATAGAAATATTGTGGCTTTGTAAATAGACCTTCCTTTAAAAAAAGAATACTAAGTGAGAAGGTGGTTTATCTCTTTAAAGCCTACTTTTTTTTTTTTTTTAAAGAAAAAAAAAGCTGGTCTTTTCAAAGTTCTTTGGAATTCATTTTGCTAGACATCATTTTAAAAGATGATGATCCATGAAACTTAAGAAGCATTTGCTGCTTGTATACAAAGGTTTATGTGCCTAAATTGAACAGCTGTAATTTCATTAGTGGAAGCCTTGTTCCTCCATTTCCAGCCTTCACTGGTTCTAACTAGTTGTTTAAATTTCCAGCCGAGACCCATGCTGCTGGTGGTCTTATCAGGCACATCTTTTCAGGCACAGTTTTTAGCAGTGTGTTCTCAAGTTCAGTTTCCTTTGAGAACTCAAAGACAATACTGTCCCCATTTTACAGATGGCAAAAGAGATATGAGGAGGCCCTGTTGATAAACTGTAGATGCCAAGTATCATTTTCAGCCCTTCATACCAACTTGCGTAAACTGCTTCTTCATGTTGTCAGGAGTGATGGTTGACACCTATCCACCTGGCAAATCTGTAGTGCTCCTAGAGGTAGTTTATTCTCATGTGCTACTTAGCTGCACTTTATATTATCTGATAGCGGGTGTATCAGCAAGGTGATGATACAGCTGAGACTAAAAAGAAAGTAAAAAAATTGAATGTATTGTAGACATGGAAGAAATTTTTTTGCATTCAGGTGGATCAGGATTTTCTCATATTTGTTCCCTTGTGGTTGAATGGTACATAATTATAAAAATAACAACAGTATCAACAAAAAAGATGTGGACCGAGGCTGTATCTTCTATTGTTGGTGGACTTTCTTCCTTTCCTAGCTAAAAATTAAGATGTGATCAGTAAGGATAAGTAGGAAGAACAGGTCTCATCTCTCTAAAAGAAGTGAATGAACTTCATTGTGAAAATTCATGTGCAGGAGATACAATTGGAGCTAGTTAGGATACCATCCTGTTCCATACTTAGTGCTTACTGCAAGATGCCAGGTAGAGCCTACAGAAAAAATTCAGCTTGTAGACTTCAGGTCTGAGAGTGTGTGTTTGTATGGCAGTATTGTCACTGTTATATTAACTCTAGAAAGGGAAGATACTGGAATTTAAATACAGAAATGTACATGTGTGTGTGCATACCCTCTTGGCTATTTTCCCCCCTCCTAACTGCCAGCTGTCATACAGAATCTGAAACAGACAAAAATTTATTGGGTAGTATTTAGAAACATGTCAGTGGTAACGACTGGATCTCTGATTTCAATTATCACCTACTAAATTTAGGCTAATGTAATGCATTTGTAGACCTGTTGAATGCACCTGACATCATGTTTAAAATATCTGAAACTGCACTGGTTTTTAATATCATATGTTGACCACTTTTTTTCCTATACACATCTGGTGCATGGCAGCAGGCATCCCATGTGACCTATAAAAACTTCAGTTGTGCTAGTTTGAGAGTTTCTTTTTTTTCTTCAGATAATATTTCAGCTGAGAAGAAAGTAGTCTGAGACTGCAATACAAAAATTGGCTTAATCAAACACTACTCTAAGTACTGTAATTCACCATTTTTTCCCCTTTGCAATCAGTGTGTAAACAGCATTTTAAGCTTTATTCCTATTGTTTAACTTCACCTTTTCATTGAAAATCCTGGGGATTTAGGCGCCTTAGTCACTTGGGTGCTCTTAAAACTACTTTAATAACAAATTACCTACAGTCATTATTTTTCTGTAGAATGATTGGGTGAGTTTTAAGGTGGAATCTGTGATTTTACACTGTTTCTATTGTTAAATTAGCAGAAATTAATTTTTAAATTCAAATTACTTTTGAGTTCTGCTTTACTTACTCTGCGAGCATTTATGTGTTTTAGGATTATCACGGGGGATCTTTTTAAAAAAATGTTTCCTTTTCCAAGTATTGGAATACTTTGATGTGCTGCAAAATAGTTTTCTATCTTCTAATCTTACATTCTTTTCCTACCCATCATTCTCATACAAATTTATATGCTGGTGTTTGCAACTCTGAGTTTGCCTTCTAACCATTGGAATAGTAACTGTTGAATGCATTTGTTTGGTAGTACTTAAGAGTACTAATCATCACAGGTTTTAGGTTGTCTTTCACTGTTTTTGTGAAAATATTATGAGCTTTTAAACTTACGTCCACATCTGCATGGAAGTAATGTAAGAAACAAAACAGTCTCCAAATATGTGTAGGCTACTTTGAATAAGTTCATTGTCCACACCTTGATAGCTGCATAGACAGACTGGGGGAATTTTGGAAGAATAAATATCTTCCTCCTTGAGATCAAGTCCCAGCTTGCTTGTATTAATTTTTCTTTGTTGTGGTTTCTCATGTCTTAAAATATTTTTTTTTCAGTAGTATTCTCAGTGGTGGTTAGCAGGTTCTTTTTGTTTCTGCCTAATGGTTCCAGATATCCCTTAGCTGACTTATCCTTAAGAATCTCAAAATGATTTTAAACTGAAATTGTTATAATTGTTATAACAATAAATTATGTTGTCTGTTTCTGAAATACAAGACAGAATAGCAGAAGCTTTTCAAAAGGGTATTGGAAACATGCCTTCTGGGAGAGGAAACAAATCTTGAAGATTAAATTTCAGTAAAGTTGGCCGTAGGTCTTCTGGTGAAACGGGTAAGGACGTACAGTCTTGCTGATGATTTGTCATTTTCAGAATTGCTAAAAGTGTCTTGGATGGTAAGTTTCAGGAGTAATTTCCTCTGATGCTTATTTTCTGGGCATTTTGTTTGGTTTTGGTGTGGAAATTGTCTATGGTTCCTTAGAAATTCTCCAAGCCAAGCACAGATGCAGATGGCATCCAGTAATTGCAAGGGATCTACGTAGTGGCTTCACGGTGTAATCGAAGTTACCATAGAAAAGTACAATGCTTCCTATTCTGATTTAAGCTTGTCCAGCACAAGCCTAAAATTCATCATTGATCACAAGTCGCAGAAAATGCCTATGAAATTTAATTACATCCAGGCTATATACAGGCTATATTTATCTTCCTTTCATGGAGGTGTGTTTTTCTCAATGGAGGATCCCTTTAACATGAGCCCTGTGTTATTCTTATTTTTCATTGGATGTTTGAAAAATGAAACCTAAGGCCTGAGAAGTCTTCAAAATACAGATTTCAATCATAAACGAAGAACGGACTAAGTTTTAAATAGCTTGCAGAACTTGCTTTGCTCTGTTATATATTTGTAGTAGTTTGGGACCTCCTGATGAGTGGATTCTGTTCTGTGCCATCAGTTCTAACAGGCTTTGTTGTCCCGACCAGAATGCTGAGATTTTGGAAGAGTGCGGGGTGGTTATTTAACTTGTCTGTTTTGATATGTTCTAATGATAGTATATTGGTTTGCAAATACAGGGAACTCCTCTACTGCTCCATTTTGCTAACCTTTCTGATTGCTCTGTACTCAGTTCTCAAATCACTTCTGTGCTGCCTGACTGCCACCTTGGATGACCCAGTTTTGGACAGTTTTGCTGGCTTCCACTTTATTCCCACAAATTCTTCTAATCTGTGTGACTGCAAAAATGTTTCTTCTGCTTCCAGGTATCTTCTCTCACTTGATAGTATGGTGCCTGCCAACCGTATGTTTCTACAGCACCTAACCGCACTTTTGCCTTTTCTTTAAATCAAGAGGACAGTTATTGCTTTCAATACATCAAGGTGGAACTTCTTCACAAATATGTGTTACTCTGTTTATTGCAAGTCTGTTGTAGATGGTGCATCTGTTGTCCACTTGCTATGTCAGGAGAGTGTATACCTACTTGAAGACTAGAGAGGGGAAAAAACTTTAGCATGTTGCTGTTCTCTCCTTGTCAAAGCTGATAGGTCTGATATAAAAAAGTGTACGCTACAGTCATGAACTTTAAACTAGGAGGCTTAGGAATTTTTATATTGCATAAGCAGACAAAATATGTTTTATATATCTGTAGAGGAGGAAGGTAAATACAGTGGCATTTGCTATAATTTATAAGCCTCATCAGTAATAAAAGTCTTGAAGCATATTAAACTTAAGGCTTATGTTACGGGCTTTGTCCTATTTTCTTGTTACTTCTCATGAAAGCTTCATCAACCATCGTAGTCCTGTAAAGTGATTTCTGTGCAGTAATCGGAGGTCATTGTGGAGAACTGTAATTAGAGTAAAAAACAGTTTATACTTTGTGGACAAATAATAATTAGTTGACCAAGAAGAAGCAAAAAGCACTACACAATTTCAGGAAAGCCAGAAAGAAGGGACAAAAGTAGAGGAGGGTGAATGCTTATCTTTGTTATTAATATATGGCTTACTTCCAGTTCATGACTTCTGTCACACAGTGCTGTCCCTCTACTGAATGGTCTGAATGTCCTTCTGGCATAGATTAGATTAATACTTGTTTTAAATGTGAACAAATATACATTTACTCTGTTGGAGAGGAAATAAGATGACAACTGAAGAAGTTCATGTCTGGAAAGAGTAGAAAGGAGTTTTATATTGATATTGGCTTTGCATTTTGATAATGCTTTGTGATGGTTTCTCATTGCATGACTCCTGCAGGAGGGTGGTGGTGGGTTATGTGAAGACAAATGTCTTGGGAACAAAAAGGCCCTGTTCTGCCAAAGCTGGGAGATGGTTCTGGCTCTTCTTCCCCCCCCCCCCCCCCTTCAAAGAAGTCCAAGGAAACTGCTGACACTGACAGAAAAGGAAAATATGATTTATGATGACATCATGTATTACCCAAGCAAATAATGTTTGAGGAAGATTGTTTCTTATCGTGTGTTGAAATAAAGAAACAGTGAATCATTCTTGAAGGAACTGTGGATCAGATTCTTCTCTCTTCTATTACCACCACCCCACCCCTTCTTTTCCTTTTCTACTTTGTCCATCTTTGGGGGTCTTAATATTGATGCTAGCTGCACAAGGTTGTTAAATTATCTTCAATCCTTAAACATAGCTGCTTCATGGGGGTTGATGTTATGAAAGAATAATCTCTGCCACGTGGCTGGAGGCCATACCTAGCTGCTGCTGAATAGCATTGGTACTGGTTTGCTGGCTCCAACAACATTTCATTGCAAACTTTATTTGGAGGTGGTACATTTCCTTTGCTGAAGAACTGTAGCAGCCTCATCTACTAATGGTAGTTGGTTGTTTTCAAACAGTATTCCATTTATAGATATATGACTTAGTTAAACTGGCCTTTGTCTATCAAATACTGTGAATAAGACCAGTCACAATATTTGTTCAGGTGATGTTGTCATCAGCAACAGAGAAGAAAGCAGATGAATAAAATACAGACAATATTCCAACATTGAATACGTTAAAAAGAAAGCTAACTGGTAAAGTTAGCTAGATTAAACTAGTTTTACAGATAATGCTAGGCAATAAGGTTAAAAAGGAGTTGAGGTTAGTTATGTGAATGGCAGGAAAGAGGTGATGACTTGACGTGCGTCTTAGACTGTGACTTGAGCAAGTACCTATATCTGGGCTGAGACACGGGGGGAGCTGGCAGCTGGGGTATAAATGATTCCAAAGAGGGGGATGTCACACAAACCTTGTAAAAGCCTTTTCCTGTAATGTTAGGCCAGAAATGGACATTTATGACTGTTTCATGAAGTTCTTTTAGTTTGTCGTAGTTCTTAACTCCAAGGAAATACAGAGTATACAGAAACAATTGTGGAGATACCCAAATTGGGGCTTAATAAATGTTGCTTGATCCTTCCATAGCCAATATTAGCCAGTTGCACTCTGCTTTATGTCTGAGGGACCCATGCATACTTTTTACTAAAAGAAAAGTAGCATAGATTTAAGTAGCTGTTTATTTAACACATCTTGTCCTAAAAAAAAAAAAAAAGCCGCCAATGGGACAACCAAATTCAAGCCGACTGTGATGTCTGTATTCATACTGAGCAATCCCTTGTTTTGTGAATTTTTTTCTTCCCCCACCCCCTCCCCCATCGTGTAGAATGGATCTTTGATATAAAGTAAGTATCTAAACTTTTTTTCCTTTTATGTACCCTTCTGAATATGCCATGCATGCATTTGCTTTTCCAGCTAATGCTGTTTTGAGAAGGAGGGGCAGGGTTTGCAGTGGGACATAGCCTTTTCAGAAAGCAGTTTGCAACTTGGGAGTTCTGTGTTGCATCAGGCAAGATGCTTCTGATCAGTTTGTCAGAAGTGTTTTGCCACTACAGAAACACAGGAAGAGGAAGGTGCAGCTGTCTCCACAAAAGCAAAATCTGGAGCCTTCATGGGTAAGTGGAAGTATTGCCCGTGAGCAAGGCAGGGTCTTCAGGCTTACAGTGGATTCCTAGCTTGTTCAGTGCAAAGCATCCACTCTTTTGCCTTAACTTTGCCAGGAGTCAGTGCTTTGCAGGGAGCTAAGAGTTAACGTATCGTTCTTCATTTCTGTACAAAGCAAGTGCTGCTGTGCAGTTGGGAGTCCTGTCCCTCATTTCCCCTCACTTTGAGCAGTGGTATGATATATCTTACTTTGTAATTCTTGAAAAGTCAGCTTGATTGATTTTTATTTAATATGTGTTAGGGCCTAAACCTTTCCCCAGTCTCCTTTTAACCTTGTCAGATTTCTCTCAGGTGTTCCTCCTCCTCCTATTTCGAAACAATTAAACTCTTGTAATATAAATTGATTTATACCTCAGCTTTGGTAAGTATTTTTGAGAAACTGATGCTTGCAGAAAAAACTCATTTTTTTCCCGGGGAGACTTCACATGTTGTGGACAGAGCTGTGAAGATTGAGTCCTGCAAACTTTCAGTTATCCTGTAACTTATGCAACAGAATTTTTATATAGACTACAGCAAAGTTGGTGAGAATCCTTTCATCATCCATAGAAAACATGTACCAGCATAGCAGTACTATAGTCTGTCTATGCTATAATGTAGACTGTCATGGCACCTGAAAAGATGACTGTTTTTTCCTCCAGTTAAATGATAGACATATAGCATGTGCTTAACCATGTTCTTAATTGTTTTGTAATACAGGAGTGGAATTAATATCCTTACGTGCTTTGCTGAGTCAAGATCTTGGTGGATTCCTGTACTCATGTTTCATGGTGTTAACTCTCTACCGATGTTCGTTCTTTCTGTTAATAGCGATAAAGTCACAAAGCAATTATACTCCCACTAGCTGTCCTTTAATAACCTTTGTCATTTGTCAGAGTGCATTAGGCCCTTGCAAATTTTTACAGACAAGCTATTGGTCTTCATGAACTAATAGAGTGCTCTGATGTGCCAGCTCATCTGACTTGCCAAATTGCTGGTGGTTCAGAGGGGAGCTCACTTCAGTTTAAAGAAATATTTTACACCTCTTTCTACTACAGCAAAGGATTTTCAAACAAGATTAAAACCTGACTTAGCAACGATCAACAATGTTCATTTGAACTGTCTTGGCCTTCCAGTCCTGCAAAGCTTATGTTTTAAGCTTTTCAATTGTCTTTGGATGTGAATGTAACTTATGTTAAACTAGAAAATGCATAATGATGTTCATGTGCTAAGTTGTGGTGGTCTTATAAGCATGTATTTATGATGCTACACCTCTGTGAGTATTTGGGACTTTAGACACTGCTAGCTATACTACAAAGGTATAACTCAGTGTGATTCTGTCTTCTGCAATTATTTTGTTTCTTAAATTAGTGTTATAACTACAAGCAGCCAAGGTGTATTCCTCCTAGCAATTTACCAGCATGAAGTGGATATTTGGGCTTGGCGTGTTCTTAGGTTCCCTGCTATAAAGGAAAGTACGTGAAAGAGCAACTACCTGTAAAGCTGTTTGGTATTTTTTAATGTTAAGGATTAAAAAAAGTGAGAATTCTATTGCAGTTGTGGTAGTTTAAGTAAATACATTTCCCTTCACTCCTGACAACCCCTTCAACAGATAGAGCGCTCTGATGCTTAGGGTACATATTGCATCTCTACTTCAGGGATTGCTTCGTCCTTGGTTAGATCATGTTGAAGCCTGATGGATCACTTTTTCTTTGTAGATGTGTACACTCCAGTATTCAGTTCTTGGGTACACAAGGAGACAGATTAAGTATATAGAAGCCAGTCAAATAAACATGCTTTGCTGACCTCTGACTGGAGCTGCGATATAGCAATATATACAGTGTGTAATAAAAGTAGCCTGTGTTCTTTCGAAATATTCAGATGTATTTTTAGCATTGTTACTGTTTGGAAAGTAAAGCTTTAACATAATCTGCATCCCACATTTCTAGCTGTTCTGACAGAGTTAGACTAGAGACTATGTATGCTGTTAATGAATAATATAATTCACAAGGAATGCATTTAAATTAGCAGGTAAGCAACCGTTACAAAAAGTTATTGACTTTGACAAAAGTCTTTCGTATTGTAGCCTCTGATATCTTCTTTGAAGCAAACATTATTTCTTTTTTTTTAATTGCTTATCCCACCTGTGTTACTTTATCACGATAACAAACTGGGTAAACTATCCGGCAGAGAGATTTAATTTGTTATGTTGATGCTGTTTCTGTTACATCTTTGCTCTCTCTGCTGCTTCCATGAATATGCACATATACATATTCTGCTGGAATTCCGTCTCGTTGAGCTGTTAGTCTCAATATTGTGTGTGTGGCTTTTATTTTTATTTTACAAATATCCATCTGGCAACTGAAGACAAGTATTTTGTTGACGGATTAGAAAGGTTCAAGGTTCTTGAAGTTTGCACGTCCTGTGAAAAAGACAGGTCAATTTTTTCACTCTGGGCATCTGTCTCTCATAAGCTCATAAATTGCTTTTGAAGCTAGATAGAAAAAGTACTGAAGGCAACATCATATTTAAGAGTTTAAATGTGCTGATTGGAGTGTCTGAGAGCCTAACCTCAGGCAAAAGGTCTCCAGTTCAGTCTTTTTGACTGATGTGGAGTGGTCCACTGTTAATAATTTAGTCTCGAGACCTACTAAATGAAAAATAGGAGACTCATAGCATCAGTATCACTGTTGATCTTCCCTAGAAAATATGAACTTGTATTTTGATGTATGTTTCCATTCTTTACACACTTAACTGTTCTCTGTTGTAGCCACTGCATCTGAATTTTTTTTCTTAATGAACAATGATTTTATTTCTACAGAACATATAGCTTGCCCTGCAGGACCTTACTATTTGTGTAGTAAATAAAAAATGGGTAACACTCTGCCATTAGCCATTTTATATGCATCACTCCTGACCGTGCTTGTGAGTAATCTGCTAGAACGTGCACATCTTCAGTTTGTAGCAAAATGGGGCCTGGAATAATTTCGTATTTTAAATTAACCTAAAATGTGTTACTTTTTTGTTTAAACTTCATCTGGATTGTTTTGGTGAGTTAAAGGAAACATGGCAATTAATTTGTGGGAGGACCAGAATAACAGTCCACTTTGTCTAACAATGTGTTGCCAAAAGTGGCTGGTACTAACTATGGTGGAGGAAGAAATTGTATAAGAAACAGTGGAGAGGGAATTTAATCACAGCAAACTTCCCCTTTCTTCAGAAGTCTTTCGGATGGAACCTTTGTTTAAGCAAGGTTTTTGGTGGCTGTGTAAAATCATCATGCTATAGGTTTAGGTCCAATCCTTGTCAGATGCGAGCGTGTTGTACTTGTGTCCCGTTTTAGTAGGTAGAAGAGATGAAATACAGGACTGTTCAACTCTAGATTGTCTCCTGGAGTTCTAAAGCTTGTTTGTTTAATAAAGATCTTGCATCATGCTTTAATACAGGATTGACATTTTGCATTTTAGAACTTCAGAGGCAATTTCGGCAATGATGTGTGGGGCAGAACATTCTACCACATTTCTCGTGTAGCCTGAGTGACTATTCAGTGAGAAGGTTTGTTTTGTTAGCAAAATGTGGCATCAGATGTGCATGCAAAGAAGTTTAAAAAGGTTATTTTTATTCTCTGAAAGCAGGTGTATTTTCCAAAATAGTGCATAGTTTTAATAGATTTTTGTACGTTGTCATTAGTTTGCTAAAGAGCTGCTTTTTTTTTTTTTTTTAAAAGTGATTGTGAATATGAGAGAGTTGAACAGCTGCTATATGATGTATAGCTCATGCAAAGCTCTAAGAGTGTGGAAGCGGTAGTGAGGAAGCAACCTTTTCTTCCACTGATGGTTACATTATTACTCTTTAAAACTTGTCTGGATTGACTTTCTATATTGTTTTTCTTCAGGATGTTTCCCAGTAAGTACAAAGACACGTCCTGGGTAGAACCTTGACGTTTTATAAATTATTTAAGGTAAGATAGACTCTCTTGAAACTAATGTAATTCTTCAAAAGTACCCCTTAATACCCAACCTATATATAGGGTATGTATTTAGAATGACCCCGAAGGTCAGGTTTTAAGTGCTTGTGTTCTAGATCCATGTTGAAAAAAAATACAAAAATGCTAGAGAGAATCAAAACAAGTTTTAAACTCTTAAGCATTTACTATACCTTTGGAAATGGAATGAACTTTTGTAGCAGGTATTATCTTGCTTACAGTTCATATAATGTTCACTAAAATGAAGATTTATAAAACCGAGCATTTTAAAATTATTCTTAAGCTTCCTCAGGTTGTGATAACCTAGTTTAGCTGTACTATTCTGTAATTGGAGCTCAAACAGAGTAGGAGGGAGGGATAATTGGGCAATCACTGTGGCTCCAGAAAGTACTGGTTTTGTCCTTGTTAAAGGGGGGTGTTTTCCCTTCTAATTACCTCAGAAGTGTTACTGCCTGTGCCTGGCACTTGCTGATCTACATAGAACATATAACTGAACTACATATAAGGGAATATGTTTTTAACATTTTTCTAATAAACACATATACACTGATTTCCACCACCCCCCCCACCCCCCGCTCAACCCCCACCTCCAGTTGTCTCTGGAGGCTCACTTGACTTCAGTCTTTTTAGGGCATCTGTACTGTGTGGTAATTTTGATTAAGATTTTTTTTTTTTTTTAGATGAAACCGTAAGTTGCAAAATAGAATCCCAGGGAGCTGCAGGCTTTCGTTTTAGTCTGATCATCAGAGAACAATTTAGATTTTTGTTGCTGTCCACTCCTGTTGATTCCCACCCCCTCACTCCCATCTGTAGCTTATATGATTTCTACCTCTCATTAAAATATACTTTAAAAATTGAATAATTCTAAGTGAGATGTCTGTAAATCAATAGACACCATGTCCATGTCAGTGTACCAGGCTTTCTCTGTAAACAAAAAGAATGTGTTTGTGGTTTGGTAGGAAGAACAAAACTTTATCCATAGAGGAGAAGGGGAAGTATATTTCTTCACAGTTGAAGATAATTAGGTTGTTTAGTTAAGTTAGGTCATCACATTAGCTATTTAAAAGCTCATCAGGAAAGTACACAGTGCGCTTTGCCTCTCTCTTCATTTTCTTAGATGATAACAGGGAAAAGAATGCATGGAACAGGACTCTCATTTTATTTGGTAACTTAATACTCTAAAATTGAGCATGGTCACCAAGACTCCCAGTATGGGAGGTGAGAATGTAATGAGATAAACTTCTCCTGAATTTGGAGATTGTTTTTGTACACATAAATGTGAATTTCCGTATGGTATTCAATCATGTTCCAGCTTTGCTATTGTGGTATATCAAGCATATGTAAAAATGGAGAAATTGACCCCAGTTTTTGGCAAACTGAGGTGCCTCAAGGCATATTTGTGCTGCTTCTGTGACGTGGAGCAGTCTGAGGTAGCTTCTTGAACATCTAGGCTGAAGAGGGCAAAGAGCACATCAGGCTGCCTTCAGTCTTGGCTTCTTAAGCAGTCTTCTGGGAGAAGTATTCACAATGTGTACATAAGGAACTCATCGTAAGTGGCTTGGATACTTCCTATCAATTAAAAAAACTGGTGTCACAAACAAATCTGTTGAAATGAAAAAGTCAAATGTCTAAGGAACCACGGCATATCAAGATACTTATTTTTATCCTGGTGATATTTTTTGGCTGTTACTTCCATGTATTGCTGTTTGTACTGTGCTGACAGACTGAAAAGAAAACTGTGTCTCTAATGTACAAAATTTGTAATCTAGGTAGAACTTGTAAGCCCCATTCTCTCAAATTGAAGCACAGAACTTAATTCCCTTCAAGAAAACAACAAACTCCTCATCTCTGTTCCCATTTTTAACTTTTTTTTTTTTTTAACTTCCAGTCAGTGAAACAGAAAAGAATACTGGATACTGGAAAGGACCTTATCTGGCTGTATCTTAAAGATAGATCCTGAAATCTGGTTGCGGTGTCATTATTTCAGCTACTGCCTTTCTCTCTTTTCTGTCTTCCTCTTCCCCAATGAGATTGGCCTGAGTGTAATGTTTCTGAATGTTATGGGAAGTGGGTCTCCATCCTTTTCACAGCAAAGCATTTCAAACAGCAGTGACGTAACTATTATTTGACATTTAGGCTGAGTCTGTACCTCCTTGGCTTCATCCAAGTGTTTTCTTTTTTTTCCCTAGAGCCTAAAAGGACCTTCTTGAAGGCTAATTGGACTTCACTGATAGACGCCATCTCTTATTCCCATCCTCCTTATGTTGTTTTTTTTTTTTTACTATTTGACTCTCAAAAAAAAAAAAAAAAGAATTCTGGTGGTTGAGTTATGCACAGCCAAACTGCCCAAACCTTCTCATCCCCTCCGCAACTCTAAGGTTGAAATGTAGACGTTGAATGCATTACTTAACCTCTCTTTGCCCTACCCTTGCATACATAAAATAGAGACTGAAATACTAAACCACACAGAAAGCTGAAGCTTAACGCTCATTGGTGAATCACTTACAATTGCCAAAGATACTACAGAAATACCTTGTTAATGTTATCTGAATTATGTCATTGTTTGGTCAAAAAATAGCATCAAATGTGTTCTTGCTTGTGCTGCTGAATTTATGGTTCAGCATATTGTTTTCCAGCTGTGATGATCTTACAACATGCTAAAGTTGGTAGGGGTCTGTGTTTTGATAGCATTGGTGCAGCATTTTATTATTAATCAATGACAAAACCATTTTTGGTCCAAGAAATGACAAAGCATGTTATGTAGTTGCTATATAGAGTTAAATTTAACTTCACTTGTTCCCCAAGTAAATTGCAAATTAACACTAATAAATCACATTGCAGCAGTTGGTAAGAAGTGAAAGTATTTTAATAATTAAATAGTTCTTTTCAGCCCCCGCCCCCCCCTTCCTTTTTTATGTGGTGATTTTCTAGACTCAAAATCAGCGTGTCTTCATGCAGGCTACCTATAATATATAGTTGTTTCAAATCAGCTTTACTTACTGAGCTTTTCTAGTAATGGAGCTCTGTCAGCAAAAAGCATATGCACCAGCAAATGATGAACGATGGACTTGTGTCAATGGAAGCTTGAAAGGTGCTTCTGTCGTTAGATGGATTAGTCTGAACCAGGAGTTCAAAACTCAAGTGTAATTGTTTCAGAGAAAAGGTATCCCTGGATTGATAGGGGAGGGTAAGCACTGAGAGTCGGAGGGAGAACTACTTCATCAGATGAAAGTGAGGGTTTACTAATCCACAAGAAGGATAGGCTTTGTTGTCACGAGATTGCTTGCTTGATATTTCTTTTTTTTAAATGTGAAATTTGTAAAGATTTAACTTTGTGTCAATGAAACATACTGATATTTTGGGATTTTTCTTAGAAAATTAGCAAGCTTAATTCCAGTTATGTGGCTGTTCGCAACAGTAATTTCAAAATAATCTGTTATATTTTTCATACACTTTCTAAAAATGTTGGTTCTTGTTTCAGCAGTCATTGTGTTAGCTATGAAGCCTCTTTAATCTGCTATAGTTGTTCTATCAGTTACAGGCCGATTAAGATAATTGGGGATAACTATTTCAGTACAAGACATTCTTGTGTAAACTGTCTGTAAATTGTAATTTTATATACATATAAAAATATTCTAATACTGTAGTTCATGGTTAAATGTATCATGCTCTCGTGTTGTTATTGTGTAAATCTTATTGGGAGGAAAACATTTACAGGGGAAGAAATTTACATTAGGAATTAAACTTTTGAAATATTTTTCCTGATTTTTTTATATATCATTTTGGCTGTGCTTTAAATGGGTGTGCCATAAAAGTGTTCAACAAAAGAATAACTATAAGCAGGGAGGCTTTCACTGCTCCTCAGTCTTTCCGTTGTGCCAGTTTTTCCTTCTCTTCTGCTTCTTTGCAATTGTTAGCCTTCATGTGAACTGAAAGGTACTTCAAAACACTGGAAGAAAATAGTCTGAAAGCTTCATGCGCATTTGCTTCATAGTAAAGAGAAGCGAAGAAGTTGAAGACTTTTTCCACTGATAGGTGTTTGTGTGTCAGAGCAATGAATGCTTTTGATGGCAAACCCGCTTGCTTTTCTTCATTGTACTCTTCTTTCTAAATATAATAGAGGGAAAAAAAAGGCAAATTCTGACAACAAAAACAAAAATTCTCCAAACTGTATAATAGAAAGCTTGCTTTATTTATTTATTTTTTTAAAACAAGAAATTTAAATTATTTCAATGGCTATTCACTTTCTTTCTGCTTGGGGAAAAAAGACAGCAGTTGAAGAGTGCCTGGGAAAGGTGAAGGCACTTGTGAGTTGCATTCCTCATTATGTTACAAAAATATTGTCATCTGATGATTGGCTGATGCAAAATTGCATCGTGTTACAGATTGCAGATCCTCCTTCTTTAAAATAATATAAATTATAGAGCATAAAACTACTCTAAATCACTGCTTGGTTTTAAAAATTGTTTTCACATTTTTAAATCCTCCTGTGCAAGTATATTAGCATGACACGTCTGTCTTCCTTATTTGCTTAGTTTATAATCTGACTAAAGACAGTAATTGAAGATTATTTTGCAGGTGTTAAATGTTCTGATCTTTGGTTGTTTTCATATGTTAAGCCATGCAATGCAATCGCATCATAAGGAATTGTAGATGCATCAATAGCACAGTCAAATCGAGCATGTGGAAGAGATTAAAAACAAGTGTTGAGAAAAATACGACTTAGTTAGTAAGCCTGTTCTTTCAAACGTAAGAAAACCCCCTCCTATTTAATATGAAAACACAAAATGTGTGTGTGGGGAAAAAATTACCTAGTTTGGTTGTAATTAAGTTCATTTTTTCTCTCTAACAGTGGAAGCAATTTGAATGATGGTAAAAATGATGCTAAAGTGAAGTCTAAACTTATGTAGACAAACGTTTGACAGAAGTGCTGGGATATTCATCCATGCAGGAAATAGAAACAGATGCTATGTAAATTGTGCTGCAGACTAAAACTGGCCCAGTAGCATAAAACAACCTTCTCCAGGAATACCCCTGATCAAACCACAATGAGCAGAAAAAGCAAATGTGTAACTATAGAATATGAGGTTACTCTGAGTGTGAAGTGAGCAGAAAGCAGGTTTAATCCAAACTAGTTGTCCTCTTCTATCTCAAAGCAATCTCGGTATAATATAATCCATTTTTTTACTATTTAGCTTTTGTGGATAACTTTGAAGAATGTTGTCACACTATCTTTCATGGGCAAATGAAGTATTATTTCAGAATTTCTGGAAATCTCATTTTTCTGTACAGTTTGTCTAGAAGTTTATTTTATAATACCCCTCCTTCAAAGCCTGGCAAAAGTTTTCTGAAGGCCAGGCTTTTTTATATTTATCTCTTTATTTGTGTCACTTAATGTGCAAGAATTCACTAATACCACATTTGAAATGGGTCGCTAAGTCATGTGGGTGTCTGCCTTGTTACTGTTGACTCCTAAAATAACTAGACTGCTGAAAAGTCTCCACATCTAGTATTGCACCCATTAGGCCCTGCAAGTGCAGGGGAGTGAGGGGTATGCTCCTGGGTTCTTTGAGTCAGCCAGCGGGGAAGGGTGCGGGTGTCTCCCAGCGCGGTCCTGTTGAGCACAGGGCTGCGCGAGCAGGCACATCCCTCCCTGTAGTGCGGGACGCCGCGCTAGCCTGCAGACCTGTCGCGGGGGCCCTGCGTCAGGTTAGAGGCCAAGGTGCGTGCTGCAAAGGCCACGGACGAGAGCAGCAGCTGGGGAGTATTAGGGAAAGGTCAGATGAATGACTCTTTAGAGAATGTGCAGTCCCCAACAGTTTTGAAGAAGAGCCTGCGAAAAGTTAGGTGTCAGGGCACCCGCATGGTGAACGTGTCGCCTGGTGAGAATGTGCAGACCGGCTCCACGGAACCTCTTGTCATAAGGAAGATGAGTTTTGCATCTTGGCTGAAGCTGCTGTATTGTTGCTGGCCCTTGTGCTTTTCTGTTCCCCCCAAAAGCTTGAACCAAATCTCCTGCAGAAATAACACAACGGTAGGAAGGTGCAAACAGGGTTGCCCTCTGCATTACATTGCATAATTGCATAAAAGCGTAAATTTTAAAAAGATAGTATGTGATTTTGAGGTGATGTGTACATGCAAATTCTGATCAGGCCTCAGCATTGGCAAGGTTACTGCATAGTTTTAACTGCCACCTATATGGCAGTGATATAGCTGCAAGTCCAGGAGCACTGCTTGGAACCTAAGGCAGCCCAACAGCAGGAGTTCTTGTGCTGGAAAAGAGGAAGAGCTGAGTAGCCAAAGTACTACAGAAGTCTTAAGGGAGTAGTGAAAACCCTTGCGAATGAGATGAGTTTTTAGCGTGGACTGTCTTTTTAGTGCTCCCTTTTTAAAAAAAAAAAAAAAAAAAAAAAGAGAGGAAAAAAAAGTGTGACCTGAAGTCATGCTGCCTTTGTCTCATGTGAAACTGTACTTTGTGCTATTTCAAATCTTTTCAGAAGTGGACTGTTTTCCACCCTCCCCTATAGCTTCCTCTTGATGTTAAAGCTATAAACCAGTGATACATGCCTGAGTAGAGCTAGTCACAGATGCTCTGCCAGCATGTGACTGGTGTGCCTGAGCTTTATCATTCCTGCTAACTGACCCTTTTACTAAAAGTTTAATAGGGGATAAATTCACATGTGAATTCATAATCCCCTCAGTTGTGCCAGAAAGATTCCTTAACAAGCAGGCAACAAAGAGAATCTTATACAGCTAGACTTTTTTATTCCTCCTCCTCTTCATTCTCTTTCCAAATTTATTGGGTAGACTACTTCAAGGATGTGTCTTTAACTGTCATCCCAATATTTGTTTGTGCATAACCTAAACAAACAAAGGCAATATATTCGATGTGGCTTTCAGAGCAGCTCTATGCATGGAATTGAATAAATTTTTGAGCTTTTAAGTGCAATAGGTGGAAATATTATATCTTCCAAGTATTTATTATTTAGTATTTCTATTTATTCACTGTAACTTAAAAATTATGCTTTCATAGCATGTATCTCTTGAAACTTAAATGAAATGTTTATTGTGTGATATTAGTTCATGGGGCCTTCTTTGTTATTTCAGAATTTTGTATATTTTTTGCTACTCTTACCTAGAGAAGCTTGTAAATGCAGATACTGCAAATATTTTTAGTAGAAAATGCTTTTAATCAACTTGGTTACTGTTACTTTGAGTTTGAAAAAAGAAAATTGTTTCTCTCGTAATGTTCTGTTGAAGTGCCTTTAAAGTGATGATATCATCACTTTAATACATTTAAAAGCTTCAGGGTTGCAATATTTATTGAGCAATGCTCATTGAACGAATATTATGGATGTCTGGAGGCTTTCTACTTTTTATAAAAGGACACTGCTTTTTGTGGTCTGTATGAAATAGAGCTTAATTTTTTAATTTCATATTATATTGCTGGCATGGAAAATGAGGAACTATGTGTCATCTCTTTACAGTACTTTGTTTTCTGAACCAAAACCTACTGGGGTATGCTAGCCTGAATGAAAGGTCTTCAGAAGGTCTTCTTCCAGAGCCCCAACTTCCCATAATTTTATCATATATGCAACCAAGGTGTTGCAAAGAGGTGCTGCTTCTGGTTAAATCCTGCCTCTCCTATCAGTAGGCAGCTACTTTTAAAGAATACTTTTTTCCTGTCACACCTGTCATGTTCTAGAAGGCTCTGTAACTTTAGAACTCAGCATTTCCTCAGTGGAACCAGTAAAAGGTGGTTTTTATTTGTTAAACTTCAATGGAAGTAGGATGCAGCTGACTTTGGCAGGAAGAAACTCAGTGTAAGTATCCTATCCTGGGGGGGGGGGGTGGGGATACGTGTGTATGGGGGGGGTGTGGGAGCGGGGGTGCGGAGGAGGAGGTGCATTTGGAGTGAGCGCGAGGTTGTGAGATCAAGAAAGTCAGCTGCAGGCAGTCTCAGAAGTTAGTAGTGAGATGTTGCAGACTGTCTGGTTCTGACTCTGCTTTTGGGTTTTCTTTTTTGTTTGCTTTTTTTGGTTTGTTTTTTAAATAATTTGAGACATTGTGCACTGAAATATTTTAACTTTTGAAATACAGTGGATGTATTATCTTTCAAAAATTCCAGCAACTAACTTCTCTTCCCGTTCCTCTCTGCTCTCCCTGTTCTTCCCACCTTGCCCCAGGTTGAACTGTTTTAGGGACTGAGGACAAACAAAATAATTTTCCCCTGAGCAGTTCTTTGGAGTTGCAATATCCTTAATCTGGAAGGGGCTTTTCTGTATTTTGTCATGATGGTTCTGAGGTCTTAAAACAAATTTAAACTAATCAAATTTGGGCAACTGATACTAGAATGTTTTGGCAGCTGCCATTAATGTCTTTGAGCACCTGTATGCTTGCAACATACTTTATCCAGCCCCACAAATCTTGAGATTCAGACAGGTCATAGCAGCAGCCAGCTTGGTTGAAGATGGTAAAAAAACCTGAGTTGCAAAGCTAGTTGTTTTGTGGCTTGTTGGGTTTTTTGGGTTTGGGGTTTTTTTATTTTTTTTTTTTTTTAATTTTTATTTTATTTTATTTTTAGCTCGGTAACTAAGTGTTCATAATCATTCAGTATTTGGGACCAAGTGAGATATTCCTCTCAATTTACAAATGAAGCTTTAGAAAATAGAGACAGCCCTGGGACACTTCTGAATTCAATTCCAAACTCTTTTCCATTCTTTTTGTTGTTTAGGAAAAATCAACGCCGAATAAGAGAGCTACATGCCCTAGAATACTGTTGACTGAGGAATTACTGCTTCAGAAAAGCAGCCTTAGCAAACTTGGAATCTGGACCTCTTTGCAGATCAGAATTAGGCAGAAAACATGCCTGCAGTGTCCTGGCAGTCACTGAAAAAATGCATAGATGATTGTGTTGCTGAATCTTCATTTTGTTCCTATACACTCATTGATCTCAAAATACTTATTCAATTTTATGGTTGGTACAGAGGTATTAAATGTTGCGGTTTTGGCAGCATTTTTCGTTATATCTAGTACTGTAAATAGAAAGCCCAGTAAGTGTACCTTACTGTAAAGGTATGATTTACATTCTAAGATTTTAAATGATATGTGGGCTTTCAGTGTAAAAGTAATAAAGGCAGTTTGGGTGACCATTTATGAAAGTGATTGTTACAATAGTGGTTTACACAGGCTTCTTAAATGATAAGCATTTCTACTTCTATGTAAGACCTCTGCAAAATGTACAGCAGTCTTAAACTGCTCAAAAAAGATGATTGAAATCTTCCCCCAGAAATTAATACAACTGT
Source organism: Pelecanus crispus (assembly GCF_030463565.1). Taxonomy (NCBI): domain Eukaryota; kingdom Metazoa; phylum Chordata; class Aves; order Pelecaniformes; family Pelecanidae; genus Pelecanus; species Pelecanus crispus. Next base: position 25,925,047 of record NC_134652.1, read on the forward strand.
ATTTTTCATAGTCTCTCTGAAGTTCACAGTGATTTTCACTGATGGGTAGGAGACTAATCCGTCCTACAAATACCATTGAAACCATAGACTTATGAGAAGGTTAATTGTTAATTCATTTCCTCAATCAAAGAAGAATATTCGTCTGGGAATATGTGGTGTTTGAAAAAAATCGTGTCTTTTCACACTCTGAAGTAGGACGCAGTTACTGGTTGGGTGTTTAAAGTGTCCTTGGGGTTGTTTGCCTACTCAGACAAGAATGGGTGTGGTTTGTCAAATAGTTAGAGCAGTGTCCTAACAATGATAGGCACAGGGGTGTGAATAGAGAGGACTGTTTTGCACTCAAATTTTGCTGCATGAACCTGTCCAGTAATGTCACCTGCAGTCTCCCCTTCCTGCTGACCCCCAGATGAGTACCCCTTTATCATGATGTAGGGTTGGTACAGTTCTTACTGGCCTATTTTTTTGTTTTGTTTTTAAAACGTGTCCCAACAAGTGTCCCTGGGAATGGTTGGAGGAGACAATCCAGTATCCTTTTGCTCCCTGAGCACTCTGGATCCTGGAGGTTGGGTGCTGTAATTGTGCATAAGCGGTTGGATGAGAGTAATGGAGTATGTGAAAGGGCATCACCTGGAAGGAAAGGCTTGGGATTCTCCAGGACTAGGAGCTGTGGGGTCTGGTTTGAATCTCTAAACACTATTTGTAGGGTGTAGGTGGTAAACTTTCCCCGCATGGTTTGTCAGGCTATCCTGCTGCCTTCCTGTGGTCTGCTGGAACTGCTGCTGTTCATTTTCCCTTGGGTATATCAGACATAACCGAGACTGCATCTATGCTAGTGTTTTTGTTTGGAACAGCAGTGCAATTTTAAAAGCGAATCCCCCAGAAGTCCCTGCCTACCGATCATTGATTTGTTCCACAAAGTTATTTAGGCATGTGCAGGCTAGACTCTTTTTGGAGAAAACTAGGCTAAACTGAAAGCTGTGTTCTAGGTTTGCACAGAACAATCTTTAACCTCTAGTGAAGGCATAATGATTGAGGCCCTTGAACATCTTCAAATCGTGTGGGTAGTGGCCTTGTTAGTCTTACCATGCTCTTTGGGGAGAGGTTTTAGTGGGAGATGCATAATGGAAGAAGTGTCTTGATTTATTGGAAATGTGAGGATAATGATAGCTTTCTGTTTCTGACAGTGAAGTTGTATTTAGACCAGAATTGCTTTGTTACTGTGCTGGGCAGCGCATCCGAGCTTGTTCAATAATTACTACAAGTATACATGCATATGCGTGTAAGTTGTTTGTTTGTGGTGCACACTTTGTTACAATGATGAATGTCATCACAGAAAAGCAAGCAAGAAAATTAGTGATATGTACTGTGCTAGTTGCAAGGAGAGCATCTTGTATGGGCCTTTTTCCAACTTTTTGTTCCTTAGGGCGAGTAAGTCGTTAATAGTAAATTACATTCTGTTTACAATTTTAGTAGCGCCTCCTATGCCAGAAGATCTTGATGCTCTTTTAACTAGCAGTCGCCTCATCCGTACGCGTTTCATCCACCTCTGAAAAGCAACATACCAATTTAAAATTCTAAACAACCAGCTAGAAAAGAAACCAAATTAATTTAACTTCATCTTCTAAACCTTTCTCCTTCAGTGATGAAATTGCTTGCAATTTTTACAAAGCTACAAGGGCATTCTTTCAAAATGTAAATATCTTTGTCATTGCCATCTGTGTGTTTTAGGGTGTGTTAAAACCCCTCTTTTGCACCATGTTGCAGGCTTTTTATGGGCCCCATGTTTCTCTGAGTGTATGGCACATTGCCAAAGGCTAAGTATATTGCCAGTAAAATAGTGCTTTACAGAACTTTTGTGGAAATTGCACTTCCACTCTTTTATTCCAACTAGCATTTCTTTATTTGGCCCTTTTTTTTTTAATGCTGAAAGCGTAGCTGGTTCATACTATCTACCTATACAACAAAAATATAATCTAATACCCTAATCCTGAGAAATGGGTGATAGCACTCATGGTATGCCTTTCATTTATCAAGGAACAAAGCTTTCTGAAGAATTCTGTTTCATGTCATTAATACTGAATTTAATTTGGTATCTAATCAATTTTTAACCTAAATTAAATTGGTATAGATTAATTTTTGCCTTTTTTTTTCCTTGCTTCCATATACACTTTTTGCAATATCAGTATATTAGAGGTAGCTTTGTAGTTTAAAGGGTTTTACTTCTTTACTGTGTTGTCAATACTGGTCTAAAAGCACTGCCCAAGTCATGTTACAGTATTCTACACTAACATAATTGGGTTTGATATTTAAGCTAAGACTATAATTTTTTTTTTTAACGTTCAGGCTCTAGGTTTGTAAATTAATTTGCAAGGGGCGTGAATGGACCATGAAGTGACTATGGTATAGAGTTAAACCATGCAAAGTTTGATGTGTGTTTTATAATCTACATTTAGATGGTACAAATTGTTCTCTTGTGAAAGCAGGTTATACTCTGCTAGCTAATGGTTTGTCTTCTGACATATCTACTGGTGTGCTAGTCTTCAGGAAAAATGTAAGCAAATGGAAGCTATGAAAGTAGTTTTATTGGCTGAGCTGCATGGAAACAGAGCAGAAGTCTTCTTGCTACTCTTAGAGATGCTGCTTGTTTACTGTGACAGGTAATAATACCGCCAGATATTTGCCTTGAATTTCTGTTCGTTATCAAATTTTTCTGTGCCTGTGATGGTGAAACAACTAGGAAGAGTTTATGCTGAGAAGATACATTCATTGTGCTGTGGCAAGTGGCTAGCTTGTTTTCCTTCAACGTTATATTACAACTTTTTTAATACCATTGCGGTCATCTGTAATTGTTTGGGTGTCTGGTATGCATTATTTCTAGCCATTTTAATGAAATATTGCAGTTATTAACTATGACTACTGGTTTATAGTGGCTGTAATCCTTGAATGTTGTCTGTTATTGTAGTTTAGGACCACTTTGTTAGAGCATTAGCCACCTTCTGGTTTGCATCAAGGTGGCTGTCTAATGGATCATTAACTGCTAGTGAGGCCTGGGTCCTTGGGGACTTGCTGGGTACAGCAGTTGTGGTATGAGAAGTAAAGCTCATAGAGCAAGCAATCTGAATATAGTGAACCCTGTAGCAGTGTAAAATGAAATTACTCTGTTCTCTTAATATCTTGTTGTTTTCTATAACACTTTTGTTGCCACAAGTGCGGTGTGTGGTTTAGATGCTCTAAATGGGCAGGTGTTGATAAAGCAGAGACTCCTGAAGCAAGCGTGACCTCTCCACTGTTGAGGATGCTAATCTTGATACTACTTTTTGGTAGGGATTCATCTGCTGCTGGAGAAGATTGTTTTTATTCTCCTCACTAACTTTGAAGACAACACATTAACAGTTATAGGTGGGGTATGTGTGTTTTCTTCTCCCACCTTTTTCTTTTGTGTCTGCTTCCCCCCAGCCGTCCTCCAAATAAATGCATAGAACTGGTACAATACGAACAACAGCTGATGAAACAAACTTCTGGGGAGGTAGAGTTCATGTCTCTGTGTATTTTCTGGTAATCTGCACTTTTCTGAGGCCGCCTTCCTGTATTTCTGATATTCTATATAGTACAGTTAGCATCCAAACTTCGCTTTGTTGAAGATGCTTCTGTGGTTACATCAGTCCCAAGCCTTACTCCTCAGCTTCAATGTGATAGTTGGGGGCAACAAAGGGAGCTGTCGTTAGGTTCCTAATTTAGAATATCCTTTTTGGTCAATTGGGACTTCAACTTGGGTCATTCAGAAGTTGGTGAGAGGTGATGTCGGATGTCTGAGAAGTGTTCAGATCTTTGGAGATAGCTAAATATTTGGCTGTCTTCATCTTCACTCTTGTTTATGAGATTGTGTGTGTTTTGTGTGTTTTTCCCAGATGACGGTTCTAGATGTCTTCACCTGTATTTTAAAATTCAGCTGAGAGACTTCATCTGCGGCTCTGACCTTGCTGAAATTCTTGTGTCAGCTGATATATCGTAAATGCCACAGTTAAGGATAAAACAGTGATTTTTACTACAAATTGCTGCTACGATTTATCAAGTATTAAGTCAGCACTTTTCCTTAAGTTAGGATTTCATTTGGCTGCCTTTTAATTTCAAAATGACAACATGTACTGAAAAACACTGCTTCAGTCCCTCAGAATATTGAGTAAGTGTGGACTGTGAAATAATAATTACAGAGCTGAATCTTACTTGCAATGGGATCAAAATATTAAAGCTTTAAAGCTCACGCAACAAAGATCTATCAGTGTTTGGCAAATACTGAACCTCCTAGCACCTTTCCAGAGATAGAAGTGCTCCTTCAAGCAATGTATATGATGAGATATAAATCAGTACAGTACTGGATTAATCTGTTTAAAATTTAGATGGGTATGTGCATGTTGGTTTTGACTGACATAAGAAAGCATATAAACAGTTTATTTTCAGCAAATACTGTGGCTCAATTATTTGACTGGTTCTCGTGGTTGGACATGCCATTAGCTTATTTGTAATTTAAAATTGACATATTTATTCTAAATAAATTAGGAGGATAATGCAAATGTCAATACATTTTGGGGAGAAAGGAAGACAAAAAGAGAAGGAAACAGGAACTAAAATAATATTTAGAAATGTCAGATTTTTCAGAGGTGGGGGGTTGGGGAAAAGGGAAGTTGCATTTAATTAGCTGTAACTGCCTGCCCGCATGTTCCTGAGCACGTGGAAGTACGGTCCTGAACAAATGACACAGTTCTCAACCGCACCCTGTTGATGCACAATTTTAATTGTGTCAGGATTTAGTTAGCACACTGACACACAGAGCTGTGCTTTAAAAATTCAGGATTTGTATCTCTTTCATTATCTGGTACTACTGAATTATGAATATATTCTGTCACTGTTAAATTTCCCTAGTCTGTAAAATTACTTTAGTGTAAAAAATGTGTGTGTTTGATAATTACAATATTGATAAAAGAAGCATTGCTGCTTGACTTCAAGGAGTTCATTTGGCCCTTTTGACGCAAGCCCTTGGCTCTAAGAAGCAGCAAATTAAGCTGTTGTTGTTTTGCTCCCCCCTCCCCGCCATTAGCAATCATTCTGTTGCACACAGTATGTTATAAATCAACCGCAGGAGCTTTAAGAGTTGCCATAACATGACATTACCTATCAGCTCGTCAAGTCTGTGTTGACTCTGCGCCTTTTAGGCTGTATATTTCTTCAAAGTCTAGCGCCAGTTACTTAGTCAGCTCTAACTAATTTCAGAGTGGAAGGGAAACTTTACTGGAGTGCTGTTTGGGATCTGCTTTTTAATCCTGGTCTGTTTAATGTTTGCCTCCTGACATTCTAGGCCAGACATCATTTTAATGGTATGTGTGGTGATAAAGCCAATAAACTGTCAAGATGATTGATAATCTAAGCATTATAGCAATATGACTTTCCTGTTCTCCTCTGTGCTTTAGATGATGGTTTCCAAATTGAATTCTTACAGTGTGCTGTATGCTTGTTGGAGAGTCTCTGAACAAACGGTTGGAAGGAGCTAGCTCTCGCTAATGCAGGCTTTCAGATTTCTGTTATTATTGGAAGGACTTTTAATTTGGGAAATGTTAAGTGGGAATTCTACCATTGGAATAGGCTTGGTCTCAGTTTTTGAAATTCTGTTATTTTTATGGCCACCTGGGATGAATCTCAAAATTTCATGTGGCTGATTCCTTTATCTGTACTGTCTTTCAACTAGAGATAACAGAGCGCAGTGCAGTGTGTGCGTGGCTTCCAGGTTCCCTTAAGCAAATTCAGCAGCCGTTTTTCATCATCTTAATTGAAAGTCATTGATCAGACTTGCTCGCTTTTTATTTTGGGGAGCTTGGAGGCAATTGATTTGGATTATTTTTGCATGATGCCTAAAATTAATGGTTTTCATCTTGTACTTTTGTGCTGGCCCCTGGACAGTGACAGGACCAGGACAAAAGAATGATGAATATTTGTGTTTTGGAACTGCTCTGTGTGTGCCTTTTTTTGCTTAAGTTTGCCAGTACATCAGTTTCCTGGTTGTATTTATTTATTTTTCTTTAAACCAGAAGTTAGCACTCCTGCACTGGCTAAAGAAATTTTACACAGGTAATCCTCATTAACATACATCAGTTGATAAATGCTGCATACTTTCAGTGATCCCTTGTGGAGTGAGGTCAAAGCCACTTGATATTTTTATTTAAACTGTGTACATTTTTTTCTTCTTTTTTTTTTTTTCTCCCCCCCCCCGCAGCTCAGTTTGCTGTCTGGCCATTACAGCCAGACCCCAGATTCTGGGGATTTTAGTACAAATCTCACTTGAATGGTATTTAGACTTTGGGCAAGTAAATACTGCTTCCCCCTCACCCCCCACCCCATTTTGCTATAAATATTTCCCCATTAGAAAATAATTTTTAACTGTGTTTGGGTGAATGTAAAGTTCTGATGCATTAGAAAAACAAACCTTTATTCAGTAGGTTTTCACTGCAGGGTCAGCGTGAATTAACCTGGTTTTGTTGGGAACAACCAAACTGAAAAGTCATATATGAATTGCTGTGCCCTCACTGGTGATGCACCCACCGCTCCCCACGTGTGCTGGAAGATGTGTCCCTCAGTTCTTGGCTCCTGGGGTTACAGCCCTGTTATACTTCCATTCTAGTGGAACTGCTGGCAAACTGTTTCTCTAGGCATTGGGCAGGAGACTGGAAAAGCGCTAGGAGACCCCAGTACTCTTCTGAAAGCTCTTGTCCTGTCTGGAAAGTCAGTGGGTTAACCAGATTGGTGAAAGGCTTTTTGTGTCAATAGGAACTAGATTAAAGATGGTAGCTTGAAAGCTTTGTTAACTCTGCAGTGAAGATGCATCTCTTAGAGTAATTGGAGGTGAGAAAAGAATCTGTCCCTGTTTGTACCTCTAGGGTAGCTCCTCTGGCTTTTGAGAGCCGCTCTTGAAAAGGAGTCTTTTGCTTTCAGCTTTGTCTTTGTTCCTTCACCTTCTCTCCTCTTCCTACAGTCGACCCATCTTTTTTCCACTGACAGTTAGCCAGTTCAAGTTGTGCTTCTTCATGTTGCCAGGATGATCTAGTGTGTTGCTGTGTTCGTAAAATTGCACGAAAGCACTCTGTTGAATAAAGGGGATAGACCAGAAATGACTTTGGGAGGTATTCCGCAGAATGGATTGGTAGGGCACTTGGGGGTTTATTGCATTCTCTTGTGAGTTAGAGGAAGGAAACTGCAGGATTTAATCCAAACTTAAGAGCAGACCTGATGTATGGTGAATCTTTCAGCTGGGTTTTGCCCAGTCTTCAGGAGAATTCTGTCTGGGTTTTAGGGATCTTTCTCTTGTTCTGCTTCTCTACTTCTTGGAGCGCTTGCTTTTTCCTCAAGGAAGAACTGGTATGCATCTGTAGTGTTTGCTGGTACTGAAGCCCTTCATCTTGGGGGGGAACTGCCAGGCTCAAGCCTTGGCCAGAATAAATAGAAGGTTCTATTAAAATTCAGGCAGGTGGAAAATGGGCATTGACAGATACGATGGCCAGATTAGATTTGATTGTGTACTCCTTGAAATTATGTTTCTCAGAACTGCTAGGTTGGATTCTAGTTGTGTAACTGACCTGAAAAAAATGAAGCTAAACTGGCCTTTTTCTTCTTCTCCACCTAAAGACTTCCCAAGGCAACATTGCATTGTTTCTCATCCGCAAACATTAAAGGCTAAAGCTTAATTTACTTTTGAAAAATGAGAGCTTGTGTTTTGCAGAAACAACTGGCCAACAGTGAACTAAGTACTATTACACTGTGCTATTACAATTTTATTTGGTCAGCTTTTTTAAGACCCTTACAGTCAATTTAATCACAGTGCAATCTGAAAAAAAAAAATTTTCAGAGTTAACTTCTTTACTTTTGCTTGCATAATTACCTGTGGCCTCTTCAAGTTTTTTGTAGCAGTGATTGTTAAAAAAAAAAAAAGTTTAATAATGGCTTGTCTACTGAGGCAAGTGAAAACTTTGTTTTCCAGAACATGTTTGGTTGTGTTTGAATAGATTTCTCATCTCCCCAGATGTTCCTAGGGTAGCTTAACTTTTCCTTTTTTAATTTTTTTTTGGGTTCCCCCCTGAAGGTTATATTTCCCCAAGAGTGGAGGGGGCCAACCATATAGTGGAGTGATAGAAGCAAAACACGAATTCATAATGTGAGCAAAGGATCTTAGACATGCAGAGAAGGATGCATCTAGCTAATTGGTTTCCCCCACCTCCCCTGTCCTGTAATGTCTGAGATGGTGTGCACAGCTTCCTGGTGCCTGTAAAACTTTTGTCTTTTTTAAAGCCGACTTTTTACTTTCCTGGCATGTTATGTGTTGATAGGAAAGAAAAATGTCTGTACTAGCATTCTTTGCTATTCATCTGTTGTTTCTGTCATATGTATGTTACAATGATTGGAAGACATTACATTTTTGATTATTTAACAGCTTTAAAATCTGTAGTTCTTTGGCCAAATATGTCTGCTGTAATCAAATGATTACTAGGTTCACTTAAAGTGAACCTAGTAAAGCTCCCCCTCGTTGAGTCAATTTGTGCTGTGGGTTTTTTTCCTTCAGATGACAGGGATATGGTTTGGTGTAGATATAATTTCAGCCATTTTACCCCAGGAAAAAACATTAGTAATTTATAAACAAAATACACATAAATATAGGGGAAGTCAAATGTAGATTTTTCACAACAAAGGCCCTACTAATTTCAGTACTGTGATGTGAAGTTGAATTAGTTTTAGTTACTTATTTATGAACTGTTTATTTTAGAACTAGGAAAATCGGCTAAATTCCTGTAACTTGTGTAGAAGAAGAGTCCTGGCTTGGGTCTCTGACCTGTAAAAAAAGGGAGCAAGAAATATTTTCATCTTGTTTTCTGAGCTTTTGGTTGTATTTCCAAGTGATACTACTGAGCCAGCAAATTGAGCGTGTGCTGCGTGTGACGCGTAGCTCAAGTGTAGCTCCATTTAGCTGTGTGGATATGAGAGCTTGCAGGAAACTGGTTGTGGCTTTTTTAAAATGTATTTTATTTATTTGTTTTTCACAGCTGTTAAACAGAAATTGACAGTGTTCACAGTCAAATACCACCTCCCCCGCCTCCCCGCCAAAACCCCAGCATTACCCAAAAGAAAATTTTAATCTGTTCTATCAGGTGGGATTTGGGAAGAACTTTGATTCCTCCCAGGAGTGGGGATGAAACTGGGTGAGTTGTGAAGGCAGCTCATTAAGGTCTTACTGACTATCCAGAGTAGTGAATATGAAAAGTAGAAATTTTTACAAGACCTTTCTAATTCTGTATCTGATCTTCCATTAGATTTTAATGGTGTTATTTAGGCTATTTTTTATCTTCTGATTGTTTTAAAGTGATAGATCCATACTTAAATGTAGGCTTTTTTTTTCTTAGATTTTTTTTTTTCTTCTTTAGGTATTGTTTTATTGTTAGGTATTTTCCTTTAAGTATTTTCTTTAGGACTTGTTTACTTCATTTGTGGATCCTGTGCTGTCTACAGTTCAGAAACACTGAGAAGCTGTCTACATTATATTTCTGCAATATTTTCTGAGCGGTGTGGAATAACCCCCAAAATGACTTGTTGTCAGAGTGTTTGCATATTTTAAAGCTGTTAAAGAGCTGCAAAATAACAGGAAGTTATACAAATTGTTTTTAAATGGCAAAGGATCTCCTGATAGACTAAAAAAAGGGGGTAGAGTGGGATGGCAAGTCTTGAAATCATATCCCCAGTTGAGTTTCCTTAGTGATTAGCTGAATAAATGCTCTAGCAAAAAGAGGAAAAACATGTTTATTTCATCTCATCTTTTAAAATAAAAATTGCGAACTAATGACCATTGATCAGAATGTATACAAATAGTTGTAGGAAGAGTACCTAAAGCGTGGTATATCATTGGTCAAATCCGTTTAGTCAGAAGGAAATATTGTGTGGTAGTTGTTTTATGGGGTCCAGTTCTGGGCCCTGGGAAGACCCAGGTCCTGCACTGTCCCATGCAGTCCTGCTCTTCTGGAGGCCAGCGGTGTTTGGGCTTGGGTAATCTGTCCATGGTAGCTGCGCGCCGCTCTCTCCCGTTGCCTGTCCCAGTCTTGTTTCTTCCAGGCCTAAGAAAATGGTTAGATTACGTACGGCGGTGCACAGGTTCATTTGAGAAGGCGAAAAAGCAAAAGAACACTTGTCTTCCAGAGGAAACTCTAGAGGAAAGAATTTGGAAAACACTCCCCACTCCCCTTTTCCAGTCAACTAGTTCATTTCTGGATGTGGCCAGTAACAGCACTGTGAACTTGGTATTTGGAAAATGAATGACTGCTTTGCGGCTGTATATTTCTGCTATGGTTTTCCTCCATGCTCTTTAACAACAACTGTTTGAATATTGATCTGCTAGTGCCTAATAGCTTAGAAATACTGTGAATGCAATATGAGGATTAGAAAGCTATGCCCCTAAACCCAAAAGCATTGAATACGTATATATTTTTCCTCCCTGTGATTTAATTCTGATTGAAATTTATGGTACTGGTCATGCGAGTAAAATTACAGGATGGTGACTCTGAGTGCTTTTTATATGTCTGGAAAAGCATATGGGATACACGAACATGATTAAGTGAACTATATTAAATTCCTTACTTTGCAAAATTGTTCACTGATTATTAAGTTAGACTATTTAGACTATTTATACATAGAAGGAAAACTGGGTATGCTTCAGAGTAAATAAAATGCTTTATTTTGGTTAGCTGATCAATAGAAAAGAACAAGTCTATGTGGTTTTGCTTTACATTAAAAAAAACCAAACCAAAACAAAAAAAACCCTTACCATAAATTGTTAGGCATGGGGGTTTTTTTGTGTCAGTCAAAATAATTTTTCAACAGTGCATGAAAATGGAAGACAGAGAATCTGAATCGTTCTGCTTTAGAACCACACTGAAAGTTTTTTGTTTTATGTAAATAGAGATTGATGGAACATTTTACACAGAGTGCAGGTTTTTGACAAAAAGTATTGATGGTTGCTTTCAGTAAGTGTTACTGGAGATGACAGAACATTGCATTTTAAGATGAATTACAGCAGAAACTCCCTCTTTGGGAATGTCATACATTTTATTTCATCTGTTGTTTTGAGAGAGAATGACTAAAGTCATAAATACCACAAACTGATCTCTCTTTCTTTAACATCTTATAGATCTTGCATTAGTTTACTGTGCTTAGTAGAAGTTATATTAAAAAGAATTAGGTAGATGCATGGTTTTTGCTAAGATCTGCTTACTGTACTTTGTGGGTTTTTAAGTGTTAACTTGTATTGATGTTAATCCTAAAGGAGTGGTCCTTTTGATTTTTATATTGGCTTATATTTAAACCTTCAGAAGAACAAAATGCTTTTTTCTGATGCATTTTGGAGGCAAACTAAATTTAGAGGTCTGGGTTGAGTGGCATGAGACTTGTTTTTGCAAAGGCAAGTTGATCAGCTTTACAGCACCCAAGTGCTAAATTTTTAATTAACACTTCCAAAAGCAGTTACATTGTCTATAAACAGAAGAGAGGTTTTCAAAATACTTTGTTCTGCTACTGTGCATAGTTTTGCTGAAATATCTCTTGAAGCGATAACAGAAAACCAGACATATGGGATGACTGAATTCCTAGAACTGAAAATGCAAGTGCAATTTGGAGAGTGAGATGAGATGATTTAGGTCAATGGGAATTGTAAGTAGAATTGCTTAGTAGAAGATGAATTATATTGTAAACATATATTTGTATTTTGTATTTTAGATGTTTTAAAATTGTCTTGTGGTTAGAATAGTTGTAGCCTAAGCAAGCGATCTAGTCTCTGCAATGTTTATATTTGTTACTTTCAAATTCTCTGGAATTCACCCTCCCACACCCCTGCCATCCCTTAAAAAGACAGAAGGGAGGTTTGAGAAAACATTGCGCAGCGGAGAATGCAAGTATTAGGGAAATTTCAAGGGAGGACACTGTGTGAATGTGGACTCCTCTGCAGGTTTCATGGCTGATAATGACAGCTTGAAAAGGAAGACTAGATGTCTTCTCAGAATAGTGATAGTTTTAACATAGATCAGCTTCTGGGCGTGTTTTTCAAGTCTTTTAAAGAATATTCTCTTTTCTGAATAATAAAAGAGCAATAGTGACATTCTTATGATGAATGCGTGTGTAAAAGGGAATATAGCCAAAAGGGTATTGTCACCCTAAAAATAAAAGCTTGTGTAAAGAAGGCTTATGCTTTAGAAAGGAACATGGAGAAAGTGACAAATCAAATATCAACAATAACACTGAGTTTCTTCTAGATAGCCTCCGTTTCCGTGTTAGCATTCTAATACTGCCTCTCAGTGCTTATTGAAAATCAGCTCTTTCTTGCCTGCAACTGGGTTATCTGCTGAGAAGAGTGTTGAATTTTTCTTTATTACTTTTAAGCTCTTGAAAATGATTCCTTGAAAAGGAAAGTTATTTTGGTTTATCATTCTTCCCACCCAAAATATTTCTTATTGCTGCTTTAATGCAAAAGCATTACTATTTTTTTTCTTTAAATGTATTAATTTTTCCTGTTCTTACAATGTTATATTGGCCAAAATTATTTTGAAACCTAGATAGATATGAATCTATTTCATATATTGATTCTTTTCTTTCACCACTTAACGGCTTCTTTTACCAACCTGATGATAGCTTGGCTTGGATCTGTGCCCTTAGCTGGACTGAGGAATGCCACTGAACCCTGGCTAGTTGGTTGTTTAGCGGGCTAAGCCCACTGCTTCTCCAAAATCCCCTGTGTGGTGTTCCGTATTTGAATGGTGAAAACCAGTCAGGTAATGATTAGATACCATTGCATAGACATCTTTTTAACGATTGAGTGAACTGAGTAAATACACAGAAGATTCATTGTGGAATTTGTCTTTTGCATTGGACTGAAGCTTGTCAGTCAATGCCTCACAGTATTCGCTAGCTTATCCCCTTGTTTAGTTTATAGATCCTCAATTGACTTCTTGATGGCCTCATTTTCCCTGCAGGTTGCTGACCTGAGCTGGAATACATGGAAACTCCTCTCTGGCTGCTTTGCTCAAGGACTGTCATTGTTTCTGCTGTGTTAGTGTCCAGCAGCTGGGCCTGAAGCACATCTCTTTCCCACAGGTAGAGCAAGGGTTTCCCAGCTCCTTCACCGAACCGTGCCTTTCTCCACAAAGAAACATCCTGGCAGATTGCAGCAGGCTGTTGTTTTGTAGTAGTGTTGCCTGGCAGGCAATGTTGTGAAATGAATCGTCAAGCCTTTTTTAAAAATAGAAATTTATTAATGTCTGGATACTCAACCTTAGTTGGAGGAGGGGAATTAATAAGCAGCTGCTCTGTGGAGGGAATGATCCTCTACTCGTGTCAGGCTTGAGGAAAATATAACAACTTTGTGGAAGAAAAAGACTTTCCCCTATTCTGTAAATGTCCTAAAAATTCCAAGCGTGGTATAGTCAACTCCAGGACAAGATTTAAACAGACGCTTCAAGGGGACATTAACCCATGAAATCATCCTGTCCTGCAGCCAAAACCCCACCTTCTAACTCTGAATAAATAGATTCTCATGACAGAATAATTCATCTCCAGTCATGAAAGCATCAGCTTTAAACGACAGCTTGTAGAGACCCTGTGCTTGTTAGGGCCAGATCAGCAGCCCAGATGCCTCGGATGTAAACTCATGAAGGGAAGATTAATTTATCTGTCATCCTATGCTTTGACAGTTGTTGTAAATCTGATTTAGCTCTGAGCAGAAATAGGGGGACCTTTGAATTTATAAGGGTGATACTAAGAAAACCTAACCTAGACTCTCTGAGCCTTGAAGAAACAAAATGTACTTATGGTCAGTGAGATCTTAAGTAATTTTCAGGCATAAAAAATAAAAAAAGTGGTGGGGGGCAGGGTGGGCAAGGCTCACTTTCCACAGGCAAGGGCTGTGTGGGTGCACTAGAGTGTGGAATGCCCACTGGAGCTCTCTCTGGTGAATAGAAGTAGAAGCAAGGCTCTGTGTTTATTGATCGATGGTAGCAGACAACTCCATGAGCCAAGTGTGTGTGCTTTTTTAAAAAATATATTGGCACTGTTTTTAGAGCTTTTCCTTTTCTGACATTTTGAACTTTATAGAGGTGATTTTTTTTTTTCTTTTTGAAAATTCATAAAGCTGTCAGACTGATTTATTGTGGACTGATACTGTGCAGATTTTAAACATCTTCGGCAGTACATTTGTAAAATTTAAATGAAAACTCTAATAGTCATGACCTCATTGGAGATGGACTGTTGTCTTATGATAGGAGCATTTGTCTGTGGAAACAGAACAGGTGGTTAAAGCTAAGAAAAGTTTTTCTTGTTAGTGCTACTCTGCTAGTATCTTGTGCACCGTGGGAACTGGGCAATAGCAGGGAACTGTGTCTTCTTTCTTATTCCATGCACTGCAATTTAAACATAGTATAATAGCTGTGGAAATTTCTTATTCACTTTCATATCAAAGAATTGGAAATAAAATCCGTAACACTGTTTTTAAATCTGAGCTCCCTAGGGTAGAATGGTGCTATTTTTGTTAGGTTAGAATAAGGGCATCTGCAAATACTGTGGTATCTGCTGTGTATGTTCAGTGCAAAGAAGGCTTTAAACTTTATGGAGGTGAGTTACTGTTGATTTATGCTGAATTCAGACTATATAAAACTTCTGAGAACCCACTTGTAGTATGTTACCCTACATATAGCTCAGGTCTCTAAATGCGTATCATTACTCTGCAGGACTAGATTGCAGTGAAGTACATGATTTCCATCCGCCAGTAAGTCGGAAACTGTGCCTTTCGTTGGTGATGAGGAGGTGACCTGTGTGTTAACTGCTTCTGTGTTGCGCTAGAAGTGAACCACAGTGAAAAATCACTCTTCTTCCTTGAAAGGATAGAATCCTAATCAGCTCCTCTCCTACGTGTGTACTTCCAGCCTCCATCACCTGCTAGTTTGGGACCTCACACCTGATTTTGTAAAGCTGATGGTGAGTCAGGGGCATCACCCTGTTCTAAGCTTTCAGTGGGTTAGCAGAAGTTGTTCTGTTGTTACTCCCTGCAAATTGTAGGGGTGTTAGCTCAGCCCAGAACTGCTGTAAGGGAGCTGGTTCCCTGTGTCAGTGTGGCTTTTTCCTTCCGGATGAGTGTACAGCATGCACTTCGGTGGAGGGACAACCAAACTGCTGGTGCTTGCTTTAGAAGTAGTTCAAGAGAGAATTACTCTGAGTTTTAATGAAATAACAGTGTGGGGATACACACCTTTTTGACTGAATTGCTGAATGAAATGAGTGAGTGTGTTAGCAGAAAAAAAGTATAAAAATAATTTGTGTCCCTATGTTTTAATCCTCGTTTTAAAAAAAAAAAAAAAACAAAACCAAAAAAAAACCACCCCCAAAAAAAACAAAGGAGGGAGGGAGAACTGTCCTGCAGTCTTCTCTAGCAAGACAACGCTTAAATGGAAATGATTTAAAAAACCAAAACCCCAGCTTTTCAGGTGTGGAAGTCAGACCAGTTGTTGAAAAATTCAAGCATAGGTAGATTTTATTCCAAATTAGTTACTTGCACTCTGTGGATTCTGAGTGGCTTAACATTACACCCAAGGTTCCCTAGGATTTTTCTGAAGAAAGTTTTTGGTTTTGTTTTGTTTCTTTTTTCTTTTCCCCAATCATAATGAGGTTTGGCTAGACTTCTATAATTTAGTTTTGTTTTAGAGTGCATACACCTGAAAAATAAGGTTTTATTACAACTACAGAAATAAAGATGAGGGCAAGTGAAGATGGCATTATTTAACTGAGGTTAGAATCTGAGACCAAAATCTTGAGGTAACTTTTTATTTTGAATACTTCAGCTTGATTCACTAAAGAACTGATTTTAATTTCAGGTGTAGTCTGAACTAGACTTGTAGAACAAAAAATGGCACAATTTCAAATTCTCCTGAAATAATTTCTGCACTTACTCTGGGATTATGTACAATTGTCACTGTTGCAGCAGGACATTGTTTTGACAGTGTCTTGTACAACTCAGAACAAAAAAATCTTTGCTGCAAAGAGTTTACAATCTAAGCGATAACGCTGTAAATACTTGCCAGCTTCCTAATCAAATGAAGCTCTAAAATCCTTCACAAATATTGTGTTAAGGTCAGAGACATTCATAGTAACATACAAAAATATCAGTTTGTTCATAACAGTAACTCTGAATATTTTTTGTCTCTAGAGTAAAAATCAGAAAACTGTATTGTGTCTAATTCTTATACTGGCCTGTCATGAAAATAATAGAGATAGCTGTCCTAAAATGAATCTTCTTGCTTACTACTATTTTTTCCTCACTTTTTTTGTGTTAAACTTGATATAGAAGGATATCGGTGTTAGCATTAGAATCAGTTGTGCCAACAGCTATTTGAGTATATGGTTTATTTAGAAATGTGGTAGTAATGAACTTAGTGACCTGTAGTAACTAACACACTTGTTCTTATTGTGTGCAGTCATCTTCTCTAAAACATTCTCCAGGTTTCTGTTTCATTGGGGTGCAAGCAATGGAATTTGGTAAATTTTGCATAGCTATGTACTAGATTTGCTCATGAAATGGCTAGGGTGAAAATTTATTGTTTGTACCGGTGTAGTAATTGCACAGATTGAAAGTATAGTATTATGAAAACTTGGCCCAGAGTGTTCCTGTTGCTTAAAGTAGGACGTCAGATTTTGTCCCTTTGCTCATGCAGGTTATAATATGCGATTGTGGTGTAGTGAGATCGGAGCATCTGAGGATGGAGGATCAGCTGTGACGTGATCATGAATACTGATAGTGTTTTCAAATCAACACAAAAAAGGCATTTCAGTATTTTATATTCTCCTTCCGCTGTAATTGAAAGCAACTACACAGCTCAGATGGAGAGGCTGAGTGGGTCTGTGCTTACAGTCTTTAGTTCTGGATGCTGTGTGATAGCGTGGTGAACATATTTTTGCAATTCACCTAATTTGTACTAGTAAAATGAATGAATTTTTGTGAAAGATGGGATCTCATTAAGGACTTCCCTAATTCTAATGCTTAAAGAATCTCAGTAATCTCTAGGGAACCCACTGGTCTCTCTTATTGATTGTTTTGGCCCGTAAAGCAGTGTCTGAAGTGTATCTCGGGTATCTCATTTTAATGGCAATGAATAGAGCAAAGTTATTTTTAAAATAGCTGAGGTGGATGGTCTGGTTTGCCACTCAAAAGGGAACCAGTCTGGGGTCACAAAACAAATCAGTAGCAGGTGTTACAACTGTTGAGTGCTGCTACAGAAACCTGTTAAGAAGTAGTTGTGTGAATTGACTGGATGAAGGATGGAACCACTCTAAGAATTAGATCCTGGAAAATCTTTGGCTTTAATTTATATAACACTATGGAGTGTTCCTTTTCACTGCACAAACTGACTGAACCATGTAAATATTTCTTCAATTTTCATGAAATTTCACACTTTAAAAAATTTTTTAACATCCCTTGGGCAGATCAAAGTAGTTCTTTGTTCTGTGATGCTACAGACAAGTGTTATTTCAGTGAAGTATGGCTTCATGTGTTTAATGGGACAGAATTTTTTCAAAAGCAAATTAATTCTTCTAGAAGACAATATACACTAGACATCTCTCTAAGGCAAATACATTTGCATAACAGAATTTTTCCTCCCGGATAATTTAAGCTATTTCGATCAGGAGATAATTAAAAAAAAAAAGAGTTTGCACAATATTTCTAAACCTTTTTTTTTTTTTTTTTTTCATTCACTTTTAAAGGCACAGTAGGGAGCCATGGGAAATGTATTTTCATCTAGGGTTGTAGGAGGAATACATATTGTTTGTTTAAGGCATCAGGTATTGAGAAATGGCAGGGTGAAAAGTTTGACCTGAACTGCCAGATCTGATCTGCAAGGGGGTAATTGAGTTGCCATGTTTTTTTTCTTCTCAGTTTAAATCAAGTTTTGCTATAGCCCATTTAAGTGTCAGACTGGTAGCAAAACTTGACAACTTCAGGGTGCAAGCTTGCTTTTGATCAGGATTTACATGCAAATCATTTTTGCCTTGAACTGTCAACTCCACAGTTTTGATACTGTGTGTGGAGGTGCCTCCATTTCTTGCTGCTTCTCAAGCCATAGGGATGATGGTCAATGCTGTTGGTGTGTGGAAGAAAATTATTCTGGTAATATGGTGGTTAAACTTTTTACATCTATCTATGTATTTTTTCTACCCTCTTTCCTGTCAGTCAGCTGTTGCAGCTGGGCTTCTAATCTCCTTTTTGCCTAGAAGAAAATCTAACAATAATCCTGATTTTGATGTCAGAGAGAAACTAGAGAATTGGGGTAGAGGGTCACCAGTGTACTGAGGAATGGGTTTAAGCTGCAAAACAACACAAAGGATGCTGACAGTCCACATTTTCCTGGGCTTTAAACAAAGTCTTTGGTAAGTTTAAAGAATCTTCTCCTTGCATGACTAAACCTATTGATGGTTTAGAGAAAAAGCTGCCTTAGAAGGCTTAAGACTGAACCTTCTTTCCAATTTTAGTGAAAACCTTAAGATGTGAAATTTTTTTACATTGCCTGATTGGAGAAAAATTACAGAAGGTCCCATGAACTATGAATAAACTGTGTGAATGAACAGCATGTCTTCTTTTTGCGGCCATATCTAGTAAAATTCATGTGTAATATACCTTTTAGATTAATTTAATTTCCATTTACACTTTACATCTGGAGCTAATCTTTCAGGAAAATCCCACACAGGAAAGTAAACTAATAAAAAAAAACCTGTAATTTAATACTTCAGTGTTTCTAAAAATAAAATAGACTGGTGAGACTTTATAAAAAAACATAAAATTGCTATTTATACCAAACTAAACAAACGATGCAAGAAGTTACATCTTGCAAGTGATGTTGCTTTTCTGTTTTCTAGTTAAACAATTTTTTCTTCGTACTATTAGTAGAGTAGGGACATCAAACACACTGTTTCACTGAGGTGGCAGGCAGTGTCATGTTTGATAATCTACATATGAAAGCGTAACTTTTAAAGTCAAGATTTTGAGACCAAATCTGCTTTATCTGTCTTGGACTTTATTTTAGCAGACAAAAACCTATGCTAACGTGCTGTGAAATTTTAATTGAATTGTTAATGACACTTTGGAGTGACACAACATGTGAGAAACTTCCAAGAACCGATCATGGGAAGCCCTTTTTCTTACTGTTACAAAACAGAAGACACTGGGAACTTGACAAGTCCAAGTGTCTGAGGCCAGGGGAATAATTGATAGCAGGCTGCCTGTATCCAAGGTCCTTTAGCAGTAATTGCAAGCAGGATCTGACTCTCTGATCTCACCAGTGGTATTCACCATGCCAAAACGACCAGGCTTTGACAGATTGCTTTCCTACAGTAATAACTTAGGCATGTTCCCTTTCTCACATGAGGCCACACATCCCTCCCATTGGAGAAAATGAGTTGAAAATGAGTTTCTTCTTTTTTTAACAGGGCACTGTTAAAATAACTCTCTTCTATTATATAAGCCCAGTAGTGCCAGGGGACTAAATTTATATGGTTATAAACAAGAGATATTACTTCAGAATACCACAATGTAATGTTTCACTATTTCTGTAGGATTTCAAATATTTTGAAAATAATGTGTGGGTTTTTTTCCTCCTCCTTCGTCTTAAAAGAGACCCAAAATGCTACATTTTATGTTTAATTGCTTTCATCTCGCTCTGATTTTTATAAACTGAGTGCTGACTTGTACTCCGATTTATATCTTGGATGAATCCAAGTCCGCAGAGGGGGACTTAGAACTATTATGTATTCTGCATAGGTTGAAATGAGACCTGTTTTATTTGATTTTTTTTAAACTCTCCCACTGCATTTGGTCTCTGTTTATATTTTGAAATTTTATGCGTTGTTTGTTTTTTTCCTTTTCTCCCCCTCCCCCTTTTTTTTCTGGAATATCATTTTGTCTGTAAACTATGATTGGAAGCTGTGATGTCCTGGATGATATATAGCAGTTGTGGATTTACACTCCTTTTAGTGACAGGATTTTACTAATTCTGATATAAGGACCCCTGTGTGCTACTCTATGGTGGTCTGTGTTCTCTGGCATAGTTAAAAGCCTGGCAGCTCCACCCTATAGCTGTCTAAACAAGGTTTCTCACCAGGCACTAACATCAAAAGAACTACAGTAAGCTAAGGCTACAGGAAATTGTAACCACAATATTAAGTTTATAAAAACTGAACATATACTACTATAATGACTGGCACTTTCATTAATGCATGCAAACCTCTAAGAAGATTAAGGTATGTTTCTGTAAGTGTTAAGGGTGGATGGTTTTATAACTTTCAACTGCAAATAAAAAGTGGTAAGAATGCAAAGTTCTTAGCTGCAAAAAGAACTTGTATGCATATGGTACGTAGGGTGACTCTAAGGCATCTAGTTAGATACTCCACGGTACTTTGGAATAAAGAACTCTAAAGGTAGACTTACATTCTTTAGCAAAGGTAAGAAAATTGGAAGGTAAAGTCATGTGGTTGTTGCTTATTAACTCCAAAATCTGTGAGAAACTGCAGAGAAATTCAGGTGATCTGCCCGTAAATGCCACTGGAACCAGTAAAGAGGTTCTTGCACAGAGTCATGATGACATCAGGGATCCAATCCTATGGGCTTGTTACAGGATGTAAAGAGCTAACTTTAAAAATTTTTTTACATAAGGAATGGTAGGCCGTATACTTGTTCTTTTTTTTTTTTTTTTTCCCCAACTCCTTTGTCTCCCTTGAGTTGAGTTAACCTCACGTTTTTTGTAACTGTAGAGAATACCTTGAACATTATTAATGGAAAACGTCAATCTGTGAACATACTGCTGTAGATACGCAAGAAATAACTTGCTTTCTTCTTCAAGTATGTGGCTTTAAAGTAAGATGAATTGTTCACCATATACCTGATGGGTCATGTAACTTACTCATAAGCTTCTATAAACTTTAGGGATCATGTGAACACTTTTAGAGGGTATTTCTAGAACTTTGACTTGCTTTGATTGTAGTAAATAAATCTTTATTTGTAATAAGGTGGAAAAATACAGGATAAAAATGAAGCTAGGGTATTAAAAATAACTAAGTTTTGGGGTCAAGCCCAATTCATTAAAATGAGAAAAGCAGAGGGGAGAGTAAAACTTGGCACTGTTTTTGCAATAATAATTTATCCGCACCTTGAGCCCATCCTTTGGACAGACCTTTGTTTGAACTGCAGCTGGCTTGGTTTATGTATGACCTGCTGGGAGCTGAGGTTGTAATGAAAAACAGTTATTCTTTCAAATTACTCACAAGAAGAAGTGCCTATTTTATCAAGTGCTCTTCTTAATTTGGCACATGGTAAGACTTTTAATATTTATTTTTTCTCCATTAATCACACTGTATCTTATAAGAAGTCTAAACACAGTGATGAAATACTGTATGTTTTCCTTAAAGCGTTCTGAGGACAAACGCTTCTCTAGAGAGCGGCTGTCAGGAGCTCTTACCATTAATTAATGAAGTTATTTGTTGAGGTTTTTCGTGTGTGTGTTGCCATATTACGAACTTTTCAAAATTCTTCTTGGATCGGGATTGAGTTTCTTAATTTTGCAGACTAGCTAGTGCTAGGTTTACAGGACAAAAAAGAATGAGGAAAGAATAATGGTTTAACAAAAACAGAAATGCAAAACTTGCAGTCCTTTCATTGTTTAAAAGAAATATAAGATGACAATTTACTTATGAAATGGTAATTAACTTGGAGTTATTCTGGTTTTCTTTGTTTTGGATATAACCCTACTTTTTGTTAATGTAACCTGTACGCTCAGAACTGTACAAGGTAAACATAGCTGCTGTCCTGTTCAATCTGAACAGCTAAAGATTAAATAAAACTAGTTTGGGGAAAACCTGAAGATGATGATAACTTAAACTGTGCCTTTGTGTGTCTGTTACCAAATAGCAGAACTCAGGCGCTCAAGCAAAACGGGAATGCTAAATTAAGATGAATTAATTTATATACATTTTTTTAATTTCTAAGGTCTGTGATTTCCTGAGAAATTTGAAGAAAGTGCTTCTGTTCCTTAGGTAGGAATAACCCACCCTTTGAAGTCATGTGCCTGTTAAACCTTTAAGATCATAGACTTAGTGTATAGGACACCAATTCTAATAGCAGATTTCTTGTAATCTCAAACCATTAGTGGAGTTGTTACAAGCAGATGTGTTGATTCATACAGAGCTTGTTGTAAGAATCAGGAGTTATGTTTCCGGGAATTCAGACAAGTATTAAACCAGTGGGTTGTTCATGCGTTGCATTAAGCATGTGATGCTAGTGCTGAATCCCGAGTTAAATTCCCTGGCATTATTTCTGTTTCCATTATTCTTGCAGTTGCTGTTTACAGATCTAATTTATGTCTTGTCTCCTGTTTTAAGATACTTTAAAAACCCAAACAAGACTAATAATTTAGCACTGACAAATACTGATGATATTTTCAGTATTTATAAAAGACAACTTTTTGCAAATGCAATTTGATTGTCCTTTCATTTAGGTATTTCCTACATGGGAAAGTTGGAAGACAAGTATCAGAATTATTCTCTGTAAAGGATGGGGGAAAAGTAGAGGTTTTACATATAGGCACTTTCAAAGAAGATAATGAGGTATTACTTGGAAGACAAGGCAATGGAGGTGTAAAAAGTAGTTCTTCCTCCTAATGTTATTAAAGGATAGGGCTGGCAATACCCTCTTTCCACACTTTCTCTAGTATTTTTGTCCTCCTACAAATGTAGCACTGGTCTATCTAGTGTGTTCTTATGCATCTTCTCTCATTGCTTTAATCCACAATTAAATAGTGTGTTTATAATAACCTCTTGCCACAAAAGGAAGAAATTGAATCTGCTGCTGAAGAATACATTAGAATAAGAGGTATTATTGTTCCCTTTTGTTTTTTGTAAGCTGGGAAGTTTGGATAAGTAGGATATGATGGTGAAATATTATTTTTTTAGACGTTGGCGAATTGTATAAATGTTGAAGACTTAGTGCAAGATGAGTCCGTCAAATAGGGTTGTAATCTCCTCACTTCCTAGTGCTGACAGATGGGGTGGGCTTTGCACTACAGCATTATATCTTGTGCCTCATTTAGTCTTGGTTGTTCAGTTTGCTTTTTCTAAAACAGTGTACTGGAAAAATGTAGTGGCTTGTTTATATTAGGCAAGCATTAAAATGATTGTTGGGAATTCTGGGGGTTTGAGTTCTCATATTCTAAGCTAAATACCTTGTCTTAGGATGTATGGGAGCATGCTCAGTATGACTAGCTCAGCACTAGTATGGAATAACCCTGACGATGAGAGGTTGGAGTGGAGTAGCTAGGACAGCTGTTGGTGCAAGTTCTTGCCACGTTTTTACAATAGCATCATCCAAGCAGAGAGGCTATGTTTAGTAATGCATTGACTTCTACCTTATTTTTACTGTATTAAAAACATGAGCTTTATGGATGTAATATGTCCCTTGTTGTATGGAATGTTGGCAGTACTTGCAGGCGTTATATATATATTCTGGTTTTTTCCCCCTATAAAATCTGTAATATTTCTTCAAAGTGGCTTAACTTGCTTCCTGTTTTATCTGTGGGTTAAAATTGCACAGTTTAGTTCATTTTTAAGCAAGTTATTAATATATCAGTGCACTTTTATTGGGTTGGACTAATTACACGTTTTGTAGAGGCTGTGCTGTTTTATCATTTATTTCATAAGATACCATTACATACACAACATATATCTATCTGTATTAGGCACACCAGTCCAGGTTGTATTGCAGGTACTACCAAGAACCAAGGAGAAATCATAATAAATAGAATTTACTATGGGCATATGAGACACAGGCAATTAGGCAAACCTGGTTGTAAACTTATTACCAGTTCTAAAAAGTGCCAGTTGTAGCTTTATCTACTGCACTTCCCATGCTGGAAACTATTGAGCTGAGGTTTTTTTCTACATCTTTGGGAGAGAGGTTGTTTTCATCTGAAGAAAGTAGCAGTGTAACTGCAAGGTGGCTTCCAAAATACATTTAATCTTTCTTCAGTTTGGATTCTGTAACTTTTAGAATTTGGTACTAAATCTCAGTATTTACACTCCTCTTGGTACACACAGAGCATCACAGGTTTTTTTTAATATGGGTCACTTTGTTAGGAGATATATTTAAAATCAGTATATTGATCTAAATTATCAGTATGTTGATACATTAATCAACAAACTTTTTTGTGAGGAACACTAGTAACATTAGTGTTACAAGTAGTAACATTGCCTTATGTCTGTATAATTATTTGTTTCCCAAGATGTTTTTGAACAGTATTGACTCCGATGTGCTGTTTTAAAGTATAATTATCAGTTTCCTTTTCCTTGTATTAGGGATGCTTCTGCAATTTTTGGCATAAATAATTTTTCACTTTCATTCTTACATAACGTCCATCACACAACACCTAATAAAAATCCTTTCAGCAAAATTTAGGTGGGATTTCTGGGACTACTTGTCTCCTGAATCATGATTGTCATTGAAGTAACTGGGACTACAACTACTTCATCCTATGCTGTATTTTTCAGTATCAAGTGATGCCGTACAATTAACAATGAGATCTGAAGACCTGTTCAGTTTCATTGTTTGAGTTGAATTTTCTTGTTTTAATGCTTTCCCATTGTAAGAATACTATATTTGGATTTTCCTACGATGTCTTTTGTCTCAGTAGAAGTGCTGAGAAGATGGAAGTATTTGCTTAGAGAATAAACAGTCTGATTTATATACAAAGATTTTTTTCTCCCCCCGCCCCCCGAGAATTGAAAGCAGAGCAGTATATTCTTTCATTCAGGCACGATGTGATTGTTATAGTATATTTTGCATTAATTCATGGAGGGACACTTGCCTAAATTGCTTTCTGTCTCTTGTGGAAGTCTTTGATCCTGGTGACAGTTTGACTGCATTAGTGAGAGAGTATTGGTTAATCCTTTGCTTAACTTGTTCTTTTTGGCACAGCCAGGGGCCTTTCCGAAGATAATCTGTCAGCATAGGCTAAATCCTAATCAAACAGGCCAAAAGAGGAGCTGAGAGATATGTTGTAGGCTGAAGAACTCCTTTTGGGACTAGATATTTTTTTGATATGGTATTTTTTTGTGTACTCTGAAAATTTATGCATGTATATAATCTCTGTCTAGTCATAAGGGCTTGCATCCTCTTTGAATACATTGGTTAAAGGGTACATTTCAGATGCTATAAATTCTATAAACATCTGCATTGCTACCACGAGTTGGTTTTGGTAGGGGTCTGGGTGTTTTCAATCCCTTCAGTCATTTAGTATTGAACAATACATCTGAGCTTCTAGTTTCATAACGTCAAAAACTGATGAAGACAGAAATCCCTCACATGAAAAATGTGGTATCTGAAAAACCCAGTCACACCTGGATGGCTAAGTTTCGAAGCTAAAAAACTTCTTTTTCACTGCAAGTGACTGAAATAGGAAACTATCGTCCAAATCGGGAGAGGTCTACGTTACTTTTAAAGCTGATCCTGACTCTAACGAATTGCCACCAATAAAGCCTAGTTTTTGCACTTTGAAGAAGCTTCATTTAATTACACAAGACTTCAAGTAACAATCAGTATCCTTGACTGCCTAGCATAAAACCAACAGGTGTACATTCATCTACTTTTGCAAAATAAATTGGAATAACATAAGAACAGGAGAGGTCTTTTCTTTCTCTAAAGTAAAAGTATATCTTGATATTATTTATTATTAGTAGAGATAAAGTCAAAGCTGTTCTTTCAGAATTGAAGCGTTTCAGTTTCTTTGCAGAATGGTGCTTAAAAAGTGCTTATTAATGTACAAGTGGAGGGAAACCTGAGATACATTTTCCCCCTTGTCAGTTCAGCAATCAACTGTAATAAGAGCTGATGTAAAATTTTCATACACTTTAAGGCATTCTTTAATATCTTTATGCTACTTGAAACACTTTCCATTTTCATTTCACTTAACAAGCATATTGGGATATTCTTTATGCAGATAAAACAAGCTTAAATAAAGTTGTTAAAAGTGCCTGCAAGTAAATTGCTTGTATATTCTTTTCACCCTACTTCTCCCTCCCCCTACACTTAACATGATTAAACTGAATATTATAATATAGTTCATGCTAAATGGTTCTATGATTCATATCAACCTTATTACTGTCAGCTCAGCCAAAACAATTTCACTTTCACAATCTTGTGCTACTCAACTATGCAGTGGTACTATGGCAAACATGGGATGCCTGGATTGAAATGGAAATGTCATTCCTCTTTCTAAATAACATTTCTTCTCCTGTTTTCACTTAGCCAATTTTTCACCTGGCTCCATATTTTTCATTTAGATTTGGTGTATGCCTTAGGACTGTGCCAAAATATTCCATTGATGTTCAATAGAAAAAGTGTAGACTGATAAGCTTCCACATTATTTAGTTACCCAAAATAATAGACTAAAGGATTTTTTGGGGGGGGGGGAAAGCCACACCTGAACAACCCCAAAACCTAACTAAATGGTTAACTTTTTGGCATCTAAACAGAGATTATGCTGATTGTCTAATCAAAGCTGTCTAAACGAATAGAATGAGAAGGGAAAGTAATGGAAGTCATCTCTCTGAGATTCTGATACTGAAGAGTTTTGTTGATTAAAGGGCAATTGGCATTTTGTGATCCAGAGAGGATTTGGTTCTGCCTGTACATGGCCATATTCTTTGTATGCTGTTCAGGTTGGGAATGAGTTGTGAAGGTACTTCTAAACTATTTAGGATACCCATTTACTTGAGAGCCTTTCCAATGAATCATACTGCAAAGAACGCTTTACAATGGTATTGATTTTTTTAGATAACTTCAGAGCCAATACCATGAATGGCATATGAATCTGTATCCTCTGCATAGGTTCCTTGTGTCTTAGAATTCTGTTAGTGCTGGGCTGATTTCATGGTTCCTAGGGTGGCAGCATTAAAGGGTGTTAGAGAGATCTCAAAAATTGTAAAAGAGATAGAACACAAAGAACTATCGTTTTGTAGTATCTATTGCATAGTGCATGGAAAAATTCAGATCACAGAGGTGGAGTTATGTGGTCAGTAGACACAGATGAATTTTATTAATATGTTGGGCAAAGCTGCTAGAACTAGCTTTGAATCTCAACCAGTTGGGAAATACAATACCTCACCTTCTCTTGCTCAAACCACATCTCAAGTCTGGTTTATGGCTTTTTGTAGCTATGTGTTTATATGAAGAACAGTATACGGGTTTTGGGAAGAAGAAAGAATTGCTATCTGTTGTGAATAGAACAAAATACCAACTGACTTGTTTTCTTTGAATCTTTGGTTTGGACCACATTTTTACCTTTCCTCTTCCAAATTATTTTCCTAGTGTAGAGAGGGAATTTCAGTCTCAGAGGGTTAATTTTTCTCTTTCCAAGACCTACGGATAGTGGGTGGAGCCACAAGGTTTTTGGGCAATTCTCTTCAGACAAAGTCTTTTGGATTTTACATAATTATTCTTTATAGTTGTAGTGAAAAGCTGCTACTGGGTGGCTGCACCAGGAGATACTCAGAGTTTTCTGTCCTGATTGTAACATGGTGTGCTGACCCATGCTTGATCTATTAAACAGACGTTATGCACCTGAATTTTAGGCACCTGTTTTTGAAAATTGTAGTAAGTAAGTAATCCACGTGAGACAAGGATGTGTTTGACAGGTTATTGTTCTATCCTTTGGCATGCTATTTTGATTCTTCCTCCCACTTATTTTGTCTGCATTTTTAATTTTTGTTGCATTATGCTATTTAGTGTTTACCTTTGTTTATCTTCTTTTTCATTAATTGGAAATATTAGTCTCATTAATATGATTTTCATATCTTGGCCTACTCCTAAGGTTTGACAAATAATTAGAATTTTTTTAATTTGAGAGAAGTTTTGGATGATCATAGATATCTGTCTCTGAAATTTCTGTCAGCACATAGTGAGAAAAGCGTGTTGGGACACATAAACCCTGAGTTAGGTTCGCAATGTGTATCGTCAAATAAATTATGCCTACTCTTTGAAGTAGCAGGAATAAATATGCACTCTTCAGTTTGAACAGTGAGTGGCAGTTTTCTGCCCGGGCACGGGAATTCTCTTGGGGTTTTTCATATGGTGGCAATTATTTCCCTGGCTGCGTTAGCATGACTGTGAAGTAAACCAAGTAATAAATTAGGAAGATGGAGCTGAAGACGTAGAGCCTCAGCCTGGCTAAACTGTTTTGAACTATGCAATAATATCTGTGATGCTATAGAGGAAGGTAAATAATTGTTTCTATAATGTGGTGCTAGTCCATGTAGGGCGCTGTGACACTTTGGTTAGCTACTGTCTTAACAGGTAAAAGAATAAACATGTTGGGGGAGTGCATGGCAGGATCCTGATTGACTGCAGCAGCAGGCGATTAATGGGCAACAACGCTCTGACAGGAACTGCTGACAAGGCGATAATGAGATTAGCACCTTCTGATTCTTTTATTAACAAGTAGCCAAAGAATCATTTGGGCATGTCAGTAGATAATGATGGAAATTAAGGGACAGTCTGGAACCTTTGGGTAGCAGATCATACACCTAGTGCTCTGCAGGGTAACTTGCAGATTAACTGAATCATCTCCTTTTGCATATGTAATTGCTAAATATGATGGTGTTAGAGTGGAAAATAAGAGTGGATGTATTATTGCATTTATTTATGTATGCTAGTGATTCAGGCGTATTGCTATGCAACTGTTCATTTTATACATGGAGCACTTTCTCACTTTGAAAAAGTATGTTCATCAGTAGTTGTACCAATGTGAAAAATTTCTTTTTTCATGGAGCTTTATGCTAGGATTGATGATTTTGAGTTACTGTTTCTCAGTTAGATCGTTTCCTCATTGTGGTGCTTGTCTTGGTAGTGGTGTGTAAAAACAATTACTTTTGGGGTAAAAGAGTGGGAAATGAGTATGAATGGAAGGAGACGTCTGAGGGTTATGGGGAGGAGTGGGAATGAGAAAAATGCAGAAAGCTATAGATAATTTCAGTATGTGAATACTTGAGAGGACTAGAGAATGGGAAGGAGTACAAGACTGTGAGAGTAAGGACATGTGAAAGGCATGGACAAAATCCTATTTAAGAATTTATTTTGGGTCTGGGAGATAGTGCACTAGCTTCTGGGCAGAACCTAGAAGAGAAATATGCCTGTTAAAGCAAACAGCTCAATTCTGGTGGAAGAGTAGGAGAGAGAAGACTAAGGCCTAAGGAGGACAAAAAAAAATTAAGAGTAAGAAAGGAAAGAATCATAGAATCATTTAGGTTGGAAAAGACCTTTAAGATCATCCAGTCCAACCATTAACCTAACATTACTAAGTCCATCACTAAACCAATTAAGGGGAGAGTAGCAATTTCATGTTTCCTGGCTTGGTGGCTGGATTATTTATAATGAAAGTAAAAACTAGGAATCATTAAGGTTGGAAAGGACCTCTAAGGTCATCATTCCAATCATCAACCCAACACCACCATGCCCACTAAACCATGGCCCAAAGTGCCACGTCTGCACCCTTTTTTGAACACTTCCAGGGATGGTGACTCCACCATCTCTCTGGGCAGCCTGTTCCAATGCTTGACTACCCTTTCTGTGAAGAAATTTTTCCTAATACCCAATCTAAACCTCCCCTGGCGCAGCTTGAGCCCATTTCCTCTCATCCTATCGCTACTTACTTGGGAGAAGAGACCAACACCCGCCTCACTACACCCTCCTTTCAGGAGGTCTCCCCTCAGCCTCCTCTTCTCCAGACTAAACAACCTCAGTTCCCTCAGCTGCTCCTCATAAGGCCTGTGCTCCAGACCCTTCATCAGCCTTGTTGCCCTTTTCTGAACACGCTCCAGCACCTCAATGTCTTTCTTGTAGTGAGGGGCCCAAAACTGGACACAGTATTCGAGGTGTGGCCTCACCAGTGCCGAGTACAGGGGGACAATCACCTCCCTGCTCCTGCTGGCCACACTATTCCTGATACAAGCCAGGGTGCTGTTGGCCTTCTTGGCCACCTGGGTACACTGCTGGCTCATGTTCAGCTGGCTGTCAAGCAGCACCCCCAGGTCCTTTTCAGCCAGGCAGCTTTCCAGCCACTCTTCCCCCAAGCCTGTAGCGTTGCTTGGGGTTGTTGTGACCCAAGTGCAGGACCCAGCACTTGGCCTTGTTGAACCTCATGCAATTGGCCTCGGCCCATCGGTCCAACCTGTCCAGATCCCTCTGCAGGGCCATCCTACCCTTGAGCAGATCGACACTCCCACCCAGTTTGGTGTCATCTGCAAACTTGCTGAGGGTGCACTCAATCCCCTCATCCAGATTGTTGACAAAGTTATTAAACAAGACTGGCCCCAAAACAGAGCCCTTGGGGAACACCGTTTGTGACCGGTCTCCAACTGGACTTAACTCCGTTCACCACTACTCTCTGGGCTCGGCCACCCAACCAGTTTTTTACCCAGCGAAGACTATGCCCGTCCAAGCCATGAGCTGCCAGCTTCCCAAGGAGAATGCTATGGGAGATGGTGTCAAAGGCTTTGCTAAAGTCCAGGTAGATGACATCCACAGCCTTTCCTTCATCCACCAGGCAAGTCACCAGGTCATAAAAGGAGATCAGGTTGGTCAAGCAGGACCTGCCTTTCATGAACCCATGCTGGCTGGGCCTAATCCCCCAGTTAATCTGCACTTGCCTGTTGAATTCATTCAGTATGAACCGCTCCATAATCTTCCCCAGCACCGAGGTCAGGCTGAAAGAAATAAACATGAACATGATAAAAGATTTAGGCTGTTTGTCTTGGAGACCGTTCGGCATTTTTCTTATTTCACTGTTGTTCTGGCAGATATCACTGCGTAGAATTTTAATTTTCTTTATGGTCGTTTAGGAGTAGGTGGGAGAAGGAAATGAATTGTTATTTTCAATGGTTTTCAAATATTAATAGCTACAAAGGTATTTTATGAATGCATTTAATTGACTGTTTCATTGACATTAATCCCGTTTGACAAGGAAATCTGATAAGAATGTTGACATGATTCTGCATTTGACCAAGTTAAAACATCTTAATATTTATCATCATACTCTAAATCGGCTCAGAGGCTTTTTCCTAGGGGCTTACATTGATGCAATTACTCAGGTTGTACGAATGTGAAAGGAAGCACAGATGTGCAGATTGGCATGATTTAACCCTCTTTTAGATCAAAATAATTTTAAGATATAAGTGATACAAATGCTTACTTTTTATGTCTAATTACAGTCAGGATGGCTGTTCTCCACAGAAAACAAATCTGACTTTGCATTAGGGTTTAGGTTTGCAGGTCACATAAGTACTCTTGAAAAACTACTCAAACTTTTGTGGAATCAAAGAAGATTTTGTAAGTTTGGAACTTCCCACCCTGGGGATATTGGAAGTGCTCCACCTGCCAGGTCCCAGAACTTGGCTACCATCGCTTTCTTCTTTTTTGGATACAACATGGGCTTTAACTGTGTTCACGTGCTTGCTAAAGATCGGTGGCAAATGCCACTGTCATCCACTTAAGATCCTTTTTTCTGTGTGTGTGGCTTTGAGAGTCTCACAGTACTCTGCTCAAAATTATAATAGTCTTGAAATCTCCATTATTTGGATGTTGCTATTTTCTTGAGCAGCTGATAGCTCCATGTTAGAAGGAAATCAGCAGTGCCAGCATAGCAGAGAGAAGGCTGTCTGCTTACCTTTATATTAATATAGCTCTAATCATTAAGAAAATGAAAAGAGGAAAAAAGGGAGCCATTCTGAAGTCAAGAATAATGGCTTGCTTTACAGCAGTGTTTTCTTGACATGGCAGAGCTTGCTCATTTGTGTCTCAGACTTTCCTGTTATTCAACCAAGTAAAATGGTTGTCAATCTGTTTTAAGCGAAGAAAATTGAACTGGGTTTTTCATGAGTATTGGTCGGCTTAGTTATGCCAAGCTGTTTCTTTGGATGGTAATAATAGATTTGGGCTTCAGCAGTCTCTCTGACACAGTTGACTAGTTTTTTAGGTTTACTTTTTTTTTTTTCTTCTCTGAAAAGCAAGTTGCCACCTGTACCTGGAATGCAAACATACAATCCAGTTGTTCCTCTTAAAAAACATTTTTTAAAGAGAAGATATCTGATTTGGAATAGTTGATTTATATTTACCTCTTGTCTTTCTTTGCTAATTTCTCTCTTACAGGCATATTAGAGTAGTTTGAAATATTTTTATCAGGAACAATATGTTAACAGGGAAAACAATCAACCTGGGGCACTGGTTCTCATAATTCCTTTTTACATCACTTATTTTTTAACCAGTTTTTACAAACCAAATGTTAATGCATATGCTTGATTGCTAAGCACCTCTGGGCATCAAACCTGTTTTTTCTTGAGTGCAATAAGTGATTATCCAACTCATGCTGCTCAGAAAAAGAGGTTTTGTTTTAATAAGCAGTTTGCAGTTTGGCACACAATGCTGAGGAAAGCAACATTATCTCCAGCAGTAAACTCTGCAGTCATTGCAAAGCTTGACAAGAAAATGATTGAGTCTGTTTGTTATACCTTTGTGGGGCTGCCACTGCTGCTGATGGAAATGTTGCTGTTTATTCAGCAATGCAATAACACTTTCTGTAATTTATGGATGCACATTCCCCAGATTACTAAAGGTAATATTGTTGACTAAAGGAAAGTATACGAATGGATAGTTTCAGTTGTTCCTGTCCTTATAAAAGTGATTGACTGTTCACTTTGCACTGGGAAGAATTTGCACAGGCTCTTTCCCTCTTAACAATTACAGATTTCCCTTCCACTGACAGTTACAAATAACACAGAGGGTTCTAAGTGGCAAAAATGTACTGACTTCCACAGGTCCAAGGGATGAAATCCTAAAAACGCTATACCTTCAACCTCACGGGTTGTATTTATACCATTTAGGAGCCCTTTTCTATCAGTAACAAGTTCTGTCCCTACATGCAAGGAAGTTAAGGCTTCTGTTTTGTTGTGTTTCTACACATAGAAAGGATTGAAAAGTGGAGGGCACTGTGTGTATATCTATCTGTCTCCTCCTCTATACCCCAACACATTTTCTGAGAAATAGTATTTATTCACCTGGGGGCCCTGTTGTGGCCATCTATGTTAAGCAAGGCCTGTGTATGCTGTGGAATTGGCATGGGGGAAAAAAAAAAAAAAATCAAGGTAGTCGTTATGGTGACCAAATCTGGAGAAGCAGGCAACTCTAGCAATGCTAAAATTCAAGCCTTTGCTCTTCCAACATAAGAAATTGGCTTTCTGTCTCTTGCAGACAAGTTCTCTGCTTTGTCCCTCCTCAGTGATGGCTCAGGTCTTGGTGCAGTGCTTCAGCTGCTTTAGAGTTCCTCTTCCAGTGGCTGTCAACTTAAAAGAAGTTTTCTAAACCCACCTACTACTTGTATGATTTCACATTCTACTATAAAAGTGATATTGTTCTGTGTTTAGAAATGTTAGGATAAAGGAAGATTTGAAGAAACAAATTTAAAAAAAAAAAAAAAAGATTGCCATGACTGGAAAACAAGAATGCACATCCTTTGTTTCCAAGACATCCAGCCAAGGTGGTCGAACCAGAATACTAACTTACTGCCCATAACATCCATCTAGTTAACTGTTTGTTATTTTTGGGTAACTGCCTTAGTCCTTTTGCACAGGGGTAATGGTCACTATGGGAGCTACAGAAGTAACTTGTCTTTTCCTCCTTCATAAGGCTGGGTATTTTGGGGAGCAGGCCTAAGTAGTTTATCTTGGCTGGTGTTTTCAAGAAGCAATATGGTTAACCTTTGTTACCTGTTTGAAGGTACCTGTTTTGAAGATCCCATGATTTGTGATAATTCTGTTTTATGTAGGTGTTTGTTCCTATGCTTCACTGGGAAGTCTTCAATAGCTTGCTTAAACTTTCTTTCTTATCATTTTGCACTACCAGGGCAGTCCACAGGAACAGAAACAAGGGTTGCAACTTCACTGGAAACGTCAGTGAAGCTAGGTTGTTAGTTTTCTTGAAAAGTTGCCAGTTAGAAAAAAGTTTTTGTTTAATATTAATTTTTAATCCAAACACGTTCTAAGTGCTAGGAATTTCTCACACGTGTTGTGTATTTCTTTTTATTTGTAAAATGGTATTCACTGTCCTTTTTTCCCCCCTTCCTCTTAAGCAAACATAAGGGAACTCTTAAATGACGACGAGTGGTGAGAGAGTGTAGTGGTGTGCTGCTGTGTGGTTGAGTTTTTTGTTTTGTGGGTTTTTTTTGTTTGTTTGTTAGAACATTTTGCATAAGAGTGTTCCTACTTTCTGCACTAAATCATCACAGAAAGGAAACCAGCCTCTTCTCAGCACAGTATGGAGAAGCTCGAATTTTCAGTAACTTAGGTTATGTAGCAAATGTAGAGAGAGCACATGGTAGCTATAACTGTGAAATTGCACTCAACTTGTGCTATTATAATTTGCACTGATCGTCAGCTTGCTATATGTGTGCAAAGTCACTTGGACAATTAAAATTTCCAGTAATACCTGAGTTAAAAGGAAAGAAAACCATCTGAGGTCTCATTGGCTGAATTTATAGTTTATACAAATTATACATGTATTATTAATTGCTTTTATTATCTAGCAGCTTAGTAGAAAGCTTTTATTTTTGAATCTTTATAAACTATGATTTCAAGCTGCTGAACTTCCGTTTTTAAGTAAAACACCACAAATAACTTTTTCTGTCCCTAATCACAGGTATAATTTAATTAATATGATTTTTTTCAGGTTTAAAGACAGCTGATTTGGTACTACTTACAGCATTTCCTGTAGTACTTGGAAGGTGATCTTGTGGGGAGTTCTCAGAATACTTTAAAACTGCATAATTTTAAACATCATATCAGTTTCATCATCTTTGTGGAGTCAGAAAGACCTTTTCAGAATTACTTTATTCCCTTTATATTCCTTTTGTAAGGGTTAGCATTAAATGCTGTGCTTTTCTCTTGTGTAATACTGCTTAGGGAAACACTGAACACTTAGCATTTTAGCTAATGTCTGTGTGGATTTCCACCAGAGCTGGACAGCAAAATGTAGCTTGAGAAGCCTTACTGGTTTCTGAAATTGCAATTTTGCTTTTTTAACAACTCAGCAAGAAAAAATAAAACAGCCTCCCAAAGTAAAACAAAGGAAACTCTTGAACTTCTATCAGCAAGAGTGGCATTGACTAACAGCTCCAATGTAACGGATGCATAACAGCATTGCAATCTGGGATATTGTTTAAATACCGTAAAAAGCCTTGCTCATTTACTCTGTCTGAGCACTGTAGAGAAAAATGGTGTGGTAATCCTGCCATAGCAGGTGGTACTACTTTCATATCAGTATAAAATGAAATTCTGTGGATGGCTTTTTTTTTTCCTTGTTCACTCTTTTTAATCTTTAAATAAGACGATTGGTAGCCTGTTGGCAAGAAAATGGGCCCTGAATTTTTATTCAAAGTTATACAAGGATGATAGTTGGAATTTTTGGCAGGAGGCAAGCCATTGCTTTTCAGAAAATGCTGTCAGGGGAAGCTTTTTCTGAGTTACCTGCTGGGTCCAAGCTCTTTTATGTTGTTGTTGTGACAGGTAGATTTATAAGGCTTGAAATTTGTACAAATCAGTTGTCATTCAGTGCAAGCTGTCAATGTGTCAAGCTGTCATGCCTGCTGTGAGGGGATGCCTGAGGGGGTGTACAAGGGGGCAACCATGGAGAAAGGAAATGAGTTCAAACAGACCTGAAATGGAGCTCACTTCTCTGGGTTTTCTGCCCCTGTAGAGCTGGCATTGATTTTTCTTGATGTTGAGCAACAGCAAACCTTAAATGACATGTTGTTAGCAATCTAAAGTTGCTGTTTATTGTCTTTTAAATGGCAGCAAATCATGCAGAAGAGAATATAGTGTGTGTTTTTTGAGTTGTGCATGTTTAGCAGCATCCTGTTCGTGTCACTTTCCTGGCCTGGCTGGTTTCAACTGGGAGAACTGCTGCTGCTGAACTGATGAACACAACTTTCTGTGGCATTTTGCAGACATGACGTGAAAAGAAGTTTTGCGGCCTTCTTTCTCAGGACTGAAGATCATGAATGAACGTGAAGTTAAAATGGGAGAGTAGCAGAGGTATTTAAGCAGCAGAAATGGACGTTTGATGTATTTGCATGTATTAGAAATTACAGTATGTTACGTTGGTTTATCGATCACGTTCTCTGGTTCTTGGACTAAGTAAGAAGAAAATATCGCTTCGTAGGCAGGATCAATTCTTAAATTCAAGCCACGCTACCCCACCAGATGACTGCTGAGCAGTACTAATTTGTTCATATTGTCAGCTTCCAATCACTTCTAGAGTAAACCAGCGTAAAATCTGAGTGAGTTTCTTAATCACTTCATAATATCTGTGCAGCTCCTACATGTGCAGTGTTTTCATTTGATCAACACCGCACACTTGCTTTGACTGTGAGCTGTGACGGTAAAGTCTTACATAGCACAACTGCTGTCATGTCACCTTACTCTTCAGGGTAGCAATATCAGTGTATGTTACCTCTAGCCTGGTAAATATTGTTAAGAGCTCCAGCTCTTGAATGAGAGCATTTCATATGTGTGACCACTCCAGACTTTGTGTTCTCTCCACATCTGGACAGGCTGTATTGGCTTTAATTAGTCATAAGATTTTTGGCCCATTCAGTTGATTCTTCATCCATCAGGCAGTACTGGGAGGGGGGAAAATACTGGCTAGGGATGGAAACTGGGAAGGTGACATTTGAGCAACAGTCAGCGTCTAGAGGTAAAAAAATTAATCAAAGATTTCCATATAGCCGTTACCAGCTGGCATTCATGGCCTCTGAGCCGTTGAGCTAAAAAGTCTACAGAGAGGCGCATGGCGCAGCTGAGTTTGTCTTGTAAAAGCGCAGCTGTCCAAAACATGACAGCTACAGCATTAGCAGGGCCATTAAGAGGTGTAGAACATTTCCAGGGAAATGATTTGAAAAATGACAATGCTGGCTCCTGTGTGATATTAATTATACCCTGTGCTTATGGCAAATAAGCTAAAATAGTTGGCAAGAAAGACAAAATGAGGTGTCTTGTTTCTGATAGTCATTTTGATCAGTCATAGTACAAACTGGTATAGCTTTTTAAAGAAACAATAGCACTAATGGACAAGCAACATTTCTAGATTAGTTCTTTTTGAGCTCTTCCAAATAAAAAGGCAAAGCTGCAGCCTGTAGGAAAAGGTAATGCATGAACCCTGAAAGCTGAAATAATGACGACACTGTAACATCTTAGTTCTGGGCTGTATGTCAGAGAATACTTCCTGCACAGCTCCTAAAAGGCTTCTAAAGAATAGCACAAGGCCCGTAGTGTGAAAGTCACATACGAAAATAGGAAAATTTGGTGATGCGTTAGTCAAACCTCTTGAATTATCCTGTAGTGAAGAACAAAAGACATTCTGGCAGCATGTGAATGGTGCTGAAATAAGATGAGAAACTACATTGTGTGAACATAGACTGAGAACCAGGTATAACCTAGATGTAATTTTGATGGTCCTCTAGGAAACAATGTTATATATTTCTTCCTGATAAAATGTATTTATTTGCATGCTCTGCCCATGTACTTGTGGATGCAAAAACTTACGCAGCACAAAATTTATGCTAACTAGTAGGATCTTTGGAATACTCATGATTATTTTTAATATTTAGTATTTTGCTTCTTAATTCCTTTGAAGGCATGCATGCTTCTTGTAAAAGAAGAAACACAACCTTGACTGCCTTGACTTCACCTGGAAATAATTTTCAAGGTTTTGTTTCTGTATTGGTAATGCTATGTCTGCTGATGGCTGTTCATGCTATTAGGCTCACGCAGATGTCCAAACACGATACCAACTCCTTGACCATCAAACAGCTGATGCAGTTTCTGTGCTTCCTGTAGCATCCATTCTGCTCCCTTTCTTGGAGAAGGTTTGGAGCAGGATATTAGAGAGGAGCCTACTCTTGTAGAGGAGCATAACTGTTTAGAAGGACAGGACCAAAGCACCACGGTCTGAAGTGCATGCAGGCTGCATTGATCTTGTTCTTCTGTCTGCTCTCTTGCAAAAGTGTTAGTGCTGTGGCACGGTAAGTCAGTTGAGGGGAATGCTGTAACTGAAAACTGATCCTGTTTCCTTATTTGTTTATTAGTGGTTTTGGTTTTTCTGCTGGATCACTTTCCCTAAACCAGTGTAGATGGCATTGGCTGAGCAGAAACTCCAACAAGTAAGCATTTATCTGATTAGCTACAGTCTTTCTGTAAAGCTTGATGCCTTGCTTGGGTGGTGCACGGATGTCAGCCAGCTTTCCTTTGTCTGCAGGTCACTAAAAAGTCAAGCTTTTTTACTTTACGATGGGAGTAGCTAACGCTATCTGTCGTTCATTCC
This sequence comes from Pelecanus crispus, assembly GCF_030463565.1. Lineage (NCBI taxonomy): Eukaryota > Metazoa > Chordata > Aves > Pelecaniformes > Pelecanidae > Pelecanus > Pelecanus crispus. The sequence goes on from NC_134652.1 coordinate 25,963,562, forward strand.
AAGGAAGGATGAACCCAATGTAGTTGTGGCCTTCTCCTAGCATGAAATACAATATTCAGCTTGGATGATGGGAGACCCAAGCTGCTTGGATTTGCCAGCTCTACTGTCAAGCTTATTGGGTAAATAAAAAAAAAAAGAAAAAGAAAAAAAAAGAAAAGATTATTTAAACTCATTTCTTTGTCTACATTGTTGGTATCTGCATTTACAATGGAAAAACCTATTGGTATTATATAGACCTGAAAGGGGGAGACACTTAACACACCACAGAAGAGTATCTAATGATATTGGTATGAAATTTTAATGCTTTCAGGCTTTCTTGAACTGATAAAGCTAAGTTGAAATTCTGAATCTGTATTAGGGGTTAGAATAGTATCTTCCTGGGAGACAGTTCATTGTGCTGCCGCAGTGCACTTTTTTCCTCTCCTGTGAGACTCACTGCTGCCAGTCAACATGTAAACTTTAGGTGGTCCACAGGTCTGATCCTGTTAAATTAATCTCATAAAGAGGTTCATAATAAATTACAGTTTCCAAATAGCCTGTCATAAATGAAAACACAAGTGTAATGATGATAAACTAAGCATAGTTGGTAATTCCAAATTCTTTGTATTGGAAGAGATTTCCCTCTGTGTAGCAAATTCTATTGAATAATGTTGAATTTATGTAAATAAGTACTGCCTTTCTCCCCTGGGATAATGGAACTTTAAAACTTCAGAATTGCAGCAGGGCAGGGCTTTAACACCCTGTGGAGACAGAGACCCAGGATCATTCCTGAATTCTTTTTTCTATGCCTATACATGAAAAGAACCCCAATTTGCTGACTTGCCCCAGGAAAACTATTCAATAGGCTTTTCTCTAACACTGGTGAGCAATGCTTTTTTTCTTCGTCTGTGGATCAAATACATCACACTGCTCCCTGCACTGATCCTGTAGTTAAATTACCCTATATAAACAACTCTTTGTTATTCCTGCCTGTGAAAAATGTTGTGTTCTTTTGGTAAAGAAGAAAATAGACCTGGAAATAGGAGGTCACAAGCAGGTCAAAGTGTTTAGCTGAAAGGCTGGCAGAGTTTCAAGCAGTGAGGTTTTGAGATCTAAGATTGAGATTTAGTTGAGATGGAGGTTAAGTTTTGGTTTTTTTTAAAGTGTCTGGTCACAAGATTAAGGGGGAAAAATCTACGAAGGTCAGCGTAGACTATTTGAAGAGATGTTTAAATGTTTTGGCTCTGTTATCTGTTAATCCTTCCCTAAATGCGTTGAACATGAGAAATAATACGTGGTGTTAAACCTCCAAGTGCAGAGAAAATGTCTTAAAATTACAGTGTGTAGCAAATTAGAGACTACTTGCTTTTTCCTTTTTCAAGAGTTGAGGCAGACTGTTTTTCTTTTACCTTGTTTACCTTGAAAACATGCTTTAATGCCTGTGGTGTTTCTGTTAACCTCCTTGAACCTCTGTGATATCATTCATGTGATTTGTTATTGAATGACCTTTCCAGGATTTTACAAAACATGACCTTTTCTTGTCAAACATTCAAAGGTTTGTAAAGAAAGGCTGTCATGGGGACAATACTTGTTTTGCTAATTATAACTAATGTTTCCAAACATCCTTGAAAATGCAGATTCATATTTCTGCAGCCATTGATTGTTCTTTTTTTTAATAGTAATGACTATTTAAAAGAATTGATGTGTGCAATTTCTGAATAAGACTTTGAAGTTTTTTATTAGTACAGTATATAATAGTGATCATTAAATAAATTTGTTCACTTGTTCTGAGATTGTATCGCTATAAGTGATATTATTAAGGGGAAATATAGTTCACCTTTTCAATAAAGAAGTATTTTTGAGTAAATCACCAGTTTAGTGTTTTAGGAATAACTGATAATGAAGTATTATATGTGCCAATGTGCTTTGATTACAAACCTTGTCAAATGGGGGTAAATGTAATGAAGATACTACTACAGTTTCCTTACAGCTGTTTTCAGGTGACTTGGAATTGTTTTTCATATTTTGAGAAATTTTATAATACTGTCTAGGACATTCTGAGATCAGACTCTACAGAGGGTTGGGTTTTTTTCCCCCCTCAATTACTATGTTTAGTTAAGGTGTGGAAAGTCCTATCTTTTTTTTTTTTTTTTTTTTTTTTTGAGAGAGAGAAATTAAATAGCATAAGAGGAACTCCTAAATTATTTCCACTGTGAATGCAGATAAAAAGGAAAGTAGTTGAGTGTGGATGCAAATTGCTTTATAACACACGAAAAAAAAAAATCTGTATTAATACAATTAAGACAGATTAATACAGTACTGATTGATACAATACAAAATGCAAATTTTTAATAAAATTACTACTTCTTATTTTTGTAATGAAGGAAGTGGCTAGACATGAGGTGACTGTGAAATGACTCTCTTAAAAGGAAATTATAAATGTGAAGGAAACCTGCAAATATTTCACTTTCACAAGTTTATTTTGGAATGTGTGGGGTTTTTATGAATCTGTTGGTTGTATTTTTGCAAACATATCTTTTGTCAAATGTCAGTCCACTAATGTATTGACCTGATGTCAGTTTCTTAACCTATCAGTGTCCAAAAATGAAGTTTTTATAAATTTATATAAATAAAAAAGACTGCAATACCAGGTGAAACACTGGGAGGAAAAAAAAAAAAGTAGGATCTTTTTGCAGAATGTTCACCCTTTAACTGAAGCATGGATTTGTTTGTATTTTTTGAGGTTAATGGGCAGCATTTTGTTGTAACACTGAAGGAAAGTGTTTATAGATGGTAGCTGATGAGATTTCTTTTGAGGATCAGTTGTCTGGTAATTTGGAGTCTAATTTTACCTTCTCTTAGAAGTTCACAGTAGAATAGAAGCTGCTCCTTTTCTATGAAAAATGTTTGCTTTCTCTTCCCAGCTCTCTCCATCTTTCCCTCGCAGAGGAACTGCTTTGATTTCCTCCCCCCCCCCCCCCCCTTTCTGTTGACATTAGGCCCAGTATTGCTCTGAATTACCAGTATACAAAGTGAGGTGTGGTGTCAATGACATGCAATTAAGTCTGTTGTATAGCCCTGACATTTAGTGCTTATGTTATGCTGGGTAGTTTGGTCTGTGAAGAGCAGGAAATGGTCAGCAAGTAACACAGCAAACAGGAAAACTCAAACATTAAGATCACTAATAGAGGAGCTTATAGTGAAGCCTTTTTTCAAACTTGCTAACTTGCCTTTAACAGAGAGATGTGGTAACATATGTACCTGTGCTGTTCAGTTTTATTGAAACTGCCCAAAATAAGTCTTTCTACTGGCATATGTCCTCCACCCTCCCAATTCAGGAAAGTTTCACTTTCTTGAACTGAGGGGATGATGACTTGTACAGAAAATCATTTCTTTATTATGTATTTATGTAGAGAATTACAGTAAAAATAAGATTGACATTGATGGTTCCTGCATTAAAACATACCTGTTACTTTCAAGATGTCTGAACTTCTGTCAGAAGTTGATGGATGTTTTGTCTTGCCCAGTGCTTTAGGGACCTGAAGATGTATGTTGCTCTACTTCTGCGACAGAACAATATGTTAGGGTGCTGCCTCCAGGACAATGTGGAAGTCTAGAATGATGCGTTTGGATTTTGAAGTTTTAGTTGTTTTTTTCCCCCCTGTTGCACAATTGCAAGAAGCTGTTTCTCCTCCTGTCTCATCTTTCTTTGTGAGAAGTTAAGTAAAAGAGGAGGGAGAAAAGATCAAACCCAACAAACGCACATGAAGGACCGGAGTGCAGAAGGGGTAGTTCCTGTCTAAGTAGCTGGAAAGCTGAGGAAGAAATAACCAAAGACAATACCTGTGTTTGCAAGAAGTTGGACAATCAATAAGCAAATGTATCCAAGGAAAATTTGGAATCTTGTGAGTAACAAGATTTACCTATTCAGGCTTTAATGGTTGTGTTTTCTGATGCCTGGAATTCAGAAGTCCATGTTTGAAATCTGTATGATTTGCAATCAGGCCATTCTTGATGTATGGTCTCAATTTAAAACATAAAAATTTAAAGAATATTTGATGTACAAGCTTATTTCTGAGGCACTACAGCCAGTTCTTTGTGTGCAGTTCTTTTCTCTCACTTCTGTATTATTCTAGCCCATGAAACTTCAATTAATCTTCAGAAATACTGTCACACTGCAACCCCCACACCCATCAGTAGCATCTTCTCCACTTGTTGCTCTTAAATGGCTGCTTAATACACTTCAGTTTGGGGATATTTTATGTTAAACCTAGTTTCTACTTCCATTAAGTGAATGTTAGACAATGTTTTTATGGGTTCTGATGCAGCACAATGTGGTATATATTCTACTTAATTTGAGAAGATGACTTTTTGTGACTTGGCTGTCTACATACTGGTTTATCTGCCTGTATTTTTTCCTGGCTCCTGTTTAAGGTGACCTATCCAAAACAGACCTGTGGCTCTTGTGCCTCGCACTCTATTTTTCAAACGACAGAGCTCTTTCCAAGTAGTGTAGAACTGGCAGTGGCTCTGTACTGTCTTCCATGGTACAGTGATGCATCCATGGAGGCTCAGAGAAGCTATATTTTTACCATATATAGGGCAAAAAATCTTGTTGTAAGGATCACAGCCGGCTGTGGAATGAAAGGAGAAAGAACTGTGTTCCTCTTCCTTCTCCCAGGCTGCCAGTCCCAAAACACAATATCGTCAGTGGTCTTAGCTGTGCTGGGAGGTGCATTGGTCCAGGTCAAAGGCTCTCTGAAGGCCTTTCTCTGGCCTGTGGACCACTGTGGTGATGGAATGATGGTGGTGATGAAAGTTGCCACTAGTTTTTAAGATTAAGTATGGGCAACCTTTGTTCTGGCTAGCTGCCTTTTCTTTTTGTAATTGAAATTCTGTTAGACTTAGAAGGTAATTGATAATGACAAAAGCAACTATATTTCAGTTCCTAGAGTTCATTATAGTTTAGACTATATAATATCCAAGGTTTTATAGAATCATAGAATCGTTTAGGTTGGAAAAGACCTTTAAGATCATCCAGTCCAACCATTAACCTAACATTACCAAGTCCACCACTAAACCAGTTGAGGGTAGAGTAACTACTACTACTACTACTAACTGTTTTTAGTCTTCCACAGAACCAACCCCATCCGGAAAATACATTTACTGGAGAATCCTGTTTATCTAAAGACTCAAAATCAAAGGAAAAAGTCTATGTCACATAATTATCTTTTGCTTGTTTCTATGCTGCCATTGACTACTTAGCATAAATGGATGTATGAGATAAATTCAGACTAGTACTACTCTTACAATTCTAGAAGTGTTTAAATTTATAGTTTCAGACTAGCACTACTCTTACAATTCTAGAAGTGTTTAAATTTATAGTTTCAAAAGTGTTTCCAACTTTTTTTTAAAAATCTTTAGAAGGTTTGGGATAGAAGTCTTTTTCACTCTTTTTACGAGACTGTTCTTGAGAGCCAGGCAATTTGTTGTAAAAAACATAAGAAATACTGAGAATGAGGAAAGTTATTCATTCCATAAAACATGTACCTCTCAATACTTATCCACTGCAGCCTTTGATCTTTCATAAATCAGCCCAGGATGTCAGTGTGTGAACAATGTTGTCCGATAGGTTATTTCAAACATACTGAAAGTGTTTATGATGGGTAGTTAGATTTCAACTATGTAGTAGTCTAGCCTTGTACGAAAGAGAACCGTATGCCATAAGGCTTAATAGCAAGTTTATGTAATCAAAGTTTATACGATTCCTGACGTGCTGAACTTGAATTGAATTCTTTAGAATTCTTAAAAATTCTTCAAAAATATTTTAAACACAAATATGATTTTCTTATTCTTAATTAAAATTTGTTTAACCATTTAAGAAGTACTAAATGTGTTTTGGTGTGTGTTGCTATTGATTTTAAATGTGATTGTAAGACAGCTTGAATACAGGACTATAATAACTGTTTTGATCTGTGTAAACTCTGAGGCCAGGTGTTTGTATCAGAAATGCATTTGGACTTACGTTTGATTATTTCAGATCCCAAATATGAAAGTGAGTGAAATTAAATTAAAATGGCTAATGATGAAAAGAACGATACAGGAACAAAACTTGAACTGTCAAAAGCTCAAAATTTAAATGAAGACAGTCTCTTTCCACTTTCTTTCCTTAGTCTTTGAGTCCCTTTTGTTCTTTTCTGCATCTGAAATGATGCAGTAAATAGCACATACTGGTTATGGAATACATACCAGTTACTTCTGTGTAACAGAAATTAGTTTGTCCATTCCATCCCCTCTCTTCTTTGAAATCTTGATCTCTGTGCTGCCCTGAAGTTTCTTTTTTCTCTAGGGAGTATCACCATTACAGATTGTGTGTGTTGGGCAGTGGACTTGCCCCAAATACCAGAGCCAAAATCATAGGCTTTGTGTAGACTGTGTAGACTTCTTTTCATGACTGTAATATTTTTGGGTATATCTATAATCAGGTATGTTATGCTAAGTTGAGAATGAAGGGGAGAAAGAGTATTACATGCTCTAAGTAACTATAAACAGTTAGGAAAAGTGTATTTTGTATTTACAGTTCAGCTGCAGGGAAATAACCACTGAATGAAAAATGTGAAGAACTTTGTGCACTTATTGGCTAATGGATGTCAGGCAGCGTGGTGATTTGCCTGCTTTATGGTTATTGAAAAATAATATACAGTGATTATGCAGATTTAACACCCAAACAGTCTATGGGGAATAGCATAAATATGTGTGTGGGGAGAAAGCTATAATTCAGTTTCAGCATAATTCTGATTCAAAGTGGAGCTGAAGCGAGCTGTGCTCTAACAGTGGGTGAAGGGACCGCTTGCAGCCTTGGCATTGTGCTCTCTTCCACCTAATTTTACAAAACAGGCTCATAGGACTTACAGCATACATGGTGGGTTATACAGTTGTCTCAATGAGCTTAGTTGCTCTGAAAATGTGTATGCTGGTGTATCTCTTGGTAGAATGTTTTGAAAATGTTCGTAACTACATGTGTTTCTGTGTAAAGGTGCTGTTCGTCTACTGGTTTATTTATGGGAATTTATGGGAACTGAGCATATTTCTAAAATGGGCAGGTATTGTAGGGAAAAATAAATTTAATCAAAAACTAAAGTGCAGGCACCTGAGTGGCTTCAATTTCAGAGAGACTGCCCTCTCTCCCTTCCACTCTTGACTATAGGTGCTGTGAAGAAATAGAGATGTGCTATTAGTAATGTGGTGGTATTGAGGAATTTCTGACTAGGACTGGAGTCCTCTTTCTGGTGCATAGACACACAGTAAAAATACAGTTCCTGCTCCCTCAGAGTGTTCAGTGTAAACGCAGGAGACATTTTTCACCCTTAACTATAAAACTATCATTGTCCTGGAGATCATTACTGTGCAGCTCAGTGTAGAGTTTATTTTTGGAGGGAGTAGAGAGAGCAAACTGTGGGGTGTTTTTAGAAACAGAAGACTAATAGGTTATATGCGTGGACAATTGCAGCTGACTGGTTACAATCCTGGCACCAATTTACATCTAATAGTCTGGCATGCATTTTCCCTCTTAATACTTTCAGGAAAAATCTAGAATATCAGCAGAGGACAGCCAAATAAAAATGATTGTTGGCTCAAAAAGTTTGAGTCCTTTTCTTACTCCATAAAACTGACTTATGAAAAGGCTATGACAGAAGGTTATTTCATTCACAGATAAATCTGCTCCCTAGGTCAGTGTCTGTGACTGGTGGGAGCTGTGTGCTGGGTGGGATAAGGGACAGGGTCAGCTTTTGGGAACTGCCCTGAGAAGACAAGCATGTGGAGACTCCAGTTAGGCTCTTCCAAATGGGCAGCATATGGACGAAGGTGAATGACGGGTTTATTGCGTGTATGAAAGCTCTTGAATTCAAAGCTGTGCCGTAGAGCTGGATAGGGACTACAAACGACACATCAGTCTTCACTCTGAGCCTCTGAAACTTTACACTGGTGTACGTTTACCAGCAGTTTTCTACTAATCAGATAGTACAGTAGAGCTGAACCCTGGGTTTTGGGGGAAAAAATACAGAAGAACCTATGGCAAGACTATGTAGGATGGATTATTTTAATACTGAGGTCTGTCTGCCTTTATCCCCTCCCCTACTTAAAATGAAGTCTAAAATAATTTCTTTTTTGTAACAGTCTTCTGTGAAGGAGAAGGGAGGGAGGAACAAGAAGGCGCTATCTGCAGTAAGCTGATATATGTTATGGTTTCTATCAAGGACTTCAGAGTGCGCAATTTGGCTTCTGCTTGGGTGTTAAATTGAGAAAGAACTGCATAGGTAGAAATGTGGGCATTCTTTTCTTAGGAAATTTTTCAGTAGCAAGAAAGAAGGTGCTTGTTAATTCAGAAAGTGTTATTGACTAATTAAATAATCTGTCATTCTTGGTGTTTTGCACATTGGTCATGACACAGTATCAGGGTCAGGCTTTGTAAAAGAGCCTGGCCCAGGCTGGAGTGGCTCTCCCCTCTGCACTGGGACCACGGCATTCATTTGCTTACATGGAAAGCCATCTTTGAGCAATGCTAGTCAAAGGTTAAAAACCCTTGTAGAAAGCCAGTCTTTTAACTGCCCAGCTCCTTAAACACATTGTGCTCTGTGCCCCCAAGGACTAAAATCTTGTGTTTGCAGTTGGACTTCTGCCAAGAACTATTCATTGGCACTATAGGTTTATAGTTATAATAAAAAGGACATGTGTGTACCGATAACATGTTATGTATCTGAGTTAAAGGTGGATGTTGAGGGCAAGGTTTTCAGTAGCTTGCTATCTGGAAGCTACCAGTTAAGTATCTAAGTGAACATAAGGCTTTTTCAAGCATGCAGTGGCAACTGTCAGCCTTTTGAAAGTGGGGCACTTTTTGGTTCAGACTTTAATAGTTGTTTGAGTGATGTAGTAATGAAATCTAAATTAATTCAATTACTAATATATGCTTTTGCATATTTTTAGGAAAAAAAGGGGATACGGTGACAGGACCCAAAGCCTCACCACCTGTGTTCATGCTAATCTTGATATTCATGCCAAATGATACATGGGGGTGCATGACTTGGTTTGCTGGTTGGTTTTTAAAAGGGGAGAAGATGGGGCCTCTATGTGTGAGGGAGACAAACAAGCAGTCCTGTCAGTCTTGATTAGTTCTGAATCGTTGATAATTTTCATAGAGGATGAGTAACACAGAATTTCAGTCTGCCTTTCAAATTGTGGTTGTAAGCAGTAAGAAGCTCCAGGTATCTTATACATTTTTTTATTTTTGTTTTGGTATCTTAAGTGCCTTGGGATTGTGGGCACAAGACAAGTAACATTCAATGCATGAAATAGAAAAACAATTGCAATATGTTTTTTAAACTAAAGCCTTTAAAAAAAACAAAAGAAAAAAAAGATATACACATAAGAAAGACTTACGGTTTTTGAGTTAAGGCCAAAGTGTCATTTTATTAATCCTCTGAAATCTTTGATGGAACAGTAAACATTGCTTTTTGCATCTACAAGCTGTCACTTGTTTTAATCTTCCATTTTTCCAAGATTATCCAAAGTGGTTTTGATGATCCACTCCTATACAGCTAAAGGTTAAACCACTGAAATGATTATTCTTATTTTTGATAGGTTTTATTTTTTGTCTTGGACATAGAAAATTAACACTGCATAATGGTTTGTAGATATGCAAGTTGTCACCAGTGTATTTTTTAAGAAGTTTTAAAACCTAAGAGCGCCTTTTATGTTAGAGAAAATAATCATTAAATAGAAACTGTTTATTTGGATACAAGCCCTGAGTGCGCAGGAGACATGTTAGTAAGTCACTGACATATGGATGTGATCGCTGTTTCTTTGACCAGATTTGGTTTCTGCAGAGTGCGTGAGAAGGGAAGATAAATTTTGTCCTAGTAATACTGTAGTGACTCATAAATAAATGGTTACCCTTTGGTGCTTACAGTTTTCATTAAAGCGGCCTGAGCTTTGTTATTGACACCATAGGTTGCCTATTCAGGGAAATGCAGTAAAATTTATCAGTGTGCTTTCTACACCTAATAAATCATCCAAACAGGGAACCATATGGCAGATAAGACCTTGAAAATGTGGCTTCAGCATGTGAAGAGTCAAGTTGCTGAAATCTTGAATGATTACAGCTCGTGCATTTTCCCCTGGAATATCTTATAGTTATTTTACATGCCATTTTCTTGTTCACCCTATTGCCTCTTTGTCTCTCTCTCTCTTCCCCCCCTTCTTTTTCAGCGGTACTGTGATTTCAGAAAAAAAGTCAAAAGCAGATAAGACATTTTTATAATGCCTTGCTGGTAGGAGGAAGAGGGGCAGGGAGGAGCAGAGACTGATGGGAAAGGATGATATATGTGGCGGCTGTGTCCCAACTCTCCTCTAGCCCATTGTCATTAATCATGGCTATTAGTTTTTTCAGAGCTGCCTTGTCTGCACAGTGCCTCAGAAAAGCCATTGTTTTTTCATACCATGGCCCAGGGAAGGCGGTCAGGGTGCGGGACACACACACACACACACACACTCTGGACCTTCTATAGTACTCCTTTCTCCTGTCTGCCTGAATCTTCCCCCCCCACCCCCCTTTCTTTCTTCCATTTTTTTTTTTTTTTTCCCTTTTTCTCCCCCTTCCTCGAAGGGAAAAAGATCTCAGCTGGCTGTTTGTACCTGCATGTAAGCACTTATCTGGTGACATAAACACAGGTCAGACAACTGTAATACATATTCAGTGACTAGTAGCTTTGGTATGCACTCTGCTTTTCTTAAGGTGGTTTTTTTTTTTTTGAATAATGCTGTGGATGACTGGACTTGGACACCTTGTAATCGGGGGACATCAGCAAGATGTGAAGACATAGCTACGATACATTTTAAAAGAGACATTTTAAAATTTTGGTGTTCCTTCTCCCCCAGTTAAAAAGACAGTTTTTGTCTAAAGTTGCTATGATTCTGCAGCTGCAGTCCTTGACTGCTTCTTGGGTAGGCATAGGTTGAAATTAAAATCTTCCCTTAAAAGTGCCCTCCTAATGAAAACAAAAGCAGTGGAGAAAAAAAACCCAAAACTTCTGTACTGGCTAGAGAGATTAAAATGTAGTCAGTCAAGCAGCTGTCCAAAGTTTACTTTCAAAACATTATAATTGAGTTTGTTTGTTCTAACAAAGCTTCACAGATACATGCTGCGTAAAATATACAAACAGCACTACTGATAATAGCATTTAAACATTCATGGGTTGGCAGTCCAGGTTCAGCAAAGGTTTATACTTTGAAAACTCTGGCATGTTACTTGTACTAACAAAGGAAAACTTGCTCTTCAAAGGTACAAATTTTGATTGCATTTTATTACAGAGAAAAAGAGCTTGTTTGGAAACAATAAAATTTTGGCTTTTAGACCATTACAATGTAAACATAGGTATATGATCCAATTACACTTCTGCAGATTAAGGGGAACAAAACATTAAAGCTTTCAATCCTAAAGCAAGTGGTCCTCCTATTTATATTTTCTCCTATGTAATAAGCAGTAATGGCTTGAAAGTTAAGGATATCACAGTCAGTGGTGGCTGGTGAAGAAAGTACTAATTGCTCAGAATATTAAATATTATAAGTATCTGTCTCTGAATCAAATGGCATGTTGATTTGCGTTATTATAAAAGTCCAAGTGCTTCAATGCCTGTGGAGTTAAGAGACAACTTCAGGAAATGGATAAGAAAAAGACTGGGTTTTCCATCACTGTTTTAGAGAACTTCAGCATTTGAAACTTTAAACTAAGCACTTCTAACCAGCAGGTGAAGATGAAGTTCCTGCTGTAGGATAGCAAAGCAGTAGTGCTCTATGAAAGAAAACAATTCTTGCTATTATGATCCATCGTTGGTGCAAAATCTTTTTTTCTTTTTGCAGAATTGTCTTTATTATCAAGAGGCTCAGAGTTTTAGGGCAAGTATGCTTCTGACAAGCCTGCTCCATAGCATACTGGGCTACAGCTTCCTGTGAAACTTCTGCTATACATAAGTGATTTTATTTCCGCCACTCCCCCTCCTATTTTGCTAATATGTCTGTGGAAATGTATTTCTGTATGAAACCCTAATAACAGTTTGCTCAATCTGCATGTGAACACAGAAGAGGAAGGTGGGATCGTGAGAGGTTTTTTGTGGAGGTTGAGACTTGTAAAGCTGTTAATATTGTGCACTAGGAATACAGCCTCTAGGGACTTTGGGTTTAAAAACTTGGTTTCTGTGGTTGCCTTAGTTATGCTAACATGGGATCATTAAAATTCCTCTGCAGGAAAAAAACCCCAACTTTTTCCACTATGCTTTAAGACATCCCATCACTAATGGTTTGGGCCAGTGGTTACTAAGCCCTTGAATTAATAAGAAATTTATGCTAATTACTTTTCTGGAGAAATGGGAAGATTGACTATTTTACTTTAGATGTTATTAGTGGAAAGTTGAAGTTTCCCCTGAAAGTACTAGGCCATGGGTACAATCACTGGCTTGACTGGAGCCAACAAATGGCCATACAAAGACATTCTCCATGGTTAGATGGGCTCTCTGGTTTGTGGTCTATTTTCTGGTTTTTTTGGTTTGTCTAATAAACAAATACATGTTTTGGTTGAGCTTGTAGTCAGTATTAATACCGGATTTTGACAAAAAGGATTTTGAGAAAAGGATTTGGAACTGTGCTTAGGCCTTAGTATTAAGGTGTACGTTTCAGCTATCTGTCAGTACCTGAAAGAGGGTTTGGTGAGTGAATTGCCCTGATATATCTATATTTGTGCTCTTGACATAAGAGTTCGTGTTTCCATCCCGAAAATGTGGTGTAGAATGAGCAAGCAGTTGCTAACTTTTCAGCATGCTGAGTGTTTTTCTTCGGTACGTTCGGATTTTCCTTCAGTTTTGTAGGATGCAGAGCTAGTATAGCATGGCAAGGTGAGGCTTCAGTTCTTCTGTAGATAACTCTTGGTGGTTCTGTGGGATGGTAAGTGTTATAATATTCTTGGGGAAACCCTTTACTTACACACGTCTTAAATGTAAATCCACTGACTGTATTGCAAGTGTCTCTGGAGTTGCTGTATCCCCTGAATTGCATAGTTTTTGACCCCAAACTTCACTTAGGTGCGGTCATGCACTTTCAAATCTTCATCTCCATCTTATTCTGTTACTTTTCCCCTCCAAACCTGGCTTATTTTCCCCCTCTGTTTTTTCCTCATATTTTCTTCCCCAGACTCTTGTCTCTTGCTCCTCATATCATAAGGAGATTACCCCAGACACAATAGTATGCACTCTATACTCTCAGTCTCTCCTGCAGTTAGTCTTCTCTTTTTCAACATTAGGAAGGAAAAATCCCTGAAACATGACTATTACCAGATCTGCTTCTATCCTTGTGACTATCAGTGAAGATCACTCAGTTGGCATGGAAGATATATTCTTTTAAATATCAGGGCTGGTTTATCAGGGATTTTCAGAGAGAAAACTGTGTTTATACATCCTTAATTCCTTATTCTGATCTTGGCCCTCCACCTTCTTAACACCCGGGCACAGGTATGCCGTCTTATTTCAGGAAGAACAATTTAGACTATATTTTGGATTATCTTGAGATAGCAATAAAGATGGGTGTGGGAAAAAGAACCACATCTTTTCTCCCTTTAGAGACAAATTATTTTATACCTGTGTGATGAAAGAAATGCATATGCATGGTGGTACAAAATACAGTAATCAAAATAGTGCAAGAAAAAATAGCTGAATCTGTAGTTTGTTTTAATGAAGTTGCTTTCATATATCACCAATTTGATTACATTCCAATCACTGAGTAAGGAAGAACGTTCTGTGAGGGAAAAACACCAATGATAGTGGTTTATGTGTAGTACTTTTTTAAAAAAATAACATCCATCTAGCTACTGGATTATTACTCCGTTTGCTTAACTAATACATTTTTTTTTTCAGAAATGTCTAGTGATGAACAGTAGTAAAATAATAATAATAACAACTATTATTTTTATTATTATTACATTAAATCAAGAAAAAAAATCAAGCCAAAAAAATTTGCCTTGGCATATCTGAGAAACTGGAAGCCTGAAACAGCATTTAAATAAATAAACAATGTTATTCTGGTAGTACATATACACAGCACCGTGTGCAGTCTTTTCTACAATTTTTATTTCTGCAAAGTCATATGTTTTTAGCTGTGATTGTGGTCTGTGCCAAATGGTTCACCTTGTCTTGCGTAATGAGTATAAACAACTGGTCACTGCACTGACCAATGAAACTAATAAAGATATATGGCACTGTGCTTGCTTAGGGAGTCACATACAGAGTCTTAAACTATATGTGACATTTATTCCAAAGTAACATGGTTCCAAACTCTCTCACTCTCTGCTTACAAATTCTGAAGAAGAACAAACTATTTGACTGATGGTTTGCTAAATTTAATATGCTTAGCAAGTGAAATTATTGCCTACTCTAATGCTGTGTAATTATTAAGATACACTGCTTTTAAAAATACCAAGTGAATAATATTGATTTAGTGAACTGCTATTTAGAAAAATGCCAGCAAAGGAGGAATATTTTATTTTAGCTGCCTTAGAGCTGTAATGGGTCTGTACTGAGATATGCATGTGGAAATAAATTATGCACAAGGTAAATTTCGTTATACAGTACCCATAATATTAATTAAGCTGTAATTTTACCAACAAAGCTTTAATTTAACAAATAAACAGGAATCATCTGTACTGTTCTTTGAAATATACAACTTTGGGGCTGTAATAAAACATTCAGGAGCACCTGCAATTAATTTTAAAGCAAATAGTGTGACTAGCAACTTTAAAGGGTAATTGTAATTTATAATTTATTTATTTGACTTATACTGGATATAATTACAGTTATAATGCATTATTATTTTCATACAAATGTTAGATCTATCTAGTTTACATTTAAAGCGGGCAGATTGGTGTAATAATAGCATATATATTTTCTACTTTTAACAACAACATGCAAAGTAATAGATACAGATGGACCATTGTCAACCAGAGCAGTTCCAAAGACATTTTAGCTTATATTAAAATAGATGCATGTATTTTCCCTTTATCAAGACATTTATGCTGTGTTCAGAAGTTCTGCAAATGCCGCATTTATACAGTAAATCTCCTAAACTGTTGGTATGACTGGGTGATATTTGTATTGGAGTAACATGTCTTACGATTTTGCTGGAAATGTTAAAAGTAGGTGATTGTGGCTGTCCTGGTTGCCATTTTTTAAAGAAAATTTTCAAGACCATTACACTTTTCAAATTCTATTTATGTTTTTTATTTGTATTTTTGTGTAGAGAAATAGAACTGAGAGAAATAACGGTGCAGGAAAAAGGAAGCAATTATATGGGCCTGTTTTCTTTGTGGCTAACAGAATGCTGAAGTGGCAGATTTGCAAATTTGTAAGCGAGAAAAGCTTAGTGTTCATCTTTATCAGCCAAAGTGGTTTCTTGTTAGCTGAGCAGCAAGCTAGAAAGCGACCGATTTTGACAACATAATTTACATCTTTGTATAAAACTATTGCTGGCAGCCGAACTAATTTGCGCTGGATTAGGTTGTTTGTCTCTGCTGCTGACTAACCATGCAATCTATCAGGGACCGTTTTCAAATATCACTTTTCAACTGTGCCCTTGAGAGGAGGAATTGATCGGGAATATACAGAGCAAAATTACTCCAATAACTTTATAGAAAAAACAATTACTGAATCATACAGATGTGAATAATTCCGAAAAGCTGAAATAAATGTAATGAATTTAGCTCTGTGTCTATCTCTAATGTACACGCCCAGTGTATTAACATAAAACACACTTTTGTTTGTTATTTTCCTGTTACTTTGAACCCGAAGGAAGGTTTGCGGTGCGTATGTAGATACTTAAGTACACTAGCCTTCAGAAATACAGTCTGATTTGTGTTTGTGAGATTATCTTTTTTCTTTTCTTTCAATCACACTTTGCATTTCCTTCCCATAGAACACATAGGAACATTCTCTGTTGTGCAAGTGCAGAATAACTTTGCCAACTTTTCCAGCAAAATTATTAGTTTGGGTTTGATGTTATATAACAAAAAGAAGTGCTACCAACATAAATCCACGCATACTTTATCATACATTCTACATACAAACATACCACCAATTTTATAACGGGGGAAAAATTAGGATTTTTTTGTTTGTTTTGTTATGAATGTGGCAGTGGTTTCTTCTCTAAGTTCATGGATGATAGAATAATGTAAGGGAGGAAAAACTGGTTTTGCAACTGATAACCAATCCTTAGTCGTTTATAAGATGCTCTAGATTAGCCAGCAAACAAAAAACCATTAAGCACCTATTATTTTAAAGCAGTGGGTACATTTTTCATTGCATTTCTCTGATGAATTTTCACTTGTGCATCCTGCTGGAGGTAATTAATTGCTTTCAGTTCAGAGGAGTAATAATGCAATAAATTATGCTGGTATTTCTTGTCAGGGAAGAATCATATTGCTGCTTCCTTACTAAAGCAGGACTAATAATAATCTAGCTGGAGTCACAGACTCTAGAAAGTGCCTGTACCATTAAAATTTATGTAAGGAATCGGAAGACTAACTACTCCCTAGAATTACATTAAAACTCTGATTCTTCTGTGTAAAAATGGCCTGTTGTGATGACAGCACAAGAAATGGGAGGCTGATGCTGTGTCTTCGTGTATATTCCTTTTTTTTTTTGACCTTGGGCATGTTACTTAACCTGCCTATGCTTCAGTTCCCTATCTGTGAAACAAGATGATGGTACTGGCATTCACATTGACCTTGAGGCTTTACTACATTAACATTTAAGTTGCTTGATAATGTAAGGAACAGGAATCCAGGTAAATTTACTGTTTCATCATTATCGAAGAGTGCATCTGCTGACATTATTTCTCTGGATTGCAGTACTATAAAGAGAATTATTCTAGGTAACATTGTCATATCAAAATAGTTACTCAAAATGAAACATAAGTTAAATAATACTGTTGTTTTGTGTTGTGTTTTATTTGAGGAAGAATGGAGAAATGCATTAATGCCTAGAGAAAGGATGTTTCAAATGATAGCTAGTGCAGAGCTGCTGTGCAGAGTGACCAATGCTTAATGATAATAATGCCTTGTTATCATTAAGGTAGCTTTCAGCCATGCTGTGGTTTCCAGGTTTGCATCCTGAGTGGGCAGGTAACGTAGCATTGCGTGATGTTGTGACATCTCTCAGAAAGCAGCCTGGACGTGACTGCTGAGACAGATGATCGTGCTTGGAAATAATCCCCATTCTGAAGTTGTAGACAACTGTGAGGCTGGTAAGTCAAGCAGTTACAATTAAAGAAATATTGAACTTGCATCCCTGTAAACACAACCTATAGTAAATTTTTTTAAAAAACTTTTTCAAGTTTTCTACCTTCCATGTGGCTTAGCCAAAACTCTGTCATCTTGACTTTGCAGCCACTGTTGCAAACACGTACATAGGTAACTAAGTGCTCTTTTTTTTTTTTTTAAGAAAACTAGAAATAATAAAAGATTGCATCACCGCATGCTTCTTTATCAGGGTTGGAGTCTGTGCAATGGATATATCACTGGAGGGACTGTAACAATGGCATGCACGACTTGTCATCCTTCACGTTCGGTAGGTGCAGGAAAAAGATCAAAAGGGGACATGTACTACCAGTCAATTCATAGGTATTTGTTAGCAGCAGACGAGAACTTGGGAACTCTTCTATGAGAATCTGGAATGGAGTGTAATGCAGTAGACAGTGAAGCAGAAAGCTTTTCTTTCTACCTTCACACTTTACCTCTCTACGTTCCTGCATCTAACCGTACCTCACCATTCCCACTTCCTGGGTTCTTACTGAAGTCATCCTGGTTCCCACCTCCCTGTCAGGTTAGTTTCTATTGCCTCCTGGCTTTCTCTTCATTGGCTTACAAATGAATAATTTCTTAGCTTCTTTTTTTCTGTTCTCCTTATTGGTTCCTTACTCAAGCTTCCTGAAAGGTCGCAGGTTTGTCTGACGGGGGGGAGCTGAGCTTTGTCATTAGAGAAGACTGAGATTGGAAAGTTAATTGTGAATATTTTTCAGATTTCAAGAGAGTATGGGTGAGTCTTCTATGATTTCTTCTAGAGGCTCTGATTTGATGAGACTTATGGATAGCAAGCATGCTAAGCAATTGATATTTAGTGAAGTTTTAAAAAATACCCATAAATACTGATGAAATTCAATTTCCTTATTTAAAATTGCTTGGACAGATTTTAGGAGTTAAAAAGTAATGCCTTAAACTCTTTTACTGATTGACTGGCTGATGGACGATCTCTCTTTCTGAGCTGTGGTCCTTTCAGGAATTATGTTGTCTGTTCCACAGATTGATCATCACAGCATCTGGTAATTGGGCATCTGAATATTTGAAAGTGTGTTATTTCAGTTTTAGCTAATACAGCTAAGGTGGATACTTTTTTATGTCATTCTGAGTAGCTTGCAAGTATCACAATTTTTAAATTGGAAGATACAATATGGATGAAAACTTTATGTTGCTTTCTTAAGTAGTTACTTTCTTAAGTTACTTCAGTTACTTCTTAAGTTAGTTTCTTAAGGAGGGAGTTAAGGTATCTGGTATTTTTGACTATTTAAGAGAAAAGTGATCTAAAAAAATCTTTCCCATAATGTTATTCCCGGATTATTTTTGGTTAGTAGCTTGCTGAATTTTTGACTTTGTGCATCTGGCTTTTTTCCCTACTGTTCAGTTCTGCCTGAAGTGTTTGGATTGGAGGGAAGAGAGGGAGGAGAAGGCTTGTGGGCTTCATTTGGAGGTGGAGGGGGAACATCTTTTTATTTTTTTTGTTCCTGCTCAGTGAATGTAGTGCTCATGTAAGGAAATGACTTAGCTTACAAGTAACCTAGACCAGAGGTATTGAGAAGTAATAGCCACGTTTGGCATTCAGCTCTGCTAATACTTTAGTGTTGGCCAAAGTGTACTCCAGTGTGTTCCGGTTTGGGGTCTTTTTTTGCCAAGAATTACCAGATAAGCTGAATGATTGCTCAAGGAGTGGTAGTCTTATAGTGAAACCTGAGTGATATGAGATCTGGCATTTCATTGTCCCTTTTGACATAAGCAGGGTTTTGGCTTGACCTTCTAGGTTACAGAAGCTTTTGTACTAAAACTCTTTCACTTGTGTTGAATGTACTGTTCCGTGCAGAAGTGATAGCTGGTTGAATGGGATTCTTAGGAGTTGAGAGGCACAGCTCTGCAGTCCTTTGAGGTTTTTTGTTTGCCTGTCTTTTCGGTTGTGGTTTGGTTGTTTTTTTGTTTTTTTTTTTTTTTTTTTTTTTTGCAGGGGGGTGTGTGTTTTGTTTTTGAATGAAAGACTATTACTTCCTCAGTGCCAGTGATGCCTGTATTTGCTTGTATTTATACAGCTAATATCCTGTGTGATTGTGAAGTGAGTGGGACATTATGAATAAAAAAAAAAAAACCCCTCTGTAGTGTTTTTTTTCTATTTATGATTGCTTCCATCTTTCCACACAAAATTCAACTCCTGTTGTTCCCACCAAACTATTAACTACTGGTTTTGTTTTAACAATAGGAACTTGCAAGATTAAAGTCTTCAGAACTAAAAACATAAGTTTTCAGCTTGTGTGGAGAATACCACATTTCCTATGCCAGTTTTCTTTGAAAAGGTAGTCTTAGAGGGAAGTGAGCCCATAGGAAAACATTTCCCCCTTTTTCTGATGTGAAGGTGAGAGAAGTAAACAGTTGCAGTGAGGTTCCTATATTGGGTATTGGCGATCTACTTTACTACAAATGCCCATTCCTGCTGTGTGTTCCTTCGCTCTTCTGTCTCTTGGAATGTTAAAGGAAATATCACTTCGAAATGGAACACAAAGTTTTGAGGAAGATATTCCCCATACTTGACAAGATTTTTTTTTTTTTTTTTCCCCTCTACCAACCCAGAATATCACGTAGATGCTTGGATGAAACCCCTTCCTTCGTTCTGCTGCAGTGCATCTCGATGGACACTATACTCTGTTAGGTTCAGCAAAGAGGCTGGAGCAGCACAAATTTATTGTTATTGCAGGCCAGTCTTCAAATTTCATTGTGTTCTTTTGCATTTAGAAATCCTCTTTTTCCCCCTTTTTCATCCTTATTTCCTGCCCTCTAGCTATGGTTGTATCAGTGCTTCTTTATGACTTGTGGGAGTAATTTGGAATATACTTGGTGAGTGCGTCTGCAGTCAGAATAGTCAATTTGCTTTGTTTACCACTTTCTGAGAAGGTCTTTAGTTGATAGCTCTTCTGTTTAGCAACACACACCCACCCCAGTTAGTGGAAAAAAAAAAAATCTTTTAGATCCTTAGGTCTCAACCTAACACTGGTAATGCATAGCATCAACCTTTCTGGTGACAAACTGTTCCCTCCTCTTGAGCTGCTATGTGGCACTAGAGAGCTGAGGGCAATAGACATAAAGTATTTGTCACAAAGGTGCTATCACTTGACTGTCTCTGTTATAGGATTGATGGCATTTTTAAAGGTACGTAAGACTTTACCCAGCTGTTCCAGTTCTTTGTATGGTGCAAAGCTTTCCCCTTTCACTACCTCCAAACTGAGCAGCTGTTAATAATTTTAACTTTTGAGGTAATTACAGTTCTACTTTCAAAGTGGTGATGAGGTGTGGATTTTGAAAGAGTTGTTTTTCCCATTCCATACCGGAGATAAAGCCAGCAAATATTTATACCGGTCTTTCTGAGGGTTCTAGCAGGTGTAAGAGTACCTTTGGGAAATGCCTTGGTAAGAAGGTCTCATGTAAATCAAATAATTTTGAAAACCCAGATCATTGGCAAGGAAAATACTCCAATTACACGCTATAAAAAATGGCTGTTGTCTAGACTGCTTTGTGTGCTCAAAGGGGCACTGCTATGTTGCTTCCTCTTCCTCCTGTCTGTAGTGCACTCTTCACCTGATAAGTGATCCAGGATATCAAGACTTCTCCTGCTGAGGGATTGTTGAACAGGGGAAAAAGGGCTGGTGAGCAGTTATTTAAGCTTATGAATGCACTCTGGACATGCAATTTAGATATTTATTTAGTGCCTAAAGTACCTATTTTGAGGCAGGGTGCAAAAAGTGATTTATCACAGGATGGCATATACTGTTTTTGTCGTACAGACAGTGCAAAAAGAGAGAACTTTTTCTCCCGAGTAGATTTGAAAGTTAGTGATCTGGCCAACTACAAAATTCTATGACATATGAACCAGAATGGGTCCCTCTGTGGAGTGCTACCTCACCTGCCTTCAGTTCATAGGTCTAAATTTTCTTGTAGCTACTAGCAAGGCTTCTCGCTAATCAGAAAATGAGTCAGGAAAGAATGTGGAGAGGAGTCTTCAATTGTACCTTTACCTTTGAGAGAACATGGTTGCCCTCACTTTGTTCATTGATGTCAGATGATTTAGCAAGCCTAGTATTTTCAGTTACCTAGATATTGAGTTCATTAATGTAATGGTAGGAATCTTGCAAGTTGCTTTTTTACCATTTTCATAAAGTTCCAACATTTTTGGTTGTATGCATTGTTTTTTAATTCATGATAAATAGTTTTGAACAATGAGATCTGAGTTACCTTCCTCTGTAGAAATAGTCTGTTGCCTTTCTGATCCAGCTTTTTAGCCTGCTGAAAATGTTACCTCATCCTCTAAGTCCTACTTTGCCCAAGTGAGCAAAAGATCTTTTTCCCAGCAAACAGATCTATTCTGTGACTGCTCATTTTAAGACTTAGGCTGAGCATTGTCCCTGGAGTGTGGAGCATACTGAATGGAGAAATATTCCCGGGTTGCCAAAGCTTTTGTTTTGTGAACATCATAAAATTAGACGCTGCTTTAAGTGAGAAGTCTGTCACTTCCCTTCCTCTCCTGCAGTCTTAGTAAGTTCCATATTAAGCTTCAAGCCCAATGCAGTGTTGTGAAAGTCAGGTGTGCAGTTAGCATAGCTGAGAGGCTTAACATCTGCGGCAATAAGCTAGGTAAAGATCCTGTAATCGTTTTGAAAAAATGTTGTGGTTTGATGGATATTCACAGTGACTAGGCAAAACCCAAGCTTTCTTGGTGTCTTCTACACTGCAGACCGCATAGAACTTGTGAGATCCTGAGCTGCCAGGAAGCCTGTTAAAGTCTCCTGTGGAAAAAGTGAAGGATGATACTTCACACTGGTGAAATGACATCCATACACAATGCTCTTGTGCTTGATACACAAGACCAAAGATCAAAGATGCACAATATCAAAAGACTCATGGGTCTTTCTCCCTTCTTCTTTATCAGCCACCTTCGGTTTGCCTCGTGATGAGGGCTTCTCAGAGATACTCTTTCCATGGTGCTGGAGGGGTTGACTAGAACCTGATCTCATTTGGCCAGTGTGGTTAGCCAAGGGCTTGCTGTTGCTACTAGCCATCTCGGTCTCAACACTGACCTTACTGCAGGCTCTTTAATCTGTCAGGCTGTCATCTCCAGTGGCATCAGTCAGGATCTTTTTGCCAGGCTGGTTGTTGCTAATTCTCTGCTAGCAAGTGTACCAAATCTTATTCTGACAAAGAAGGTTCTTTAATGTTGTTGTTTATGCAGACAAATAGTTAAAATTTCACATCTAAAAGATTAAATATTGTAATCGCATAATTAGAAAAAATGTTACACGATTTAACATAGCATTTTTCTATTTATATAAGTGACAACTAATGGTTTCTTTTTTTCTCCTAGCTTTAGGAAAGATTCTTCAACTTTGTAATTTTAAAACATTTTCTCCTACACATGTCATTGTTCTTTTTAATAGGATCTGCCAGAACAACTCTGAGCAAAAGCTCTGCATTTTCACATTATTATCTCATTGTCTATCCCTAGTGTTATAGCCTTACTGTGACTTCCTAACTAATCAGCTATTTCAACTTTCATTCCATAAGCTTTATGTCTGAGTGTAATTAAATGAGCATTAAGTCCTTTTTTTACTAGCAAAGCCTGAAAGTTCTGATATTACAGTAATAAGTGTGAAGTGAATTTTGAATGGCATTTATATCCTTTCATGGGCTCTAAATGTTTGATTTGCATAACTAGTTAAAATGATATCAGAGCAGCATATTGATTTAATTCCATCTCAGAAAACTGTTAATTAATAATGATAATAAATGTGTCAGTCCTTTATTATCTGCTTTGAATTGGTGATGATGTCTATATTAATACTACTTCAGTAATAGACCTCTGCTGGCTATTGTTGGCAAAGCTTTGACGGCTTGAATAACTAGCAATCAGAATTTATAAAATTTATTACAGATCAGATTTTAAAAGAATAGTCATTTTATCACATGTGTAATTTTATTAACACCTACTACTTAACATTTTATTTAAATAAATCACGAAGAACAGAAACTGGCAAGGCTTTTGAACAAAGAAGTTTTAATTTCTTAAACTTTTTTTGTCCTTGCAAGTTAGATTTTAATGAGTGAACACACGCCCTTTGTGTAAAAGAGATAACTGAAAGAACTATGTACATTTCAGTTTTCCTTAACACTTCAACAGGAATATCTTTAAAAAATCATAACTATACCTAGGGGTATTTTGTGGAAAAGAGATGCGTGGTCAGTAGAGGTTTTCTTTTTATTCTTGTAATTTTGTTGTGATATGTGTTACTTTGACTCCTTATTTCAGAATGAAATCAGATTATCCCCTATTCATTTTTTTTGCTATCACTAGTTAGTGTTAAAACAGTATTGGTTTAAGGTCTTACTTTCCTTCTTCCCTTTTGGAGACTGGCAAAAGCGTTCTTTATTCATGCTACATAAGACTGGGTTTTTGGTTCCTTTTTTCAACAAGGACCATTAACTGCCCTAATATTCAGCACCACACTACCGTACGGAACTGCATTACAAGTGAGTAGGAAGGAAAGCACTCAGCTTTTGGCAGCAGATAATGGTCGGTACATTCTTTTTTAGATGAGGAAATATTCAGGAAGCTGACTTTGGAGGCGTTGGGTTTGGTTTGCATGGACCCTTAATGTATGTCTTGAATCAACTTTTTAAAAAAATGTATCTTCTCTTGTAATTTATTACTTTCCCTGCAGCTGAATCCTTGGGCTCTTGAATTTTTATGTGTGTGTTAATTTGTACTAAAAACTGTCTAATCTGAAAGGATTGGGGCTAAAAACTAGAGAAGTAATTCAGCTGCTGATAAAACTTAATGTTAGCAGTACCCAATTAAAGACTTGCCTGCCAAGTTTAATACTCTGATTGCAATTTTAATCACAAAAATTTAATTCTTATGTATCTGAAATGTTTGATTTCTTACAATGACTTTGAAAAATCAAGGGGTTAATTAATGACTTTTTCCTGTAGAGAGCTACAGCTGATGAATATGAGTAGCCCTAAGGACAGAAAAGTAGGGAGTGACAAAATAATGGCATACTTTGAGTTTTCTAAGCACAACACTTCTTTAAGTCACCTTCACGCAGTGTTGTGTGGGCAGTGGTGAACTTGCTCTGATGTGATCGGACACCATATGTAAATGGTTACAGAGCACCAAACCTGAGCTTAAAAAATTCTGTTGAGAGGAAGTTAAAAGCACTGTAAAGAAAACCAAACCTGGATGTTACAAGTAACATCAAATTTCTGGAGACTTCTGGTTTTGTTTGCACAACTGTGGTGATAGCTGTGACAACAAAACTCTCTTCTTTTTGTTCCCTTACAGTGATTGCATATGGCTATCAAAAGATGCATAGAAAAATGAAGGGTCTTTTATATTAAAATTTTGAATTTAACCAGTGAAATTCTTTGTGTTTCTGAGAAAACACTATTTGAAATCCATTGCTTTCTGACAATTCTTGCTTATCAATTGAGCTATGTTTAGAAAAGTGTTGATCTGATTTTACACAATGGTAGAATAAACCTCTTAATCAGACTTCAGATGTGATGTTTAACCAGCACTGTAGTGCATGGTGATGACTCAAATTAAAAATACTGAATCTCTCTTTAAAAGCATGGGCAGGAAAGCACAATTTGAGTGGTGAGTTCTCTAAGTCCCTAATAATAAATACAGATTTTAGAAAAGATCCACCAGTCTCCTACGCTGTGTTTCAAATATTGAGATCCAAATTTATCCCATGTCAGTGTTGACAGATGGTGAGTACATCTTGCCTGGATATCTTGCTCTCCCTCTGAAGAAGCTCTGATCTGTTCTTTGATGCTCCAGGAAGGTGATGTCATATGTCCAGCTTTGTGAGATCTCATTCATTCACCCCTGATCCACTGCTGATTTAAAGTTTCTTGCTCCCCAAAGTATGGCACTTTGGTCCTCTTCCACTAAATGCTTTGGCCACCTGGTTTTCATGGGATTGATAATATAATTTCTTTTCTGAAAGCCGTGCTCAAAAGTTTGTTAGCCTTTGAAGCTGGGAGAGAGACAGTGTGGAAGTCTAAGAATAGAGGCAAAGCGTTGTTTTATGTTTCCTTTGTCAGTGGGTTGCCCTTTTATGTATTTTCCTAAGTTCCTGATAGAATGTTGTATTTTGAGATGAATAGCCATCAGTTACATTTAAAAATGCCTTTTCTCTTTCTGTAGTGCTTTTATAAGTGACAGTGATCTTAAGCAGTATAACTGGGTCTCCATATGCTCTTTATAGAAATTATAACTAATTTTACAGAATTTGTCTTTGCTATATTTGTTTGAGGCAATGTTAAGCAGAGACCACTGCAGCAGCCTGTTATAATGAGCCACAGAGAACATTACTGGCAATTGAAACTTCATAAAGGTAATAGAGGGGGTTTAACTATCCATGCTGGAGTTTATCCAGAACTTTTGAGTTAAAATCCCTTCTGTGTTCTTTGTTTTGTTTTGTTTTTTAACGCTAGTATTAGACACTTTGTAGCTACAAGCATTGAGAATCTTGATTTATTGAATTATGGGGTTTTTTTGTTTCCTTTTCCACTAAATTTTAACAACCACACTCTCACGATGTTGATCCAGACTGGGTGAGGAGGCACAGCTAGACAATGCTTTGCCCAGTAAATGATTTTAGCTTGCACTTTAAAAAAAAGAAAAGCTGCATAAAACACACCCACCCACCCAACTCCCCCCCCCGCCTAAGTCATCGTGTCGTTCCCGCCCCCCCCCGCAATTTTATGTGCACATTGAAATATATTTGTGGTTTTCTCCACTGGCATAAATCAGATGTAGGTGACAATATATCCAAATAACCTCTTTGATGCATGGCTTTTGTTAATAATTATGTGCTGCTAATAATTAACAGGTGTGTGAAAAAATGAATTAGTAATGAGAAGAGAGTTTGTAAGCCGTCTGTTATCATCCCTTGACAAATGCAAGCAAGGGCATAAGCTGAATACAAAGGCCCTTGATTATAGTTTAATGGGATTTGATAAGTTAACCCCTTTTGTCACATAATGATGTTGAGCTTTTATTGTGGGAAGTTTGCTGTCTGATAGTAACAACATCTTTGTTTTTAACCCAGCCTTCTTAAAAAGAAAAGTCAGTAAAATACCCAGAGTATCTCTGTTTTTGAAGTGACTTGGCAAGTTTTGAAAATTCTGTGCAGTCATCGTTCAGTGGTTGCTGAAACAGAAGCTTTTATGGGCTTTTTCTCATATTATGGGAGCAAGTAGATCCATAAACTCTTTTAGATATTCCCTGAATTTCAGTCCTTCAGACAATGAACCCTTGCAACCATCTGCAAGAGAGATCATTGTGCCAGGGAAGCACAAGGTTTCACAAGTGGCAGTTTTGGTCTCTTAAGCATGAAAACCATGACAGAAAGTCTGATCTTGATTCTGGTGTGGCCTTCTAAAAATGCTCAGAAAGTTCTCATTTTCAAGAGCTGGGGCCTGGTTTAACTGTGTGCTGCTAACCAACTGCTGTTTGTGGATAAAGTTAACAGACAAATGATGCAAGTTGAATAATTTCAAATTTTTCTCTAAAAATAAAAAAGCCTGTTCCTTTCCCCTGGATAATTTTGTCAAACCTTTGTATTGTTTTGGCTTATCTGGTATTTGGTTTTTTTAATGGTTACTTTATGATGCTTTAGTCCACTGTTTTTCTAAGGACCTTGTCTTTCTGTTCTATTGGTTTCAGTTTTCAAAAGGCCTCTTTGTCTTTAAATGTGTGGTGCATGTGTGTAAATAACCATTTGATTTCAGAACTTGAAATTAAGATATTAAATTTATGATGGAAGAATATCTGAAAAAGTTTATACTATGCTCATGACAGTTGGATGGCTTGAAAAATATAATATACTTGACCTAAAGAGAGATCTGGAGCTGCAAAGCTGGATGGCTGCAGGCACTTCTATTCAGTATTTAAAATGTTTTCACTTTTGTGTTGAGAAACAATCAAAAAAAGCTACTGCCTCATTGCTGCTGTTCCTATGTTGTTGTCTTTGCTGGCAGTAATAGACACATAAAACATTGGGGATGTGATTTAGAATGAGAGGAAGTAAAGCTGAGAGGGTTTATGAAACTGGCACTTGCATATTTAGGAGAACTAGTCTGCCAAAACTTAGTTTGTGACTGTTGGTTTTGAGACATGGTTGTAAGAGAGATCTGTCAGTTTTCTGTGCAGTAGCTTCGTGTTGAGTAAACAGCATCTTTCAGGAAGAGTCTGGAGAAAAAGATCTTGTATTCTTAAATTCTTCAGAAGAAAGCTGCACTTGAAAATTCCCAAATGCTGATTAATTTTTCGATGTTTCACTGGCAAATTCTCCGGTTTCCTTCATAAACTCTCTAGCAGAAGGTCACGTGTGATTTGAAAAAGGGGTATGAATGGTTTCTGATCAGTGCTAGTTCATGGTGTGACAGTCAATGGAATATTACTGGTTTATTCTAAAGATGGTGTGCTGCTGGCTTAGGTACTAGAGGATATCAGACAAGATCAACATAGTACCTGAAATCAGTGACTGCCGTGCTTGAAGCAGCGAGCTGGTACTTACCCTGCATGAACTCTAATGAAGCTCACAGGTCTAGCACTGGCCCATCCTGACTTACAGACAGTCTTTTGGATCTTCATGTAACATGGAAAGTTGTGTTATCTAACACACTGTGTTAGCATTCCACTTTTGGGGGAATAGGTAACTTTTCTGAAAAGTGTTCTTAAATACTCTGGAGATTTGTGAGGATTTCTCTTTTGTTACTTGAAGGCTGGATCTTACTACCAGCAGTGTTTGCAATTTGGCATTCATACATTCATGTTAGTTAACAGAAGAAAGTTCCAAGCTGCTTAGGTTGAAACTGGTGCCTGTTTGTCATCTTTGCTCCTTTTTCAGAGTGGTTTTCCGTGATCCTTTTGGGGACGAGGAATCTGCCTAACTCATTTGCAGAACTGAGAGACATAACATTCCACAAGACTGCATTGCAGTGCGGCACTGTTGGCAACCGTCACTTTGTCTTTTTTCAGTCGAGTGGCATGATCTCCAGAAAGTGTAAAAGCTCATCCTGACCTTTAGCAGGGCCTGTAGGACCACACTGCCCATTGGGAAATTCCGTCAGTCTCTGCAGTGGCTTGTTGCATAGACTGAGCCTTAGTTTTGTGCATCTGTCTACAGGTTAGGTTGCTTTGGTTTCAGCAAGGTGACGGTTACTGTTGGCAGGTCTGTGAGGTGACCATGTTTTATAATTTTGAAATTGCAAAGTTAGTTGAGAAAGTGCGTGTTGCTAATCTCTTTGGCTGACTCTGAATGCTCTTTGAGAACTCCCCATATAGGTAATGAACCAAACCTGCTCAAACCTACTTGGGCTCAGTATCAAAGCAAATGCTCACAGTTGCAGTTTGCTGTGTTTGTATAATATACGCAGTGAATGGCTGCTCTTCAGCCTTTTATTACCACTGCTTTTGCACAGTGAACTAAAGTATCCTTCTCTTTATCTTCAGTTCTTCATTTCCCTTTTTTATAAGCAACTTCCCGAAGGGGAGCCTTGCATTTGTTAACTAGTGTTCAGTGACGGGTGCGTCAGCTCAGCTGTGCAACATGCCAACACTAACTGCTCCTAAATAACATCTATTTGCATAGTGCATTGAGAGCTGTGAACTCTCCTCTCATTAAGTGTGTGAGAACTCTCGCTCAACCAGAAACACTAAAAATTGAGCTGCACTCCTGTGGGGTTTTTCTACTGTGAGCCCTTCCAGTGTATTATACCACTGTGACACTTTCTGGGGTGACGGATATAATAACGTTGCAATGAAGGAAAAGCATAATCTAAAGGGATCGCATGCTTTGGCTTCCCATTTAAACTGTTTCATATGCTCTCCCCCCTCAGTCTGTCCTCTTATACATTTCTTGATGTGGGAACTTAATGTTTTTGGTGATATTTCAACAATAATCAGTTAATGGTGGAGTAAGGAGGAAATGAATAATCTATTGAAAACACCCCATTGCCAAATTCAGCACTCTTGAACTTCAGTTTTGCAGTTCTTTGTGTGGAATTATGTAGTGATGTCCAGCAATATTTTATTGCAAGTTATGTTTTGTAATACTTGAGCAATATATAACTGTGATCAATGTTGTGACCTCAGGGAAATTGCTTATATAATTACAGAAAGTTTACAGTAGTAAGACAAGGAATGGGGGAAAATATATCACTGTAAAATATAAATATGTTTAAATTACATTTAGGATTTGGAATAGTTCCTTGCTTGTGTTTTACAGAGTAATCTGTGATTTAAATCAGGTTTAGTTGTGGGTTTTTTTTCTAAATTGGGTATTATAAATCAAGAGTAGTTGCTGCATATAGCACACAAGAGGATTTCTTATACATTTTAATGTTGCATAAGTAAGAAATACCAGTAGTTCAGCAGTAAAATTGCAAATGTAAGCAAAAGTGAAGATTTTTCTAAATTTAACTAGGTTGCATTTGTTTAGTAAACTCTAGCTATAATTTACTGTTTTATTGCATTTGCTGTTGAGAACTTGCTAGCTTTAAAAAGGAGGGGGCAGAAATAAAGGAAGCAGCTATGTTATAATTGTTCTGGAACTGGGGGGAGTAGATAGAAGAGGGGAAAATACTAAACAGTCTGCATACAATAGGTTAAAGTAGAGAAAATAAATCTTGGCAAGATAATATGCTTCTGGAGAAGTGCTTGTTTGAGACTAAGGAACTTTTAGCTATGTGCATTCTGTATTTCTGGGGTAGCACAATTCCTACTAAAAACATCAAGCTCAAGATGTTGTAGTTATGCCCTCTTAAGACTTTGGAGGCATGAAAGATAAGAGGCAGCTTTTCTTATTAGTGAGTTTCCATATGTAAACCCCAGAAATTCAGGTAGTTATGCTTTAAAACACAATAAACATATTTGGTTTTTAAGTAAGGAGGCTTAAAACTTGATTTGAATTTGCTCTATACTTCTGCGTATGCATACTTTATCTCTGGCTAGATCTCTATATCTCTCGGTCCGTTAATATAAAACCTGGCTTAGTTTAACTGTGGTTTGAAAGAAGTGAACGCTGGGATTGGGCTGGATGATGTTGATTAATAGGTGTGCGAGGGTGAAAGACTCCAGGGCCAAGCAGTAGGTCCATCTTGGTGGCATCTGATGTTGATTGGCTTTGTCCTGCGCGGCTGCGCTGGAAGAGCGGACATTAAGATTAAGTGATGCTGTCGTGTTGAGGAGCGCTGCACTGCATCATTCTGGGAAGAGACAGCTGTGGTGGTTAATCCTTCATCACCAAGGGAGTGCTGCCAGCAGAAAGATATACAGCCAAAGATAACCCTCCATAACTTGTGCTAAAGATCAGAAAACTTTGAATTCACATCCATCTGCTTAGTCTGGGGTGAAGATGAAAGATAGGCAGAATAGGAAATAAAAAAAAACCTCCTGTGGGATTAATTTTAGACACGGTATGCAGCACACGGTGAAAAGGCAGGAGCTAAATTTTTACATGTATCTTAAAGGAACTGGATCATTCAGAATCCAGAAATTTAATTTTATTTCAATTGCTGTAATGTTCATACTCATGATGCCCATTTAATATGTACACCACATCTTTCCTGGAAGCAGTTCAAAGACGCTGGTGTTCGTAGTGCAAGGTTTAAAAAAGACAAGTGTCTGTTAATGCTGCACTTCTAAACAACTGACACACAGGAATGGATGACAATGGAGCTTTTAGCATAATCTGTGGTAGAGAACTTTGTTATTTACTTTTATACTTAGCAGGTCAATTCCAAATTATTATACATCAGATGAGAATATATTCTGTCTTGAATGGTTGTGAACAGAGGCAGCTATATTGTTATGCATAATTTATTCATACAAAGTGAGAACCATTATCAAGACTAGCTCAGGTTGTCATCTTTGGAAATTAATTGATATGAAAGAATAAGATAGCCAAGAGGGAAAAAATATACAAATGTATTGCTTTGGAGGGTATCATCTAAGCAATAACCAAATTAATAAAATACAGTTCAATGGCAGTAGTTAGTGATAATAATTTGAGACATTTATCCATTATTTTAATGTAGGCTGTGCATTTCAAACCTTAAAGTAATACTTCAGAAAAGTTCTGTACTGAATGGTGGAGAAAAAGGGGCAACGCACTTTTTGTTATTGTCATGGTGATAGTTATTGCTGTGAGGAAAATGGATTCTTTCTTCAAGCAGATTGGTGGCTGGGTGGGGGTGGAAACAGAAAACCTCCCTGTTACAGCCTTGGTGCGCAGAGGAGTGGAACATCAGCGATGGGCAGAAGCAGCACTCGCCGAGCCTGGCTTCAGGTCTGCTTCTGCTGGTGTTTGGCAACGAGTGGTTCGGTGAACCTCGTGTTGTCTGTTTTATATCTGTGTGCTATAGGTTGACTACGGAAACAACTGAAATAGAAGTTAGTCACTTGGCTGGTGTAAAGGCTCAGTTCTTGTTCATAAAGTCCTTTAATTAAATCCCTTCACAGAAATATAGGCACTTAGACTTATTGTTCCAGCGATACACGTTTGTCTTCTACCTGGGCATAGTGAAGCTATAGGAAAGCCTTCTAGTCTTGGTGCCTAAATACTTAATACCTGGGGCAGATTTTCTGCCCCAGCTCATAATGAAATGGCTTCTCAGTCAGTGTCCATGGGAATTAGGCACCCGAATGCTTGAAAAGCCTGGCCCAGAGGGTTCAGTATTCTTGCAGGTTGGTATTTCATATGTTGCAATTACTGCTGCACCACACTTTGTTCAGAGGCTGGGAGTTGTTAACACTATTAGAGTACTGATAAAGAATGTGTTTTCGTACGGGCTTTTGAAAATCCTCCACCTGCTCAACGTGTCAGGTCCTTCTGTTCTAGAGTCATGGATGCTTCAGATAGAGTAACTGCATTTTATCAAATCCAGATTTTCTTTAGAGTTTGGCTAGCTATAAAATCTATTAAGACTGTTTCTTTCTTCAACTATTAGGTATTGGTGTCTTACAGTGTTAAGTGCAATACTTAGTTGCACTTTGATGGTGGATGAAGTATTTTAGTAGGGACCTGCTGATGTCCTTTGAGATGAAAAATGCTACAGGTATAGGTTGTCTTGGATTAAGAAAATCCGGAATGAGAGCTGTAGTAAGTCTGTTGATATAATCTCAAGTGTGTAATGAGATAGTGTTTCCATTTCTGTTTTTTATTGAGCTTATTCACTTTCCTATAATCATAAAAATACCAATTAGAAGAACGTTTCATCGTTTGCAGAGAAAGTGTTTAGTTGTATCAGCAAAGTGCCCCTCAAAGCCATCTGCACTTCTTGTCTCTCACGCTTGTGCTCTCAAATGCAATAAATCTTGTTCCTGGTTTTTTTTAGAAATACTTGTATTAATCTTAACAACTGGTGTTTCCTGATAAATTCATCCTACAGTTAAATCTTGGGTTATGACACTTCTCAGGTAAATGTGTAATATATATTAATATGTCATTTGAATTTAATTAAAAATAATGAACCAATAAATACCAATTGATATCATATGGGACAAGTATTTCTAAGCAGGCTAAGTGTGTTAGCGAGTTAATTTAACATTTTGGCAAAAATCCTAATTACTTTAGTATCTACATTACAGTATTATCTTGGAAATCAAAAAATCAAAATGGCATTTTTGACTGTATTAAGTGAAATGGAAAAAATTAAAGTTTGGGTAGGTTTACGTATTGGGAGGAAGAAGTATGTAAGCCTGCAAATATGTGAAAAATGACCACTGCTTTTTCTTAATAACTAATTGTTCTGCAGATTTGCCACAGGAATCATAAGAAATAATGCTCACATTGTAGCAGGAGGAATACAGGCTGAATATAAGGAGAAATTTTCTCACAATAAATACAGTTAAACATGGGAATGGGCAAAGGAGTGCAGCTTCTCAGGAGGGTTATTTTCCTTTTTTTTTTTTTTTAAGATTTTGACTGTAAACTGCATAAACTTGATTATATCTACAAGTATGGGATGGATGAGGTAATCTTTGATCTTTTGAGGTCCATTTTTAGTCTTGCTTTTCTCTGATTTTAAATTTGGTGATGGCTTAACATAGCCTTTTAAAAGTTCTGGCAGTTTAGAGGTTAACGAAAAGGAATGATTCTTTGTATCCTCATATATTTGTCCAAATCCAACTGTTCAATAGAACACAGGTTGAAGTGAGCAAACTTGTTCATGATGAACACTAAAATGCCAACAATTAGAAAGGAATGGGTTAATACATTGACTAATGTTGTAGGTTTATAAGAACTGGCCCTTCTCTTTGTTCTTTTTTTATCATATGCATTTGTCATGTTCAACCTGGCAACTGAAGCAAATAGCTATGTAAGTTGTAAAAACTGAATTGCTGTGCAATTTCTTGAACTGTATGATATAACCAGGCCTAATAATATTCTAGAACAGAAGTTGTAAGCCTTGGGATATTTTGCCCCACTTTTAAAATAAATATATATTTTTTAAATGAGCCGTGAGCATTTGCTACTATCTGTATAGAAAACCAAAGAGCATTCAGATGTGTTTAATAAAGCTGTAATTTCCTGTCCAAACTGCTAAGGACTAAATGGTGAGTGCTTAACTTCTGCTGCTGCATCACAGTATATTTAAAAATGGTTGAATCGGTGGATTGTGTGAAGATTTGGGATGCAGGCTCTTTGACTTAACTTAAAAGCTTCTTAAGAAGTAAGAGAGAAAAATAAAAGTTTGAGCTTTCTTTTTAAAAGGAAAAAGGCGCTGTAGGCAGGATGTTCCATCCTCTCTGCAAGGTAGACCAAAAGGTAAAAACTAATATGTATCTGTTGTGTCAGCATGTTTTCACACTGCTGGACATTGCATGTTTACAGCTGGTTCTGATGCAGCTGTCAGGGTATAACTGATGAGCATCATCATTTAAAGTGTAAAAGAAAACGTCTTGGCATAGAGGGACATGATAAAGTGCCATCTAGCAGGCATCGTGGACATATGTGGTCACCATTTCCTTTTTCTCCTTCCTCTTTGCCTTTCTTTGCTGCCCTTGCCAGAATCTACAGAAGTCATCGGAAGCAGCTCAGCCCAGCCTCCAGCCTTCTAATATCACTTTGGTAGTTGTCAGATCATATGAAATGTCAAAATTCATGTGGCCTTCGTGAAGAGATATATTTAGTACAGCTGCTGCATACCTATGTAGTACCTCTGACATTGACATATTAGTTATGCTGTCTTTTGCAATCTGATATCTTTAAATTTGCCACCTTGTTAAGTTTTGATTAATGTGATTCCATTTCACTAAAGTAATTGGCTTGGCCTGTTGTAGAAAATAATCAGCCTTTCTACGGAACAAATGCTAGAACATGCTAATGAGGGAGTGAGTTCGTTAAATTGATGGTGTGGAGTGACAGTTATTAATGATTGTTATGATAAACAGACGAGTGCGAATTGGGATGAGTTGGGCAAAAGTGACAGTTTAAAAATAACGTATATTGGAAAGTACTAACGAAGTAATATACTGTTAGGAAAACAATCATGCAAGTTGTCAAGGGAAGAAGTGTAATTATACAGCTGCACGAGCTGCCGGGGAGGACAGGGACCTGGCTGATAATGGACACGTTTTTTGTTGGCAAGGGGAAAATATGTTATGGCAGAGAGGAGTATAGATTGATAAATTAATTGGCCTTTCTCATTGTTCCAAGAGCAAACTTGGCCAGCAATAGCCAAGCAGATTAGGTAAATAAATGAAGTGACCAGCTCTTCCTCTGCATCTGACCCATTCCCTGCCCTTTCTTTTTAATCCACCTATGCACAGACTGCCAAGCCCAACTGCCTAGGGTGGCAGTGTTTGCATAAATATAGCTTTCCTGGAAATATTTATAGCTTTTTCAAATGAGATGCTATGTATTATGAAGAGTTTTGTCTTAAGATGAAGGTCAATTATAATAAGCCATCAGCCTTATGCATAGCGGTATGAAAGCAAGATGGAGGATGCAAGTGTGCTGATTTTTAGGCTGACCTCCCTCTTCTTTTAAAGTAAAATTTAGACAGAGCTATCCATGTGAAAGCTTGGAAGAAAGGAAAGGAAGATAGTCATTGCTAGTAGGGGTGTTTCAGAGGTAGAGATGTGGCGCTCCTTCTGCTTATTTTTGCCTAAGTTTGGTGCTAAATGGCTTGAGGTTGTTGGCTGTTGGAGAAAGACATTTGTATCTCTGAGACTGACAGCAGTGCCATACGTAATTCAGCTGTCAGACTGCCTGTGTAGTTGACTCGGTGAAAGAGCAGGGGATAAATGTGGAATATTATCCTAATAAGTATAAGGAGATACAAAGCAAGTAAGTAGGCCATTAAAAAAAAGAAAGAAAGAAGTAAAACAGGCATCAGAAAAATCCAATATGGACAGTGAGACTCTAACTGCTTATGAAGGCTGGCATTAATAAGAATACTAGGTGGGACATTGTGGATCACTTCAGTCTCTGTTCTAATGCAGAGGATTGTGGGGATACATTTGGGCAGGCATGGAACTGAGTGGTCAGTGCTGTTCCACTTCTTTTCCTTGCTTGTTTATACTGCCTTGCATTTAAATATTACCTTTCCTCCATGGAAATGTAAGCAAATTACCATATTCTTCATAAAGATGGGGGAAGTGATTTTGAAAAAGGTGGCTAAGAGAAAGCACTGTCATCACTGTCAAATTCCAGCTGCTCAGGACACACCAATGAATAGAAGATGGAGAAGAGTTTAGATTTTATATGACAGGCTACAGCCACATCAGCACTGAATGGAGCCTGCAAAATGCTTCCTCAGCCATTTTGCTAGATGTTTTACTGGATTCAGCTTGGTCTTGGTCTTGCATGGGCTCCAATAATCATGTTACCAATTCCTTGTGACTGCCTTCCAGAACATGATCTGTTTGCTAATTTTGCCATGTTTCCTTCGTTGCCCTATCTTTCTAGTTTTCTGTCATAAGTACTAGTTTGTATAGTCTTAGACCTGTGAACGCAGATTCACCAGATACAATCATCTAACCAAAATCAGCAAGGATAATCATCCTCTTTATTTGATAATTAAGTCTAAGGCTTTCTCCTAATTGTTATGGGTGAAATCCTACCAGTCCTTGGTTTTCGGTGTTAGTGAAAGAAAGAAAGAAAAATAAATTTTGGTTTCCACAGAACTTACGATTTTCCTAATAGTGTCCTAGATTCAGTCTGTGTCAGGTATAGTTTAAGAAACTGTTAATTAGTAGCTTAATGCAATTTATTGTGTATAGATTCTATCATACTTAACTTGTTCCATTCAGAACATGCAAATCAGTGACTGAAATGCCTTTTTTTAAACAAAAATGTACCCATTTCCAAATTTCTTTGTAACAGAAGAACAGGAATTACATTCCAAACAATACTGCACTTCTCTGGATGATGAAGTCTTGTTTTACCATCGTATCACTTCTTGAATGGCTTTATGTGTTAAACTATTACCTAAGCCTTCTCTTTCAAACCAGATTATAAGAAAGAGAAGCAGCCTTACGAACATCTTCACTTTAGCATTCACAATTTTGCTTCTGCCTCTTGGGAAACTCTGTTGTTTATACTTTGCATCCATTGCCAGACTCTTGATTTAGGCCCTTAGTCTTGTCCAGTCCAGAGGGATAGTATTGCTTTTGGTCTCTCTGACTTTTAGGATGTGCCTGCATTGCCATTGTAGTCTGGATAAGGCTTGTGCTTTTGAAGCACCTCTTCTGCTCTCCTACATTTATTGAATTGTGTTTTGCTCTGCAGAGTCTGGATTCTTTTCTAATGCAAAGACATGCATCTGATGTGCTCTAGCTGCTTTTGAGGATTCAGTCTAGGGAAACAGGTTACATCAAATACATATTGAAATCTTTCAAAATGCATCTAATGTTGGACATTGGGCCCTTGGCATCAGATGTTTTACTCTGGAGGTCTGCTCCATTTGGACCTCACTATTTGCTCATATATATATAGTCAGTCTTGACTACTACGGTCACTACTTTAAAGTGAATCGTCACATGATGTTACTGTTCCTTTGTCTTTTTACTTAATCCCATTTTTATCTCCTAATTTCTGCCTAGCTGCACTGTTCATTTCTGTCTGGTGCATGGCATCACTACTAGTTTATTTTGGGACTGGGGGCTGGCCAAGGTGGCTTGAGGCCACCTCTTGGTTATAAACGTCACTTCTGCCTTTGTACTGTTTTCCATCGTGCTTCTTGAGT
The DNA here is from genome assembly GCF_030463565.1 of Pelecanus crispus. NCBI lineage: Eukaryota > Metazoa > Chordata > Aves > Pelecaniformes > Pelecanidae > Pelecanus > Pelecanus crispus. Next base: position 26,001,204 of record NC_134652.1, read on the forward strand.
TTGACCATCTACTCTTCTTTTCTTGTTGAGACTACCTAAAAATGATTTGCTTTTTATTATTCAATTTGTCATATTGCCTCCTCTGTTAATTTAAAAGAACCCAATCTAAGAGGTTAAGTCCGACAAATGTTATTAGTAATTTATTTTTGTCTTGAATAAAACATATCTGTGAAGGAACTTACCCTTCCTGTCTTTATATTTTGTGCTTGACCCTCATGTTTTATGTAAAAAAGATTATAAAACCTTTTGAACAGGAAAGTTTCTTTTGTTTAAAAGATACTTACATAAAGAAGACGATTTTTCTTTTTTTCCTTTTCCTCTCTAAATGCACATTGTTTGCATTTTCAGTATGGAAAAGTAATTGATTTTGTATATATTTTATCTGAACAAAATTACTCTTACAGTGCATTGGCTCTTAGGCAAGGAACTTGAATTTGGAGGAGCTCTCATTTAACCTTTTTGTTTGGACCAGTGTTCACAGCAAAAATGCTGTGAGAAATCAAGCCTTCTCATTTCCTTGTGGTAACAGCAAAAACAGTTGACTGGATGTCTGTGCAAAAATGTTTCTTCTACAAGACTGAAAACTTGAATGAGAGTGGGTAAGTGGAAGCTAGCTGCAGTGTGAATACTGAGAGATGGTACAATTTACTGTTTGGGTCTAGATTTTATTCCACTCTCTGCAACTGACCTCTCATAAGGCCATAATGAAGTTGTGGCACTACTATAGCGACACATTTCCCCTATGATAAAACAGGAATGATATTTGCTTTCTTTAGGTAGAACATTTAAGCTTCTATGTATTAATATTATGTAGCAAACTTAAGTGTGGTTGTAAGGAATCGGCTCCTGAAGGGTAGTACGTTGAATGTATTTTATAAGCTAAGTTTGCCAAAACATGAGATCAGAAGGTCTTAATATACATCTCTGTACAGTTGTGAAATATTAAGTTGCTAGTTTAATCTGAACAGCTATATACAATTTTAATGTTTACATAGAAAAGAAGTTTTTACTTTCCAGGCATCTTTTTAGCTTTTTAAAAATCTCTAAGGGGACAAGTTTTCTATATATTCTTACTTTAAAGTAAAATCCAGGTTTTTCTAGGTTACACTAATCTTAAATTCTGTTCTGATGTTGTATGCCATTCTTCTCATAGAGAAGACCACACCAATATTAAACAGTAATCAGAACAAAGATTTGTAAGAGGTTTGTGCTGCTTTTTCAGACTCTCAGAACTATAAAAATGCCTACATTTTAGGAGTTATCACCCTGTGGGTTTTGTAAGCTAGGAAGATTTAAATTTTGTATCTTTCAATCACTTTTGAGAAATCTGTGTGGTAGTCTTTTGGTAAATCTCACTTGACTTGGGTTTGTTTGAGACAGCATTAATAACAGCTATTACCCTAAGCAGAGATGTTGAAAGAAGAGAATCTACCGCTGATTTAAAAGGTGTGAAGAGAGAGGCATTTACTTTGTCCTTATTTTGAACTGTATAGGTGTAAAGAAACCTTACTTTTTGTTTGTTTGTCACGGTATAAGAAGGATTTAGATAGTGAATGGGAGGTTATTTTGAGTTGTAGAAGGCAACATTAGGTGGCATATGGTTCACAAGGTGAATCCAGGCTGTGTCCAAACAATATGTATAAATAATTTACATCAGTATTAGCAGGAGTCACGCATCCTCAAAGAACAGCGTGTTACTGCTATGCACAGATTTCTGCTTCTGACAGTAGCTTTGCTTTGTGAATATGGACACCTATTGTACTAATTCTTTTAAGATAATTATGGTGTACTTCTCTGAGGCTTTTCTTTTTTCCTTATGAGGAAATAAAGCATGTATTTTTAGGTTGTTACCTATGGAGACTGAGTGCCAGCACGTGTGTTGTGTGACCTCCCCAACTAACTGTGGGACTGGTGAGTTAGTTCCCACCCCGGGGAGCGGATGGAGCTGGTGGAGGTGACTATGAGCTGGTGGAGCTGGTGGAGGTGACTAGGTGGATAACCTCCCTCAGGTATCCAGCTTCGGCCAGAGGGAAGGGCCCTGCTAGCCTCTCGGCTGTAGAGGGGCTGCAGAGTGACCCCATGCCATACTGAAGAGAGAATCGGCTCAAAAAACAGGCAGTGTGAATTCTGGTAGTGGTGGGGAGAGGGAGCTCAAGCTGCAAAGGAAGACCTGCTGTTCTGTGGACACCAGGCAGGCACTGTGTGTGACTGTGCAGGAAAGCAGAACTAATTAGTTCAGGTGTTTGTAGAGTCATGGGGTTGGAGTGGACCTGTCAGGAGAGATGGCCTCAAGGGGAACTGCTGCAAAAAAACCATTTTGCTTTCCTCAGGTGTATAGAGAGATGGTCATACTTCCAGTTCTCCTGTATTCAGTACTCTAGATCCCTGAATATCTGCTTTAAGAGTAGCAAGTGGTAACTATTAGATGAACTGACAAACAAGCCTTCATCGGGCTGGAGGAGAGGCTGCAGCTGAGAGCTGGGATGGCTCTTGCAGCTTACCAGCTGAAATTCTACAGAAATGGTCACCTCAGACACACTCTTGACCTACCCCCCTTCCCTCAAGACAATCCCAGCTGTGTCTGCCTGGCATTTTAGAAAGAATGTGCTGGTTGGAAAATGATCACTCGCTGCTTCTAACTGCTCCTCTGATCCACTTTTATATTGTGCTAAGCCAGAAGGTTAGCTGTATTTACCACCTCTGTGCTATAATGAAATCATTATTAAAATAACAAAAATGACCTACAATTAACTTAATTTTAAATGGTAATAAATACTGAGGAAAATGCAGAACTCAACCAAGCCTTGAAAAGTGACTGGTGTTCAGTCAGTCACCCTTTGGTTGTTCAGGTGTGGTCTTCTTACTTTTATATATAAAACTGGGAGAGGAATTTTGGGGAGATGCTATGATAAGAGTCTGACATGAGAGAAGTCACAACTGGGCGAGAAGAATTTTACCTCACCGTAGCTGCCCTTTCCTGCCTGTGGTCTATGTTGCCTGTTATCTGGTGTGGACAGGTGAGTTTTACTTTGTATGGTACTTTATCTGCTGAAATCTTTGCCCATGTTTTGGATTTCAAGCTAAAAACCTTAACAACATTTTCCTTTTTGTGGGGGGTGGGGCGGTGTGCTGTTAGTAATTTTGGTAACTTACACCAAAGTCTGCTAAGCAATTTTGATGTTCATAGAATCATAGAATGCTTTGGGTTGGAAGGGACCTTTAGAGGCCACCTAGCCCAACCCCCTGCAGTGAGCAGGGACAGCTTTAACCAGATCAGGTTGCTCAGAGCCCCGTCCATCCATGTTATTTGATGAGTCCAATCTATGCCTTCCTACAGTTGTCAACTATAAGCAGATATGCATACCTGCGGATTGGTGGAAGCATTGAGGCAACTGTTGAATTTTTAACAGATACAGGTGGTTTATCGTGACATTATAGGATACTTTTGTCTTCCTGGTACCTCATATTTATCGATACTCAAACAGAGAAATCCTAGAACAAGTTAGTCTACATTCTCTGGGAAAAGGCTGTTTCTTTGAATGAACATACTACTGAGTACAGCTATATAACAAACTGGTGATAAAGAAAAAAATGAGTAAACCCCATAATATAGATTTAAAAAAAAAAGAGCAGAAGTGGAGTGGTGAGAAGGAAGTACTTGTGTAACAGTTGCTTCAAAGCATGCTGCTCTTCAGTAAAAATACAGTAAAAGATAAAACTTCAGGCCAGCGTTCCTGTTGTAACTGCCTGTGTCTCAGGAATTGTGCTGTTGGCCATGAAGCTGGTTGTCTGCTTCGGGAGCCTGTCAGCCCCGAGTCTTTTGTGTTGTGTTCGTTGCTGATCGTATTCATTTGAGTAGCAGCCCGTGCACTTTCTCAGAGATGCCATGGCTGAGGGCTGTTAGGGGAAGGACAAGTTTTAATTGTGCGTATCCCACAAACATACCACTATTCAGCCACACTCTATCCAGCGGCCCACATACTGTCTGGAAAGACTTTTCTGGGGAACGACTGTTGAACTGCTACTCAGGAGCCTATTCTTAACATTGAAAGCTCTCAATTATGTTTTTCCATTCAAGTAATTGGAAAGTACAGTTGCTCTTTTTTTCTGCTGTCTGTAAAGACAGTGTTTTTGATGTCATTGTCTCTGTTGGAAAAGGCAGTGAAACATAAGCCCTTTTGGCAGAGTTTCCATGTACCTTTTATTTTGTGAACACGGGGTTAGTCTCACGTGAATTTCCTGTTGTTTCAGACTTGCCTTTTAGTCAACATTTCTAAAGCTACTCTACAGTACAGGAGAAAAGCAAAGTTGGATGTGAGAGAGAAGTGACATCTTTTTGAGCTGATTATCTTCTGGCTTTCAGTACATACTGCAATCTTGAGAGAAAGAAAATGACTGAAATAGGTTATCATTAAGCCTTACTTTTCAGCAGCAAATAAGGACCCCCCCACCCTCTGCCACAGCTGAAATCAGTCAAAAAGTGTAAAAGATTTTTCTGTTCCAGGTGTTTCAGTTTCTAAGACTTATAGCTTCCACCTGGAGCTTATTTACAAGTTCATGCATAGAATCCATCTTCTACTTCCAGCTGAGAGGACTTGGTGGAAGACGAGAGTTCACTTGCCCTGTAGTTGGCTCTTCCAAATAAGGCTGATGAACTTGAAGAATTCAGTAAAAATGTTTTGGAACTGAAACCCACAGGGATGCTCTGCTCTTGGAAGGAATTGGTGCCTCTTTAGTCACTAAAAAGAAAGAGGCTTTTAAGCAGGGGCTTGTGACTGTGTGCTGCTACCAAGGGAGGTAATGCTAGCTTTCTTGCTTTACGTGTTACTCGACTGTGATTTGTTTTGGCTGGGTATAGCATTGCTATTTCATTGTACCTGAAAAACTTCTGAGAATTAGTAACTCAAGGTTTTTGTTTTCTCTTCTGGATTCTTTCTGGAGAATGGAATGGACTTGAGTGTACGAGGTTTTCTTAAAGTTTGTTCAGCCTTTGTCAGAGAGGCTAGATGGGATTCACTGGCGATGCAAGGCATAGGTAATGACATTATAGATTTCTCCACCTTTTTTCTGTAATGCCTCCATGTTCTGGAGAGGTCACCTTAAGTTCATTTATGGATATATTTGAGAAGAATTGTCTTTTCTGCTGAGATTGGGGAGGTGGGGGGAAAGGTCGGTGTAAGTTCTGAATAAAACTTTCACAGTTGTAAGCAGCAAACTTCTTTGAGGCATCAAGATATCATCTAAGAAAAAAGATTCTTCATTGTTATTATCTAAATATAATTATTCCTAATCTTTGCTGATGTTTAAAGGTATATAGTAGTGTATTTTGTGGAATTGAATAAGCTTTGTAGAGCACTGTTGTCTCTTTATGATCAATCCATACTAATCTCTCTGTTTCACGATACAATAAATTTGGACAAAGTGACAGCAGAATTCTTCATATGGTTGTATTAGGGATGATATTAATTGATTCTAGAATTAATGGTGTTATCTTAAGGCTGAAACAAGACACACAGAGTGTCTATTTTTGGGTATTGGAAAACAGTCCAATTTTAGTTACTAATCTGGGTGAAAATGAAAGAATGAGTTTCCTGTAGAGCTGACATAAGTTCAGAATTCATAAGATTACAGACTTTCTTTCAAGCCTTACATGGGGTAGTGAAGGGAGAAAAACTGCAGTAGTTTTTTGGTGTGTTATTAGCTGTCCTTACTGTATGTGTAACGCAGGAAGTACTAATTGTCAGTCATATTGATTTCTTATGGAGAGTAAAACTTTGAAGTTTGAAGCTCAATTCTCTTTGTAGCAAATACAGGGGGAGGGAGGAAGCAGGCTAAAAATGTTTCATGTTGTCTAGGGATGTTACTTCTGAAAAGCAGGGCTGTGTTACAGAATTCATATGGAGCAGTGCTTGATAATTCTTATCTATTGTCAAGGAACTCCCATCAGGCACTAATTAATGAATATTTTAATGCAATAGTCAAATAAGGTAGTATGCTTAAATATTAAAAGTTTTAACAAAATATTTTATAATAATTACATCCAGTGTAACTTGTGAAATGGACTCTAATACAGTCACAAATATTTAGCTGATAAAATTTATCATTGTTAAACTGAATCCATCTTTTACAAAGTAGCATTACCGGTTCCATGGTGTGTTGTAGGAATGTGAGGTTTAAACTGTAAAATTAATTTGTTTAAATATCTCTGCTGTTTTTACTATGAATGCTGAATACTTGTTATAGAAGTCTATTTCCATCAGAGCAGCTTAAGGCAAATGTAAAACAGCTTGCAGGCACTTAGAACTTTTCAGGAATATCCCAATAAAACTGACTAAATATTCTTTAATTTAGACTTAAGAAAGAATGGAAAGCTGTATGCATTATTTATTCAAGGTATTTATTTTAATAGTAAATTTGAATGGTAGTATGTGAAAGGGTTTTGTTGCTTTCTTATTTGCCATCTCAAGAATTTAACAGATGCAAATATCCCTCTCTACCAGCTTGCAGAGGATTTAGATGAGATGCAATAGAGCCCTTTTTTCCTAATAATAATAATGATAATCCCATGGTGTGAAGTTGAAATCTAATCCTTTCAGGAGTTTGTTTTTGCTGTGCTTATTCTGCCTAATGTTAGCTCAAGTGAGTTACATGAGAGACAGAGAATACGAAAGTGAATTATTCTCTGTGTATGTGCATTTTGCTGTATACTTACACATATTAGGTGTATTACACACAGAAATTATTTTAAAGAGGAATAAATCCACTTTACAACACACGAGCTAAAGATTTGCAAGCACAAAAAAATAAAATTAAAGTTCTATACCAACTTAAAAGTAAATCAGACAGAAAATTAATGTAGTACTGTTAAGTAACACACCATACTCATGGGAAAATGCTATATGATGTCATACTTTAAAGTTTATCCTGTTTGCAACATTAATATCTTAATATCACTTGACAACTTTTAGTATTAAGAACCTTGCATACACACATTTTCACTTTGAGAATCTAGGTACTTCAGCAGGTACATGTAACTGATAAATCTTTTTGTAGTTGTCAAAACAACTTTGTACTTTTTCTTTTACAACTAAAAGCACTTTGACAGTCTGAAACCTGGTATATCAATAGGGAAAGCAAACAGACTATTCATTTTAGTACCACATTTCACTGAGAGTTTTGACATTTTTGAAATATATCACTTCAAAACACTGAGACACAGATGATTAAAGGTTGTTACTGGCAAAAATGTTGTTGGTTATCAATGTTATTGATATCATGCGGTGACATCTTTGCATACTGGTAGAGTCTTGTTGGAAAACCAGGATAGTTTGACCGTATGGACTCTATCTGCGTATCTTGTTGTAGTCTGTGTGCTAGTTTCTATGCCTTGAGGGCCTCAAAAAAAAAAAAAAAAAAGTTAACCTAGTTGCTGCTTGGTGGTTGTCATTGTTTGTAGTCTACCTGTCAGTTCTCAGTTTTGTTGATGTGTGAAACAGCATTGTCCTGATGTCTAAAGTCACTTACAGTTAACCCAGACTAGAGATGCTGCCAGGGGTAGGACTGGTTTAGAAAGATAAAACAGACTATGGTGACCTGATATTTGTTTTTCAGTGTGGGAAAATCATGATGTGTTTGTCCATAGCACGCATTGTATTCTGAAATGGGATCTTCGCAAAAACACTGTGTGGTGCCAGTTTCCCCAGTCATACTGGCTTTTGGTTTGTGATTGTTTCTATGGTTAACTGGATAATTTTCTCCTTCTAAGCTGTTGAGAAATCACAGATGTCATTGGGAATGTCTTGCCAGACACCAAATGTAAATACAAATATACAGTTGTTCTCTTGTAGAGTTTCACAGCTGGTGCAAGAGCACACTGCAGTGTGGTCTTGCAGAAGAAGATACTTTAAAAAATAGTGGTGCAAGCCTGACTTTTTAATAGCATTGCTAATATGGAGCTCAATCCATTAAGGGAACATGAATACTCTACTTTTTGTGCTAGGGAAAGAAAGAAACAAACAAACATTAAATAAGCATAAGAGTGGTCTGACTTGAACCTGAGGTGCTATGGAGGAGACTTACAGTGTGCTGAAGTCTGGGTGCTCAATCTGTTGCAGAAGCAACTTCTTAACTCGTGTGCATGTAATATTATTTTGCTCACTATGTATGCTTGGATTAGTTAATCTGGGACAATTTAAAGCTTTCTCAAAGTTCCCTTGAAAGGTGAACCTTCTAAACTTTTCTAGGCTAAAGTTTAGACTTAGTGTTGATTTACTTGTATTCAGATATGAGTATGTGTGTGAAAACTTTTCTAAGTGTTAATTAAAATATGTTCATGTTTCTTTGCATTTTTAAAGAATTTAATTGTCTAATTTTGATACAGTTTTGTATTTCAGTGAAACTTTGGAACCTCTTAGCTGAAAGGTCATTAAACAGTAGAGGCGGGCTATCTTTCATTTTGGCTTTCAGTTTTTCTAACTCCAAGTCTTCTGTGTAGTATATAAACTGTTCAGCATGCTATGTGGTTTAAAAAACAAAAGCAAAAGCAAAAAAAAACAACCCCACAAAACAGAAAAAGTAACTTGGGGAAAATTACCAGTGTTGAATACATACAATTGTTCGAAGAGATCTGTAATCAAAGATAGTCTGCGGAGAAGAAAATCACTAGCAGCTGAAGCTCTCAATATGTAGAATATATCTAGCACAAAATTATTTATCCAGCTTTCCTTTGGCACGGGTGAGTAACATCTATGCCGATTTGTCTGTTTACTTAGTTTTTTGTTGTTACTATTGACAGAAAAAAACCAGAAACATAATATGGGAATGATTGATTGTGGGATGGAGCCATAGGCTGACTCATCCCATATAAACTAATGACACAAATATTAATGGAAGCACATTTCACATGAGCTTCGTTTTTTCAGTGGAGTTGTTTGGACTCCTGAGACTTATCCTAACAATAGTTCCAGACACAATCAATAATATTTTTTATTGCTTTTGCAAAGTGAATTTGAAAACTGTGTAAGTGAGGCCAGGATATCTGGAGATGAGTTGCTTTAATCATTCCACTGCCAAACTCTTGGCAGCACAATTAGATGGTTTTAAATTAAGCCCATTTCCAAGCTATGGATACCTAGGACTAGAGAGGTGTTCTTAGCCATGCTGGCCTCTCAGTGGTCATTCATAACTTACTAAAATTCTCCTTTTAACAAGTCCAAAGCTGAAATATGCTAGCAATCTATATGTTAACTTTATTATAGAATTTCATGATAACTGCGTGTCCAGAAAGAGTTATTTAATGGGTGGTGGTAAAAATCAAGACTGACACAGGCTTGTCTTACTAGAAGTTTAAAGATTGTTCTTGGTGAAAAAGGGAAAACAGTTTACATACCATGCTGCTTTTTCAGGTGCCAAAATTTACTCCTATGGAACTAAACAATGCTTTTCATCTGTTTGTGGTTAATTGATAGGAAGTTCAGATACTCTTGTATCTCTAGATGGGTGCCTATCCTTTTGCTAGAATCACAATTCAGATATTAAGAAAACTTCTAAATCACTTAGAAACTCTATACAATACTCAAGTGTTAATAGAAACCTGTGTTTGAATAGGTGACTTCCTCACAGAGAAAAAGATTTCTAGATTTAAGTTGCAGAAACATCAAGCGCTGCTGCTGGACAACAGAATGGTTGTACAGTGAGGTCCGGACATAGGGCCTTTTTCGTTTCACTTACCAAGTGTTTATTCTTTATAAGGATGTTCATTTACATGGAGGAACAGGATTATTTGCAAAACAGATGCTGTGTGCCTATAGCTTCTTGTGAGGGTGAAAATGAAGTGCCTAAGAAATCTGTACTTTATCAGAAAATATGTCAGCATTTAAGATGTCTCCTAACATTATATAACACAAAAGCAAATTTCCCAATATTGGAGTCAGTAACGCTACGACCAATGAAGATTAGCTGAGGCTTTACCAGATTATATACTCAAACTTTAAGAGGATTTGTCAATAGCGAATGTAGAGTGTTGTGTGTGGGGTACCCCCGCCCCCTTAAATTAAATGTAGTTGAGGCAAAATTTACCTTTGGAGAATAAATATGTTGAACTGAGAGAAATTTGAAATGAGCAAAATATTCCTTTTGTAAATTTTTATGATGATTTCTCAGATATGAGCCCTGTGATTGTAGGCACTACACACACAGTACTGATTCTGCTGTTCCCACTGTTGCCTTAATATCCATTCCTTTGATGTTGCAATGAGATATTTTTTGTTTATTTTTCTTCTCTCGGTAAAGTCATTTGTATGTACCAGAGTTTCAGCTCAAGAGACAACCAACCAATATTTTCCTAGCGCATAAGGATGTAACTCTACATTTAAATTTATTGTAAAACATTATGCTCATCTGTAATTATATTACTTTAAAATAAAGCCTTCATCCGCTCTAAGATCTTTTGATGTCCCTTCCCTGCTGACTCTTTTTTTTCTTGTTCCCACTTACGTTAATGTGAAGAGACAGTTGAGTAAATGCACAATGAACTTCAAAACCTAGTAATTGTTTTTCAGAAAGAATGAAACTTGTGAATTAGATATGGATTGTAAAAGAACACCAGAGCTGATTAGTGTTCGTTCGGTTTGCCTGCTGGACCGTTCTGACACCTGTCTTCCCGCTTTCCCCATAAATGCCATTGCTGATCCCTCTATACTGCCAGTCACATGACAGCCAGGGAGAACTTGTGGGTGGGAGTTAAAAGACTCCCAGTGAACCTTGTCAGGCTTAGCAATTCATGAAACTCGACATAAAAGGCAACGTTAAACAAAGATGAGTTGAATCCATTTACATGCAAACTGTAGTTATCTGTATGAAAAAAGCCAGGAAGGGGGGAATGTTGAAGGGGTTACTATTTCTTTCTTCCTTTTAGGATGTGTAGATAATGAGTTGTGTAAGGCTTAGAGGGGGGAAAATAGGCCAACTTTCAAGGCATTGAAAAATTGCTTTTTAGGAAAAATCCTTTTCATCGTAACCATCTGGTTGCATCTTGTTTACAGCACAGTGTGCCAGTTTGTGCTTATTAATCATGCTTACACAAGTATCTTAATTACTCCCTGTGTAGCTGCTCTGTTTTGAACTCAGAAGTTGACCTTTCTCTTTTTATTCCTTTAAACCATTAATCATACATAATCAACGCCAACAGGGCAGAGCCATGGAGAAGGCTACCCAGTTTCCAAAAGCACATGCTAGTCCTGAGAAACTGTGTAGACAAGAGTGACTGCATTGCTATCAGTCAGGCATATCTTAATTAATGACTGCTTTGTGTGTGTGCATACTTACCCGCCTGTAAGCCAGTTCTGTTCCCCCCTTTTGCTTCTCTCTCTCGAGATAACAGTTGCTTCCCTACTTTATGATACCAGAGATCATTTTAAAAAGTCTCTGTATATAAAGGACCTTCAGAGACTTCATGTGACTCAAAAGGATCTGGTTCTCTTGTCTATGTTCTGTGGTTGCTACTCTAATAATTAAAATTTAGACAGCATATAGGATGGTCGGAAAAATTTCTAGGCTCTGGATTCTTCTAGGATAAATAACTGTGTTGGTAGAGGGCGAATTTTTCAAAAATAACTGGAGTAACAAATGGATTCCTCTTCTTCCCTGCCTTCCTTACTATAAAAAAAAAAAGGGGGGGGGGGGGGGGGGGGGGAGAAAAAAATTGTTTCAAAAAGCATGTGTGTGAGAAGACTGAAAGAATGGAATTCGGAAATGGCATTCTGGTTTCTAGTGTACTAGACAAATTATAGTATGCAAAAGTAATTTTGCCTGCCCTGAAACTCTTCAGCGTGATGAAAATTTTATCAATATTCTAAAAAGAGAACTATCCACCCTACTCATGTAGTCAGCTTACATGTTTATATACGGGGGTGTGTGTGGAAATTTGCAACTATGACTTGCATTTTCTCTCTAGTGCTGTTAGATTTTTTGTTGGTTTTGCCGTAAATACTGTATTTAGAATTTATGCTGTCTAATCTCAGTTGTGCTTACTGGAGATGTGATTTCACTCATAGAAGCTTTAACCACAGGTAAGGCTCTCTTAAAAGCCTTATGATTATGCTGTAATAATAAACTGTTTATTTTTATTGCCACCGTAGAAAAACAAAATATTTCCCAACAAAGTGCAACAGGAACAGAAAAAGATGAAAAACCTGTATCAGAAAATTTACATCATGAAAATTATTAATATTTAATTCAGGTAAAAGCTTTGCCATTCCAAATGCAGAAAGAATGCATAGCTGTCTCTTCTTATGTTAAAAACTACTTGTTTATGAACTGAGTCTACAGTGTGTGAGGTGAACTGTTTCATCCAGTCTACTGTATAATTTGGCCATTTCCATCATGCTTTTTCTTTTATTTGAGCTGAAAATTTTATTTAGCCTTTTTGCATAGTTTGGGTGTCTTGGTGTGCTTGCACTTCTGATGTTTCCTAGAAGGCTCCTTCAATATTGCAAAACAGTTTAAGCACAAACAAACAAGCAAAAGTTTCTTCTGAGGAAATTATTTTGTGAACCAAAACTGAAACACTTATATTTTGAGTAGGGGAACTCTTGCTGGCCTTAAGCTGTAGGTGAGTCTCCCCACCCTTATAGGCAGCTAAAGACTTTTTCTAAGGACGGATTGTAGGCTCCTGTAAAACAGAACCACCTTGCTGATGAGATTCAGTATTGGTAAAATATGCCCAAAGAGCAGGGTGAATAGGGGATTTCTTTTTTTACTCGTGTGTCAGATAGGACCAGAGTAAACAGACATCACTGGGGGTTTTGGGGTGGGTTGGGTTTTTTTTGTTGGGTTTTTTTTTTTTTTTCCCCGATTTTATTCAATATTGTAATAAAAAGAGAGGAGATTGTGTAATTTATATGACAAGATTGCAGCCTTCTGGTGCATCTGAACCTTGTGGTACTTCAAATACAGATGTGAGTCAAGGTGGTAACTTCATCATGGTAGCACAGTCACAAGGAGACTACGCTGGTGACCTTTCCTTGTTAGCAGATAGCCTGAAGATGGAAGGTGGCTTACCAGCAATGTGGCCGAACTGACTAAATGTAGTTATCTTAACCAGAAGATTGTTGTAAGTTGAGGAGTTTGTGGTCCACGTAACAGTTCATCTGAGCAGGGCCAGACCTGTGCTGTGCTGCCCACGTGCCCTGGCCGCAGGATGGGCTCAGCCGCGGACTGACGGAGGAGCCTGTGGGCAGCTCCCCCTCGGCGCTGGCGACGGCACCACCTGCACGCCCTTGCCTTCAAAGCTGCAGCAACAAGCTCTCCTGTGAACATTCTTTTCCTTTGACAGCAGAAATGATAAATAGATTTGGTTTTATTGAAGAAAATCCTGTAAGAACTGAAACGAACAAAATGGGGTAACTTTCCAGGGGCGGGATCTGCACGGTGGGCTGTGCCCTGGTTGGAGACCCGTACCATACTGCACAGCGCGGGGTTCCCAGCATCTGAAGGGATGTAATATTATCTATATGATCCTGTTTTTCTTTATAGTGTTAGCTCCCATAAATAGCATATTGAGAGATACCTTACAGAGCCTGAGCACCTTTCGTACTGGGATGGTAATGAACCAGCACCTCCTGGTGTAACATGCAAAGCACTTGGCTTTCCTGGGTGGATCGCTGCGGTTGCCTTCCTGCATGGCCATGTTCAGCTGACTGCTGCTTTGTGCTTATTTCGTGTCTCTCTGCTCTGAGCATTTAAATTGTCAGGAGATTCTGCGCTGGAGGACGCATTTTGGAATGTTTCTTGTACCTTGGTGCATACAAAGGTATTATGTTGAGAAGATAAATTGTAAGAGTTGTTAGCCCGTGCAATGAATAGGCGGAGTGAAAAGGTGGAGGGGGACTGATGGTGGGGCAGTAAAGTTACCTTTCATCAGAAGCAGCTTTTACTACCTTAGTATTTTTCTGGTAGAAGCTTTCAGAAATTTCACTTGGTTCATCTGCCTGTTGACAGCTTTTAATTTCATGTAAGCTGAAAGGATGATGTTATGCAGAAGAAATTCCCCTGACTTGTAATAAATGAAGAGAATGTAGAAACAGTTGGTTCTGTCGGTGCCTGTTAAAATGTGGTGACCTACTTTACCTTTTGGTTTACATCTTCATTCTTCTGCTGTATAGCTGATAACTTTGTTATTAGGTCTTCATGTACTTTATTGTTGCTCCTCCTCCAGATTGTTTTATAGCCTAATATTATGAATTTATCTCCATAATCAGGAGTGATGTTGTTTCCTGAATAAAATGCCAGAGTTTTCATCACGCATGCTTCTAATGGAAACTTTTTGTTTCTAGTCATCATATCATTGAAGACAGTCGTGCTTTATTGCCCTCTTTCTCCTTCAACGTGTTTTAATTACTGCTTTTACTTCATGTTCATGATTATATATCTGAGTTTCCATTCATGTGGTTCCTTCTCCTTAATTCTAGTGTCAGATTCTAATGGAAAACGTTCTTATTGCATATTCTGCCCTCTTGAAGTTGCAATAAATACATGACTGTCTCAAATGAATTTTAATTGTCTTCTGTGAAGCTCTTCATTGGTCTGTTCATTGACGTTACATCATGAGCCCACAGCAGATCAAAAAGGGGCGAATGCCTATGTGAAACCCGTGTTATATAATTTTAATTAGTCATGGAACACTTTGGTTAAAAAAAAAAAAAAAAAACAAACAAAAACACTCCAGAAATGCGCTATATGTTGGAATACTGGCTGCTGGGAAATGGCCTATGTGCTCAATTTAATGTTCTCGGAACTGTGCATCTGTGGTGATTATAGAACTGTAGTGATGCACCAACAAGTAGTTGCCAGTTTCTGTAAGTGGACACAAGGACATCCTTCACCTGGAAAGTGGTGGATTTCTTTTTTTTTTTCTCCCCCCCATTTTGACAAAAGAAAGCAGTTACATATACATATTATGGAAAAAAAAAAAGTGGCCCTCAGCTTTATACAAAGGTTAGCTTTACCATTGTGAAACAGTCTCTGTTGTTGTTTGGTGGAGGAAGGATAAACACAACCATTTACCTATTAATGTTTAAATATTTCCTTAGATTTAGCAGCTAAATAAACTAGCTGTTTCTATGTTAAATTTTAAGTTTGCTATAAAGATGGAGCTTCATCTAAGGAAGCTGGATTGACTGCATATCCTGTTGCTTCAGAGAGAGATGCTTAAGCCTGGATTCTATAAAACTCACAGATACAAACTTGGGAGGTGATGTTTTATATATCATTTTCTTGGCAGCAGTATTCATTGAAAATATTTCTTCTATCATCACTGACTACTTGTTTCCACTTCTGTGTCACTTCCTCAGCTGTCCTAGCATATCTGACAGGCAATGTGCTGTGCAAGCAAGCCTGAAAAAAATGTTGGGAGGGAGGTGGAAAGACCGTAACATCTTAAACTGGTGTCATCACTGAAGACAGCGTGCCTGCAAGCTGCAGCCTCAGTTCTGAAGGATTTTTTGTCTCCTGGTGGGGTAGAAATACAGAGATATGTTGCTTATTTTGGCTTTTTTCCTCCCCAGAGTTTTTGGGCTTCATGGTAGAACTAAGCTTTGGATAGCTGAATTCATTTCGTTTATGGTTTTTTCATGTTACTCAGAAAACCTCAATATAAGTTTCATCTCTGCATCCATCTATGTAACACATCTGTAGTACAGGATGGATGAAGGGATAGTGTATTAAAATGAAATGTTTTGTATGATCATGTTATGATATCTTTGGAAAACATCTTTATTCTCTAGTGTTTAAAGGCTTGAGTTCTAGCGTGAAAAATTATTAGTAAAAGAAACAAAACAGATGAAAGTTTTAATGAGCGTAAACCAGTTGCATTATAGCTAGCATTTGATCTTGTATATTGAAATATGGATTGATCTTAAAATGGATTCCTAATTTCTATAATTAAAATGCTCTGTTCACAAAAAGCATCTTTTCTAATGTTGTCTTGCATTCCTATGTTACTTTTCACCAATAAGCTCCGTTAAGTACATTGGGGGGGGGAAGAAGCCCATTACAGCTGACTAAATATGCACAAATCTTTTAATTGATTGTGACTACAATAAAAAGGATATTGTAACAGGTAGTCTGATGAGCTCTTCTTATATTTCTCTTTTTCTTCCCCTTTTCACTGGTGCAGGTATTAATTTGTTTGTAACGCGTATATTGTATTTTTGCCTAGCAGGTGTATATATTTCTTTGAATATGGGAATTATTCTCACCACCCCCCCACCCCCCCGAAATAAGCAAACCACCCCCCAAAACCCTGAGTTATCAGAGTTATAAATTAGGGATTGTCAATATTTAGCAATGCCTCTTTTGACAGAGTGCCTGATAATACACTGTGATGTAGATCAGAATCACCTGAGTTTTATTACCTCAGTTGTAGTTGTGTTGGGGTGATGTCTCTAAGCATCATACTGGTTCCTTTCTTTATGGGATGATATCATTGGAAGAAATTTTTCAGTATGTTTTTGAATGAATTGCTAACATTACAAAGTAGAATTAGTAGAATCGGTCAAATTAATGCCATCCTTTAGACAATGTTGGACTGAATTGTAAATCAGCCAGCTATACCTGTTTATATACTCTGAATCATTTTGTGGATTATCTCAAATGTTGATCTGTCCTTGACATCACTTTGGTGCCTGAGCTAAACCCTTGGAGATGATAGCATTAGTGCAGTGTCAGTTTTGTCATTTGGAAGCCTTCCTCGGTCAAATTGCAGTCTGAAGACAGTCCAATATAATAGTACGCAGATGTCTTTAAAACTTGGCTTTAACCTTCAAAGATTAGTGAAGGATAAGAGAATTTTTTTTTTAAATTCAAAAATAAATTTAAATATTGATAATTTTTTTTTTTTAAGGACAGCTTGAAAGTAGAGACTATAGTAGTGAAGTACTGCTATGGTTAGCAATCTCAGCACAGTTCTTGATTTCTCTCTCCTTTGTGTTATGGTAGCTAATTTAAGTATTGCAGATGAAAGTCTTGTTAGGACTCACTTGATAGCAGCATTAAGCAGCACAACATTTTAAAATATAATCACTTTTTTGCACTTAGGATCACTTAACATCAAACACCGTTTCATTAACTAAGAGTACCTGCTTCTAGAATTAGGAAAATATTATCTTCTTGATAAAATAGTGCTATTGTATAACTTTCTGATATCTTGCAGTGGAAAAATTGTGATAATGGTTCAGGAGAAGGAAAAAGGTTGTAGTAGTATGCTGGATAACCTAGCTTTAGTGTTATTTTTTAAAAATCTGAAGTGGTTTTTGTACCAAAAACGGCAGCCTGTGTTTTTCTGGCTATCACATGAAGATTATTCTGGATCTTGGAGTTATTAATTTGTTTTAACATTAGGATTCCATTCTTTCCTCTTTCTTAATCTTTTCCAATTTATTTGCAATAAACTTTTTAGGGAAGAAATGCTTACAAATAGTTACTGTACAACCAACCCTTTTACTGGAAGTTAATGACACTGCTTTTGCTGTGGTACATACAGTGAAGTCAAGTCACTGCAGTGGAGAAACCTGCCTTCCTCCAGTCTCCTTATCCTGCAACCGGTAGGGTACTGTGATGATATAGTTTGATGACATGTTTACTGAAATACATTGTGGGTTTTTTTTAAACATATTTCAATGGTAAAAATATGCATTTAATCTCGTGACTAACATCAAATGGACTCTTACATTTCTGTTCCCAGTTGTACTGAACAACACTGTCATGCTGAATGACTGTGCAGGTGCTACAGTAAAACTTCCCGAAGCTTTGGAAGAAATTCTGCCATATTTTTTGATCACTTTCTGGTCTTAAGCAAAACAAATAGGATTGACTGTTTCTTACTCCCAATGGTATTTGCATTAAACAGGAGAATAGAGATGAGGAGGGAGGGGCTGAAAGGAACAAGATTATTTACCATGTTAATATTGAGCTGTATTATTTCAGATTAAAAGTCTCATAGAAAAAAAAATCTGGTTTAAATCTTTGCTAAATTGAGAGATCTCAGTGCATGAAGTTAGCAAGTTCCAGTATGGTCTGCAAAAGACTATCGCCCATCTTGAGGTAGGTGGCTAGCATTTAACTCTTCCCATTTGGAACAGTATAGTAACTTGTCAAATAAGCTTCATGGGAAGAGCCTAACAGAGTTGCACTATACTGTGGCATCAGTTCTGGTTTTATTCCGTCTAACAATGCAGCTAAAAAAGCCCCACACGTTAATCTAGAAGGTAATTAATATAATCATTCACTATTGATGCATTGTTGACTCTGCAAAATCTGTGAGCAGTTTTAACATGCAGACAGCATGAATTACTTTAGTTAAACCATGAAATGCCTGGTACAAGTGAAATTCTTTTTGGCTAGATTCTTTGCTGAATACAAGCCACTGTTATAAAATTAAAGCACCAAAAGATAGCTGTGTGCTTTGACTTGCTTCTTTGCTTCATATAGTCCTTCTGGAAGTCCTTTGTTTGAGATGACCTTGCCTACTGCTGGCTCTAAATTGTGCCTCTGTGAACTTTTCAGTCAAAGGTATGTTCAGGGAGATAGGAGCCAGCAGGAGTATTTTGGCCTCTTCTATTTGAGGATATCTGTTCTTGCCTCCTGTTGTCCACACTGTAAACCAAGACCACACCATGGTCTGTGACACAGAGTGGGAAGAAAGCAAATAGAAAATTAGACTAGGCAGAACTGTGGTGCAAATTCTAGCTGATTATTTCATTGGAGGTTTTTGTGTTTCTTTACAGCGGTGCTTCCATAGTTTGGCTTCTCTTTGTTGTGCTGAGTATTTAGCTGTACTTTTATAGGTTTAGCCTTTGGGAATAAGAATCATTAAAGAACAGAAACCTCAAAAAAAAAAAAAAACCCCAAAAAACCTCCAAAAAAACAACCTTCTGGTTTTCTTCCAGCAAATTTCTTTTGTTTGCTCTTGTGGTAATGGTGTTTTTATTTTCTTAAAGGTGTAAAATATTTAGGTTATTTTAAAATAGACATTGGCAGTACTAAATGTTGACTTAATGTTCTAAAACCTGTAGTAGCTGTGGATTTCATTTTGCCACTGGAAGTCTATGGCAGCCATAGAATTTATTAAGATCACAAAAATGATAGGTTACAGAGCCTTTTCACCTCCAGGCTGTCTCCTCTAATACATATATCTATGGAATTGTAGTAATTAAAGGCTCTTTATGTTTTATGATTTCAGTTGCACGAGTTGAGTCTTAGCCTAATTGTTTAATGAACAGCTGGAAGCTTTCTTGATCTTAAGCCATTACTGTAGGCTGACCACGTTTTGAGTCTAAGCAGAAAGACCAGTTTGCATTCTGTTTTGTGTAGTTGACACTTCAGAAGTATGTGACAGACATATATGGTACATACTGGCTGCCCCACTGTTATGTCTGTCCTGAGAACAGAAAGCAATATTTTTCAGATTGTTGAGTGATTTTAATTTACTATTCCCCCAACTGGGATCTTTCTCCCATGTCAGCAGGAACAATCCACCTGCATCTAACTGGTGCTGTGTGTTCAACTCTTGATTGAAGGAGCCATCTCCTCTTATTCAAGGAAAGAAATAGAACAGCAACAAACTTGAGTAGTACTTAGTGAGAAATAAAATCCATGTCAATTTTATATGAGTTCATATAATGATAAAACAATTTAATTTTTAATGAGTTGCTTGTAAAATGATGAGTTTGCATTTTAACATGCAGAATTTTGAAGCATCAGCTCTGTAGCAAGAATTGATCTGTTCTGAAAAATAACTTTGAACATCTTAAAATAAGGTGTTGTTAAAAATGATCATTTTCCTGAATGAAAAAGATGAAGTTACTTAAACTTCAGAAAAGAAATCTGAAATTTGCATAGCTTTCCATATGCTTTCTGCTTTTCCCTTCTGTACAATATATTATTTGAGACACAGTTAACTACAAAATCCTTGTAACTGAGATTACTTCAGGGAATCTAAGTACTGGCTGTTATTTAACGGGTGTGGTAATTCTTCTTAATTGGGGTAATTTCTTGTGATTTTGTAATGCTTCCTATTTGTCTGTGCCAGCCTAGTTCTTTGCTCCTTAGGAAGCAGTTTTCTATTTTGATGTGCTGCTTAATAAACAACCCTACTAAACACCACGTGATGGTTTCTGGTTGGGGTTCAGGTCTCATTTTAGTGTAAGTGGTCTACTTCCCAAGCTGTGAGTGCTGAGTAAGAGAGAACCTGACTCTTTCTCTTTATAAGGCTCTCTGGTACTGCTGAGGTGACAGCCCTGCTTCCTTCTCAGCTCTGCTCCATGGTGGGACCCCTGGGGTCCTGCATCTCCTGAAGTTTTCTGCTCTCACCTTTGGAAGACAGGCGTTACTTTTCTTGGGGGTTTTGCCCATTCAAAAGCACCTACAATATGTGACTTCCAGGTTCAAGAAGATTGGCCCGTCCCTGTCTGAACCAGTTACGTGAATGCAAGTTAATTTTTGCCGTGGGTGGGTATCCAGCTTCTCTGGGACTCACTGTTTTTTCCTAAATGTTTGAGCAATCTATAAAGACTTTTTGTGGTGTGAAAGATTTAAATTCTGATTACGTTATTGAGTCTGGTAATCTGGGATTATTCAGATATAGTTTAGCAGTTTATCATGCAGTGCTTGTAATAGTCAGTACTTGCCATTATAGAAATCTACCCAGATTCTCATGTAAGATATGCTGATTCAGGTCCTAAGAAGGAATAGACCGCAAGTTTACTATGCTCAGTTGTATATGTTATCTCTCGGACTTTTCCTGTAGATATGTGTAGCGAGGATATATGTATGTCACTTTACATGGAACGCACATGCAAAAGGTCTATACGTGGAGTAAAATATAAAAATGGAGTTTCTTTTAGAAGTTCATTTCTTTATTCTCTTAAAATGAACTTCCCAAACCTCATGATTGTCTAGCTGAATTATATAATGAAGAATAATGAAACCTTGAAATGATTATACATGCCTTTACTGTAATGAGAAAGTTGCTATTAGTATTTTGTTTATCCATAATTCAGTTGTTTGGAATACCTTTCATTTACAAGGGCTCTCCCATGCTTCCCCTTTGAAGTACAGGCTATGAGTGTAAGTATACTTTTCTAGTAGTATTAATAAATATTTGCTTGACATTTGGTCTCATTGATCTTTAATCAGTTCTTAGTATTTGTGATAACTGAAGTTACAAAGTTGAAATAACTTCCTTTCTGTACGAAAACATGAATGCTGATTTCTTTTATTTGTATATGTTTTAAAGATACTATGCCATGTCATTTATTTCATTTGACTTAACCATTAGAGAAGATTAAAGGTGGCTTATTTCTTAGACATGTGCTTAACAAAGAAGGATTTTACAAACATCTGTGCAAAAACATACAACATCTTCCTGCTTTCTTATCAGTAAATGCAGCTGTTCCTGTTTTTAAAAATCAGATGAGTGTGATAATGTGGAGTAGCAATGTTTGAAAGCTTCATTTTCTGATATCTAAGACATGTTTCTTTTTGCTGAGCTTGGACAGGTATAAATAAGAAAGATAAATTTACATCTAATGCTGGGGCGGTTTTTGGTTACAGGTTCTGCTACTGTTCTGCCAATGTCATCTGCTAAGTGAATTGCAGTTTCTCATCACATATATGCTGGGTTAAGAAAGTCAAATTAGTCTATACTCTGAATAGTGTTAAGTTGTATATAATAATTCAGCTATTTATGTGATTTAAAATCTCTATCAAATTGATAAATCTAAAAAATATATAAGTAATATATATTACTGATAATAGAAGGAAAGTAACTTCTACTTTTCACAAGAGGGACAATACCAAAAATCCAAGCCCAAACTGTCTTTTTTAGTGGTTTTATTCTTACTTCAAACATACATAATCTGTTCACTATTTGTACTGACACATCCATACGAGTAAAACAGGAAACATTATTGTTGAGAAAAACAGATGTGCTAATCTGTTTGTAAATCATTAAGTTACTATTTTAAGCAGCTAAATTAGAGTTTTACCCTGTCATTTTTACATTTCATTTCAGTTTTTGCTTTGTTTCTTTGTTTTTGAGCCAAGTGACGTGATATGATCATTAGTCTTCAGAATGGATAAACACAGTCAAGCAGAGTAGCCACAAAACCATGTCTCGTGGGAATCTCTCTCTGGCCAAACCCACGTAAACTAATCACATTGTACACTTTTTCATCTAAAAACCCTCTCGTACATGTTGCTGGTAGCACGTTATGGATAAAATGCAGCTGCCTTATTAATAGTAGGGTAGAATCTTATCTGTGTAGTCATGTATACCTCATCACCACGGCACATAAATAGTTCTGTTGTCATGTCAATATTTTTTTTAACTTAGAGCTTTGTAAAATCAGATGACTGCTGTTTCTTAGAGCCACTCCAATGTTCTTTTGCAGGCCATATTGAGATATTGATTCAGGTTTTTTTGTATTAATAACAGTATAGGGTAACCTACGTGGTTTCTTGGTTCCTTTATTAATTTATCACTTAAGTCCCTCACTGAAGTCTCAAGAAATCCTGATCACACTTAGTGTGAGATCTGGTTGGATCACGCCTGGAAATTTGTCTCCTGTTTCTAGATGGCTAATAAATTTTTCACAATCAGATGGTGTTGTAAGGAAATCTGGGAAATCTCAAACTGAAAGCTGAGAAAGAACCAAGTAAAGCAGATGCATGCTTAAAAGTCCAAAATATTGTATTTCTTTCTTACAAATAGTAAGACTTTTTAAAAGGTGCTAACGAAAACATCAGGTACCTAAGATGGCACTGACGATTCTTACACTCTTTTTAAAAGCACTAAGCGTTAGTAATAGCACTCTTTTTGCGAGGAAAAGAAAGTAAGTGCTTCACAGGTTTTGTTTTGGTCTTAGAAGGCTCCTTAAATAGCTGTTGCAAAACCACATATAGATAATCTTGGTGGAGGGGAAGTTTATTTTGGTCTGTTATGGGTTGATTAGAAAATCAACTTAAACAAAATCAGTTTGCATTGCCCTCAAATGGAATAAGAGTGTAAGTATAGAGGTTTGCATCTATGTATCTATAATACTTAAAAAAAGGGTTTTGGTGGTGTAGTAGTGAGGCTTTTGTATAAACTCGGTCTTATTCTCCAGCCACTGAAAGTACTGTTTAGAAAAGTTTGTGCGTTCTGTCAACAAACATTAACTACCAAGTCCTGCAATTGCAGGAGGTCTGTTTTACAAATATGGTGGTATTAATTGCAAGATATAACATATTCTTCTTGCTTCTTTCTAGGATCCTTTGTATTATCGCCTTTATTGTTTCTTGCAGGAGCTCATTTTTTGATTTAATACCTTGGAAAAACTATGCCTTATTCTGGTTGTTCACCTTGAGATTTAATGAGAAGTGGGCTAGCTGCTTTTTTTCCATCACCCATAAAGTCTTGCTTTACAAAAGCCTGCTTGGTACCATGGGGCTGAAATAGGGGGCAAAATCAAAAAAACTGTTTTCATACATATAGATTTGTGTTTTTAGAAGCTTTAAGATATTTCTTTTTTTTGACTGCTTGTGTCAGGTTCCATCACTATTAAAATTGTCACTGAAAGATTGGATTTGCATTCCTGTTCCCCAAAATAGATTTAATTCTTGGTTGTATAGCTGGAGTTCAGTATATGAACCTATATATAGGTGAAGAAAACTTTTCTTCTAGTGTTTGTATTTGCTATAGTCAGATTTTTCAAAAGTTCTATTATTCTTTTCAATGCAAAGGAAAGGAATTTTACTGCTATTTTGCTTTTTGCTATGGTAAGATACTTAGTGGCAGGCATATTTTCACTGTTTGTATAGTCATAGAACTTAAGGTCCTGTATCCCAGGTCAAGACCCCAGATAGGATAGCTGTATTTCAGATTTTCCTTTAGAGCAGGATGTTTTATGCAAAACTCCTAAAACCAGGTATAAAATGGGATAAGTCAAGCTAAAACTCTAAACAAATGTTCTGTTTTTCTTGCGGGGAGAGAGGAGGAAGGCATACGCTTTTGTCAGCACCTGTAAACTGACAGCTAAATGAAAATACTGACAATACTTGTGCAAGAAAGGGGATAAAAATTGCTTCAGTCAAAATGTCTTTACAGGCAATCGTCAAGGTGCCTTTTTGCAAAAGGTATGCAGCGTTGGAAACTGAACAAGCTCCTCCTTAAGGGGCTGAAATGATTGAAGTTATTGCCGAATCACTAAAATATGTAAAGAATAAATCTTGTTTAGGAATAGGAAGCCAAATATTTGACCAGTCGCACTTCGGTTGTGCTTTCTAAGACCTCCTATGTTGTTGGTGCTTGAATAGGAATTCTAAATTAAATAAATGCTGGATAATACGGTATGATAATTATTGAGTTACTGCAGAGACCTACATTCCATTTTTTAGCAGTGCTTTCTACAGCTGTGTTTTACCAGTACTAGTATGTTTACCTGTATCAGTTTATTCCAGAAGTCTTTGTTGTTTATCTTATTTTTATGAAGTAATTTTATTTTTATTAATATAAGTAATAGAAGATTTTGGCAACTGGATACACAACAGACATGCTGTCTATTTTCTCTTCTTCGTTTATTTTTCTCTTGTTAAAGTCATCAAAATGTTGACAGCTGCATAACTCTTTTTAAAGCTTTCATATCTTGACAGATATTACAGATATTTGTCATTTTACTTACAGTAAGTGACAGCTAAATTAGCTTTATGCTGTATTGGAGGATATCTCGGATGTAGTGAGTCCAGTCAAATTTATATTGCATTTCTTTAATGTGCAGCTGATTTTTGAGTGGTTATTAAGGAATGAACAGCAAAGAGATACATGAAGAATGTGAAAATCTTGAGCTAGCAGATATTCAAGGTTAACAGATGAGAAATATGTTCCCCTTTTATTATTTCTATCATGTTGGATAGTCTAGTTTTTCCTTCATTTTCACTTCTTGTTTCAGTTAGATGTGGGACTGAAGATCTATACATTAATCCTTCTTTAATAGATACCCACTTCCCAGCTGAGTACTTAAGGCTCCAGCAGACGGTGTAGGTGTTTATAGGTCACGGTGGAAGCTACTGAGTGGAACAGCATCCATACAGTAGCACTGCACCTGCCTACTGTATGTTTAGTTAAGTATGGTTCATCTATTGACTGACTGCAATATAGATGTATTTCAGAATGTATATGTACATTTCTTTTTCAAAAGTTTGGGTCAAATTAAGGATGGTAAGAGAACAAACGGAACTACTGAATGGAAGAAAAAAATCTTTTGGCTGTCAAGTAACTTATTCAGTAGCGTCACTGTACTTTTTTGTGCTATGCATAAATACAAAGCACAATTAAAAAAATTGCAGTGGATCTTTAGAGTATTACAGTAAGACTGCCTGCAAAAATGTACTTGGCAGGAGGGGGAGAGGAAAGAGGGGAACAAAAAAAAAGAAAAAAAAAAAGAGCGAGCTTGTTGCCTTTTATCCAGGTAGCTTAATTACACAATTGAGTGTTTCTTTCAATTGTCTGTTTAAATTGCTGTCAGAAATGGAAAATTCCATAGTGTGATATTTTCACATTTTAGTATGTTCAATGTATTGCTAATGATAGCCAGACTTTCAGATTGCTATAAATGTATCAAAGATAAGTTATACGTGTTCAACATGTTAACTTGCTCTATGCTGTTACTGCTGTCTTACTCTTGGGAATCCCACTAGCATTTGGGCAATTAGTATTTGGAACAAGCCACCATAAGGTCAGCTTGGTGTTACACAAATCAAAGTAGAGGAAGTGAAACAAACCACCAGAATTGTAAGAGAATAACTGATTTAACAGTGTAATATACCATAAATAACACTTCTTACAAACTTCAGAAAATTTTGGAAATGTGGAAAGTAGTACTTGTGTCTTGATCTTTTTTTGGTTTTCTTTTAAGTCACGTTTTTCATAGGGTTTTTTTTATAGGTGCAGCCTTCTCTGAAAATAATTTAAACTTCAGCCCACCTAAGCATAAGTTAAGCAATACAGTTTCTCCTACAAGACCACCAAAGCAGGGACTCTGTGTGTCTGTATGTATGCGCCACTTTGCACACTGAGGAGAGCAAAATCAAGAGTGTTGAGTGAAGAATTATTTTTTTGGGATTATTTTGGATACTGGCCTGGATCAGGCACAGAGTTACAACTGTTCTAACTGAAGCTGATGCTGAAACACCTACTGACCTCTCAGAGAAGAGAGGAAGGTTCACAGTAGTGTTACAGAGGATCAGATCTTAAGTAGAACATTGTTCTGTTTAAAGATATTTTCTTTCAGTACTACAGACATAACGTATATGTGGCAGGGCGTAATATTTATTGGTAGACAATTTCTTGAGAAGGTCTCTGAAGTGGAAACAATGCAGAAAATTACGGAAGCTGGAATAGAGCTTTCACACTCCACCTGAGAAAAATATTTGTTTTATAAAAAAAAAAAAATGCATAGGAATTTTCAAGGGATGGACGTATGCTGTAAGGCTTTATCTGCTTTATTTCACAGCACTGAAGGTAGCTATTTTATGTAATCCTGAATGCCAGTAGGTACGGCCAGTGATCCTAACTGTCGGTAAATACTAGGATTTGATCAGTATTTTCTTTCTTGTTCTTGAATGAGAGCTTCCCGTAGTCCAGAAAAATTGTATAGCTTATTTAGCTCTCTCTAAAACCAATAATAGGCCTATTCAGGTTTTATCTATAACTTTACTTTGTGTTGAGCAGTATTTGTAATGCTGCCATAAACTATACTAAAGCACTGTTTCCTAGACTTTAGTGATAGGATAAATATTCCCCGGGAACACGCAAGCAGAACATGCAGATTGTTTAGCGTGGGTTAAATGCACCTATCTGGAACATAACCGTGTTTAATATTACATCTTTCAGATTTGGCAGGAGTCTTAAGAGTGTAGTATTTCAACATTGGTTTTATAGAAACTTGCTACAGAACTGGACGGGATTAATAATGGATGAGATATATCATACTTAGTATAGTATTAAATTCTAGCAGTGGAAAGATGCAAACCAGTTCATAACCTTACAAGAACATTGTGTGTTACAGTAATCTTGGTAATACTGTACAGTCAAATTAACAATGAATAAATGTTGAACTCTGCTTTCTGTCAGAAATAGTACTCATGCAGTCTCTTGTCAGTCTTTGTGCATGCTGTCCTGAGCAGGTCACCAGAATGATCATAAGATAAAAAGATGTAATGGATTATTCTGGCTGCATAACACGTTATTTATAAGGTGTTAAGGACCATAATAAGGATGGGCAATTTTGCATGTTTCAGTTCTTGGTTGAGCAGCTTGAGAGCAGAGGCATGTGTATGTAAGAGTGTGGGAGTACCTCCCTCCAGAACATCTCTGTGTATCAAAATTATGTTAAAATGGAAGGCTGGAATAAATTTCATTCTTAGCCAGTATGCAATTGATTCGGTATAGGCTTTTTATTCCAGATGTGACAGAAAGAGGAGGCAAGAGCCCAGGGACAACAGGGCTACAACTTTTACCATAAAGCACATCTGGGATCTATCAATCAATACCTTTCCTTGTGTAGGTTGTGCTTCCTTTGTACTTTTACACTGCTTTACTGGAGATTTCTGTCAGCATTTATCAGTTGGGTGGATACTGTCAGTCTCCACCTTCTTTCATTCCAAGGGTTACCAGCATCCGTTCTTAGGAACCTTATCACCTTCTTTTGAGGTGTTTGGTGATGGACTGGGAAAAGATGGCTCTCCTCTCTCTGTATAAGCTAATAGGTCTTCTGTCACTTCCAATTTGAACTATCAGGGCATCAGAAACTGTTACTTTACGTTTTTGTCCCCTGGAAAACAAAACAAAATCGAATGAGACTCTTTCAAGCTGCAGTGGAATTAATTTTGAAGTTTAAAACACTTCCTTTTCTCTGAATAGAAAGGTTGTGACAAAAGGCTTTGCTCTGACCAGTCAAACTGTTGTACTTTGGGGCCGCGGGTGAAAGACTTTAAAAATGTGGTTACTGTAACATCTGCATCACTACAAACTTCATCCTAGACCATTTTTTTTAGAGAGGAGAAGGGAGCAACCATAAGCACAGTAAACAGCATATTTACCTCTCTATGTAGACATGCAGATGTGGATAGCTTGTGCAGCATACTTGTAGCAACACAAAATGTCGTCTTCATAGCCCCATGGGGCCAAAGGCTTCTCTGTGGCCTTTGAAAGCCCTCCCTGTAAGACTGGCTGAGGTAAGGACAAGATTTGTCTTTTTGAAAATCCAAACTGAGGCCGAATGAACCAACCACTTTGAAAAACTTAGTGTCCAGAAGACTGATGCGTATGGTCATTCAATTCACTCATTTCTGTAAGAAAATGTATTTGGTTTTCAAAAGTAGGTCAGCCTTTGTTGAGTGGAAAATTGTTTAAACAATATAATGATTCTCAAAATTGTATTTATTAGTTATTGCTGTCTCAAAGAGGAGGTTTTGTGTTCTAGATTCCTAAGCCGGGACTGTGTGACAGGGACAAAGAAGTAAAATGGATCTCAAAAGAGGAGAACCTCATGTAGAGTGCTTGAAGGGATTTGTTAGGGTTTCCTTTTTGAAGTGGGAATCTGAAATTCTGAGAAGAAAGGTGTGTCCTCAAATGTTTATATTAGGAGGGGAAAAAAGGTAAAGGTTGGAGTAGAAGTTTTAGCTCTCTGCATTTACTCCTTGATCAAAATGCAGACCAGGCTAGTAAATGCTTGAAATATGATTGTTGGAGGCTACTCTGAATTTTTATTAAGCATTATGAAATATTTGTTTTAACTTTGAAGAGTGCATCAATTAAAAAGAGATGGTGACTCAGAGAAATGTTTACAATAAATGTCAAATGACTGAGCTGGCCTCTTGTTATTTGAAGTGTTAGTTCTGAGGCAAGGTTATAAAGTATGTTGATGAGGAAGGGGGGAAAATGTATTTAATTCTTGTTATCTTTACAGGTAAAAGATTTCTTTCCAGGATTGTTGTTCTTGTTAGGACTATACTTGCAGATCCCAATCAAGCTCAAGATGAAGTTTTAGGGGACACTGTGTATGCTAAAAATGTACCTTTCCCAGAGTGATGCATAATCTGAATGACGGTTAAAATCTGGGGAAAGTACCACTGTTTTCACTGTACATGGAGAAACTCAGACAGGCATGGGTTTTCCCAGTACTTTGAAATGCTGCCTGGTCCCTGACTTGTGTTGCCGAACTGCCTCTCAGCAGTCAAAGAATAATGCATTTTTCTTAAGAACTGTAAAAGAAACCTAAAAAAAGTTAGAGTTTTCCTCTTCATTTTTAGCAATTCAAAATGGATCTGAATTTCACTGAGAGGAAAAGATTATATTTTTTTATATATATATATTAAAAAAAGAGCAACATTCATTTTGCTTGGCTCTGTAGTTCAAAAGCGTATACTTTAAGGAATCAAACTACTTGAAAAAGGAAAAAGAATTAAACTGTGTCACTCTTTCTACCAGACTTCCGTGCTGTGATTGTCACAGCTCAATGAAATCAAGAAACTGCTTAGAATAGTCTTGTTTACCAAAATTTACCTGTTTACCTGGCCTTGTCCCAAAAATGCTGTTTTGTTTTTAAAGCTACAGTTGCTTAGCAAGTGAAGATGCTAAAAGGTGTCTTTTTATGCTGAAATATTGTTTGCTCAGAGACTAAATGCATATATATGTATTTTTTGTTTAATGTTTGTTAATGAGATTTTCCTCTGTTAGCAGTAAATGATGGTCTGAAACCTCACCAACATTCATATGGGGCGATTGCCATTGGTACTTTATCTCCAAAGTAGATCTAAAACATAGTTCATGAGATCTTTACACTTCTTTGTATCTCCCTTCCAGTCACATTTAGTGTTTCATTGTATTTTTGAATATAACAGTTCTTACGCCTTAGATTTTGTATTAGTTTTTTCTTTTTTTTTTTTCCTGCTAGTTAGACTAGTCACTTAAATTTCATTCTTTATAGTCTCCTAGAGTTCACAATAATGCATACTTATCTAGCCAGGCCTGTTATCAGCCAAACTAGTTCAGCCGTGCCCTACTTCTGGGATCATTCCTGTATATATAATGATACCAGTAAATATGAAGAAATCCTTAGACACTTCTCCTAGAGGCTCAAGATGAATCTACATGCAAATATTTCTAGAGTCTGTATTTTCCTTGTTAGAAGACATAAAACCTTTCATGTTTGCTAGTTGGTTCGTATAAAGGGAGAGTCCCTTAGTCCTCTGTGATACATGTGACTTCTTTCGTCCTGACAACTAAGGGCATTAAGACAAATCCTGGGTTTACATTCCAGACACTTGCTTTCTTTTTGGCATGCTGGCAGAGCTTTCCTTGGTATCGAGGATATGAATGTAAATGACTGAGGTCAGGAGCTGGGACTGGAATTCTTTGAACAGGATTCTCCTGATGATAGGTGTTTTTGCAATGTCTGTATAAATAGGAATATTTATGAAAAAAATTTTGCACAAGTGGAGAAATAGGAAAAAAATATAGACAACAGAAACAGGGCTGTGGTGATATGTTTTGCTATTATTTTTAGAAGTCAAAAGAAGGCAAGACGTTCTTAATAGATTCTCCCTATTGCAGACCTACTCAGTTGCTTGTATTGAACATACTAATGGTAGATACCTTGCCTTTTTTCAAGACATGGAATACTTGCGTCTCCCACTAATCTCGGTTTGAGGTTTTGGTATCTTGGTGTGTTCCAGAGTTATTTGTCAGTATTTGTCAGTAGGTCTTGACAGCTGTTGTAGGTAGGAACTTTCTCAGCTAGCTTTTTGTTCTTCAATTTTGTGTCTCTGTTTCATTTTTCAGATTAATTCCTTGGGTTTTTTTTTTTTACAGTCTCTGAAATATCTGTAAGCTCTTTGGGTAAAGGTTGTTGCATCAATTTAACTTGGTTAAATTTAACTTGATTTCATAATAGTCATAGAGGTTGCTACACCTTTGCTGGTGTGACTTGGCAGCTTTACCCCTCCCCCCTCAAATATGGAGGTAAAAACTTCTGAGATTGGCTTTGCTCTGCAGGAATATTTCTGTGCAACAACCAGTGTGATATAGTAGCTCACTGTCAAAGTAGGCTGAAGAATTTTGGACATCTCAACTCTTTCTATAGTACAACTGCTCTTCCCCTCTTTTTGCCTTTGTACACTTGCTAGAGTTCTTTTGATACCCTGTCTCAGGCCTTTTTGTTCTTGCATTGTCTCAAGAATTCTTGTCAAGTGGCAGCTCTTCTCTACTTTGTTGGTATTTTATTCTCAACAGCCTGCAATTGAACTAACCGTGTATAGGCAAACAGTGACTAACTCTTAAGGGTCTAGTAGTAGTATTCTCAAATTATGACAAAGGATTTCTGAAAATGGAGAAGGCAGATCACGAAAATAGGATTGAATGCAGAGTCTATGCTGCTGGTGTCCTGGATATCTGCTGTGAGACATCAGGTCAGAGATGCATTCTGGATGGTACTGTACACGCTAGCACAAAGGAGGAAGACCAAGGTGGAAAACAATGAAACAAGGAAATTGGCATGCAATATGTTAATATTCACACTTCTGTCTCACTTATTTTGTTAGTAGTGAACAATATTAGTTGCAAAAATAGATTTTTCAGAGCTTGGCAAATAGATGCACGTGCAGCTTCATGTACCTCCAACTTCCATAGTGCGCAGTCACAGGCAAAACCCATGCTGTTCTAAAGGAATAACATTGTCCATTTGGACAATCTACTTCCTTCTCCCTCACCTATTCTAGCACTTTCAGTCTTCTCTACAGAAGTGGCCATGTCTGTAGTCTGATTTTTTTGACATGTATGATGCCATTCAAACTTTCCAGATAGTCCTTAAGCTACAGGTCTTTCTGTGATTAGGGAATATTCTGGTCTTGAAGGTTTGCCCTTGATGTAAAATTTAAATATACTACAAGTGGGTTTTGAGAACTAGGTTGGGATACATGATAGGAACTTGTATGTGGGGCTTTTTTAGACTTCTGGAAAACAACGTTGGAAAGCAAGTTAATGATCATGGATCTTTTGGTAACTTAAGCTCACTGTGACATTTTACTTGTGAACACTTATTAACTCAGAGGTTGAGAACCTGTTTCTCTAATGAAAATGGCATATTCTGTGGTTTCTTGGCATGGACAGTGTGTTATCTGAGTTCTGTTAGTTCTTCTAGCTCGATATAATTTAACTGGAAATATTTGCTAGGTTAATCACAGCACATTTTGTATTAGCTGACTATGGTTGTATGTAGTCCAGCCTCCTCCTTGTTTGGTCATTGGTCAAAAGTTTGATCCAGAACATCGTGTCTTCTGAGCACAGGATGCACAGTGGCTGACTTGGCATAGTTGGAGCATGCTATAAAACCAGGAACAGTCATAGGAATGCATTTCATTTTTACCCAAGGAATGGGATGAAGTAGATGATTGATTGAGAGCCTTTCCAGCTCTTTGTTTCTGTATTTTCTATACTATGATTTCTTTATATGACATAACACTTTATTGTATTGTCATGACTTTACATATTATTTCTATTTTGAGTTTTTTGGCTGTTTTTATGAATATGTTAGTGATGCGAACAAGTAAAATTTTAGATGTAGATGGAATTTGTCCATAGAAATCAAGGACTAAATAAACACAGAGACCAGTAATATCTTGTTGCTTTAGCCAGGTAACTTTCTGCTTTGTAATGACATTTTCCCACAGCTTAATGCATGACATTCAGGCCATCAGTGTAAATAAAACAACATCACGTACATCGCTGCTTCCAGAATTCAAAAAAGAACACTGGCTTCATGTTCTGTACCTTAATTATGATCAAAATCATGTTGGGCCAAATATCTAAACTAACAGAATGGCATGTTCTTCTTCATAGTTACGTGGAAACATGGGACATTGTAAAATAATCCTGGAAGTAAACAAAATATCTGTTTGGATAACTGTATTACATTACTGTATTCAGTATTACATTCAAGAGAAAGACCTACAGTCTTATACCAAAAGCCTCTAAAGATAGAAACCAAAAGAAATATTTGATTTCATGTGAAATATAAATAAGCAATGTAACTGCCACTGATGACAGTAGGGTAGAACAATTAATTTTCAAAAATTTTCCACGCTAAAAAGGATCACATAAAGTATTTGCTGATTATGATAATTTCAAACAAGTGGGTAGATTATGGTTTTGGGGTATTTTGTTTCCCAAGTGGCTTTATTCTCCTTTCAGAGGAGAGTAAAGAGCATGAAATTTGCTGTGAACTTCAGAAATGTATTTCCATTGTTGCTTTATCTTGGTTGGTTGGTTTGCTGGCCCTGCAGGAGAGAAAGTTTTTGTTGTTGTTGTTGTTTTTGTGGGTTGCTTTTTTTTTTTTTTTTTGTGAGCTGATGCTGGGACACCTTACTTTTTTGAGGAGATATCATTCTTACTCTATTTGAAGTTGGGAGGGCTTTTCTGTATTTTCTTTCCAGGTAAAAACCACCATGTGTTAAACAAAACAACACATGATGATAGGTAAAATTGGGAATTTGTCTAGCAAGTCCACCAGGGTGGAAGCAAATTAGGTTTTCCAAACTGTTAGGGAAGGTGCCACTGCATCTCTGCAAGTGTCTTTTGTATTTAAATGCTGTTTTCAGTGATGATGGAAAATTGTCTGGGGATTTGTAAGGCAAATGCAACATGTAGAATTCTGACTCCAGGGTGGGGGTTTTTGTTGTTATTTTGTTTGTTTTGCCATTTGCATAATTTTGTTGAAACTGTGAATGCCTGGGCACCATAGGAAGTGGAATCATGTGGGGGGGGGGGGGGAAAAGTTAAACTAAACCAAGCTGAATTAAGTACTCCTTTTAGACTGTGCATTTAGATTGCAGCTGCCAACTACTTAGAAAGATTACCGTTGCGACCAACTTGCATTTCATATGCTTGATTCTTCCTAATGTTAATAGTACCCTCCATCTTAAATTCCAATGTGTCAAAGAGATTACCTCTATTGTGTCTTCATATTAATAATGACTGTAGTTTTGTACTTTATATAGACATACACAACCATATGCTGCTTTAGTGCAAAACTTGCCATCCACAAAAATAATTTTTCTGTGCCAGTAAGAAGCGCTGCTCCTAAAATATCACTTGGGCTTGGATATAAATTTCTTTAAATTAATTAGGAAATAGCTATTTTATTTTTTAATATAAAGACAGGTTTTTATCACAATAATGTATCATTGCAAGGGTGATTGCAATCATAATTTCCTTCCATAAGTTACAGTTAGAGATCTCTTGCAATTGCTCTTTCTTTATAGATCTGAATTATCTACCATTCTGTCGGTCTAGCTATTTCCATATGAATATCGAAACTCATTAGAATAATATCCAAACCGTGGTATGCTGCATTATTGTGCTGTTTAATAAGCACCTCGGCTGCTTCTCACAGCAATGCTATAGGCTGGTTTTCTATTTTTTGCAGATCACTGCCATTGTTTGCTGAGTGCCCATGTGGGAGCACTTTTTGTGATCTAGTGCTTTTGCTTGCATAATACTGATTCAGAAAAACAGCCCGCTTAGAGAGAAACATTAATTAGGTGCAAAGAAGGCGTTATTCCATGCTTCGGGGGGCGGGGGGAAGTACAGCAAGTAAATTATCTCCTATTTGTGCAGTGTTTTATGGTTGTCAGCTGTCTGTTGCCAAAGAACCCCAATGGAGTTAAATGCTTGTGACACCTTGCCCAGTCAAGGTATAGGAAAAGCCTGTTATGGAACTCGCTTTGTGACAACCTGTGCTAGTTTGTATTAGCTTAACCAATCACTTTTTTCTGTGCTTGGCAAAATTTGTTAAATTAATTCAGTTGCAATTAGCAGATTTATGGGAAAGTACCCTGTTATCCTTTAATTGGAGAGCATAAAACTACAAACTGAATCTGCTGGTTCTATTTGTGTAATAGGCAATCTATCTACGACAAGGTTTGATCGATGGAGTCGTATGATGCCCTTGCCTTGTTTTATATTGGCTGTCAGCTCTTAACTGGGACTGAAGTATCTGGGTAACAAAAATTGATATAATGACTTAATGCGCCTTATTCTCTTTGAGCTACATCAGTTTAGAGCACTTCTGAGAGAAAAATGTCTGGAAAATATCAGGGAGTCATTTATCAACCTGTTTTCATTAGCATACTGCCTAGCACTGGCAAGGATTTGAATAAAAAAAAAAAAGCAGGATGGTACAATTTATTTCAGGTCTCATATTTCGTGGATGAAAGGAGACTTCTAATAAATGAAAAATACAGAAAGATGCATTTCTTGCTGATTTTTCCCAAATAAAAGCTGTGCAAAAACATATCTTCAGTTTGATTGATAATAATACAGGGAGCATACATGTATGAAGATAATCAGAAAATTAGCAACAGTATCCTCCCTTACTATGTTTTGTTAATTTGTTTGAGCTGTACTGCAGAATAAACCCCGTGTCTTATATGTGTACATATGAAAATTTGTGTGTGGGAGTGGGTAGGGGGTTGTCACCATAGAGGGCTTTACAAAAATGTAAGATCTGATCTCTTTAAAGATAAAGCTGTTAAGCTATTCAAGAGTGTGCTGAAAGTGGAGTGAAATAGGTACCGATCAAAATGTTTGTGTAGTGGGCAAAATGTGTGCACTGTATCAAGTCATTTGTCCTACCTACTCTATGATGCTAACCAGAAGAGGTAATAACAACTGAAAAGCAGTTGTGTGCAAGTAAGTCCTTTTTTGCATGAAATTTTTATGCATCAGTCAGACTGCATACAGTGTGCCTAATGTATAAAATAAATTGGTGCATAAATCAGATTATGAGCAGCATGTAGGCAAGTCCACATTTGCACACAGGAATCAAATCCAGGCATGGGAAATTCCCATTTTAACCTCTAGCATGAGGATTTATCAGGTGGCAGTTTCATGCTTAATTTTCTAGTAATAAAAAATAAAATGCGCCCCCCTCCCGTTCCTGAACACAATGGATACAGAAAGGCTCTGAAAATGAAGGACTCGTGGACATGCACAGCATTATCTTGTGACCCTTTCTATAGCTTCTAATTATGTCAAGGATTTGGAATGCCAATCAATAGAAAGTGATTTATGATTGGTATAAGCAATTGCACACGGTTTCACATTGATCAGTATGTAGATTCCCTGACATAAGAAGTTATTATCTATGACAGATACTTGTCTAACTGCTAATTGAATTGCACATTTTTCCATCAGTGTTATCAAACTACCACCAAATATAGACCATAACTTTGTTGCTCTTTGCATGTGAAAATACAACTATGATGAACGGCAAGTGTCAGTGTATAGGTTGTCTGACGGTAACCACTATTTATTGATGCAAGTTGTGCTTGCTATAAGATGACAATATCACCCAGTGTTGCCATGACAATCCAAATGAGTGTTGGGTCCATGATATTTTCTACAACTCAGTAGAAAATCTATTAAATCTAAGTTATCTATTGCTTGTTACCCTGTAAACCGTCTCCAGGAGTGCAGTACTGGTGCTCTAGTAAGGGAGGCTTTGTAGTATACAGATGCTTCCCTTTCTCCTTTTACCCCCGATATTTTTTTTTTAATCATTCTGATTAGATGGTCTAAAAGTAGTAGTATTTTTTTTATGCATTGGCCTTTTATCTTTCCAAGAGTTTTTGGTTAAAATTAAAATCTCTTTTGTGTCCACTTGCTCAAATGCTCAGTGGAGTTGCCATTCGTTTCAGTGTTAACGAACGTTAACCAAAATGTTAAAACCTGTCTTACTGCGTACTGCCAAATTTACGCTGATCCTTTAACTTACCTACCTGTTGAAGCTTTCCTTAATGAACCATGAGATCTTTGAATAGGAAACACACAATATTGAGCATAAAAAAGCCTTGTATTTGATTGGTACTGATAGAAGCATGTACTTCACGCTTGCTTTCTGTACTTTAACCGTTGTCTTTCCTCTGATCTATGATAACCCCAAATGAAGGGCTCTTTTGGTTTTTATCTACATCAAGCCATTGTACTTGAGAATAGTAGGCTCCATTCTGCAGTATGTCTGAACCTGTTCAGTAATTCTGTTTTCTCGTAAAACTACATAACATCCTTAACAAGAAACATACTTAACGAGAAACTGTACAGCTATGCATCCCGCCCAGGGCATCTGTGCGGCACCCATGTTTGTTGGCGAGTGAACAGTGCAGACCCTGGCACAGCTGCAGGAAAAAGATTTGCAGTATACCTTGGAAGAAGGATCCCTAAGAAACAGTAGGTGTGCTTTGGACTGTAATCTGTGGGCTCCTAGTCTTTCTCTGCTGCCTCTATCCCATCCCTTTTGGCCTTAGATTAACACAGGGAAAACAATGAAAAATAGAAATGTGGGGAAATCTAATGTTTGGTACATAATGCTTTCACAAATTCTCAATCTAAATTTTAGGATTCTTCAAATTTAGTTTGGTACAGACTTTGAGATATTTTCAGTATGGAATAATGTCTTATATTTGGTAATATTTTCTTTCATTTTTTAAGGGTTGTTACAGCGTTCAAGAAACTTTACCGAGTTCTGAAACTTCCCTCCCCACCGTGTTTTAACCAAGTTTGTAGTCACTTGCAGGATGAAGTAGCAAATTAAATGTAGCATTGAATGTAAAATTTCAGTCATTTTCTATCCAATTGAACTACTGTATAAGCAATCTTTTTTCTAACTATGTAATTTCCATAAAATAAGCAGATGCTACATCTATTGTATCACATTCACTTTTTTGTTGTTGTTTTTAATAAAAAAACTTGCTACAAGTTTGTAGATAATGTGACAGCAAATACAAGAGATTAAGACTTTTTGGACGTCTCAGAATAACAGCAATTAGAATCCCAGTTTTTGTGTACTTGGTATTTTCACACATGTACAGCTAATTAAACAAGGGAGACTAGCCTTGGCCTTTAATTTACAGCAAAAGATATCCCTGTGCGTGTTCTGAGAGGAAGTCAGCATGATGTGGATGTGCTTTGTATGTCATCTGGTATGTAAGTGTTCAGCTACATAGTGTGCAGAACAGAATGTGTTTCGTTAGAACGATTTCTTGTTGCAACATTCTTTAAAAAAAAAAACAAACACAAAAACAAAACCCCAAACAAACAAAAAAAAACCCCACCCCAAAACCACAAACCAAACAACCCCCACACCAAAAACTTTCTTGAAATTATTTTTAGATGTCACTTTCTGTTCTTATGTCAGCTTTTAAATTGTATTTTTAATTTTTTTTTTTTTTCAACTGCAGTATGTTGTCTAAAACTTCTGGTAGATCACAGACCACAGTTTGTTTTGGGTTTTGTTTGTTTTTTTTTTTTTTTTTCTCATCACTGGCAATGGCCCAATGGTAGGCTCAGTACAGAGGATTTTGTACCTAAACGTCATGTAATTTTGGAGGAAGGTTATGGAGTGCATAAAGATGGGACAAAATGCAAGAGACATGCATAGAACAATTGCTCTTCAGATTTAATGAAGCACTTCTTATCTGAAATTTTCTGAGTGCTTTTTTAGAATGATGGATTAAGCTTTCAGACTGAACCCAGCAGTTAGTGGAAATTATTATTGCACTGTTTTTTCTGTATACTGAACAAACCGAGGTACTGAAAAGCTGAGATTAGTAATAAAAGACAGAGCAGGGATGTAGTTCAGAGTTGCTGGCTTTGGGTTAGGTATCAGTCAGTGGAGTATCATTTATTGTCATGGTTTCTGGTTTTATATCCGAACTTTTGTGCACAGTCCCAGGGTGATGAGTCCTAGATGTATTGTGTAAATACATTCTTTAGTTCGTGTGTGTCTCTGCTTATGTATGTATTAAACACATGTATTGTGTAAAAAGAAACTATGGGGGGAAAAAAAAGTTTTTAAAAATGGAAATTTGGGGGGCAGAGGAACTTTTGTTTTAACCATTCCTGTATGTTCTGTATTGAGCATTGCAGAGAGAGTTTTGAGCGCTCATTGTGTGGGCGAGGCCTTTCTCTCTCCAGAGCAGCTCTGATTTAGGCTGAAACACGTGGGAAAATATCCTTTCAAATAATCAGAGAATGTCTTTGATTTAAAAATGAATAAAAGGAACCCTTTTTATTCACACTGGACAGTATGCAAACTAGGGACAAAGAAAACTCTTTGCTAGTATAGTACTCTCCTTAGATCTCTGCAATGAAGCTGATATACCATCCTTTCATTGTTCCCTCCTTTTCTAATTAAGTTACTGTTGATCTCCAAAACACAAATAACTTAAGAGCTGCTTTGAATTCTGACTCTTGATTCTGATCAAGATACTTTTCTGCTTATTTTGCAAGTGGAAGAGAACATATGCTACAACCTTCCCCCCCGCTCCGTCCCACTCATCTTTTTATTGGATGAAATCATCCTCCTTGCTAAAGGGAGGTATGGACTGGATATAGCACCATGTGAGGCTATGGCTGTCATGATCAAGGACTGGGGATTGTGGAGTGTGTATTTCTGAAAGGAATGACTACTTCAGGGTTCCTACCACCTGAATGTAGAAAAGCATATCTTTTTCAGAACACTTGCTGTGAGCCAAGTTTTTGGAAAGCACTATCCTAATGTAGGCACCCATAATCTAAGAATAAATGTGATCTCCCAAAATACAGTTTCTGTTGGCACATCTAAAAGAATTTACTGCATTTTTAATCAAAGATGTTCAGTCTCTGTTTTTTATGACATGACTTCATTTTTTATTTTGTACGTCTCAACAACTGAAGACCATAGGAGAGCTGAGAAACCTCTATCTGTGACTACAGAATTGATAAGTAACTAGTATAGATCAAAGGCTGCATTTATTTTGGGTGATGAAGCACAATGCTCAGGTATTTTAAAGGTGGGGCTTGTGGAGTTCATGTGAGTTCAGTGAAATGTAACCTTGACACCTAAATCCACAAGAAGCATGTAGTCTATCAATACCAGCCTAGTATGGATGATCAGGGTGGATTCAAAAGCCATAACCACAGTTCTTTGTACACATTCCTTTTTTAAGGAAAGAGAAAGGGCATAATTTGTTAGTTTGCAGGTCCTTGAAATATAGTTGAAAATGGATCATGTGAGTGCATTGAAGATGTAATGGAAAAGTCTGTTAGTCCTCTTACAGAGTGAAGAGTGACAAGAAGGTTGGGATAGCAGATAATGGCTATCTTAAGGCAAAACTGATTTAAAGACCATCTTAATGCATGTTAGGTGTGAGAAAACATTGATTCCATTTGCTATTGGAATTGAAAACTGTGGGAACAAGAGAGTCACATGACATTAAAAACAGATACTGGTTGTATAGAGTTTGTCTTCATAATAGAGCTGTTTTGAATGTCTGCCATTAATAAATATATTTTTAGCTGAGCAGTATACCAGGACATATAACGGTGTTCCACTGTGAAACAAAATTTCAAAACCGTTTGCATTAACGCACTTGTAACATAAAGATGTTCAAAATGAATCGTGTTTCGTATCTATTAAGACATCTCACTTGTTAGTGTCTAGATACATAAGCTGTGTAGTACACTTTGCAAATCTTCGAAGCATTTTGATAAAGCATCTGATGAATGGCACAGAAGAATTTCCAGTGCCGTGGTGTTCAACAGTTTATAAAAACACATGGGTGGGTGGGAGCTATTGAAATTGTGAAATGAATATTAGTGGTTTAGCAATTACTGTAAGTACCTCAATTTTTTTTTCACTTTTCTTTCTTGTCAGACTTCACCTGCACAAAATCTCTTATCTTTCTGGAAAATATATACACACTAGTGAGAGTATAAACACATCATTACACTTTCATGACAGATAAGCTTGCTCTGTTGGAGTGTAAACTCATTTTTCTTTAGGTGACCTTTAAATAGTATTGTGCTATTGGATGGGATTTAAATCAATAATTTTGTCAAAACAAAATACACTGTTGTTGGGTTTTTTTCTTTATCATTTAACCAGTTCTTTAAACTATCAAGGAATAATGGATTTCTGTGTGTTATACTCCATGAAAAAATACTCTAACATTCACTTAACTATTCCGAAAAAAAAAAAATCTCTCTGTTGTTGTTAGTACTTAGTTTTAGTTTGAAAAACGTTGAAACAGCAGGATAACATACAGCGTTACTATAATTAGTGACTTAATGCCTTTTCTGCATTCACATTGTAAAACAACAGTGTCCCAGGTGTGAGAAGGTTAAAATGAGAAGTACCCAGTAGTTATGAAGCAGCAATAATGAGTTTCCTTCTACTTACCATGGATTTGTGTGATATACAACTTGCAATTAAGCATGGCTTGGTGATTCAGTGATTAATGTATATACGACTCCTAAAGGAGCAGCACAGGCCTCCCGTCACATCCTTCATGATGTTTACAGCTGGGTACCTATTAACAGGAAGATGGAAAGGGCCATTTACAATTCAGTAACCTTTATGACAGTGAACTCTTTAATCAGCATTTTATTTCCTTTGTAACACTTTAGTCATCTACAAATGTCAGAATAAAATAGGGCTATGAAATATTTAGGATCGGCATGTGGAAATTGACTTCCTTGATTTAAGCTGCTGTGTCTTTTCATTTTGTTGTTTTGGGAGCTTTTACTTTTATTGAAAGACAATTTATAACTAAATGCTCCCAATAGTGACTGGCATTAGGGCCAGAGAAATTACAGAAATCCATGTTCTTGTTCTGTAAAATGTTGATGGTTGCTGTGTTGGGTAATAATTTATTCAAATAAAAACATTAGCAGTGGGGTTCACTTTTCAGAACACTGTTTCAGTACAACTACAGCAGACACGGTGAGTTTATGACAAAATATCCCAACATACTCATAGAAGTAATTAAGTATAGAGTATATCCTAAAATAATTTGTCATTTATATGTACCTGTGTGCATGAAATGTGCATAGTGTGTTATTATTTTCTTAAAATGATTCCGGGGCTCTCCAACTTCCATGATAATTGTCTTGCACTTTGTGTGATAACAACCATCACTCTTTAGTACCAGGAAGAAGTATTGTCCCTGGCTGAGTGAACCGCAGTAGAAATATGAATCCTTCTAACCAAGTATTTTTGTTCGTACGTACGTATGCTGTTTGTGTATAGGTTATAAACTGGGATTTATCAGAATCTTGTCATAATATTTAATTCTTGACACCTAGAGTATTTTAAGTCAATGTATGGCTCGAACATTTTCCAATTGGTAATGTAGTAATTTTAGAATCGGCAAGCTGGAAGGGGCTTTCTCTGTCCTGAAAGGCAGGACTTCCACCTCTTGGGGATGCTGGGAACTTTTGACCTAGTCCTGAACTGTATTTAAAACATTGCCGTAATGCTGCTTGGGCTTGCAGCGTCAAGCCCAGCATGGTTGTAGTTCAGTTGCCTGCTGCTGTGTTGTAAAACACTGACCCAGGCGACTGGAACTGTGCTTTCGGGGTTATTTGTAATTTCATATCACAGCTGCAGATCGGTAACAGTGAAGGTAACTTCCCATTTTGCAAG
This sequence comes from Pelecanus crispus, assembly GCF_030463565.1. Classification (NCBI taxonomy): domain Eukaryota; kingdom Metazoa; phylum Chordata; class Aves; order Pelecaniformes; family Pelecanidae; genus Pelecanus; species Pelecanus crispus. The sequence continues at coordinate 26,043,758 of NC_134652.1, forward strand.
TGTTAATGAGGTTTAATGCATTTGGGAGACGAAGGTTTCATCTGCTGGTCTGTGAGTAGCAGCTATGTCCTGGCCAAAGTTATCCACTTTATCTCTGTATAGGTAGTGATTTTATGCATTGTGGCTTATTTTTAAAAAATGAAAAGGTAAAGCCCTCATAAAAATATCAAAGATCTAAAAAGCTTAACAGGACGATGTTGAGCACAGTTTTAAATCCAGGTGTTTTCTCACTGAAATGTGTTGCTTTGAGAAAATATTTGGTGAAAGAAGAGGGGCTTGTAAGCCCCAAAACTTAACTCTCTTTTCTCAATGGTATCTGTTGGTCTGGTAAAAGACATTAACTCTAAGAAGACAACTTATCCCCTGAGTATGTATTCAAAGTCTAGCAAAGTTACGCAACCTATGAATGTTTGGGATTTTATGTGCTTTTCAAGTTACAAACTGTGTTGATGTTTCTTGGTTAACAACCTTTTGTTTGGCACCTTTACTTGAGAAGCTGTTGAAGTTGCATAAACTTACAGATGTAATTCTGAAGTATGGTGATGTTCAGACCTGGTTTATGTATCTTGATCGTGGCCTCGGTATGTTTAGGCAACATAGACACCAAGCCAAATGGATATTTCATTGAGTTTGGAATTGTGAAGACTAAAGAAAAGGACCGATTTTTGTCCCTGAAGTTCTGTATTAGAGATGGTATATCTAGGACATGATTGAGATTATAAAAGGCGGAAATATGAGAATGTGCAGTAGTGAGGATGAGGGGGGGAAAAAAGCACTGTATGATTTTCAGCCAGTTGGATGCAAAATGGAGACATACCCTTGATATGAAAGACTGTTACTTTATCACACTGAAGTTCATGATATACAGCTGGGAGAACAGCACTTGGGAAGGAAGGAAAGACAAGTTGGTAAATTCATACATTAAAATTGGGGTGCCATGTCCCTTACTGAGCCATGAAGGTGAGTGCTTGTCAAGCCAGAAAATAGCTGAGTGGTGACGGTTGCCACCTTTGGCAAGCAATGGTGGGAGCTCACCGGGTGAAGGCTGCAAGCTTGGCTAGTTGCACAGAGCTGGTGCATGCAGGGGTCCACCAATATGAATGTTGTGATGGCATTTTTGTACTCATGTATCTGTTTTTCCTATTCGTCATTAAAAATATTTGTATAATATTCTCTTGCTTTGGTGAAAAGCTCCCTTTTATTGATGTGTAGTTGATATAACTCCAGTATAGGGCCTGAATTCTGCGCATAAACCTGTTGTTCTGCCTGTTCCTAGGAATAATATAGATGCGGCAAGGGTAGGCTTGGCATAGCTTTTTTAAAAATATATTTTTAGATGCATAAGACTTAATTTTGCATATGCAATGTTTAGAAAGAGCCAGTAAACAAACATAACTGGTAAAAATAAAAAGCAAAGAAGGTAAAAAAAACCGCCAAAGACTGGTGTTCTAAGGAAGACAGTAAGCAATGGATGGACACAAATTAAGACAATAAGCAATGGATGGACACAAATTAGACATGGACAAACTCTATTTACTATCCATTATGCTTGGCTACCCCATTAAATAGGAATGTATCTGAAAAAGTATGAAAATGATCAGAGAAATATATAAACCAGCTCATGTAATTTCAAGGAGGATGCCTTAGCATGTGATAGTCAGTGTAAGTTCATGTTTTTTGATGATGTATTGTCCAACTTGTACTGCTCTAATATACCTTGTAGTATACTACTTGCTGTATTGACCAGCTTTTGCTGAGGGATGGAATGAAATGTATATTATTTCTTTAAAAATGGAGTAAGAAGTGAGCAAGAGATTTAAGTTAAGAGACAAAAGTGAATAGAGGTGGTGACAATGAGACCCGAGAGCTGGCATTGGATTAATTCATTGCTGTCTGTATTGCCTTGAAAATACAACTGCAAGTTTAAATGATAAAGGAGAAAAAGAGATGAAGTGGATGTAAACGCAGCATACTCTGTTGCCATGAGTACTCCAAAAAGAAATAGGTTTATTCTAACTTTGATGTTGTACCATCCTCTAAAGAAAAAATCCATGTTTAATTTGAAGAAAAAAACCCCACTGTGTCACATTTGGTGATGGACTCAGGATACCTTGTGTGCATGTGTTTTTATAATTGGTAGGCCAGCTGAGATAAATAAGGCGATGTCTCTGCAGTATTAGTTCTGGTACTGACTCTTTTTATTTTTTGTAGTATCTTTTGTATGAAGAACTCAAAGATGTCCTAAACATTAAAAGCATTTGAAGAAGATAGATACAGGAAATAATGCGTATTAAAAAGAGAAAAATAGAGATGCAGGTTTCTTTTTTTCAAGGATTGGTGTTTGGCTTTGGGGAGTGTGTCGGGGGGAAGGGGTAGTGGTTTCGCTGCCCGACGTCCCACTTTGAAGGTACAGCTATCCTACTCAGTGATAACGAAGGAAGCAAACAAATGTGCAGGTAAGTGCCCCAATGTGTGCTTGGAGAAGGGAAACTCTGGAAAAATGCTACCAGTCTCAACTGTTTGGGGGCTTAACTTGGGACTTGAGAGGCTTGGGGTTTTTACAGGTCCCTTGCAGTTTCGCAGCTGTGAAATGTTGCTATCTTTTTGCTGGGATTATTTAAATATTTATCCTTTCTTGCTACTTGACCTTTCCTGCTTGGTTCTAGTTCCTGTGGCCAGCTTGCTTTGTGTTTCATGAGCTCAGTAAACCGTGGCCTTCAATTCCCTTGTTCTAGTATTTTCACTTAAGACCAGGAGTGATGAGCAAAAGGTTTCAGGCTCAATCCTTGAGCAAAGGGCCGCTGTGACAGGGATTATTATTTATTTGTCATCTTGGATGTAATAAGCTGTAGGTACAGCATCGAGAGCCCTTGATTTATTGCGCTGTCGACTGCCACTAGCAGGACGTCTGCTGTACCATGCAGGATGAATACCACACTGTCAGCTCTGTCGATCTGTCTCTGCCATTGCGCTCTCTCTCATAACACATTCCCATTTCATGCCAGAATACATAAACAATCTTTCATTATTTTGATGCCTTTTTCATATTTGTTCTTTACAGAACATAAAGTTTGAATTTATGGGTTTCCTTTACATTATTTCAACACACTCCACCATTTTCCGGGTTTGTGGTTTAACTCTCAGAAATTGGCTGCCAGGTGATTTAGTTATTTTGGCTTTCTAGTTTTATAGTTATTTAATATCACAGTGCCAGATACTGAGAAAATGTAGTGTATAGCAGGTATGGGATTTGCAGTCAGACTCTGTCATCAGCAAAACATGGCCATGGGGACACAATGTGGAAATTAAAAGCTAGGCATGCAGAGCAGGAAATACTCCCTCCAACCTTCGTTTTTAATTTATTTAAATACTTTTCCAAAACATTTTTCCTTAGATGCTGTTATGAACGTAATGGAGACCTGTTTAATTGGAAAAGAACATGTGAACAGTGAGCAAGCCATTTCCCTTGAATAATTGCAATTAAGGGAATTTCTAACTTGGTGGCAGAAACATTGCTCTGATTCATCTCTTACACTATATTGTAGGTGGGGGAAGGGGAGGAAATACTGTCCAGAAAATCGTCTGCTTCATACTATGCGTTCCTCGTGCTTTACAGCTGTGATCTACATCTGTTAATACCCTCTAATTTTGTTTACCTAAGGGTTTTTTCTTTAATACTCTGAAGCATATTATTAATCGAACTCTGAGGAACTGAAAGTCATTGCTCAAATGAGTGAACTTAAATGTCACTATAAATACACCAAGTCAAATATGAATGTATGTCAAAATAGTTAAAAATGTGTTATAAAAAAGGCTTATGAGTGGTACTAAAAAAATTATTGCAAACTGTGCAGAGCATGAACCAGAAAATGTAAAGTCTTCCTGCCAGCGTAATGTGCATATATAACTTTGGTTGTGTGAACGGCCTTTTAGTCCATGGGCACAAAATTAGCCTGTAACGTCTTTGGGGAGGAAGGTGTCATCTACCTTGCTCTGTGCAGTACGCAACAGAATAGGGATCTGTTTCTGACTGGGGCTGGAGATGCTGCAAGTGATTTACCTTGATCAGTAATACTCCTTCAAGTTACTCATGTACACATTTACAAGGTAGTAATGCATAATTATTTTGTGATATTACCCTGTGTTTTCTAGTTGAGATGTATTAATGTCTAATAAAGACCTGTTCATTGCTCTGTGTGTGTGCAAAGCTTGCAAAGTTTTTGTGTTCAAGAGGCAGGTGAATAATTGCTCTTAAATTTTTTTTCTGGCGAATAAAGTAGGGCTGCTTTTTTGTCCTCAGTGAAAACATCCTAGTCGTTTTTATAGGTCTCATCTCCTCCCTGCTCCCCCACCCCCCGCCAAAGGAGAGAGAAAGCATGGCTGTGCCACTGATACTGTATCTGGTAAAAAGAAACTGGTTTTAATTGGCTGTGAAAATAGGCATATTTCTCTAGGATGTTAACAAATGTGGATTTCACTGTATAAATGCAAGATGATAATTGTCAGTTCTTCCTCCTCAATGCAGCTCACATTAGGACAGCTGGGAATATGCTTAGCTCACATTACATAGAGAAGACTTGTTCTAGCTGCAAAGAAACCAGAGTTAATTAATATGTGAAATTTGTTTTGTGTCCCTGGTAAAAAAGGCTGTGCAGGTTGGTGTTGTCAGCAAAAGCTGCTTGTCACTTTGACCTGCTCTGTTAAGTGTTTGATGTGTTTTCTCAGAGTAATCTGTGAATAACATTACATCCAACCAGCAGAGAAACAGAGGGAGCGATAGCAGAATTAATATCTGGAAGCGTTGATAATTATATATCAGAATCTAATTTTTAGCACAGAAAATGTGTTAATGACAGAGAAGAAAACAAAAACCACTAGCTTCTCCCAGCAGGATCCAAAGTGTCATTTATTATTTCTCAGCTGGATATCTATCAAGTTTATGGGTTAATTTTTCTGTAGACTGTTATTTATGGGTTTTTGTTTGTTTTCAGCCATCATTACTAACAATACGGTTAATAGCAATCATTTGTTATCCGGCACCAGCGGTGATGCTTCAGATGCGAGCAGTGAACTGAGAATACTCATTTGGTAGCTGAATAAGGCTTTGACAGGGCCCATTTATAACAAGCTCATTCCATAATGTCCAGCCTATTAATAAAATTTTGTTGCTGTCTAATTAGAGATGTCTGATGTGTATAGTAGCACAGCAAAGAAGACTTTCTTCTGCTGCTTTTCAGTTCTACTGTATCATACCTGAAACATATCTGAGATCAATGGTTCAGGAAATAAAAGTGGGTTGTTCCTCTGGGGTTCTGTCTCTTCTAGTAAGTGAAATGAAATACAAGTTGTATGGCAGGAAGGCCCTGGTCACAAATACAAGCGTGTTGGGAGAAGGTCGTTATTTTCATTAGCAAAGATCGTCTGCAAGTCTCTTTTCTTTTTTTTTTTTTTTTCCCCCCCCCTTCTCCTTTCATGTATTTTCCTTTATTGGCTTAATGTTCAAGTTTTATCTAAAAATAAGTTATAAAGTAAATTGCATCTGTGATATAACAATTAAAAATACATATGCAGACAGAATGTGATTCTTGGGCGTGTCAGTATGTCTTTGAGGAAAGAACAGTTTGATGCCTGAGGGAAGAGGTTTGATGAGACCAAAAGCCCCATTATTGGATTTCTTTTTTTTCTTCATTCTATGTCTTTGAGAAGTGAGGAATCATCGGCGTTTTCTGAACTTAGCAGTAAGGGGGATAGTAGTATAACCGGGACTGAAAACAGAGCCTCTTCTAGCCCAGCAACTCCCAGAATATTTGGAGTGCGTTGTACAGCTCATGGAGTGATCCTATGTTTATGCTAATAGTATCTTTCATTCAAACTTATCAAAAGGTTTCATTAGGAGTGAACTAAATAGTGCATTCACAAAGCTGTTGTGAGTGAGCAGTTTGTAAACTGAAACACAATTAGGCAAAAAGATTCATACAAGGACATAGAAGTAGTTTGTGGGAAGGTTTTAGTTCCTTAGTGAGTGATTTCATGCCAGCTTTATATTTCTGTTCCTAAAAGGACCTGTCAGAAACTTTCTTGTTCCAGTTTGTTTTTGCAGGTAGAGTCAAGTATATGATAATGATGAAAATGAGTTAATTTCCATTTCATAAAATGCTTTTGCTTGCTTAACTGCTGATTTAGTGATAACATATACTCTTCTACAGTGCTTCTACTTTGCAGTACACAAATGGAATGTTTGAAGAACTTTTTCATTTGTAGCTACTGCTGAAGTGATTTTTTTTATATATATATATTTTTTTTTTTTTAGGAAGCAGGACCATGTTTTAGCAAGTATTTAGATAGTAATTAAAAGAAAAATACTAATAGGATTTATTGCGTGCTTAGAATAGTGCACTTCTGAACTGAGAAAAGGAAGCGGGCAAAACACTGAAGAATGATTTAATATCATTTCATTGCTAGGTAACAATTTGTTTCCTTAGTCATCTTTTATGTTTTTCTAGTTGAAATTTCAATCTTTGTAAATTACCTTTTGAATAAAGCCACATCTGGTTTTGGTGTGTTATTTTCCCAGAACGTTGCTTTTAAGACAGCATGTTTTATGCAAGAAAATTGTATGAGATTTTAACTTAAAGTTGCCATGAAACTGCGTACGGATTTCAGCTGGCAGAGAATCTGTATAAGCTGGTGAGTTTTGGTTTTTTTTTTTCCCCCTAAACTGCTCTTGACATAGAGCTTATCAACCCTTAATTAGTGATACATTTTCTCCTTGTGATTTCTATTGATGTTTTGTAGAGCTGAAGATGAATTGAGCCTCAACCTGACTAGAGTACGAATTGTTTTAGAAAATTCAGCAAACATCTCTCTCTCCCCCCGCCCCCCCGCCTCCTCTGTCTGTCCGCCTCTTTCTCTATTCCTCCCGATAGGAAAGGTGAAAAGCTGCACGATAGAAATCAGGTTCAGTATTAGTGGTTTTGCTTGCCTGTGCAATAGAAAACGACAAGCGTCAGGGCCTCAGTCAGCAGATCAGGGAGACGCAGATGGGAGGCGAAAAGCTCCCTCGTGGCAGCAGCATTGCTTGGATGTGATTGTGAGAGCCAGGATGAAGTCAGCACTGACAAAGTGTGTGGATTGATGGATGGACAAAGCTGGGAACTGGATGTGAGAATGGATGAGGGCAGAGGGGGAATTTAACACAGACAAACAGAATGAAAGACAGAGAGGAATTGCCTGCTAAAGTATTCCAGCACTCGGAGCCCACAGCAATTTACTTACTGCTAACCGAACACAGGAGGATTCTTTGCATCTTTGCAGATTTTCTTAAAATATATGAAGAAACCAAGCAGCAGAAGGAGCTAACAAATTCCTGTTAGTGCTTTTTATTGCCATCTCTCTCTCCTTGTCTTGAGATTCACTCACACTCAGTTAATTCAAACTGAGCACTTGATTATTTTCAATAAGTTCACACAGTATGCTAGAGCAGAATAAATTTTCTTTCCATAGACGTTATTTTAATGTTTCTACTAAATTTACTTTAATCAGTTATTGTTGCTTTTGCCATCGTAAATAAAAATATTTATTTCCCTTACAAACTGTGCTCCTGCTAGGAGGCACACCTTTGGATACGGCATTCAGATGCCTGGTAATAATAAACCCATTATGTGCATTTTCTTTTTAAGAAAGAAAAATTAGTTGCTTTCCCACTCATGTAGCTTCTCAGTACCACAATATTATTGTCTGTTTTTTAAGAAAAACAGACCTGTAGCTTTAGACTGCTACCAAATTTTACTCACATGAGGATCACAAGGTGGGTTTTGTTATTTCACTGCTTATATAGAAAGAGAAAAATCTGAATTACCACACTGGAGCAAATCAATAGCTCTTAATTTGATCAACTGCTTTAGTTTCAGAAATTTAAATATCATTTCAGCAAAGAATGCAAATAGAAACGAAGGTTTAGATACGACATAGTGGGCAAAATATTCTCTGCTGGCAACTTTGGGTGGTTGTGTTGGCTCTAGTGGGATTCCTTTAGATTCACACAGACACTTCTAGGAATGTGATTTGGCCCAAGCTATTACCTCCTCCTTCCCCTCAGCAGATTATGAAGAAACCAAATGCACTGTGCTAAGACGACATTTCCATGTAGTGCCCTGATGTGCTTTCAGCTGGGGAAAAACACAACTGATCAGAGTAAAGAGAAACTGTTCCTCAGTTGTTGGCTTCAGTAGCATGTTGGAAACGGCTATTTACATAGTAATATAATGCATTTAATTGAATTTTAACAAAGGCAATTTAGTCTTATGCATGCCAATGTATAAATTGCTATTAGGATAATTATAGTATATTGTTTTTACTGATGAGTTTTCCAGAGTGTCCATGAAACACATAATCATCTTTAAACTGGGGAATTTTTCTTTATTAATAGAGTCTCCAAATACCTCCAGGGAATTATTTTGGACTTGGAAAGATGCATGGAAGTTATGTGGGAAAAACTAGTATTGTTTATGTGGTACAATGTATTTGCTAATCTGCTTTTGACGCCTGTGGTCACGTACAGTGGTTTCAGGATGTGGACACTGAATGCATTGCGAGTGTCTTGGAAAGGCATGGGAATTGCTGGTGTGAGCTATTTCTATCATCTACTACTTTAACTTCTACTCTCTCTTTGAGGACTCTTTAAATCAGGTAGAGTAATTCTGGTCACACTGATGGAAGAAGATGTTGTATATCCCTTATGAAGTGTATACTTACAAATTTCTTTCTGGAAAGAGAGAAGGCAACTGGGTAATCTTTGTCTCTTGGAGCTTTTTGGTTAGGAGAGGTATGATTATCAAAGATGACAACTATGGGCGCTGTTCTTAGCGCAAGTAGTAACTGGTTTCTTAGGGCATAAGAGATTTTGATTTAGATTACATATTTTTCATTTACTTTGTTTTTAAAAGTAATTTGGCTAATATCAGGAGATGATTTCGTGCATCCTCTGTTCTTGCAAAGAAGCAATGCTGTGCAAAGTTACCCTGGGAAAGGGGATTTAATCTTGTTCTGGCACGAAGTGGAGTTCTGTGGAAGAAAAACCCAAAAGGCTGATCTGCAATTTCTCCACTTGTAATCTTTCATTTTCCTTAAATTTTTGAATTGAGAATGAAAGTGAAAATTAAGATCCTGTAATTCCATGTTATGTGTCCTGGCTGTTTAGATGTGCGATTTGTTTATTTTTTTTATATATATATTTAACTATAACATAAACCACTAGGGTTCTTACTGTTCTGGTCAAGTTCTTTTGGGAGTGTGTCAGATCAAATATTACTGTACATACAGATATATGCAGCCCTGATATAAGCCCCTCATGCCTTGTCAGGAGCAGTCCCTGTGATATGATGTATGAGAAGAGAACATTAATTAATTTGCTAGGTAACATTTCTGATAAGTATGTAAATAAAAAGTAGAGCCAGTCATTTACATAGGTAAGTGTAATTTGAGCCTGTCCTTCTCGGTGTAACTGTATTTTTGAGGATCCACTTGGGTTATTTCATTGAGATGGATTTTGTCACGATGCCTCTTTAATGTAGATTGAAGAGTCAGTAATTTTTAAGTTGAACATGGATACATATAACACATCTGAGGTTTGCAGCAATTTTTTGGCATGTTTCATGTTTTGCTTTATTTTTCTATACTTCTGTATTTCTGTAAATACAGGGATATGATTTTTGTCAGTGCTACTAGTGGGAAGTACTAAATAGAGTGTGTTGGCCCTGCATTCACTGTACTCTTCAGTCATCTTTTTCGTAGTCATCCCATTTAGGTGTCAGCATTAACTGTTAAAGCTAAACTAATGGCACAAACTGATCTTTCTGTTGTGCTTAGCTGAGGAGACACCAAGAAAAATGTCCGGTTCTTTTATAAAAACAGATCATTTGACACTTTCAGAGTAAGTACTGGAATGCTTTGTTTACATTATTGAAAGCTGTTAAGTACATTTTAATAAACTTTTCTTTTGTAAAATTGTTATGCTTCTGAAAAAGTAGTGTAGTGATGTTCCGTGGGCATTCATAGGTGATGTGAAAAGACAGTTTTATTTATTCTCTTCCATACTGTCCTGTAAAATCGTCTCTTTCCGTGCCAGGCACCAAAGCACACAGGAGTTTTGGGCATCTTCAAAACAGTCGTCTTGATGGAGAGTGAAAGATGTTTGGCATTTGACTGCCTTTTTGACAAATCTGTAGCTATTTTATAGGTAACTCATTAATTCTTCATCATGTTAGTTCCTGATTTAAAATAGTGAAATACTACTCTGCTTTCTAAGAAGGAACTTACTGATGGCCAAATCGCTTGGCTTTGTTAGTTAACATGCTGCAATTGTAGTTGATTGGTTACTTTCAGGCCTGGTCTGTTCTGGGTGTGCATTCGTTCATAATTGTTACATACATGAATTCATGGAGACTTTGCTTTGTTAATTTGGATGAAGTGGAATTTATGCCCTAGGTTTAGTATTTAAATTAAAGCATAACTGAGGAAGGGAAAAAAAAAAAAAGCATGCTAGTACTTGATTTCTGTAGCAGTGATAATTTTCATATTATATGTTTAGAAATTTTTATCATCTTGTTGATTTTAAGAAAAAAAAATCTTAAGGCACTGCAAATAAGTAGTGACAAATGACTCCCCTTTTACTGAAATTTTTGCATTTATTATGTATCCCATCTGATAGCCTCTACTGCTTACCTTAATTTTTATAAACAGTAATGTTAGTAACATATTTCCTCCACGTAAGAAGAAAGCATATCTGTTTATAATAAATCTTAGTGTGGTATGTGTGCTATCATTTCCTTCATTTGACCTTGGTGGAGCAGGCTGATGGGGCAGTGAAAAGTATGATATGAAAAATGAGTGAACAGAGCGAGGTGAGCAGTGAATCAGTCTTGTGTGTGATTAGCTGTGAAAATCTCACAAACATGACTCTGAGTCACTTTTCTTCTTTCTCGCCTGTTTCTCTCTCAAAGGTGTTTCCTTTCTGTGTACATTAGTCATTTAGAAGTTAACTAACAGAACAGAGGCTCTGTTTTAATACTAGTTGTGGTTTAATGGTTTCAGGTGATGAGAACAACGCTAAGTGCAGCATGTCTGAGGGTTCACTATAGAAAATCACGGTCCATTTGAATTTGTATGGATCTGTTGCTAAACAGTAGTAGTAGTCATTGCATCACGTTTAGAGACATGAATGTGACACTGATTTCAACATGGTACTGCAAATCTGCAATTATAACTGTAGATTCAGTGACTCATCATTAAGATCTTACTTTGCCATGTCAAATACTGTAAAGACAGAATTCCATTACAATAAAACAAATTTAATTTGAAGTATGCATATAGGCTGTGCAAGTCTTTTGACTTGTTAGGGACACATTTTATTTTCTTAGCTTGTTGTATTTTGTGTGTCTCTTCTTGGGTGCTGTGTTTAGAGTCCAGCTGTGTGAGTTGTCATGATTAGTTTTCCAAACTAGAACAGAGACGACTTGAAATTTGGGGGCCATCTTGTCCATATGGGAATTGTAGACCTTCAAAGATGGCTAAACAGTTTGTCTATGTTGATCAATACTGTACAGTTTGTGTTATTGCATTGTTTTAGTCATGGTATCAGTTTGAAACTGCTGCAATATTCAATGTTGTGAGATACTTGGGAATTATTCCTTGTGTAAAGCCATGTGATATATTTTTGTATACGCAGATGAATTCTTATCTTGGTTTTGTATGAAGCTTGGAAAATGAATGCTTTTTGCAGATTTCTGGCACTGGACTCAGGGCACTTTTGTACCTTCTTGTATCAACATGAAAAGATCAGATTGACTGCTTAACTGATGCTGGTGCAGTTCCTTTTTGTCTGAGGACCATTAGCTCTAACTCTGCCCTAACGAGGATCCCTTGAGCACAAACCTGTAGACTGTGTTTATGACTGTTCCGGGTGAGGGGACCACTGTGGCTTTTCTTTGTCAGTTGTGGAGCAGGTATTGGAGACCACCCGAGCAAATGCTTGCTTAAAGGTGCTTTCTTCTGCCTGACTCTGCCAGCTTGGGTTTGGGATTCTTGAGGGATCTCAGGGTTCTTAGTTGCAGCCTTCTGGAGATGTGATAGCAGGGCAAGGCAGGCAAATAAAGAAGGCCTTTATTCACAAGCATTTGAAATCAAAAGCGCCTATTCCTCTGACTGTTGTATGTGTGTTTGTGGAATTATTTTTACTTTCCAGGCAGTTCATTGTCTATGTGAATTTTGTTCCTGAAATTTAGAAATTATCTCCCATTTAGAAATTAACTCCAGTTTAGAAAAGGTGCATCCTCTGAACTCATCTGTGTCCTGGTTTCTGTGTAGTTTACAAACATTGGCATGTTCACCAGATTGCATGAGTGTTTCTCCTCACCCTGACTGATAAAATCACACTGGTGAGGGTGTTAGTGTCATTCAGGTGTATATTATCCCCTTTAGGGAACTGGTTACACACTGAACCATCAAAAGTACTTCCGGCAATGTAAGGTGTATTTCCAACTCTTTCAAGTGCGGTAAGGCCAAGAGCACCTTTCTTTCCATATATTTTGGGTAGTTTTTGGAAGATGGTGATCCATGCCAAAACCAAATCTGTTTTCAGTCTTAGGTGTCATGCCCTTTGTACAAAAGGACTGTGACAATGGAGATGGCCATTTTATGAAGGGCGTTATAAATGGTGAATGATAACTGACTTGATTTTATGACACTTAGTGACTAGCTCTTGAACCCATTCAATGAACAGGAATATTTTAGCTTCTAATATATTTTTACCACAATCGTACACTTTAAAAAAGAAACCCTGCAATCTCGTTAGCTTGGTTGCTCTAAGGGACATGCGGTTATATCCAGGAAGCACCATGCCTCTTTAATCTCCTAAAAATGGAGGAGTTGGTAATGGAACTGCTTACCGTTAAGGTTGCTGAATATACAGGATTCATCTGGAGGCCGGAGTTTTTTATTCTGGTAGCTGTTCTTCTGTATAACATCTTCCTTGTTTGGGTATTAATGCATGTGCTTTTTCCTATTGAAAAACAACTTTTTTTTAGGTTGTGTTTATGCACAGTGAGCATGAATACATTTTTTTATATTGGCTTGAGTTTCAGCCTGATGTATCACCTCATTAGCAACTCCTGTTTTAGAAAATATTGAAAGACCTGTCTTGGGGGGCACAGAAATTCATTTTTCAGCCATTAACCTGCATTATTAACAGTCTCAAATAGGTCCATAAGTGAAGGTATTTATAAATTATACTTTGATTGAAATATAACACTTTTTACTCTTCTGGCACAACTCAAGTGTAATAGTGGATATGATTTGTTATTTTCTGGTAACTCAAGTAGGTGGAAGTGTATTTGAAGAAGGAAGGGTATTTTCACTAAGGCCCTATACTAAACTAAAGCCCTTTTCCTTCCCTTCTCATCTTTCCCTCTTTCTCCCCACCCTCCCAGTCCTCCTCCCACCTAAAATCCCACCTGTCCCTTGTGAAGGCTTTTTGGCATCTCTGCTAATGAGCTGATGCTGTCAAATTCATCTTTTTTTAAAGAGTTTCAGAATCTGTTCTCCTGAGGTGAAATATCAGGGCTTTCAGACTGTATTCTTCTTGTAAAATATAACCTAGATCCTTTATGATGAAATAGGCACTTTAGAGGCACCTGGGCTTATCTTTCAGTTTTTCTGCTCAGCTCTGTTATGCACAAAGGTCTTTTTCTAGGTGACATATCATGTTGTATTCCAAAGTACACTTTCTTTTAATTTACAACTTAATTTTCAACCTAATTCAGAAGATTGATACTATAATGCTATTTGCAGAAGTATTGAAATGTCAGTAAGTTTTATTGTAGTAATAAAGAGAATTCCATATATCACGCACTCTATAGGGATCCTTGCTTTTTGCATAGATCTTCATAGCAACAACCAGTGGCTAAATGCTGGCAATCATTAATTTTTAAAGAAGACGTGGTTATGATGAGTTGAGAAATTAAGACCATAGTGAAGAATGAACTTTAATTTTTGACACTTTTTGTTAGAGTCTAAGAGGAGACAGAGGTAGACTTGGGGGAGGGCTGGGGGGTGGGGGAGGGGAAAAAAAAAAATGGCCCAAATCCCAGGTTCCTAATACTTAAAATGCTGTCTGCTCGTAAAAGATTTCAGTCAGGGAGAGGCCATCTTCGAGCTTCTCTTAACAAATGGGTATCAGTGGTCCATGAAATAATCAATGTCGATAATCCATCCTAGGGTCTGCCAATATGTTAATGGCTCTGCCGCATCGTTATTGCTACAAGGCCATAAATCATTTCCGTACCAGAATGCTTAGCAGTCGAGGACTCAAACCCCTAGCCTAGAATAAAATGCTGTCTCTTAACAATTAATGTCTAAACATTTTGCAGCTTTGTGCCTTGATTGTTTTCAGATGCTAAAAAAGTAAGTAGGACAGATTGTAAATCAATAAAACAATAAGACAAAGTGTTTTAATAATAGAAAGACTCGAAGTAAATCATAGTTCTGTGTTTATTATTGCTTTGGAGGTTATAAATAAATAGTACCAACTGGTAAAGGTTTTAGTTAACAGGGAAAAATAAGTCTGGTATTGATGTTTTGGGCATGAGTTACATTACATTTTCACTCCAGAAGGTGAGGGAGATGGGGGTTAGCTTTATTATTTCTATTTTTAAAATGGGAGAATAGGAGCTAAGAAACGCTTGTATCTTTGAATTGTCATCCAATAGGAAAGAAGGTCTTTTCTACTCTGCCCAGCAATACATCAGTGATCTGGCTCTGCATCTGGAGGACACCAGCACACAGTCACTGGTACGCACGGCTGTGCTGAGCTGCCGGCAATCACAAGGGGGTCTTATTTAGAAAATAGACTTGGATCAAACTGATCTGACTTAGGTTAGTTTATGTCAATTTAGTTTGCTATTAAAGGCGATGTAAAATGTGATGGTGAGTCATTAACTCTATATTGTATAGACACAGCTTATTTGTGCCGATTACCGTCTCTCGTTCTTCGGTTGTGCGCTAGGCTGTGTTTTGGTGGGATGGTAACCAATGAATAAACAACGGTCCAAGTGTGAACCTTTCTGTGCAGAGGGAGGAAGGGTGCGTGCGCCCTTCTCTCTACTGCTGCTCTATCTCTGTGCTGAGACAAGGAATTACGTATGTCCTTTCTATTCCAGACATTAATACTACTTTATTTGCTCATTTTTAACTAATGAAAGTGGAACTTAACATACAGTTGTTTAAAAACGTATTAATTATCACAAGTATGCCAGGTTTATGTAGTGTTACATTAATGATTATCCATCAGGTGGTGAACCATTTTCAGCTGCAGGTAAAACTCGTATTTATAAATAAGCTCTTAATGACCTCAATATACTTTTTCTGATTTTGATCTATTCAGGTCCCAACATCTCATTTCACACAGTACCAAGTTAGTCCGATGTATGTCTGTATGCAGTTAACACCGTACCTTCATGTTAGGATAAGGTGCATTTGTTTTGAGTATTGAAAGGAGCCTAATTTGTCAACCTCATTAAGGTCCTATGATTGTCTTTATTTGTACTCTTTTCGTAATTTTTTATTTTGATGCTCATTTGCCAGGAATGATATTTTATCTGAGGTAAAGGTTTTCAAGTTAGCACTTTGTATGGTAATATTGATCCAACCAACCCTATGTTCTGGATTTACATAATGTGTTGTTCAGGCTAGGTCAGAGCTATTTTGTTACCTTAAACACACACGCACACAAAACTTTTTGTTTAGGAGAATGTAGGGAAGAAGGCTAATAATAGTGGAAATGACAAGTGAGCTCATGGATTTATTTATTTATTTTTAGAGCATGGACTTGCCTAGGATTAAGCAATTTGATATGGTCATAGTTTATTTTGGTGCTCAGGATGTAAGGGAAGGAAGGAGCCAGAAAAACAGTGGCTCAGTATAGACAAAAAGACAATTAAAACTGATATGTCTCTTAACAGAAGTGGCAACAGCAGCCAGGATGGAAGTAATTTATTCAAAAAATTGTCCAAATAAATAAACTGCACTCATGTATGGTATGGTGGTGGGACAGTGGAAAATGTGATAGTTGTTTCCGTTGTGTGAATTACTCAGGCAGGATGCCTTTGTGAAGTAAGGGGGTTTGTTTAATGTTCTGACAACAGTTTAGATCCTGTTATGGTTATTGCAGTGTAATGCAGTAGTAAAAATTGAACATGACACACCAGCAATTTATTATTTGTATGTTTTTTAACCTTGAGTATTGGATTGTTTGTCCAAGCATATCCTTTGATTTGCTATGAAATTTATTGTTGATAAAAACAATCAGATTTCCATTAGAAGCAAAAAATTCATTTTTTTGCCATGAACCATAGATTTAGAAAAAATTCAAGCTTGGCTGCAGGACTTATGACAGGTAGGCTTATGACATTATATGGTAATTCAGCATGAAAGAATAATTGTGACACTCTACTTGGTGCTGGAGTATAATCGTGCTGTGAGGTTCAATTCACTGAAAGGCCAAATTATCTTCAACTACATTAGTCTGACAACCTATAATGCTTTGCAGAGGCAATTTGTAGATGTTTCACAGAATGCCAGCAAACATGGCTTACCATTATGTTACCCATTAACAAATTTGTGTAGAGGAAAAAAAGTAACTTTTCCATTTTCTTAACTGTTTTTGAGCTCTGGCATACAATAAGTGTGTATTGGGTAATAGTGTATGCTTTGCTACTTGGTGTTGGTTTTTAAACCTCCAAGGGACATTACAAGATAGATTAATTTTTTGAAGCATACTTTTTCAGAAATATTTATGTGTCTTCTACACTTGAACAGCAATGTCCTAGCTTCTGTTCAAAGAATAACATGGAACTCAAATGAAGGTAAAAAAACATGGCGTATTTTTGCCATAAAAAGTAAGCAATAGTGAACAACTCGGAAATACTGCTGTGCTGTAGCTTAGAGAGACTTTGAGTGTGCGTGTGATTTTTCTCTCTTGATGAAGTGGGAGTTGTGGCTGTTAGAAAATGGCATGGCCTTGACTGCCTTATGTGCACGTTATCCATCTTTACCATCCTGAACTTCTGAGCAGCCGTATAAGGGTGTCTTTTGTTTGTTTGAGAATGGAATTTTTGTTTCCTTTTGAGTCTCAAAATTTCCTAACTTCTCATTAAAGCAGACTTCAACTGGAGCACTACTGTACTGCCAAAGAGTGGAATCAATACTCACGTGGCAGCGTAACTTAACAGATAGTTAAGTTGGGAGGAAGATCAGCTTAAGGTCCAGTATCTTGTGATCCTCATTTTATACCATTGTATAAGTGGATTATTGCTTTCAAGGTAGAAGTGCGATAAATGCCTATGGATCAAAATTTATATTAGTTTTTTAGAATGCTTAGAGTTTGTCACCCATGTCTTGCAGTAGGAAGGATCCCCCAAACATGGACTGTGCAGGTGATGTCAATGTACCTGATGTGCCTGCAGTCTGAGGTAGTAGGACACTGGCTCTTATTTGGCTGCTTCACTGGTGAGCAAAATGGTCAGTCTGTAACTTAGAGACTAATATCAATACAATGCAGTCATTTTTGTCCACTTCCCTAAAATATAATTTAGTGAATTGGCTTGGTTGAGCTATCTTAAAAACCATGTAAAGGAGCTGATATGAATCTGCTTTTGGTTAAACTGTATGCTGAGTTGCTCTCTTGGTATCTCCTATTTGCCCTCTTAAGACTGGCTATTGTAATGTCCTTGAGACGTTCTAAATATTTTACTAATTTTATAGGTGAAAGTAGCTGGGATTTTTTTTTTTTTTTTTTGGTGGCAAAATGAGGAGGAAGGTAAAAAAAAAAAAAAAAAAAAGTTGTTACCGCAGAAGAATACCTAACTGATGTTTAAACTGAGAAGAGATAGAAGGGTTGTGTTGGTACTTTGTATCACTGAAGTTAACCTTATTGTAAAATACCAACTGTCTGCACGAGCTGCTCAGGAGAAATATTTGCTAAAGTCCACAAACTGATTTTCGCCCTTTGTCATCCTCAAAGTAAAATACAACAATACATCTACCTCTGCCACCTGGAGATAATTCTGGAAACTAATTTGACAGTATTTGTAACTGCAGACTGAGTTTTAGGACTGCTCATAGTTGAGCTACTATAAGAGTTTAGCTATTGAACTCAGTGCTGACAAAATCATATGTCTTATTGCCTACTAAATGTGCTGGATGCTTAACTCATTAGCATTTTCTGTGAAGGAATTAATCCAGGTAAGCAACTGAAAGAATTGATGAGTCTTTGATTTTGATTTTGGAACAGTGACAGACAGTTGTGTGTTTCGGAGTTTCCAAGAAGGTGACACACTCTTTTCCTCTTGCTTGTAGTTAATAGCAAAGAGCATTCAACACGGCAATACCCAAAGGGGAAGGATTTGAGTGACTGCACAGGGAATGTGAATTGTTATCATTCCAGTCACAGGGCACTGCACGAAATCACAGGCTCTGTGCTCTTCAGTACTGCCACTTGAACATAGCAGCCACTGTTACTCCTACACTGCTTTTATGGTATACGTTATAACATTTTATTTGATAGTGGTGGTTCCCTTGGTGTGTGAGGTTCTGGGTTTTTTTAAGTACTAAGCCGTAAATCTTCTGTTGAGGCAGTGGAAGAAGTCAGGTGAATCTACAAAATATGTTCTATTAGAAAATTTTTCACAGAAAAGTGGGGCTTGGTAGGAAGACCAGCCCATATAAAGACCTGGTCATTTTTGTAAAGATGGATTGAAATATTTTTAAAACTAAATATTCATTTTAGGCAACTTCAGTCTTTGATATTACAAGATCCTGACTGCAATCCAACAGTTGTACGAAAAAACCCAATCTTGATTAAATACTTTGTTGGGCAAAACTTGCTAATGGAGGCGTATGAGTAAATTTTGTTGTTCTTAAGAACAAAAGACACATAAGCCTCCCTTCACTGAAAACTCACCTGCCAAAGCAGGTGATATTGGTTATTTTTCCTTGCTTAAAGGAGTCCATGACTGTGTGTAAAATGAAGTTGTCTGCATCACTAGCCTAATCCTCCACTGAGTTTCTTCTCATGCTCACAAGAAATGCATAGATGCATGAGCTGAGGCTGTACTGGAGAACACCAAAGAACCCAGAACTTGTGCACCTCCAGTGAGAACTTTCCTGCCTTTCCTTTTGGGACATGGGTCTCTTCGATGCAGTATCTGCCCTGCAATGAAAGACTTAAAGGTCTTTTTTACGGGCTGAATAATATTTGTCTGTGATGCAGTATGGAGTTAGCCGACAAACAGCAAGTGTCTTGGTATGAGGTAAAGCAAATAAAAATGACAGTAATCTTCCAGTAGTTTTTTTTTGGTTTTTTTTTTTTTTTTTTTTTTTTAAGGATCCCTGGTTAAAACAAAACAATGTGAATGAAGTAAAAGAATTTTTTACCCAGAGAAAAATACTTACCTGGCACTTTGTGGTAAATATTCCTTTTCAGTTTCAGTGTGCAGAATACTTGTGTGTTTGATATCCAGTTGCATCAGTATGTTGGGTCTCTAGATGTCTAGTAGCATTGCATGGGGCTGTTGTGACCCAAGTGCAGGACCCGGCACTTGGCCTTGTTGAACCTCATACAACTGGCCTCAGCCCATTGATCCAGCCTGTCCAGATCCCTCTGCAGGGCCTTCCTTCCTTTGAGCAGATCAACGCTCCCGCCCAGTTTGGTGTCATCTGCAAACTTGCTGAGGCCGCACTCAATCCCCTCATCCAGATCATTGATAAAGATGTGTAACAAGACTGGCCCCAAAACAGAGCCCTGGGGAACACCATTTGTGACCGGTCTCCAACTGGACTTAACTCCATTCACCACAAGTCTCTGGGCTCGGCCATCCAGCCAGTTTTTTACCCAGCAAAGACTATGCCCGTCCAAGCCATGAGCTGCCAGCTTCCCAAGGAGAATGCTATGGGACACTGTGTCAAAGGCTTTGCTGAAGTCCAGGTAAATGACATCCACAGCCTTTCCATCATCTACCAGGCGGGTCACCAGGTCATAGAAGGAGATCAGGTTGGTCAAGCAGGACCTGCCTTTCATAAACCCATGCTGGCTGGGCCCGATCCCCTGGTTGGGCTGCACATGCCTGTTGAGCACACTCAATATGAACTGCTCCATAATCTTCCCCAGCACTGAGGTCAGGCTGACAGGCCTGTAGTTCCCCAGATCCTCTTTCCGGCCCTTCTTGTTGATGGGTGTCTCATTGGCAAGCCTCCAGTCATCTGGGACCTCCCCTGTTAACCAGGACTGCTGATAAATGATGGAGAGTGGCTTGGCGAGCTCCTCTGCCAGCTCCCTCAGTACTCTCGGGTGGATCCCATCTGGCCCCATAGACTTGTGAGTGTCCAGGTGGCGTAGCAGGTTGTTAACTCCTTCCTCCTGGATTATGGGGGCTTCATTCTGTTCCCCGTCCCTGTCTTCTAGCTCAGGGGGCTGAATACCCTGGGGGTAACTGGTCTGGCTATTAAAGACTGAGGCAAAGAAGCCATAAGTACTTCAGCCTTTTCCTCATCCTTGGTGGCAATGTTCCCCCCGCATCCAATAAAGGATGCAGATTCTCCTTGGCTCTCTTTTTGTTGTTAATGTATTTGTAGAAACATTTTTATTCTCTCTTACAACAGTGGCCAGATTGAGTTCTAGCTGGGCTTTTGGCTTTCTAATTTCCTCTCTGCATGACCTGACAAGATCCCTGTACTCTTCCTGAGTTGCCCGCCCCTTCTTCCAAAGGTAGTAAACTCTCCTTTTTTCCCCTGAGTCCCAGCAAAAGCTCCCTGTTCAGCCAGGCCGGTCATCTTCCCTGCCAGTTCATCTTGCGGCACGTGGGGACAGTGTGCTCCTGCTCCTTTAAGACTTCCTTCTTGAAGAACACCCAGCCTTCCTGGACCCCTTTGCCCTTCAGGACTGCCTCCAAGGGGCTTTCCCAGCCAATGTCCTGAAGAGGCCAAAGTCTGCCCTCCAGAAGTCCATGGTAGTGGCTTTGCTGACCCTCCTTACTTTGCCAAGAATTGAAAACTCTATCATATCATGGTCGCTGAGCCCAAGACGGCCTCTGACCGCGACATCTCCCATGAGTCCTCCTCTGTTTGTAAACAGCAGGTCAAGCGAGGCACCTCCCCTGGTAAGCTCACTTACCAGCTGGTCAGGAAGTTATCATCCACACACTCCAGGAACCTCCTAGACTGTTTCCTCTCTGCTGCGTTGTATTCCCAGCAGATGTCTGACAAGTTGAAGTCCCCCATGAGAACAAGGGCTAGCAATTGTGAGACTTCTGCCAGTTGCTTATAGAATGATTCATCTACCTCTTCATCCTGGTTGGGTGGTCTATAACAGACTCCCAACAGGATGGCTGCCTTGTTGGCCTTCCCCCTCATCCTTACCCATAAGCACTTGACCTTATCATCACGATCGTTGAGCTCTATACAATCAATACATGCCCTAATATACAGAGCCACCCCACTGCCCCTCCTTCCTTGCCTATCCCTTCTGAAGAGCTTATAGCCATCCAATGCAGCACTCCAGTCATGAGAGTCATCCCACCATGTTTCTGTGATGGTGACTAAGTCATAGCTATCCTGCTGTACAATGGCTTCCAGCTCCTCCCGTTTGTTGCCCATGCTGCATGCATTGGTGTAGATGTACTTGAGCTAGGCTATCGATTTCACCCCCAACATTGCCATGCCACCCTTGGGCTCCTCTCTAGTGAGCCTGGTTATATTCCCTTCCCCCTTCAAACCTAGTTTAAAGCCCTCTAGATGAGCCCTGCCAAATCATGAGCAAGAATCCTTTTCCGCCTTGGAGATAGCGGAACTCCGTCTGTCACCAGCAGACCCGGTGCCATGTAAACCTCCCCACGATCAAAAAAACCCAAAATTCCACTGATGGCACCAGCCTCTGGGCCACTTGTTAATCAGCTGAGCTTTCCTGTTCCTTTCAGTATTCTTCCCTGCCACTGATGGGATTGAGGAAAACACTATCTGTGCTCCTGATCCTTCAACCAATCGTCCCAGAGCCTTGAAGTCCCTTTTGATCGCTTTTGGACTTCTCTCTGCAAGCTCATCACTGCCAACCTGCATAGCCAACAGCGGGTAATAATCAGAGGGCTGTACCAGATCAGGGAGTTTCTTAGTAATGTCTCTAACCTGGGCCCCAGGGAGGCAGCAGGCTTCCCCGTGGAATGGAACATCAGGTGAGAAGGGCATTGTATAGTTTTGTAATGGGAAAAGGCTTTTACAGAGGAAAAAAATATCATATCAAGTAACATTATTTTGCAGACTATAGAGTCCCAGTTGTATAGTTAAGGACATGCTGCAGCATTAATGTTTACGCATAATGCTTTCCAAGTAATTTAGGCTGAACTGCCACTGACTTACTTAACATTTATAGGTCAACCACCTGCAGAAAGGGCATGTAGGTAGATTATTGTTGACTTTATGGTTATGGAAGGTAGCTAATCAGTGAGCATGCTGGGAAATAACTTGTTATGCCTGGATAGCTCTAACACCAGGCCCTACGATTTCTTATGGGTACAAGGTAACAGAGTAATTTCTTATGACTAAGGCCCTTGCTGAGAGGGGAGGTGGCATGTGGTGGGGATAACGGGTTTAAAAAAGGGGAGGGGGATGGCTACAAGATTTCACCAGTAGATTACAAGTGCAAAATCAAATAATTTAATCATCCTTTGCCAAACATACCATGGCATTTGCAGGGATGTTGTTGATTCAATAAGCAAATTTACCAACTGTGTATTGGGAGAATGGAGCATTCATATTCTGGCTGTTGCATGCTTTGCAGAGCTATTCACTAGACCCTTGTGAGATATCCATTCTTGCCTGTACTGATATAAATATTGTTTTCCTTGATCATGAAAAATAGAATAACTCTGGATTTTTTTTTTTTTTTTAAATTTTGTAGCAAAGTATTTGAAGACTAATAATTTTCCTGCTTTACTCCTGGGTTTTTTCCCTATTACTTGCCTCCACAGAGGTACATGTACTCCCTTGTGTGCTAATTGACAACTTTTACCTTTTAAAGTTCACAGTAAAAGTCATAGACTAGAATGCATAATGAATCAATTTTCTTAATTTGGTTTGGGCCCTTGGGTTGTAGTGCAGGCATCATTGCTAGTATTCACATAGCTATCTCAAGTCTGATGTTCCTCTTATGAGAGCTGGAAAAAACCCAGATGCTTTGTTTATTCAGGAACAGAGCCCCGGTTGAAGTCTAGAACATCCAAATACATCCGTCCACATTTAGTTCTGTGTACTGGACCTGCATGCAATTCATCTCTCACAGAGGCTAATATCTAGAAACCTTCAGTTAATGTTGGTCATTAATTACAGCTTTTTCTTTTTCCTTGACTGTTCTCCACTTTTCAGAGGTTTGCGTGTATGTGTATTTCAAAGGTTTTGTGTTTCAGTTACATTTGAAGGCATGATATATTCATTTCATCTTTTCCTCTCTTCAGCTATGTTCACACACAGTATTTTGTGCATACATCTGTACATATGTGTGCTAATAAATGTAGTATATTCTTTTATAGCAAAGAAAAAAAGCCTTTTCAGTATAATAGTAGAGGAAAAATATAGAAAAGGATTGCAGTGATCTATTTACATATCAAAGAGTGGTAAGCTGCAGGAGATATACTTTTCACAGTAAGTTTCTTTCATGTTTGTACTGTATTGACTTTGAAAAAGATACTTGGATGGGTAGTGAAAAGCAGTATAATTAAATGAGGGTTTTTTTCAAGTTTCTAACATTTTCTAGCTGATAGTGTCACATTATCAAAAACATTGCGACTATTTTAATGAAAAAATTTGTTTTATAGAGTTTCAGATTCTTCTTTTTTTTTTGTCTGGAGGTGAATGCATAGAGTCATCTGTAATGATGAAATGTGAGCGTATAACTTTTCAAGTGTCAAACAGCAAAAAGCAAAATAAATGGGTCAGTCAGATATAAAATGATTGACATGAAAGATAGAGAACATCTCGACAGTCGTAGAATTGCTGATAGTGGAAGATGACCGCAACTATAAGTTTAACTGAACAATACCTTTATTGAATACAGTTGTGGTAAGAACACTAAGTGCAACTCCTGGTAAAGACCCCAAATGTTTTAGGATAATTTAATCAGCAAGTGCCTTGAATTACAGTTCTGAAATTAATATTATTCTCTATTAGAATTTTTTCCCCCCCAAGCAAAGAACTAGGTTCTCATAAGCAGCGATAAAAACATCCTAGTTAGGAGCCAAGTTCTGCCTTTATAGTACTGTGGCTATTTAATAGTTTGGGGTTGTTTTTTGTGCTAAGCCAGGAGGATGTGTGTTACATTCATGTTTGTTCAAGCAACTAGATAGCTTCAACCTTTTTTTCTTCTTTTTTTTTTTTTTTTTAAATGTGAAGACATGAGAAATTACTGATTTCTTATTTTCTACGTGAGCTTCTTGTTATAGTTAAAACTAGTTAGATTTGAATTGGAAGTCTTAAAGCTACATTTTGATTTGTGCACTCATTTGTTAAATAAATCTACCTTAAAATGCTGGATATTTATATATATTTATATATTGGACTTGATGATCTTAAAGGTCTTTTCCAACCTAAATGATTCTATATGTAACACATAAAGGTAAGTTTATCAAATTATGTCAGCATGCTTTTTTTGAAAAAACAGCCTCAGAAAAGTAATGTTACCTGTAGCGGTGAACTGCATTCAACAGTTTTTTAGTCACTGTTCCTTCAAACTGTAGAAGTAGTGGGTCTCACCATTTCAGATTTCATTTGTTGGTGAAATGAAAGAGAGAAATTAGCCTGCTTTTCCAGTTACCATTGATTCATTCTAAAGTTTGACCTGGTCATTGATCATAAAGTACTCAATATAACTTCTTAGGTCATGTCAAATAGAAGAAAGTATTTCTGTCATAGTGTAATAGTCTATCAAAAGCTGTTTTGGTTTTCTTACAAGCTCTACTTCTAGGTGCTAAGCTGGTGGCTTCCTCCACTTGACTTGTTTGTAAATCAAGACCTTATAATATTAAGGCAGTGATTTGAATTTCTTTAAATTTTAAACATTGTTTCTTAAGAAAGAAAAACAAAGCAGGTAAATTAGGAAATTTTTTTTCTTTTTTTTTTTTGGGGGGGGGGAGGGGGAAGCAGGTTGTGTTTATGTGCTGGTTTTCAATCTACTCTGATGGGACTTCCACATTATAGGCTAACATTCTTGCAGCAGAGCACATTGGTACTTCTGTTGATGGCCTTTCCAAGATTTGTAGATTTACATTAGCAGGATGCAGTAGCCCTGGGAATAAGAATGCTATCCAGATAGGGATATCTGTATAGAAAATTGAAGTGTGAGGCCAGTCATTCCCAAAACACATATTAAGTGTCATGCAGTGATTTTATTTAGAATACTTGGAAACTGGTAAGGTAAGCCCTAATGACCACACTTGTTCAAGTTGTTGGCTACTGCTTTTTTATTACGGCTGTTTCTAAATAAAGACTATATCCTCATGTGGTTAAACTGGTAAGCCAGGCTACCCAAAGGCATGGTGCGTACTGGGGTTTTTTGTTTGTTTTTAATTTCTGTCTTGGATATGAATGAAAAGTTTTGTGCTTATTTTTGGTTTTCCTTTTGGTCAGATAAAAGGTTGATTTGTGACTTGGCTGAGAGGGGAAACAACAACCAAGCCTAAAATACTGACCTCTGTTCATGCTAATCTGTATTTTTAACTGTTATTTCTGAGGGATTGATTTATTTACAGTGACAGCTTTTTACTTATGGTAGCTGCTGCCAGCTTCTGAAGTAATCTGATAACGTCAAATTGTGAAGGGAAGCTATAGGCTTTGCCTTGAATGACTTGCTATAAATCATGTTCATAGCTGGTGTGTATAAGGATGCTTGGGTTGATACTGATAGAAATAGAAATCAAATACAACTATGGTAACCCAGTTCAGAGCCAGGGATTCTGGATTAAGCCTATTGGGTTCATATTTTTAAATGAAATGAATCAGGCATCCTTGCTTGTACATCAAAACTTCAAAACTGGGGATGAGGCACCAACTTGAAGGCCAAAAAAGAAAGAAGAGAATATACAGAGAAGAGTTAACACTGAATGACAGGCAGGTTTGAATGTTCAGGGAAAAGAAACCCGCAAGAAGTAATGGACAAAGCTGCCTGGAGAGCTCATCAACAGTCAAACAAAGTGACGGCCAAGAGCGAGTTCAAAGTCACCAATACAACAGCATATTACGGCTTCCATGGAGACAAGTGTCAGCACAGAATAAAAATTGTGCTGATGTTCTCATCTGGCTGTTGCAGCTTTCATATCCACAGCTAGTAATAAAATTAGTTATGTGGGTTTCAGTTTTGTGAGGTGTAAATTTGTTTGATTTATGCACTTCCTGAAGAGGGGAAAACAGAAAGAAAGTCTTGGAGAGCAAATGATCGTTAGCCGTGTGGTAAAGGCAACGGTTGTGTTATATTGGATAAACCCGTCATGCCATTTTAATTGCAGTAGTTACGCTAAGAGTGTGACATCTTCTGTGATAGCCGAAGTGAAGGCCGCCAAATGCCATGTGTCATGTGAGGAATTCATATTTGGAACCTCCTTTTTTCCCCACCTCTTATACAGTCAAGCTGCTCTTGTGCCTTCAACTTACAGTATGGAAACCAGATGTTCTATTCTGTGGATACATGTAATTAAATTGTAGAGAAGTAGGCTGTTTCAGAGGTGTCAGGAAAACTGTTCTCTACAGACTGGACTGAAAAGTCCACATATCTGAAGCGGGTCTATTGAGAAGGAGAAGCTGCCTTCACAGTTCACTGATTCTGTGTTTATTAACGCTGCCTGCTAGGGAAAAAGGGCTTGGTGCTAGCCTTTCATTGCATTTCTTATTTTGCTCTGACTAACCAAAAAATATGGAATTCCTTGTTGCTATTTGATGCATCTCCCATTCAAATGGCATAACTTAGACTTTGTGTGAAAAATACTGGATTTTTTCTTTAAAGGCTACCAACAGCTCAGACCACAGTGGAGCTATCCTGTAACTTGTTCTCCCCTTTTTCCTCATGCCCAATTTCTGGCTTTCTGTCTCAAGCGGTCCCTTCCCCTCCCTGCCATGTGCTTGTCACCATGTCCGGATATGTAATAATGTGGCGTTTTTTCAAGTGTGATTCTCAAGTGCATAATCAGTTCCTGAGAAACATGCAAATTACCGCAGAAGAATTTTGCACAGATCCTTATTTTTTGTTACGGGAATTAATGAACACATTCTGGTTTTGTTTGACGATAAATAATAATGCCGCATTTTGTCAGAGGTAGCGGTAATTGGTAATTAATACCACAGTGTTTTATATCTCCTGATAACCAGGTAAAATAAAATTACTTTCTGACTACCAGGTAAAACTTAAATGGTACTGGCACTGTCAAACTGTGAAAGGAAGAGAGAAGTCCCCAGTGAGAAGATGAGTTTATTATACAGATAAGATTTCCATAATAAGGGATAGTGATTATGGGGAAAGGCTGAAGCTCCATTAACTGAAACAAATTACTGTGACAAAGCCAGAGGGAATGCTTTGCCAAACTTCCAAGTCCTTTCGTAATATTCAAATGTCTGTTGGTGTGCAGTAAGCAGTGTATGGACCTACGAGTCAGGTTTCTGGCTCCTTTGCGCCCGCCACTGGCACAGCTACAGTTTTATATAGGAAGTGAGTCCATCCATTTATCTGGGCTGGTGGAGGATTATGTTGCTAATGTATCAGTGAGGTATCAGGCGTTTTCCCTACAGAAATAAGTCATCCCTCTAATGCCACTGTTTCTCTATTAAGTGAATCTTAATTGTCAGAGAAATGTATGAAATATATAAGCTCTAAGGAAATGCGTTGAACTTTGAATTTATCTGACTATCACAACATAGCATTCTGACTAGGATTTATGTTTCTTGCTTTGGCTAAAAAAGAAAACTAAAATGCTGTTTCCATTTCTGTGTGTATGGTTATGTGTGCACACCTCTTTCCCGAAGTGACTCGCATATTCTGCATGCATGAACACAGACAAAACTACGGTGGTTGTTCTCCGATTGCTCTGTGTGTGTGTATAGATATATGCAATACATTTAAAAGGTGCTTATGGCTCTCCAACTTGTATTATTTGTGTAAAATACAGTAAAATAAGTTATTTAAATAGAAACGATGTCATCTTTGTACTAATTTTTGTGTAAAAAATAATACTGTAGTTAAGGATTTTGTGTAAAAACTGTTAGAGTTTGCAGTTACAGCTCTGGTAAGAACAGCAGGCAAGACTATAAGCTTTAATTTATGTTGTGCTTTGGACATTTTTCAGAAACTATTTACCCATTACCTCTTAGGTCAGTGGCCTAATAATGCAACAAAGCACTTTTTGAAATTGCAGATAATTTTCAGTGCTCAGATCTCTGTGTAGTATTGATGGGGAGGAAAGCTGATTAGGATCTTGGGAATTGTGCTTGATGGGAACAATCTGGAAGGAGTGAAAAATTATTAAACACACACAGCGGGAGTTGTAGGATTTACCATTGTCGTGCAGTGCTATTAATTCTCATTGCATCGTACAGCAGCTTGATTGCACACTGTGAATACTGTTTATTGGAGAACGGGTACAATTTTGCTGCAGTTGTTGTAATGTAATACTAAATGCTAATTAGGCTTCTAACAATAATTAGAACCTCTTGCTAGACTTAGAAATAGAAACACTCAATTGAATTTACAGAAACAAAGACCTTTAAGCTATGCCAGGAACAGTATCTGTAGCAGCAGTATCAACTTTGTAAAGTTGTGGGGTTTTTTTGTTTGTGTGTGGGTTTTTGGTTGGTGTGTTTTGGGTTTGTTGGTTTTTTTTTCCTTCCTTTGGTTTATATATTTCATTTACAGGATTGCAAACGTGTATTTTTTATGGTGAACATAATAAGCTCATTATGTTCTCAAGGTTATTTTCTTAATGAAAGGGTAGAAGAAACAAGTAAATATTAGAAGGACAACTGCAGATACATTTGACATGAAAAACTGTTAAGACAGTTGTTGAATGGTTGGTATTACTAAGTATAATGCACTGTGTCTTTTGACTATTTTGTAATATGAAAAGGAAATAACAAAATCCGAATCCATTGAAAGCTACTTCTTCCCAGGCTCCCCCCTCCCAAGTTAGACACTAATTTTTTTGCTGAATTAGACTTTAAAGCTCTATGTAATTATTTTCAAACTTGACAATAAAGGTGAGCTATAGTTCTGAATAATTTAGTACTTTGCAATATAAACTTTCTTTACATGTTGGAGGTAAATGTAATTTTTATTTTCAGTGGGTGTTTTGTGGGAATTAGTAGTATGTCAGGATGTTAACAAATGCAATTGACGGGGAAGATGCATGGCATACACGTTCCGATCTTGTTTGCTGAAAATGTTGTTTTTTATTAGATATCCATATATTCACAAGGCTAAATGTACAGAAGGTAAAGGCCTTTAACCCGCATCACTGCTTTAAAAAAAAAAAATTAAAAAAAAAAAATCTTTTTTTCCATCCAAACCAAAGTTTTATGGTGCATATGTTGAGAAGACACTGAGCTTGGGTTCCTGTTTTGAAAACCCCTTTTGTATTAATGAAGACAGAACCTAGGACTCTTGTTCAAAACTTGCTTTTAAAGGCTTAATGTAGATATGCTGGGTTTTTTGGTTTGAAAACTGTCTTTTATCAGCCCTCTCTGAATAGGAAAATTAGGAGCCTTTGAAAAAAGAAAAAGTGGAAATGGTTTTATCATGGAAATACTGGAAGAAACCTACATACAGCGCTATTAGCACGCACCAATGCTCAGCCATACTATAAGCAGTTTGCTATCCAGTACAGAGGCTCTAGTTATATTGAGCATTTTTACCGCATTTGTGGCAGTTGTTGTACTTCCTTCTGTTCCTTGTTTAACATTTTATCATAATATATAACCAAAAATGGTCGGAGTGCTTCCTGCTTTCATCATCTAACTGATCTTCCCTAGACTTCCATCCTTGTAAGTTTATCTAGTGCCACTGATAATGGTAAGAAACTTTCCTATGGACTAACTTTACGGCACACCTTGTCAAACAGTTTGGGTTTTTTTAGCGAGGTTTAACTTAAAATGAAGCTTCCCAAAACTTTCCAAGAACAGAAAGAGCAGTGAAAAACAAACCTGTTGCTTAACATTTTCAATGACATGCCTTCAGTGTTTGCACGCTCCTTTTGAATTTATGGGTACATTTTCGCCCTGTAATTTCCCCTCACCCCAAGCCATGTATGAATATTGCGTAGTGCAAGTTAGTTGTCTCTTTAAAAAATAATTTTAAATAATAATAATTTTACAGATTTTGCCCCAGTTCAAGGTCATAAATGCTATTCTGCAACTTATGTCTGTTTACAGAAATTTGAACCTTAGCAAATGAGATTTTCTTAAATGTGCTTTCTTTGTGACGTCTTACTATCTTTTGAGTGGCCTGTGTTTTTCTTTAGGGCTTCAGCAATCATCTGGAAAAGATTTAACTTGAGCAAGACAGATTATTCTGTTTAATTTTCCATTAGCAATTTTCCTTGCACGAGTCAATGTCACCTGCAAAGAGAAGGTTTGCTGAGATATGACACTCTGCTGATTAGTAAGTTTTACTCTACTCCTCAAACACTGACCATTACCTTCCCCTTATATTATAGCTGTGTTCATGCTCTGGAGGCAATCGGGGTCAATCCAGTATGGCTGACATGTTATATGTTTTTCTTGTAGCGTGTCACATGTAGCCCACTGTATGGACTGTGACAAACTGCTGCTGTATGACCTGGTAGTCTTGGGTCAGAGCGAGAGAAATTGGTGTTGTACTAAGATGTATGTTAATACATATATTATTTATATAGGCATTAGTGAATGCTATTGTTGTCTCAGCACAAATCAAGGTCCAGGCCATGGCCTTGGGGGCTTTCAGGGGCTCACTTTATCATGTGTTGTGATTCCCCCCCCCCCCCCCTTCTTTTTTTTCTTCTGCTTATGAATAATTAAAAACTTAAATTACTTGCCATGTTCGAAATTCATATGCTGGGGAAAATAGCTACATGAAAATTAATTTTCTGTTCTGTGAGACTGACGGGAAATCAATTAATCTTGATGTATTATTTTATGCAGAACAGGGTGCGGGAACCAGCAGAGAGAATGGCTACAGCTGTTCTTGTTGGTCGGGCCATATATTATTGTTGGCGGGTTTGACAGCTTCTGAAGGAAATGGCTGAAGGGTATCAGGCAGGTGAATCAACTGTAAAAATTTATTGGAGGATACAAACTGTTTCCAGGGGACTGATATAAAACTCACACTTGAGAACTGAAGTATTGAATGTTTCTGTGACTGAAGCAGCTTGTTGTCAATATTTATAGCTTTTCTCTTTGTTACATGTCCTATTTGTTTGATTAACTAGTCAGATGTTAGTGTCTGTTTGTAATTTATTTGTTGTGCCTTCTGTAGCATTTTTGATACATAAAGATTTACCACTAGGTAAATAAAGCAGCTCGTGCAATGCAATATGCTAAATAAAATGACAGAGCTGTTTACAGCGTGTTACAAGTTTTATAACTCACTAGGTAGATCAGTAACTTTTGTTTACCAGTGTCACTGTTAAGTTGAAACATGTCAGAATGTATTAAGTTCTGTGGGGTAAACAGGTCTCCTTTTGAATAACTGGAGATTATAATCAATATCTACCTTAACGGTAAATCATTTAAGAGAGTCTGTAAAGCCCTCCGTGTAAACCCATACATAATGCAAACATTTCCAAAATAAAATGAAATACCTTCATGCTCTTTAGAATGAGCTTTATATTCACCTTTCTTTTCAATGTATCTGCACCAGTGCTCTTTATAAATAATGAAAGGGAGAAACACTAAAGCAGCTACTAACAAGCTGTGCGTTAAATGTTGGTCTCCATCTGGATGTGCGGGGTCCAAGGTCCTAGAGCAAAACTCAGTCTCATAACAGCCTGTAGGTTGTAATTCTTAACAGTTAGAGAAAGAAGCTGAGTCTCCCTGGCATGACTCAGTGGGTTGGGAGCAGCCTGCTCCGAATTCTCCTCGAAGTGCAGCAGGTCAAAGCTATTACTTGATCAGAGAGTACGGCTGCAGCGCTGGAGAGCGTATGGAGTGGGATCTCTGTTCAGCTTGTAGGCATGGGAAAGAGAGATTAGGTCCTGCCTATCTCCATCAAAGCTTCCTCTCCGGTGCTCTGAAATAGGACTCTATGGCTACATACTATTAAAATGGCACGTAGTGGAATATCTAGACGAATAATACAGTGAAAACCAAGTATTCCTGATGGAGAAAGGAATAAGAGATGGCAATATTGCTAAAAGCTGTAAATAATCGTAAAGAGCATGTCTCCTGCAGGTTATTTCCTGTATCTCTGTCCAAAACAGAGAGACTACAATAAGAAATGTGAAACTGCAGGTCACGTGAAGCTGATGTGGTGAGGGAAGGGGAAAGAGATTTGGATTTCGTAGGGATAATTAGTGTGTGTGCAATGTTGAGATTATCAGTGGTGTCTTCTCTCATCTGTTCTCTTTTTAATTTACTGGGGTTTTTTGATCTTCAAAATAGGTTGTGTATCTTGTTCTTTTAATCACTATCTCCTATGTTTATGCTAGTACTAAACGAGCCTTTCTTTCCTTTTTCCCGTGAGCTATGCACATTTAAGAATTTGTTACGCACATTTAAGATGAGGTAGTTGTACAACCTATGGTGCTGAACGCACACTAAAATCCACTCCCTGGAATTCCTGCATCTCCAAGTCCCGTGGGGTTCTGGCCTACAGGTTTCTACTGAGGTGTTCAACCTCATAGTGGAGCTCTTTGTTTTAGAAGTCTACAGCAAAGTTCAAGCCTTGCCATATGGTACGGGTATGAATGTAGCAGAAAAATTCAAAGCTCTGAATAGATTTTTCATGATACGGTGGTTTGTGATTATAGAATTATCAGCAATAAGAAATATCCAGGACATTAAGGAGTTTTGCAAATTAATCATAAATCTGGTGTGAATGTTGTGTGTGTATGTGGAAGTAGGAAAATAAAGTAAAAGGAAATAAGAGCTGGGAGATTCTGACCCTGCTCTGGAAATATGCTGAACTCTTAAGACCTAATTAGAAGTGTTGTTTCCCTATGTTAAAGTAATGGGTGAATTAAACAGGATCCAAATATTGGGGAAAGGAAAAGAAACTTTTTAAAGTTTATAAATATTCTAAAGATTAATATTATGTGAGTTTGGAATAAACTTAACAGTTTAACTAAGGTGAACTTCACATGTCCTTCCTGAATTAAAAAGCTATAAAGAAACCTGAAGTTTAAAGTAATTGTTAATGAAAGCTGGCCAGCATGACCTCCTGAAAATATGAGCATTTGTTGGTCCAACTTTCACAGATGTTAAACATTTGGTGATGTTACTTGGGGCTGCTTGAACCACATTAAAGTCCAGCCACTAGAGTGTTGAAACAGTTGGGCGCTATAATAAAATATACATAAAAAGAAATTGTGAGACATTAGGTGTTGTTTGGTGATGACATTTAGGAAATTACAATTTTTCCATACATCGTATTCACATCTACATAAGTTGTTTAGGTATTTAAAGTAAAAGTGGTATATATATCGTTTGTAATTGCTACTACAGTTCTGGCAGGTGCACATAATTTAACAATATGTCAAATATGACAAATTATTGTTGAGTTAGAATATAGCCTTAATAAGAGCACATCTGTTCGCACTATACAGTATAGAGGATGCCTGATTTAAAGAGTTTACTTACTGATATTGTATTGTTTAAATATTTAAAAGGCTCTTAGACACGAATCATAAAAAATACACAGTAGTGTATAAAAATGAAGAATCTTACTTGCAGTACCGTTTTTGCTGCTGTTAAATCTATTCATCCCATCAGGAAGTGTTCCTGCATTCTTTCAGTTGTGTCATCTGCACATGCATGTATGGTGTATGTTCATGCAGAGAAAGAGCTAGGAACAAAACCCAACTTATCACAGAAACACTGACACACTTGGGGTAAAATATGGGAACTGTTAAACAGCGTATAGGAGTCTTACAGTAGTGCTTGGGCTGAAAAGTGGAAATTATGCCTGTTTCAACCTCTAGACAACTATAAATAAGTGGAGCATACACTTGTTTTGGAACTGGTTAGAATTTCAGGAAAGCATCCTGGCACCTGAATAACCTTCCTTAGCTTTTTTTATTCTACTCAAAATACTCTGGTGCAGTATCATGTCTACAAGCCAGCACAGAAGTATTGGTTCTGGTGTTGCTGGTCAAGACCCCAAGAACAATTTAATTTTACTCTATTATTTCACATTATCTTGTTATCTTGCAGCATTTACCTCTTGGTCTGGAAAACAGGGAACTGTTTGATGCTGCTTCTTAAGCCCAAATGATTGCTAGTTGGTTTATCCGGTTTTGATAAAGCTTTATCTGTTTTCTCTGGGCATAGCCATACTGCACAGTGTTAAGTACTGCAAAGAGGCCAGAGTTTGCTCAGATGACAAAGCTGCTTTGGTTGATAGTGGGAGGATTTCCGTTGCTTTATATTCGTTCAGCAGTCAGTATATGGGCATCATTTTTCACTTTGTTCATTGAAGGGGAAGGATGAACTTTACCTTTTCTGCATGCTTTTTAAAGGGGATGTATCATACCAATGGTTGTGACAAAAATAAATGGGTTTGACTGGTGTCTGGTTTTTACCACTTCAGTTATAACCATTTAGTTCTAAATGAGTCAAATTTTCCTTAGTCCTAATCCTAATTTAGCATTAGTTTATTACCACAGCTATGTTATATTTTACTGTAGAGTAGTGAACCAATTTAAGTAGCAGCTGTAAAAGTGGAATATCTTGTCATAAAGATAAATAATCTGGGGAAGTTTTCCGATGTAATATTTGGATATTGATTTACTTATGCCTGAGTAGAAATCCATACTGAACTGAAAAGAAAATACTTCAGTCTTTGCGTGCGTGTAGTATTAGTACCTAAGAAACATCACACTGTGGCTGAGGCCAAGTCCATCTGGGTTATCGTTCTGTCTCTGACAGTGGCAACAAGTTGCCTTTTAGGAAGAACAGGCAGGTTGGCCACTGACTCTTGTCCAGCTCCCCAGCATCCTTGTATTTAGAATGTTAGAGCATACCTCCCTCTGCATATCCGTCTATTGATCTGTTGTCCAGGAATTTGTAGAATTCCAGTTTGTATTTGCTGGTACCATCTGCGTTCACAACCTCCTGCAGCAGAAAGCTTCGGAAATTCACTAGTCAATTTTTAAAGAGTACTTTATTAACTTTAAATTGATGTCCTACCAGTTCACTGAATATCCCAAAGTTCCAGTATTGTGGCATTTGGTGGATAACTGTTCTGCCTTCAGCTTATTTGGGTAGCCCAAAAAAGTGGTTGGCTGATACATGGACAACTGGGGCTATTTGCATAGCGCCGACAAATCTACATTTCTCTCCTCTGCATTTGCTCACTCACACACTTGCTCTGGTGCGCTGTTCCCCATTTTAATTATAAACTCAAGCTATATAGAAATAATGCTGCTCTTAAAGCAGTTCATCTTTAGAAGCCATTAAAACATGCCATGGGAGAGGACAGAGACAGAAATGAGATGTAACCCATGCTAAGGAAAACCTAAAGAACCCCTTGATGAAATGCAGTTGTTTTAAAATGCCAGGCTGAGTTTATCTAGGTGTATATGCTGTAGGGAATAATCAGGTTTCTTCAGTTGCTTCTGGATATTTTCTTTAATTGTATTTTTCCTAGCATTTTGAGATGAGGCAAATTAGTGCTCTGTGTCAGTGGTGAGCCTTGTGCTGCCTGTTCCTTGCCTGGCTCGTCCCGTTGCATGGGATATGCGTGCCCTAAACGTTCCTTGAAAGGCAACTGCAGGCCTGACTCGCATTTGTGAGGGAAACGCATCTTCACCGCGTTGTCGTTCGTTTTGGGTTTGGAGTTCAAGTCAGATCTAATGCATGTGCCAAACAAGTTTTCTGTTGTCAGCTCAAGCTTGCTGCGCTCACTTGAACATACTTGCCTAAAACAAGTATACATTCGTGCCAGGAGATGGAATTTAGGTTTATAAGGAAATAGTTTTATTTGCAGTTCAATACAAGTGAAAAATAAATTATAAACCAACTTTTTTTTCCATGAAAAGATCATGTGGAACATTACTAGCTGCCAAAATCAAGTGGTTTTCTAGTCACATAATTGTCAATTGTTGAAGGGCCTAAATGACAGGGAATATATATTTCCAATAATGATTTTAAGTATTTTAGCAATCACTAAGGAAAAGATGGTTGTGCTTGCTTGTGCTACTGATTTACAGCTCTTCCCATTTCTTGAGAAATAGTAGTATTTTAAAAATTCACTTCTGAAATGTGGTAGTTAATTGTTTGAAGAATATTATTTCATTTTTTTCATGTTGCTCTTAAGATTTTCATTGAACATAAACCACTGCTTGCTTCTCTCAGGGGCATGGTGTCTCATAACTCTATGCCCTTCATGCTTTATTATGCAATTTAGTTTTTCATGTCTTTCATTTATTAGCAGTAAAATGACTTCAGAAAAAAAATAATTCGATTAAGAGGCTAAAATCACTATTAAGATTAAAATTATAGCTAATTAAAGTGAGTTTCCTGTTTTTGTAAAATAGATTTAGTTATGGTATTATTTGAGTAAATTTTGAGTACTTAAAGGAAGCTCCTCTGTTTTTCCTAAACCATTGCAACCTTCAGAATTGCTAGCAAAGATATACTTCTTGTTTGGTAACTTTTTTTGGAATGACCCTTTCGATTAGGTAGGGAGCTTAGAAAATTTTTCCTTGTGAGAGATCAACTAATACATTCTGTAACTGTTC
Organism: Pelecanus crispus; assembly: GCF_030463565.1. Taxonomy (NCBI): domain Eukaryota; kingdom Metazoa; phylum Chordata; class Aves; order Pelecaniformes; family Pelecanidae; genus Pelecanus; species Pelecanus crispus. Next base: position 26,080,759 of record NC_134652.1, read on the forward strand.
AGCAGAACTTTTCACCAGATAGTATATCAATTTGCTTATTCTTTCTGAGTTAATAATTCTTAAGATTTGATATATAAATTTAGAGCAATGCTTCAGTGGTTTGATTAAATATCTGATTTGTATATCAGTTTATACCTTTATCAGATAAGCTTCACTCTTTTAAGCTTCTTTTAAGCTTCGCTCTGCTTATAGGAGGCAACCTGACCTTTCTGATTGGGAAAATCATAGTATTGTAATATTCCTAAACATATAAAGCAGGAATTTTATCAGGAAAAGCATATTGAAATTTGCTGAAAACCTTGTATGGAAAACAAATGAACAGTAGGAACAGACTCAAACACATGCCAAGTAAAATTAGCTAAAAATAAGTTATAGTTGATTGGTGATTTTTTTTTTTTTTTTCTTACTTGAACTGCAAGGTAATATAAGCAATTGTAGGTTCTGCCATTAGTCATTGATTTGAAAGTTGAAACAACATTTTTATATAAACTATATGTAACTATTTTGGTTTTTTACATGCATGTTTTTTCAAGCAAAAAACCTCTAATCCCAGTGTTTATTCATGTTAGATACATTTCATCATTTGAAAAACATTCTATATCCTACTATGGTTGAGGAATTATGGGAGATGGTAATAACCACTATCAAGATAGTGGATTATTTTTCAAAAGCCAAGAAAACATGAAACACAAATAAAGCTTTAACTGCCTTAATTATATTGAATGGAAGCTTTTTTATTTTTCAGGTCTGAGTGAGACTAATATTCTAAAATATTAGTGAATAAATCTTGTGTTCTTTAAGACATAACAAGTCTAGTTTTAGTAGCATTACCTAGAGATAAGGTGTGTGTTTGACAGTTTATTTTTATAAGGATTGTCCTAGTAGTGATAAAACCTATGTGTTATTGAGGTGGAAAAATAATATAGTAAAGCATATCCTTGTTCTTAGTTCCATGACACCTGACTGCATCACCCGCATGAAGATTGAAATACTTGAGAGAACAGCAGACGTAGATAATGGACGACAGAAAACCTGAATTTGGGAATGTGCTTTATATTTAGAAGAGGAGATGAGACTTTTCTTTAAGTTACAGTATCCAAAGATGATGTAGTATTGGAACAACAGTACATTTGTTTGAAAGGCCACATTAATTATAACACCTGTAGGTATCAATCCAAAGCATTAAACAAGTTCCTATGACTTAAATTCATGCTTTAAAAAAGAACATGTTTTCTATTTTTCCTGTAAAATTGGGGATGAGGATGAGTAGATGTTGGTTTCATTTCCCAACATGGTAATGGAGGTTGCATTAGAACAGATTGTAAGCCTAAATGCTTTTTCTTCTAAAACATTGAACGTGTTCTCTTTCAGCCTAACTGCATAGAACAGCTTTTTCATGTTTTTATGGGCTTTGTTGGTTTTGCTTGTCACAGTTACTGGTATTAGTTCACTAGTAAATAATGACTTCTCTTTATTAAGAGAGACAGATGACTTATTACATGTCATGGGCAATCCACAATCTTTTTAAAGTCATATTTTTAATGCAAGCTTTCCCTTTGATTTTTTTTTTTCCCCTTTTCTTTTTGTTTTGTGTGTCCAATGAGATAGACTTCCCATATAGCAAAGTCTTGTAGATTAGCTCATTCATCAGCTGTGATTTGACACTGACAACTCAGCTCTCTTTTAATTTTCTTTCTCTCTAGAACTATTTTGACCAACTTGAACGCAAGCCCACCTACACTGGTGGTGAATATAAGTTACATGCAAAGATGCGTTATTAAAGTCATTGGTCCCTTGTGTTGCAAGTGGTTCTGCGAGTGTGGTGCCAGCTGTTTCTGGATGGTTCTCAGTAAAGATTGAATGCCATAGTCCTTGGCGATATCTCAGCACTGTCATTAGCTGCATCCCATTTCAAAGCATGCAGACCAGCGCTGTCCATACTGGATTTTGCATGCAGGTGGTGACTCAGGTGCTTAGCTCTGAGCTGTTTCACAGGCAGACTGTTGCTTCCTGGAGATGCAGTTGGCAAAAAATCCCCCCAAAAGAACAAACCAAACCAGAAGGAAAAAAAACCCCAAATACCTCAATGAGAAAAATATGTGTTTCCTGAAAACTTTGTTGTTGTTTTTCAGCTGGTTTATGTCAGTATTGAAAACAAAGAAAATGAGTTACCATCCACATTAGGGTATGTGCGTAGTTCATAGCATTAGTAATTGAATGGATAAGACTCCATTATACCAACTGGTTGTACAGTCCAGTAGATTAAATGATCAATAATGCACATACTGCTTATCTATAATACCTTTTAACAGCTTCTAATAATTTATTAACGCTTTATCTACTATATCCAATATTTTATCTTTGTACATGAATAAAACTAGTGATATTGATGATTTTGCATCTTGCTCTTTATTCCTGGGTTTCAGGAGTTCCCAGAATTGAGAGTGCTACTTTGCACTAACTGAAATATGCCTCTTAAAATTTTCAGAGGTATTTTGGGTTTTGACTCTTTGTAAAATGGACGTTCTCAAAGTATGTCTCTACCTAATCACTTAAACCATTGCTGATGCTTAAACTGTGTTTACGTATTTCTAATCTCTAGCATTTGTGTTCTCCCTAGATAAAAGAATGCAAACCCTTGCCATGCATATTGGCTTTGAGTGCAGGTAGATCACAATATGGGATTCAGAGGAAAGTGTATCCCTTAGGAGACTGCTCAGACAAGACTGATGAAGGTGATACAGAAAACAGTATGATCAAGGAATTCTGCAGAGGGGGTCTTGTGTTGTATGTTATGGCTTGCTCTGGCAACCTGCTGCTCTCTATTAAGATTTTTATAACGATAATCAATGGCAGCTAGACTTAGAGGTTAAATATTAACATGAAAATTATTAGAAGTTGCAATGTATTGTTTATCTAGTTGATCAAGTTGAAAAACAAGGATTTAGGAGAGCCTGCAAAGCTTGTCTATTTTTTATTTGCTGCAGTTTTATCAGTTGGCCTGATAAAAGGTACTGTTACATTTTGCATTCAATTGTGTATCATTTCCTTTGATAAACCAACGTCCTCTGATGGCAAATTTGCCTATTCAAAGTGTGGGGAAAAAGCTATATGAATGAATACACAGGCCTAGAATGCATGTATAATGTGCTGTATTATCCCATACCCTCTCTTCAAAGTTCTGGGAAGGAAGTGAGCAATATAAGTTAAGCATTTGCTAGGTTAATGGCACTTTTCAGCTGATGCTTTTCCTCATGGGTGCTGCGACTTTCCCTCATGGATAGTGGCGCTCTGAGTACCAATACTGTGTTCCTATGAAAGATGTGAGACTACCTCTTTGCACTTTGTTGAGTTGCATCAGGAGTAGTTGGCAGTGATTTTCTATGAGTGGAAAACAAAAACATTTTGTAAGAAATCTGTTTAAAGCAATATCCAGCTCGTGTATACCTTCCTTCTTTGGTAGCTGCTCAGTCTAACAATACATTTTTAGTTTTCTGCATATAAAATATTTTAAGTTCTCCTTACAGAGTCTGAAGCCCTTTTCTTGCATTTCCCTGCCTTAGGCAGGGCCTCTTGAGTCAGTGGATGGAGTTGCACATTTTGCATCTTTTTAAAGCCTTGGAACAAATGAAACATTACCCTGAGGATGAACTTTTAAAAGACTGCTGCCCTGCTCTTACGGAGAGGGAGGCATGTGGCAATACAAAGCCTTCAGCCCCGCCTGTCCATCCATGTCAGTTCCACTCCTCGCATGATCGTGCAGCTACGGCATCTGGAAATCTCCCAGCACCATAGTTCATAACTATTCTGTTGCATCTTTCCCCAGGATCTGTTCTTGCAACCCCGATGTTGTGGTAGAGGATTTATCCAGATCACGTCCTATATATTACATATGAAATGGGTAAAAAAAATGAAGTCAAGGTTGATGGATATAAAGATGGTCTGTTGCTGTGAGGACTGAAATGTAGGTTCTGCATGGGGTTATTAATGAGTAGCGTGTTAAGCTGAAAGCCATAGTTACGTGCTTGATTGTAGCTGATGACTTCTGCAGTTGCTAATGTTTAACTGTAAGTGTCTGTATTACTGCCTCAGTAACAGCTACTGGCTTTTTTGATCCATGCTGGTGAGAAGAAACTTCTGAGATAAAATCAGTATGCCGTCATATATTGTTATCTTTAGCTGGTGTTGGGGCTGAAACATTAGCATGACTTAATTTGAGGTATGACTTCTTTTGAACTTCTGATGTATTTATATTTTATTTTTAAATGAACTTAAGCTTCTTAAATTCATTCCAAAGCCATATGCCATCAAGTCTCATCGCCAGTCACTTAGATTCCTAATTAACTTATACTCCATAGACCCATTTCTTTGCTTATATTTCTTTCAAGTTTCTCTAATGTGCTGTGAGTTACACTGGAAGGAACAATAAGATTTAAAGGAAGAATTAATTTAGAAAGTTGGGAATAGAACAGATAAGGGAAAATGAGAAAAAGCAGCTTAGTATTTTGTCTTGTAAATGGCCTTGCTCTGGTAGACCAAAGAACCCATTTATTCAAAGAAAGGAGGAGTGTTAATGAAATAGATCATGAGCATAGCTATTACGGTAATGAATTTTAACACTCACTTTGTTATATGATATTTTATTTATGAGCTTCCTGATTATTCAGATAAAGACAAGAAGTTTATAGCACTAGATTATGTCTTGTTTTCATAAACATATTCAGTAGTTTAATAAACATAATTTATTTTTTCTCCTTAAAAATCAGCAAAATTTATGAGAGATTATCTTAGGGTTAATGAAGTCTAACATTAAGGAAATATTACCCTATAATATTGGAGCCTTCAGTGCTAGAGTTGTAATTGCTTAATGCTTCTTTCTACAGGCTATTTTTATATAGTACACGCTTTGTACCATTAATCCTATTTTTACACGTTACTCTTAAGCCAATTCATTGGAAAATATATATCAATGTTTATATTTTTCAGACACTGCCTTCATTAGAAGATATAATACAATTTTGATAAAAGAAAAAAAAAATCTCATTTTTTTCATTATGGAAGATGCAGCATGTGTATTTTAAAGAGCATTGTTTTGTGGAACAGAGTTATATATCGGGAGTTTACTTTCCTGTCTTGAAAAATGTTGACGTATGTAGGAACTCCTGTACTTGAATTTCTTTGAGATCCTGTCAGTAATCAGTTACAAATGTAATGAGTCTTGCTAATTAGCAGCGTAGTAGTTATCTAATTGGCATCTTTAAAATACAAGGTTGAAGGTATATGCAGAAGAGGGCACCTCACAGATGCATTTATTGCCCGTTTTTCTTAAAAGGGCCCAACTAAGGAAAACAATAGTGTGTCATGGAGGTTTAATTTCATATATTAAAAAATCACTCTTGTGAACAGTTCAACCATTGTGAAGAGAGTTAACATTTTAAGATATTAGTGCTTTTGGAATGTAAAAATATATTTCAAATTGTAAGGAAAAAACCCAGAATATGCAGCATACTGACTGATCATTCTGTATTGATTAGCATTGCAGCATTGTTTGTAGAGCCGTATCAGTAATGCATTACATGAATTACAGTTATTACACATGACTCGGAGCAATAATTTGGGGTGACCTGAGCAGATAGTTCATCCTCTGATTTTTTAAATAGATACATTTTTCAGACTACAAATACGACTAACAGGATATTTTACAACTGGAATCAGTTATGAAGGTAAATATTAAGTAGTATATTTCAATACATTATGTCAGTGTCCACTGAATAACAGTTTAATTTTCTGTGTCTGGTAACCTTGTTCTTGCATGCCTCATGTGTGGCATGCTAGGATGGACGTACACAAAGGAATAGTGGAAAGTTGGGAAGCAACTGGCAGGTAGGTTTGCATTTTTTCAGGTTAATTCACTTGATGAAAAGCTGCTGTATGTGATGTGTCATATATCAAAGGCAGGGCATCAGTAATCTTTGCTCAAGGGCACGGGTAACAGACAGAAAGACATGTGAATGAGATGGAAAAAAGCAACTCATCCTTTTCTGCTAACACCACGAAGGAGATAAAGGAAGATTTATGAGTCATCTCGGACCACATACCAGCAAGAAGCATACAGTATTTTTCACATGTTCCAAAAATTGGTGGTAGAAGGTAATCAGACTGTCACGATGTCCATCAGGTACTTTATGAAGAAATTGGGTCCTTTGGGCTTTTGATTGCATAGTCAGCTTTTTCTTTATGCTGTAGTGGTTGTATTTTTTTCTTTTCTGAAGCAAGTGATTTGTAAGTTAAACAATGCTACCTGTGTGTTTAAATGTTTTTAGTTGTTAGCGTTACTAATGTCAACCAAAATAACAACAAGCTGACCATCTGCAATAGGCTGATGCTTTGTTTTAGCTTCAGACTTTCAGGTAACTTAGTTAACTGAATCTTACTAGAAATACTTTATGGGGCTTTCCCAATGTAAAAAAGTATGTGCAAAAGTAGCTATATCTAACAGGAAATATAGTAATCTCACGCCTTCATATGGAGCTGACTGTTGATGTGTGGTATTTTGTTATTAATTAATATAGTCTAAAAAGGAAAATAGGAAAAACAGCATGGCTGGAAAAGTTTATATTATTTTACAACAAAGAATGCCAATGTGGTGTTTACTACTTGGTATGGTGTTTAATATCAGACCATATGTCCTTGTTGTCAGGACTTGATAGCTAAAAATACGATCTAGTTAAAACTGATAGCAGACTTCTTCCGACGTGCCGATCCTGTGCAGTACACAGGCCCTAGTCAATCAACTGGACTGTTTTTGCAGAGGAGTTGAAGGGGGAGAGGGATAAAACTGACAAGCTAACACCTTGCATATGCAGATTTTAAAATGCAGGTATTCATTTGCATTCAGCTTTCAATTAAGCAGTATTTCTGGAATATTTCACTTTTGCCTAATGACTTTTCTATGCTCCTGTTGTTTTTTCCATTTCTGATTGATGAATTTGTCATTTCTGCGTAACTATTAGTACTCTTTTCATATTCCTGTAGCTCAGATTTCAGTTTTAAGTGATTCACGTAGTTTCGGGTATTTATCCACTTAACACGCTTCGGGGGGGCTGTGAATGCCTGCGGCCACTGCTCTCTGGCAGAGCTTGCCCCCCACTGCACTGGATGCTCCCTGGGGAGCCCATAGACTTTGCTGTCTCCCTGCCTGCCCCCAGCTGATGGGAGCTGAGCAGAGTTTGGAGCCTTGCAATGCCATTGGGATGGACAACCTTTTGCAGCACCTTCTCTGGTCTAGCAACGGGCCTCTGGCACCAATGCCAAGCCTTTCTGCTCGCCCACAGTTTAAATACAGCCTTCCCAGGACTGCAGCTCTTCCTGATGCGCTGGGCCAGTAGTTTAGCTCCTCAGAGGTGGATGTTAATAGAAACAAGCAGACAAACTTTGCACAGTACTGCTCCCTGATTAGTGATGTTCAAGGTGTGTTTTCTAGACAAAATGATATAGTCAATACAGACTTACTTGCTTCAGTCTCTTAAACGGCCTTTGGGCTCAGAACAGTGACTTCTGGCAAACTGGAATTCTGTTACGGTTTTCCTTCAGCTTCTTGAGTCAGCTTTTTGTCCTGGTCAGGTCCCATGGTTTCACGTGGTAGTTGATTCTTGACAAAAAGCTCTTCCGTGTTTTTGTTTTTTTTTTTTTTTTTTTCAAAATGAAGGGAAAAAAACCAACCCTGTTATATTTTGTCCTTTCTTTTTTAAATGATGTCACTTCCTTTGGGGGAGGCAATGTGGGGGTGTGTTTCCACTGTGCTCTTTTATGGTGTTATGGGAAAGGAGGTTGGTCTAGACTTTATCCAGCTCCACCCGTCTTTCTTGTCATCCCTTTTATTTTGTCACAGTACAACCCGGGAAGGTAACAGTCCCAGGCTACTACATATATACTAATGGTTTGGGCAACAAATAGTAATTCCCCATATATTCAGGAAATACAGTTTCATAGCAACTTCACAAATTGTACCTAAGTTTCTTAACGGCCAGAACATACTGTAATTTTATCATTTCTTCAGAGTTGATTTTTTTTTTTTTTAATTGCGGTTCATTTCTTTCAGTTAGAATCTTGCATCAAAAGTGAGGATTGATTTCTTAAATGAAAATTATGTGCTGTTTCCCTTCAGGCAGATGCTTAAAATACACCAGATTGGAAAGATCTGAAAATGCTCTAAAACAATGTACAAAAATTAAGTTGCCAGGAGGTCTTGGTAGAGTGCTGTTTATTTTATAAAACTTTCTCCTTGTTCTGTGGCAATAAGATATGAAGCAGGCCTTCCTAATGAGATATTTGCTTATGTTTCATTTATGCTGTGAGAACTTCTTTCTTGGTGATCCTGTGCTCCTTGCGCAATGCATTACTTTGCCATGAACTGGTTATGGTCTGACTAAGGAAGTGGTAGAAAAGTGAGTGATGAATCAACTTTTGAAAACTCATTTAGCAGTGTTTGAAAGGCACACTGTTGCTTCTGACATACTTTGATGTAAGCTGCTCTAAATATAACTCATTAATACAAAATTAATTTCAAATTGGAGAGAAACCTGTCCACGCAATAAAGACAAGTAAAATGCATGGCCAGACTGCAGATGAAGAATATGCCTTTTGCAGTCCTGGCGTACAGAATGTGGTACGTGCATCTCATGTGACACTAGTACAGTTTACTGTGGGGTAGGTGTTTGGTTTCCTGTTTTTATTTCTCTTTGTCATTAATGTGATACTATTTTTAGAAAGCTGTAGTCGTCTTGTGTTAGGAATTACAGAAATTACATAGCATGTATAAAGACCAAAGCAGTGTGCATGAAGAAAGAGGACAGCTTCAGAGTGTTAAGAGAAGGCTGCACTTGTGGGGGGATACCCCCCAAAATATGTCATGAGTTCTGTTTACTTGGTATCTTGTAAAGACGAAGTTTTAAGTTTTACTGTATGTTTTCACTGTTAACATTTTTGGTTTACTTGATTTTTGCATGTTAGCACCAAATGAAAAGAAATTTCTGAAAATTTCCTGATGGACTCCTAAAACTCAGTTTGGCAGCAGGTGAGACTGTCAAATGTTTTGCAGTGCCGGAGTAGTGATTTATTTACATGACCCTCTAAACTGTTTGTTATAGTTATCTCAACAGGGAAGGAATAAACATAATAGATTAAGTAGTCATTCAGTGTACAATTTAGGATAGCCACAAAATTAAGCATGAGTATGAGACATGGCCTGTCTTTCCTTCCATAAAGAAATAAATGTATGTATTTCCAGTTTCTTTTAAAGGAAAAAAAAACCCACCACACTTTAAGGCTTTTTTCCTCTTTCCTCCCTTCTCATGTTGTACCAAAAGTAAAAAATTGAGTGTCCATCACAACTTCTTGGTATGTTGGAGAGTCTGTATCAGATATGTGTAAAACAGTGGAAAGTTAGTTAGAACAACTGTTGCCAAACAGCTCAGAGCAAGGATTTCACGTGAGCAAACTTGCAGTACAGAAATACAGTGAATGACAGCCAATGCACTTTCATAGTTAACAGTACTTGACTGGTAATCAGGTATTTGAGATTCTCCTTGTTGCTCTCCAATTGACTGGTATTTGTGACCCTTCTGCAAAGCACTTCAGCTGTGTGTGCCCTGTAATCTATGGAAAGGGGAGCTCTGATTCTTAATATCTCCAGAGACTTGAGTATAAATAATATGTAATCTTCTGAATTTGTCAACGATATTTACTGAAAGGTACGAGACTATGATGTCTTTCTTATAGTCTTTGAAAGATGCTTTATCAAACAATGTTTAAAAACTTCAGTGGATTATTGGGCATTGGTTTCTTTCTGCAGACAGTGATTTGCCCGCTACCAATTAAGTTAACTTTTTCTTTAGTGATAGCAAGTCTTTTCAGAGACCAAAGATTTAAGAAGCTGCTGACCCTTAATGATGTACCTGTTATTTTAGTGATGTGCTTTCACTGTTTTGAGTTAGTAACGGTCTGGTTTATCATAATGGAAAAACAGCTGCTTTTAAGAATATCTCATGTTAGCTTTTCTGAGGGCTTCTGACTAGTGAGAAACCAAGTGTCACGGTTTGTGGAGTTATTCTCTGGTTAGTCTTCTCATCTCCTTCTCTGTTCTATGCCCATTCGAGAGTGTGGACTTATTTGAAATATCACCTGCTTTAATTCCTTACTTGTGGATCAAAGTTCAATAACACTTCAAATTTAGATATTTGTTTTTAAAGCTGAGGCTTCTGAGCAGAGCATGTGGATCTCAGCACAGCTTTTGTATGTGGAATAACTTGTTCACTGGAAGCCAAGACAGGTCTATGTTTTCATCTTGAAGGTGGAGCGGAAGAGATGAGAAAATAATTGTTTAATCAATGTAAGCTGAGTTTTGTTTTGTGAATGAAGGTTGATAAAGGATCATGTTTTAGTAGGATAATTTTTGATTACTCCATCTTAACTCACTAGTGCCTAAAACAAATTGAAAAAATCTTTTTTAGTTTGATCAGCTGAAGGAGGGAGATTGGTATCTGACTGGGGATCACCTTATATATGAGCTGTATAGTGTAGCATAGCAGTGGTTCTGTGCATACCGGGGCAGCTGGCTGGTGGTCAGTTGACCCCTCTTGCCTTGTGAGGCTGAAGAGGTGCAGAAGGGCTGCAGCGTAGGTGCCATTTTTGTGTCAGGGAATTAGGAGATTGGTGAATGTGGAGAACAGAAGGTAGTTCTGTCCCTGAATTGATTCAGTGCCTAAGTACATTTGTGGGTAAGTGTATGAGGTATTTTCAAAATTTTGTGATCACTTAAGAAAAATCTAAATGTCCAGAACAATAAAACGATGAGGAATGTGCACTCTTTTGTATGTCGTGTATTATAGTCAGTACCTTGTGTGCTATAGTAGTCAGATACTACTAGCTAAGCAAGACTGGGCTTGATTAGCCCTGTGAAGGGAAACCCTTGGGGAAAGCCGATGTTTCTGAAGGAAGTTGGCCTAGTGATTAGGTAGGTGAGCTCGTCTCTCAGAAGTTTGTTTTGGTGGGCATTGGAGGACTGCTGTTTTTCATGTGCTGTCTTTAACCGGTATTCTGAGTAATCTTTTGAGTATATGTCACTCTTCAAAAAGCTGTCAAACAACCCATACGTGTTTTGATTAAATATCCTGAGCAAATCCATAAATCGTACCTACTTAAGCACTTTCTGTACAGTCAGTTTTAATTTCCTTGGTCTCCCATTTCATTCCCCATGTGTGCTACTATACTATTACATCTACTCTACCAGCCTTAGTGTTGTTGCACCTTCTAGGAGTAGATGAAATTTTTCTATTCCTTTTGAAATAAGTATTATATTTTGAGATACTATAGAGTGGAAGGAGTTGAGTAAATGTAATGATGATACAGTTCTGCAATTGAGTAGGTTTATCTTGCTGATGAAAAGTTTCAGAATGCTAGAGGATTAGTCCTTTTCCACTGGTCAACATCTACTTTTTCCTGGCTTTAGATATTTTGTTTTAGAAATCAAACAGTTTTGAGAAAAAAAAAAAACCCTGTAACATACTATTTTTTGTAGAATAGCCTGCAATTTAAAATATGTTTCTGAAGGTAGTGAGGGATTACTGTAGCATAAAGCATCCCATTAAAAAGACTTCCCACAAATATGCTGTAAGGCTTACTGTAGCTATTTGCTGTCAGACATACCAGCAGCAACACACCAATGCAGAAAGCACGATTAGAAAGATGTTAACCTAGGTTTCTCGCTGGAAATGGATTTGGTGGTTTTATTTGGTTCTGTATGCAGCAAATTTTGAATAAAAGGAACTGATTATGGTTCATGCAATTGAATTTTTAAGACAAGATTGTAAATCACAGAATTATGAAGAAGTGAGAAAATCCCTTAATTGCAACAAGTTCCCCAATGGATAAAAGGACTATCTGGCAGAGAAAATTGGCAGCATGCTGGTGATCAGATGTAACAGCTGGAACACTTCTATTCAAACTACTTTAGGAGTAATAAACCTAATAATTTGTCCACAAACTGCTGTGATAGCTGTAACTCTGTTTTGTTAAAAATCTCTCTTCTCTATACTTATATATGCTTATATACCTTCCTGTTTTGGCCTAGCATTATTACAAGCATGAAAGAGGTTAATGCTATTTTTTTTTACACATTACAAGCTTTCTATGTCAAAATATTTTCTCCAAAGTTTAGGATAATTAGAGTTTTATAATGATACCAAGAATTCCTTTATGAATTGCTGCTTATCGCTAGTTCACTTCCTTATTAATTTTCTGTCTTTCAATCAATATCACTTACTATGTTGCTTGGTATGGTACATCTTGAAAAAGGCTGAGAATCCTTGTGAAACTGGGAAATTCCTCTACTTTCAATAGCAATATTTTGCTTGCTCAGATGGTTGGGGGTTTTTAACCAGAAACATGTCTTAGAATGTTGCTTGCAAATAAATACTTTTATTTGTTCATAAGCCCATAACCAGATGAAATGTTAAAATTTACTGACTTGGTATAAATAGGATAACCAAAATGCAGGGGGGAAAAAAACAGAACAAATCCAAAAGAGTCTACATTGCTGTGACTTTTTTAAAACAGCTGGTTAATCCTCAAAAGAGAATGGAAGCAGTATCATAATTATATCGGGCTGTTGCTTGCAGACCTCATGTGTTGCGGTGCAAACACAGCAGAAGATGACTGACTAAACTACATTAGATTTTTGGTTTCATTTTGATTTTTTTTTAGCTAAAGTGAAAAGAGGCAGATACGGATAATTTTCCTGGTACTAGGCAATTCTATGTAACAATTAAGTGCGCCTTCCCTGGAAACATTCAAGGTCAGGTTGGATGAGGCTCTGAGCAACCTGATCTGGTTGAAGATGTCCCTAGGGGCTCATAGCAGGAAGCTTGGTCTAGATGACCTTTAAAGGTCCCTTCCAACCCAAACCATCCTATGATTCTGTACTATGTCTGTAGGCTGCATTGCGGAGAAGACTTGGTCTGAGTGTGATCTGTCCTTATTCAGATGGTCAGTGGAGTGTTCTATTTAATTCCACATTCACCCGTCTCCCAATTCCCTGACACAAAAATGTCATCTACACTGCAGGTGTTCTGCAGTTTTATTATTACACTGCATTTCCATTCAAAACCCCTCACATTATTTACATTTATTTACCTTACCTTTGATTATTTACTTGTTATTTACCTTTCAAACAGCTGTCGGGTCAGGATTGACTATGAGACTATTGTTTGTTTCAAATTGCAGTACACAGGACACATTTAAAAAGATGAAAAATAGAATATGTTATAGAATTAATAACAAAGGGGTGATGAACAGCAGTGCTATATAAATATCTACCCATCTTTTTTGATTCTTTGTTTGAAAGAATTAGCAAAGAAAGAAGATGGCAAATGGTCTTTCAAGGCATTTATGCTGATGTGTTAATTTGCCATCGGTGTTTCAATGTCACCAAAAAGGGGCACCTGGCTTCCCCCTGACTGTTTATTCTTATCCTCTCCCTTGGTTTTCTTCGGCACCTGGCTTCCCCCTTACTGTTTATTCTTATCCTCTCCCTTGGTTTTCTTCCGAGTCAGTTTGGTATGGCCCATGCTATGCCTATGCTGGCACCAATGCAGGAACAAAGACTGGGACTGTCAGGAATGTGTGGAGACAAATAAGGGAGCTGGAGGAAGAAACCCCCTTTTTGGCTGCAGCGAGGAATATTCTGCATTAAAGTCTCTTTGGACCTGAAGAAAACTCTTATCAATGTTTCCCATGCAGATGTTTTCTGTGTCGTATGAAGCATGACTAATGTTCAGTGTCTTAAATATCTTCTAGGAGTCTTGATTTCTATAAAGAAATATGCTGATTGAGCGAAATAGTCTAAATCCTTCTCAGTATTTAATGATACAGTCGGATTTCAGGCAAGTTGAGGCACTCTAAAGATGTTTGAACTACAAAGGCTACAAAGTGCTACTTTAAGAACAAAAAAAAGACTGTTCAGATGCAGCACCACCTATATTTGTGATGTGACATCATCCTGAAATAAACTGTGGCTTTTGAATGTCTAAGATCAAAACAAAAGATGAGTAGGTTTAAGACACAAAAGAGTATCTCACCTAATTAATGACATAAAAATGAACAAAATGTGGTCACAAAGTATTTTGTATCTGCTTGCACAACTGACATTTGTGAGCTAGTGGTTTGTGTGAGCTGGTGTAATTGATGTCCAAAGTGAAGCCACTTCTCTACTGTTTGCTCCCAAGAAGTAGTAGTTAACATATGTGTAGTCAGAAAAGAATAGAGCCATCATAACTTATCTGTTTAAAAGTAGTATTAAGGACATGTTACTGTGACCTTCACTTTAGTATAAACATTTATCTCCAATTGTTTGTGTGCAGTAGTTTTGAATGACTTCAGTTTTGGACTTCCAAAGTTTACTTTGAGTCTGTGATACTCTTCAGGACAGAGAATCTCTATTTTCATCTACTTCATGCTGAAAGGTACAAGAGAAACGTACTGGTTTGTTTTGAGTATTAATGTTTGGATACTTTTTTCTGTGGTTTTGAACAGTGTGTCTGTGTGCATGTTGGTTACTTATAGCACAGTACAAAAACATACGCTTAGCAGAATGCAAACTTAAGATTCAGTTTAGCTTTTGCATTTCCTCTACCTTTTGAGGGTTGGTTTTTTCTGTTACAGAAGACATGATATGTTAGTAGATCACTCTCTACTGATTGTACTTTTGGGGGGAAGACACTATTGTAAATTATACGAGTCAAAGATTTAATGCTGTGAGAGTATTGGAACAATCTTGAGTTTTCCTCAATTGAAGTTTTGATAATAACATTGCCCAAGTAAGGGTCTTAATTGTCAGATATAAACTAGATTAATCATGATGTACAGTATGTAAGTCATGTCATATATATGAAATCATTGTCAAACAATCCATCTGATGACACTTCATTGATTATGTAAATACAATGAATGTAGATTTGATTTTCGTGGTCTTTATTTGGAGATGACACCTACAAAGTATTGCTTACATTTTTACACGTCTATTCAGTAGGTAAACCTAAATCTTCTGGAAAAGAGCAGGAATCTTTTAGCATTACTTACTGAGTTATATAGAAGTTTGTTTCTCTTTCTGTGGATCTCTTATGAAAACAATCCAAGCTGCTCCTTTTTAGACCTCTCGGTGAAATAGTTTTAAACGTAAATGGTTGATCTTGGAGTGCACTATAAGTCGGTATTGTTCAACATGGCAGTTTATTGATGGTAGTCTTTAATTATGTCCATGCTGTCAACCTCTGCAGTCCTTATTGCTTTGTTGTAAATCAGATACAAAGTGTGAAGTTTTCAAAGTTGTAGAGATGAAAGAATAAACATATTCAAACAGTTCATTCAAATATGCTTAAGGGAAAAAAAAAAGATACTACTAGAGCACGCAGGGAAGCCAAGGAAAACCTGAAAGCACTTATTTCTTTTGATTACAGTGACAGCCTTAGAGTTCTATCACAGATTAATCTTTATTTAAAATGGAAAAATGCCAGAGAAAGAGTATGATCAAGTAGTTTATTAAATAATGGTAAACAAGCACATATTTACAGGCTTGAACTTTATTAGATACATGAACAAAACTAGAATTTTTCTAGTTTTCTAGAAAAAAAGAATTTTTCATAAATGATTGCATGTGAAGTTTAATAAACTACAGTACAAGGCTTGCCTTTTTTTTCTTTTTTCTTTTTTCTTTTTTTGGTGTGGGCAATTGACTCCAAACTGGTTTAGCTTTTCTTGTGGATGAAGTTGTCATTGCCACTGGAGGACTTTTCTACCAAGAGAGGAGGCAACAGATTTGTGGTTTCTTCCTAGCTTTTACCTATGAAGTCATAATCAAGGGAGATGTCATGGCTGATCCTCAGTGTATTCTCTGAAAGGCAACCAGCAAACTGTCATGGGAGTAATAATGGAGGTCCTGCTCAGCCATATTTTTGTTGCATATTTGTGTTCACTTGGATGCTCCAGGCATTCCAATCAATAAATATTGTCACCATCTCCACTATCCGTATCCAAACATACCTTTTTCACAAAGATTGTATCAACTTAAGATCTTTATTAAAATGAGAACACTTTGCACTAGCACTTTTGCTAGAGCATCAAGTGTTAATGGTAATCAAGGAAATAGTGCACCCCAGCTGCAGGCATGGTATCACTTTATTTTTCTGATCTGTAGTGCCAAAATTTCTCTTGTGCAGTGACATGTTTGTCCGTCAGGCACTTTCAGTTTTCTTCTTACTGATGTTTTAGTACCTTGTGTGTTCTTTTTCAGTCATGGGGGCCCATTCTTACTTATTTCATGCTGTTTACAGACTGGGTATATTTCATATTTATTTTAATATTTTCATTTTCATGCTTTTGAGAGCAAGTTTATCACAGTCATTGTATGAATAATTTGAGATGTGGCTGTGACAAATTCAGGAATGCAGTTGGTGCTCTCCTTTTACTGTCATAAACCCCGTATTTGGATATTGGAAATTATATGTAGTGGGAAGGACTTTTCAAGAGGATATCCTCAGTAATATTAAGCTTTGTCATGATTTTTTGTTTGTTTTTTTTTTAAACAGAAATAAACAAAGCAATATGGGGGACTCCCGCTGTCTGCAAAACATAAGTCTATCAAATCACAGACAGCATGGAGAAGGGGGCACAAACTGTTCAGTCCCCTCATCTGTAAGGATGAGAAGAAGTAGAGGGAGGGGACTGAGCCAAGTTCAAGCAAAAGTAAGTGGTGCTGTGTTGTGGATGCTAGAAGTTTGCCTAATTTGAAGATGAGGCTGGGCAAAGTTTTTCAGGAGAAATCTGTTGAGAGTTATTAAATATGCAAACCATACTGGGTTTGGGAAGTTTTTAAGCTGAAAGGAGTAGGAAGCTGGAAGAGCATCATGGTGGGGAGCATCATATGTGGTTGCCTTTTTCCTGTATTTGTTCCCGGACATACCCTTTTGGCTACTGTTGGACAAAAGGTGCTGGACTACAGAGACTTCTGCTCTGACCCTCTAAAGCTGTTCTTACATCATAGTTTCTTCTTGTGTGGGGTGGAAAGACTGAGTGGATCACATCTTCAGCCAAACACTCACAGTTGTTAATGCTAGATTTTTTTTTTTCCCTCTGTAGATTGTTAGTTCTTAATGTTAGATTGTTCCCAATAGTTAGAACAAAATATTTTAAAATTACAAACCAGCTAACAGTACATTTAGAAATTAATAAGTGTGCTGGTTTTGTTCTTTCCCACAACCATGGAACCTTTTCCACAACCATGAAATTTGCTGAATCAGTAGCAACTAAAAATGGAATGTTAGATGACAGCATTGTGGTGATATTACAGATATACTGTAAATGCATACCCACCCCTACCTTTGCCAGACATCTTCAGAACAGGATGGTGCTTCTGTCCTTGCTCCTGTTGTCTCTTTCCTTTCTGTTGTACAGAAAGGCAAAATGAGACTGTCCTTTTACCTCTGTAATGCTGTTCACCCTCTGGATTTGCAAGGCTTCCTTGTTTTCCCTCCTGGTAGGCGTGACTTCTGTTTTTGTTGTTACTGATCTCGCGCTATGGGTTTCAGAAACGGGACGAAGCTGGGGAGCAAATCATATTTGGACAGTCAGAAAAGCAAAGATTCCTACTGCAAGCCCAGCAGTAATGTTGGCTGTCTATCCCTCTCCTGCCTTGCTAACTGAATGGTGTGTTTATGTGAAGTTATGTGGTAGAGGTTAGCTACCTGATTAGAAAGCTCCAAAAGAGATGCCTTTGTTGTTGTGAGTGGTCTTTTTTTGGACGGCTTAATACGGCTGCCTAATACAATGATAAACAGAAGTACTGTGATACACCAGAAGAGTGTAATAATATATAAATAACTATATAAATATATAGTTATATATATAAATATATATATATAAATAACTGAGCCTTGGTATCAGGAAAATGTTAAGATATATTATACAGCAGAATATTGATCCCCAATGCCCCACCCTGGGCAAAAAAATTTCGGGAGGAGTGCTGCACTGGAGGGGAGAATTGTTCATATTACTTTCTTAGCTATGTTTGATTGTAGTGTCACTGTTTGCATTACTGTTTGCTAGGAAACTCTCATCAATAGCATCAAAAGCATTTGTTAAGTGATACGTATCTGTGCACTGAATCTGACTGAGATATGCAAGTAAAGAAATAATTGTTTCAGTCTGTAATAGATTTATGTCTGAAAACAAGTAGTATTGAGAGCTGTGACAATGGTGTACGTACGTATCTTGATTTATTTTTATTTGGAAAAATAAGCAATTTGTTTTTTATGACATGCATATATAGATTCTCATCAAAACAGGAACTGAGCATTCGCTACTTTTTGCATGTTATCTGGTGGCTTCTTTTGGCCAGCTTTCATCTCCTCTTTCTCTCTCTCCCTCCTTTTTTATTTTTTATAAAGTAATAAAGTAGAAAGTGACAGCAGGATCAGCTTAAAGTAACAAACATATTGGCTTTGATTTTGTATGTGATACTGCAAATGCAACTTCCATTTTACATTACTGTCAACAGAAATCACATTAGTACGGAAGCAGCAGCCCTTGCTTTGGGATTTCCCCGACTGGTGTATGGGGACGTTGTGTAAGGGAGGACGCCCTTCTCAAGCAAAGGGTCATTTCACTGCTGGGTTCTCTTTATTTTTAGTAATAACATCCAATACAATTGAAAGTGGGGTCAAGGTGAGGCTAGGACACTTTCAAGAAGAGGACTAGGGAGAAACAACAAACAGATGTTCTTTGATGATAACTGTTGAAGAGAGAGGATTTGGCTGAGAGATCTGTAGCTTTCACTTGTTGAGAGCCTTTAACTTGAGCCAGTGGTGCTGTTTTTCACCCCCCAGAGTAGTAGTGTACCTGCTGTTGCTATCAAGCCACTTGCCAACAGTGGCATCTGCTCAGTGTAGACATCAAGAATTTGAATGTCAATATCTTTTCCTTGAAATGAATGGGAAAGTATTTGTCACTCAGCAGCAATCATTCTTCAAATAAAAGGTTAGCCAGACAGAGCCCTTAATCAAAGAGTCGGTCTTTTCTGTCAGCAGTGCCTTTTAAATAGCAATGATGAAGGCTGGCTGTCAGTGAATGACTTGATGAGCTAGGTGATTGATCTGCATAAATCATTTTCTTTTAACATTGTCAGTGAAAAGTAAATTGGTGGGATTTTGGGGGGTACTAGCTATATTGAAATTAATATATAATATTTTAGCTGTGTCCTTAGTCTCAGAGTTTCCATTAAAAAGTGAAAATTACATAGGATCTTAGCCTATATTATCCTAATGATGAAGTATTATTGTTATTGCAATTACGATGCAAATTAAATTCAAAAGTTGAACATGTAACACATTTTATGAGCTGCAAGAGAAATACTGTTAGTAAAGGAATTAGGAGGAAGCTGTATCATTTAGTTAAATTTGCAGAAGCTTTTGATTTGAAAGATAAAAAGCAGGAGTGTGGTTTAGAAGTATAAGCTTGAGATTTTAATCATGTTATCTGCTTCAGAAATAACAATAGGGGTAATTTCCCCAAGTATTGGAAAAATCTCATATACTGGAGGTTTTATTGTCATAGTAAAGTGCATTCTCTGTCAGTTTGTCTGCTTTAATTTCACTGCTTTTTATGTAGTGATTTTTTTTGTTGTTGTTTTCTTTTGTTTTCAGGAGTGTCTGGGGCATACGTTACTAGACTTTTGTGATGTTGCCCAGCACATGCTGCTCCTATCAATAGTAGCAGAACTTCAGTGCCTATCTCTACTATTAGTTTGAATTAAAACTGTGGAGTGAGGGAGACTTTCAAAGACGCAAATCACACACCTAACTTTTTTTTTTTTTTTTTGGTGCTTTAGAAATCTATTCATAAATACCAGTTTGGGTCACTAAGAGAAATTGTTGGTTTTGAGGCTAGGAGATGTTGCCTACTCCAGACAGAGTTCAAAACATAGCTTGGTTGCTTTTTTTCCCCATTTTCAGATTAAGTTTTTTTTTTTTTGAAGTGGATGTTAAAAACCTGTGAAGTAACAGTGACGTGCACACCTCCCCACCTCCACCCTGTCCCCAAAGGCTCATAATGATCAGCTGGATGACACTCCCGTGTGTGAAGACCTATTCAACAAAATATATATATGTACACACACTGCAAAAGACCTGTTTCAGGGAAATCTGCATCTTTGGGGCTCATTGATCAGTTTTCAGCTTTTTAATTTTTATTTGTAAAAAGCTTTATTTAGATTATGTGAATTGCTACTGCCATCCCATCCACCAACACTATAATACAGGACCTGAGCCAGCAGGACTGAGAAATGCAATCACACACACAAAAAAGGTTCTCTTCTTCCCCTCCTCCTCCTGCTCCCCATTTGAAAATGTAATTTTATTGATTAGGTATCAAAGTGTTTGAAAATGTACTTTATATGTCTTCACGCACTGCCTGTCTACCTGATATAGCAAATAAATTGTTTAAAAGGACATTGTTGACCTATTTAAATTGTAACATTTACATTTCTCAAAGGTAATTCCCAGCTAGCATTCTTGGATAACTAGATATACATCTGGCTAGGTAGGAATGGAGTTTGGATGTGTACAATTGCCTCATTCCTGGCAATGAGTTCTTAAGTATCCGAATGTGCAGTAGTAATGAAACCAAGAGTGCATGCATTATAAAGTACATGCAGAGGCATTACTTGAAGTTGTAAGTTTATATTAAGCATATTCTTTGAGACTTGCCAAATCATTCTTGTGCACCTGGCATTTTTTCAGTTTCTGCGTTCATTTTGGGATCTACACTTTGTAGCAGGTACAGGCTTTGGTTAACCATAGAGGCGTTATACTCTTGAGTTTCAGCTGTGGATAGGTACAAGTGATTATGGGATTTGCTGGTGTGAACTTGGCTGGAGAGAATCCATTCTGTCTGTGATGTTGCTTCATTTACATAGTGGTTTGGTTGTTTGGTGGTGTTTTGGTGGGTTTTTTTATTGTTTTGTGTGGGGTGTTCCCCCCCCACCCCCCAAAGACTGATGCAGTTTAGAGTAATTGTCACTGAATAGTAAGTAACTGAATATGTAGTTGCAAAACGACTGTTGAAGCTTATTTCCATGTTGTTCTTAATTTAATTGTATTTCTTTTGGGCCTCTTGGCACATTGTGGCAAAAGCTTGATCTTGTTGATCCTATCCAAGTGCATAACCTCTTTGTCCTCTTCCTGTGTTTGGTGTTACAAGTCAGAAGCATCCAGTTTGGCTGTAGATCTTGCTGTTGGCTAAACTGCTGATCCAAATGACAGCAGTGATCTTATTCTGTGGTTTAGCTTTGTTTACATGCCCATGATGGACTTTTGATATACCAAACTTTATCTAAGATTTTATTTCATCTTCAGCAAACAATGCAATAGTTTACTGAAGTTACTAGATTGCCAAAGTACTTAAATTCCATAGTCTTTGTTTATACTCTGTCAGTTATTGCGTTTGTCCCTTTAACTAATAACTGTTCTTGCCAGTATCCTGCTAAGTTTTGCTCAAGCTTTTAAATCTATCACCTCTCTCTTATCAGTTGTTTGTTGAACCTTTGATTGTATATCTTCACCTAGAATCAATAAAGAAAGCTCCATGACAAAACCTAAAACTTAAGGCTTCTTGTTACTAATCCAAGATTTTCCACAGCTTTGTTCTTCCAGTCCTGCTCCTGCAAGTCTGTCTCTGCCTAATTTGAAAAAGAGTGAAAAGCAGTGGTAAATATCCTTACTTGATTCTGTTACTCTCTTGAACCTTTCTGTTCAGTTTTGCTGGTGGAATTTATGCAATGTGCCCTGCCTCTATAACGAGTTTTTTGTTATTCTTTGGGGGTATATTGCCACTATTAGATTTCATCAGCCATTTAAAGCAGTGAAGTTGCTGAATAATCTCTCTCTCAGAGGCAAAGAACTTAAAGGAAGTTTCAAAATTAATGGAGATGGTGGGTGTGATTGGGAGGAGAGTATTGCACAGCCACCTGAGCGTGATGCAAGAATGAGACAAGTAGCCAGTGTGAATGGAGAGGTAGGACTGCTCATTGAGCTCCTTCTCTAGTGAAATCTGTGTCTGTAGTAGAGCCTTTAAAGTTACCGTGCTACATATGAGACAAGTTCTACCTTCAGATGTTTGCATATCTTCACAACTTACTGAGAGCTGCTTGCAAGGATAGGATAACAGAACCCAGAACTAAAACTGCTTTCGGTCATTAGCAGCGATGATGAGAATACTTTGGGATGAATCTTGCTTTATTGTTTATATATTTGGAGAATATCTTTTAATGTCTCTACTCGCTTGTATTGCTGCTTATTCAATCTGAATGGATTCTTTTTTTGTCTGTTGTGCCTCTCAGTGCAATGGCTGTTCACTCCTACATACCAGAAGCAGCAGCGCTGCAGTTGTGTGCGTGCCTAATCTTCTAAGAGGAGCGACTGTACCCACTCTGCCTGCTTTGTTTCTTCTGCTCTTAAATGGTTCTTCTGGGAGATGGCTCTTCTGGACTAACCTTCATACTCATTTGTGTGATTTTGACTTAGTATGGATATCTTGCAGTGGTGGTGGTGGTTTTCCTTTCCCCCTTCCAAGTGTGGATATTGGCTTTTTTGTGGGAGGTTTGATCAACTCTGCCATGTGCCTAAGCTCCACCTGAAGCTGAATAAATCTTCTTGTAGCAAATCCATGTATTTTTAGCTCTTATGATGTGTCCTGTAATTGAAACTTTATAGGTTTAAATAGATTTGGAATTATTGATAAATACATCTTAAAAGAAGGAATGAGCTACTTCTCCCTATGAAGGTGTCCCTTCCAGGATAACCCTGCCCCTTTCAGTTTACCTGGGAAAAGCAGATGTAGGCAGCCCAGTCTGACATGACCCTTGGGAATCCTCCATGGATCCTTGACAACAACTGATAATTGTTAGATTTCCTGCCCGTAATTAATTTCATGGAATGAAGATACTACACTGCGTGTTTAAAAGTTTATAATATTTTATTTATAGCAGCCTATAAAAGCTGTAAATACATAGACTGCTTTTGCTGGATGTGAAACATAACAAAGTCTGATAAAGGTTTTCAGTTTTAATACTAATATCTTTAATACTTTCTTCATATTAAATGTTTGTATTACTCTATCTTTATTTTATAAAATAATATGAAATATATGTTATTTCCTCATACACTTACCTGTTCCATCTTGCATACTGCTTTATCGACATAATACGAAAATTATCAAGGAAAGAATTGCTTTTGTGAGGATTTTTTTTTTTTTGAAGAATGACAACCTCTGTATATTTTCTTTTTATAAAAGCATGTCAGTAGTTATCTTAGCTGGACTAAAAACTGGTAATCATAAAATATAATTAATAATATTTTTTTCTAAATAAACTGATTATATTAGCTTGGTGTGTCATATACAAAAGAAACTTAATAGTAACTACACAAACCTGGTAGTTTGCATTTGCAAACTTGTGTCTTCACAGCATTGTTTTACACATTGGCAAGAAAAACAGCTGGTAACTTTAAATACTGATAATAATTTTGTATAGCACAGCACAATTCTTTCTTGGAATCTTTACGTTCCCATTTCTTGCTTCTTTAGAACATGAATGTGCACGTGTGTGTAAGTGTCTGTACAGTAAGGCAAAATTTGGGCATGATGTGTATTGTAGGGGGTGTATGTAGTATCCACGGTACACGTTAAAGCAATATTTTTGTATTTTGAACCAATATTAAATTCATTGATCTCTGAGTTGTGACAGATTAAATATAGTGGGAATTAGCTTACACCATACCTTCTTTGAGTCTTTTTTTAACATAGTGATGGTAGGTGCCGTATTAGGACATATGTCTGTGTGTATGCACATGCCTGTATTCTCATTGTTATTTTATTAACTGAAAATCATATACTCATTGAAAAAAAGAGAACAGTTTTCAGAATAAGTCAACCTGATTGTTATTTAAGAAGAGTAGTACATGCAATGCTAAATTTGAATACTTAATTTTTTTTTTAGCAGATGAATTATAAGCAATAAACTGTAGCACCTTATCAAAATTCCTGTTCAGCAGTGACCCTCTGATTTTAAGGCAGTTCCTGGCCTAACAATCTGGTCGATTCAATCAGTAATTCATTACATGGCTTTTTATAAACTGTTTAAAGTGAGGTTGAAAGCTAAGTGGTAAGCTTGCTTTCATTCAGCCCAGCAAAGGTTGAGTGACTTGTTTGCTGGAAGTTGGCAAAGTCCTCTTAAAAGATCACTTCCTACCAAAAAACCTACAGGGTTGCACAGATGTGTAGTTAAGTATTCATTATGAACATGCAAATAATGCTGTCCCAAAGGAACATTCTTTGATTTTTGAAACTGCTGTTGCTTTATTTGGTAACTGTCATGAAACATGCCTTTGCATTGATAAAGTGTCTTTCAGCAGATCTCTCGCAGAGAGGCAGAGGAGACCGTAGGAACAGCCAGTTTTCCCCATTTTGTGTAGACATGACCTAAGTTTTTAGACAAAATTATGAGCATCTGAGAAATTAAATAAAACTAAAGAACATATATTTTATTTGAGTTAAGGATGGTTAAAATGCTGAGTTATCTACTTGTTTATACTATGTCTTCAATTTTGATTTCTACTGACATAAAAAGGTACAAGAAACAAAAAATAATAGGAGCGGTAATAAAGAACACTATGGTTTCACAGGCTTGTTTTACCAGGACTTGGTACTGGACTCCAGTTAATCTCGGCAATGGGCGAATTTTCTCTCTGAGGGCTATTTTGAGGAAAAGAGGTTACCTCTAGATAATAGATTCCAAGCTGCAAAGTTGGGTTTATTTGATTCAATTTTACTTTTGGAGGGCAGGGAGGAAGAGGTTGTACTGTCTTCTGAGCCATGGGCCTACCACTGCAAAATGCTGAATTTTCTCCAATTAAAGTAATGCTGTTGCTTAACAACAAAAAGCTTTGTGAAACCTGGGTCATTCAGTAATCGAGTTTATAACGCAGTTCTGCAAAAAGTTATAGGAGAAGGTAAAGTGAGGTATGAGACTGGGAATAAAAGGTTGGGGAAAAGGAGGAAGAAATTCATAAGCAGGCTTACCAACAAAAGTATTACATCCCTGTAACTGTTCCCTAAATTCTGGTCACTTTTAGTGCCTTGTTGATGATCTAGCTTCTGCAGCGGGTGCTCTTTCAAATCCTTTGATCTACACCCTTGCTCATTTTCTAGTGTATTAAGCATTGGTTACTGCTTTTCCACAACCTTGGCAATTAAATCTGTTTTGATAAAAACAATGTCTGTGTTGACAATTGTAAAAGTACTGCTTGGAGACTTGTAACCATTTAGAGAGGAAAAAAATCTGTGGTTTTAAAATCCATGAAAATGGATTTCATGACATGCACTGTTCTGGAAGCGTGTTTAAAAAACACAGGTGGTTCTTCCTACATGATGCAGTTGTGATTCTTCTTTTTTTTTTTTTTTTATTTGCTTGTATTGGGTTTGAATTTTCTCTCCCTTCTTGGAACACTTCTCACCCAAGTATATAAACAAGATTACTCATACTGTCAGAATATCTAAGATTGCCAGCTCGTCCTTCTAGTTTGTTAGTGTCTTTAAAGGGCACTGTGAAAATGCAAAAAAAGAAGCTGTGTTTCTGTGAGGTGTGTAGCTGTGTGTTACAAAAATGACTTTTGAGTCTTGGTCAAGGTTTGTGAAAGCACATGAGGTGAGAGTTTATAAATTTTTGACATTAAGGAGAAATCTTGTCCTTTTATACTTGACAATAGATATTTCCGAGATTACGCCTTATTTGAAGTGTCAGTGCTCAGTTGCTCTTTTTTGATTCCCAGGGTAGTTGTGTTGGCTAGTCTAATCTTACAAAGAAGGCTTGTTAGCTTGCTAGAATTAAGTAATAGAAACCATTCAAGGGGTTTATGGTTAAAGATGTATTTTCACCAGGTGAGTCGTGGTCACATTTTGTCTATGACAGGATATCTTGAATGTTGTACCATGTAAAAGAGCATTTCTAACTTTTTTTTTTTTCCTGGTTGTGGAGTGCTATTGCTACCATTGGTGACATTCTCTCCCCTGCTAGCACCTCCAGGATGAAACACTTCATCTGACATTGAACTCAAATTTCTCACATAGCAATCTGTTGAGGGGGGAAGAAAAAAAAAAAGGCTAATCTTTTATTCAGTGCTAGAACTTCCAAATAAAGAAAGGCAGAAGAAAACCTACTCTATGTTAGTTCTGTCAACAAGAGTTAAGATTTATATTACTTGTGGCTTCATGTTTTGTATACTTCTGGTTAAGATACTGAAAGAAACACACTGATATTTAAAGAGCACTTACGGAAAAGTGAGTGTAACGATGGCAGCTTCTTATTCACAGATCCATTCCCTCTTTGCGTCATGAATGTGCCCCTCTTACGGCTTCAGTGGGGAGATGATGTGGCTGCTTCCAACTTCTTTTAGTTATGTGAGGCTCAGAAACACACAAGAGCATGAGCTAGAGTCTAAGCTAAATTATGAGTGGTTTTATCCTTCAGTTGATACGGAAAAAGAAAAGAATTGAGCTTGGCTTTCAGATCCGGGGATCACTTTGCATGGCTGTCAATTACCGAAGAAATCGATCTAGTAATTACTGAAGAGTTGAGAAGCATGGAATGCCACAGGGCCACCTAGCAGTTGCTTCTCAGAGGACATTTGTACTTTCATAGCAAGATTTCCTGGAGTAAACAGTGTATTGGATGTCCAAAGATAGGTATCATATAAAGTTTTGGCTTTGCAACTACTAAGCAGCTACCTTTTAAAAGACAATTTCCTTTAGGGTCCAAAGGAAAATACAACAATTTGTGGCAACTTTGAAACTCTTTACTGGGTTGGTTTTGTTCCGATTCCCCTCCCCTGTCCTGTCAGCACTGTAGTTCTTTCTTTTTACAGTTTAATTTCTAACCATTTCAACTAACCATGGTACAGATGCTATGATTACTTCACAGCTGCAGCTGTAAACCAGGCTTTGTAAGAGATGTGCCAGTTCTCAGAGCAGGCTTTGTGTTATTTGCCATTGGAATCCTTTGTCTCTCTGTGCCAATTAAAACATTTAGTTGAAAGAGTGCAGAGTAAATGGAAATGGCTTCCTATCACCACTCCTCCAGTATTCAGAACTGTATTTAACTGTGACTTTACATTGCCTCCTTTTGCTTAAAAAGAAACAGGCAAGTGGTATTCCAGGATCAGTTTAATTCTGGTACAGTTTTTGGTAGGAGTACGTCAATAAAAAGATATGTATCAAAAAGATCAGCTTTATGTCTTCCTGGACTTCAGCTGGATATTATATTCATAAAAAAAAAAAAAAAAAAAGCAAGACTATGGCTTTAAAAACTGTTGTGAGGGGAGGGGGCATACTGTACATATAATCATGTTCATGCATGCATACATACATATTTGATATGGACAGGCAGTCATATTTTCTTCTACACAGATCAATCATTGTCTTTCAATTCCTGTCTTGTCTGGCATCTGCTGACCCATGCTTTAATTCTGTCAGGTCAGAGATATACGGGCCTTTGTAGTGTGCTTGTACTTCATGTCATGTCCCAGCGTTGTTGTACATCTTGTTTCAGAGATATTTTGCTGTAATGTTCTGTGACCTTTTCCATTGAGTGAGGCAGTTGGAGAGCCACTCAGTGAGGGAAAATTGAGCTGTTTTATTCCTCCCTAAGGAGCCTCATGTTTCCTTTCCACCATTCATTTGAAAGCTATCATTTTCTTGATTTTATAGCTGAAAAACACCATTGATTCACTGGATGTTAGATGCTAAGAGTCCTCCTATTGACATGCCTATTGACAGTTTTCAGTATATTCTGTGTCTAATTATCACTCTTGGCTAAATGATGCACCTTGTGGACTTGAGAGATGGAGTCAATAGCTCTCACTGTATTGTTCTAGCAGCCTCTATTGAGGTTGGTGTCAAAGCAATGTGATTTATGCAATCAGAAAGAAAATTTCTGTTGGTGTACTGCATAATTAAACAAAGTACAGAGTGACTGGTGACAAAACTAGGTCTGCCAAAGTCATCAGCAAATGAGAAAAGATCTCTACAGTAAATGACTGAGACATTGAAGAATCTCTTTTGGCATCTTGCGTTTTTCAATTTTCAAGTGTTCGATTTTTCTTCCTGGTACGTTGGAGATTATTTTTTTTTTTTTGCCTGCTTTCCATCTCTTCCATTAGATAGTGTTAAAAACTAAGCATATTAATGTATGTCTATGTTAGTGAAGTTATGCTGCTAATGCTATTATAGATGGGAGTATTGGTACATTTTACATGATCACTTTTAAATAAAGAATCTATGTGGCTTGCACACTGAGACAAGGAAGCAAAGTGACTGCTCTTGGGTTTTAGAAAGTGAAACTGTTAGCATTTTATCTGCATCTAGTTGTTGGTCATTAATGTTTATAAATGCTATTTTTATTTAACGTGATATAATGTTTTGATTTGCTCTGAAGTGTTATATCTTTAGAGCGAGAATATGAAGCAACCATTTAAGGAAAGTTGCTCCTTTTGCATATGTTCAGGTTTGCATATAATCTCTATATGTGTATTCAAATATGTGTTCAGTGAATCAATACATTGAAATCTTAAGAACAGATACTTTTTTCAGAAATGGTACCAAATAATATAGCTTAACTTTATGCCCTGCCTTGGAATTTAAGTATATCTAGTTGTTGTGGGGTTTGTTTGTTTGTTTGGTTCGTTGAATTTTTTAAAGATATTTCAGCAGATGGAAGAATTTTGTGAAGCATCTAATAACAAAGCTTCATTTGCATGATATTTTATTTATTGATGGTTAGTCGAAATGGCTTGAAGGAGGAAGAGTCCTTGTGTGCCAAGAGCCAAACTGACAACTCCATAAAAAAAAGTGTTAATTGTAATTTTTTTTTTTAGTCTTTGCTAAGCAATTTCTTGTGTATTTATGGGACCATGACGCATCTCATTCAGTGCTTTCCCAGTGAATATGAAAAATAGCATCCTTGGCATTTCTTCCCTTGTCACTGTTGTGTGTTCTGCTAGTATTCACTATGGAAGAAGGAATTTGAAGGCTGGTATGTGACTAGACCAAGGAATCACAAGACATCTTTGGAACTACCCAGAGGTGAGCTCCAATGCTGGCCTTCCCCCTCCTTCACAGTAGTACAATTACTCACTATTGCCAAGGAATAGGTAAGTAAACAGTAGCGAGAGAGGAAAAAAAAAAAAAAAAAAAAAGCTCAAAATAGCATTGGTTTAATGTATGCTGTTCAGTCCCCTCAAATTTTACTTTCATTATCATAGTAGAAGACTTGAGTGAAATATGCCAACAGAATGCTCTGGAAGCACTCTGTCTAAGGTTATTAAGAACACGAACATGAGGACACCCAATTATAAACTCTGAAGAGCAGTATGGACAAAAGACCTAAGGGCTGCTGCTTTTGTTTTCTCCTATTTTTTTTTCCTCAAGCATGTGAATTCATGCTAAATTATATAGTGCTAGATCAAGCTGCTGCTTGATTCCATATGTTTCCAATGTATTTTTAACCACATTAAAGTGGTTACACCAAAAACGCCTTACACTGCTACAGCTATCATTTTTGTTAACACATACAGATATATTCTGTAATAGATTTGTATCACTGTTGACTCCTTTGCAATATTTATTCTTTCTCAGCAGATCTGAGTACTGATGAGTTGAAACAGAGATTTGATTCTACAGTTACTATCCACCAACTTTCTTACCCATTGACATTTGGCTCTTGACTGTTAGTATCACAAAGTAAATATTAACTATATTTAGTCCCCTTTAAAATAGGATGCCCAGATACACCAATACAAAACTGTGGCTTCATTCTACTTCTCACTTTATGTATTAAGACCATGCAGAAGGTATACTGTTCCTGTGGTTCTCATTTGTAATGTCTGTAGGTTTCTTTTTTCTTTTCTTTTCTTTTCTTTTCTTTTTTTTTTTTAAAATCTAATTCACAACTTCAAGCTGAAGAATCCTGCAGCTGTCGTTACTATACAAACAAGCTTGTGGAAAAACAGTGCAAGGCTGAACTAGCAGCAAGCATATGGAGTGTTCGTCTTGGAGCGGTAGATGGGAAAGAATGCAAGGCTGTGTTTTCCCTCTGGGATTGTCAAGAAAGGTAGAGCCCTCCGAGAGAGAATCCAAAAGCACAGCAGATCAAAGTGTGTTTGTGACTGGAATGCCCTAGGGTTAGTGCAGTGTGAGGTGTAGCTTAGCAAATCACCATGCTTACAAACAAGAGAGTGTACTATATTCAAATCTTCCTCCAAGCGTTTCAGCATTTCAAAATGACAAATTATTGTTTTTGTTATTTCTGCATTTGGAATTGTTTATGCATTTCAAATGATCTGTAAAGTGAATTGTGTGCACTCAACAAACTTTTTCTTTAAAGTAGGCGGGTTGGAAAAAGCGATGCAGTCACATTAAATGCCAACTATTCTGCTCTTCATTCGGTTAGACAAACAGTAGCCTAAAAAATGGCAGTGGATTAAATTGATATAATGACAAGAATTCATATAGTATACTGTAGACTGGAACAGGAATAATGCAGTGTCTTTGAACTAATGTAATGCACTTTGATGTGCTATACATGAAAAATCTAATATACCTGTATTTGTGATGATTCCAAACAGGCTCACAATATGGTAAATGCAGTTTTTACAACCTGCTGTTTAATTTTAAAGACTGATCTATTTCATCTAGGCAGCGTTTCTTAAAAATAAGTATACAAACATGTTTGTTTGAATTGGACCTCTACTGAAGATTTCACAACAATGTCTCATTGCTAATATGTGTATTGAACAGAAAGATTAATGGAATATATGATGACTTGAGGGGTTTAAATTATTCATTTGATGAAGGTATGTTCTTTTATAGAGAGGGAAAGCCTACTTTTTCTATGTTTAAAAAACATTCACATTAAAATGTAGCAATTTCAAGGTTGTATTTTTGGCACACGGGAATCATATTGGAAGATAAAGATAAAATTCTCCAATGTATTAAATATTAGGAATTTAGTTGTCCAAGTGTGCCAATGAATTAACAGGATTTTGTTAATTCTTTTTTCAGAATCGGTTAGTCCAGGTGTTTCAGAGAGGTCTTTTCCTCTTGAAATTTTCCAAAATGCATTATTATTAGGATTGGATTGCAATACCTTCATATTTGCTAGTACCTAATTTCACAAGTGATTTCACTGGAGATCAGCAGATACTAAATTGAGGGTAAGATATCACTGGTTGAAGTTATTCACGTTACAGTCACAATTCAGCCCATAAAGTTAGTCATGGCTTAAGCCCCTGACACCCCCACCTTTTTTTTTTTTTTTTTTTTTTTTTTTTTTTTAGGACTGTTATTGTTCTAGTCCCTAATTAGACCAGCAACATGTCTTTGCCATAAGGTGTTAAAAAAAAAATATTGATACATGATATCAGATGCTGTTAATATTATTAAAGATACCTAGATTGATAAAATAAATGTGGTGTAGGACATCACCTCACAATACTTTTCATTTCCTCTAAAGTTAGAAGAAAACTTTATTAATGGAAAGAAAATGTGTTTTGTGGTAATTTTTTACTGCAGAGTTAGTAACTATTAATTTTAAAAAGTTTTATGATAATATTTGAAGTTCACTATTAAAATAGGAAGCAATAAAGGAGATAAATGTTAAGAGTTATTATCTCAAGCAAAATCTTACTCTGTTCTTGTTTCGCACAAGGGACTATAGTGTGATCTCCATACTTGAAACTTATAGCCACGTTTACTAGCGTATTTGCCACCTTGAAAAGTCCAGCTGAGTAGAGCAGTAGTGACAGTGCGGCCTCACTTGATGCCCTGTGGAGTAAATGAACTCTGAAAGTGTGGAAGGAAAGAATGTAGCTTATGGATTAATAATTATCTTAATTAGTACTTCTTCAATCATGTCATATCACATATCAATGACGGCGTGTGTTCTATCAGATAGTGATACAAATATTGTTTGTGAAATCACTGATTTCTCCATTCTTGAGGCAGAGTAAATCATAACAGAAGAATTTAATCTATATCAGACCTACTGCAACTCCACAGGAGTTTTTATTCTGGCCTCATGTTTTCCTTATGTCTGTTAGGTATCTCTCACTGTCATTGTGAGAAGGTAGCCATCAGGAAAATGAAGAGCAAAGACTTGCGGGTTTCCAACTAGCTTTCAAGCCCCAAAACTACTTAAATTTCCTGACACAGTTTGTGTGGTGGTTTGTTTTGTTGTTGTTTGTGCTGCCCACCCCTACCCCGTGTGTGTGTGTATTTGTGCACATTGATAAGATCCCCCTGAGCCTTCCGTTCTCCACGTTTGAACAGTCCCAGCTCTGTCTCTTCTCCTATGAAAGATGCTTCTGTTCTTTAATAATTTTTGTGGCTCTTCACTGGACTCGCTCCAGTATGTCCGTTTCTCTCTCGGAACTAGACCCAGCACTCCAGATGCGGCCTCACCACTGCTGAGCAGAGGGGAAGGCTCACCTCATTTGACCTGCTTGCAACACTCCTAATGCACCCCAGGGTTCTATGGGCCTCTGCTGCAAGGGCACATTGCTGACTCGTGTTCAGCTTGGTGTCCACCAGACCCCCAGGTCCTCCGCAGAGCTGCTTTCCAGTAGGTCTGCTATTCAGCATAAATAGCAAGATTTTTGCAGTGAGAACACCTGTTTGTGAGGAAGACCTTTCATGGTTTTGGTAGTGTAGATGAGATTGGCTCAGTCCAACTCATTAAAACTAAGGAGTAGTGGTTTCACTTCTGACATTCATGTTTAACTTAGTGCTTATATACCAAAGTCATAATTTACCGGTGATGAAGCCAGATTAAGGTGTCTGATCCCATCTCCTGTCCTTATTGTGGCTATGTTGTTTATGACCTGTACTCTAAAAATCATCTTTCTCTCTCAGTATATACATATATGTCTTTTTTTAACCCAGATTGTTTTACTCATCCAGTTTTAGATCATAATTTCACAAAAAACCTCGAATTGTAACAGAGAAGGCTAACCTGTGGCAAGACACTGAACAACTGGGGTGCGGGGAAGTGAGAAATTATATCCTTTCATCATTTTTCCACATCATTTAAGTTATGCAATGGCACATTGGTCATTCAGTTTCATCATTCCTTGCATAGTAGTAGCAAGGGATTGCTTGGCACATCCTGTAGATGCTGGGTACTCTTGCAGAGCTGTTCTTTTAAAGTGTGATGTCTAAGGTATCCCTTGTGAAAGAACTCTGGAACCACACTGTGTTGCAAGAGTTTATATTTAAGACTAGATGATTTTCTTAATAGATTTACTTGAGCCCTCTGAGAGCCTTCTATTATTTCCAGTATTGAAAATGTGTACCTTTTTATGTAAATTTGTGATTGTAGGTCCCATTTGTGCACATCTGGAAAGGAAGAATAATCCTTTCCCCTTTTGGCACGTACTTTGGGATGCATGGTGACAGGTAGGGAAAGAAGAGTTTAAGCACACACAAACCCAAACTTTAATCTTTGTATTGCTGAGAGTTGTCTGGCCTAGCCTAGCAGCAGTAACTCAGTGGTGGGTTTGGCTTGTCATCAGGGCAAACATCCTGGCACATTTAGATGTACAGCGTACCACCTTTTACATGGAGCCTTGAATACAGCAACCCACTAGCCAGTCTTCTGCTCCATTTGAGACAATTCAGCATACTTAAGAGAGACCCCGTCGTGTCAGCAATCTGCTGTTTTGTTATGAGCAAAATTGTGTAGCTACTTTAGCTTTAAGTCTTTCTTCTAATATTCTCCTTGATTAAAGTGAGCATGATTCTTATACTGCTGATTCTTACACTTCAGGCTGCAGACAACTTGTTGTCCATATGCATCTGGCAACTTGCACGATCCTGGCTCTATCACTTTGCTGCCCACTGCTTCTACAGATGTCTAGTGCTTTCACTGCAAAAAGGAGTCTAGATGTCTGTAATAACAGTTGGAAATGAGGAGGAGCTGCCAGCCTGCTTGCCTTTACTGTTAGGTACTGATGTTGTACCAAGCAGAAATGGAAGTAGAAGCCACCAACAGAACACCTAATAATGGCTGAATAATGCCACAAATTAACTTATCTTTTTAAGTAATTGTCGTGGTTTAGGCCCAGCCAGCAACTAAGCACCACGCAGCCGCTCGCTCACTCCCCCTGCCCCGATGGGATGGGGGAGAGAATCGGAGGAGTAAGAGTGAGAAACACTCCTGGGTTAAGAACAGTTTAATAATTGAAATAAAGTAAAATAGTAATGATAATAATAACAATATAATAATGATAATAATAATCTACAAAGCAAGTGATGCACAATGCAATTGCTCACCACCCGCCGACCGATACCCCGGCAGTTCCTGAGCAGCGATCGCTGCTCCCCGGCCACCCCCCCCCAGTTTCTATACTGAGCATGACGTCATATGGTATGGAATAGCCCTTTGGTCAGTTTGGATCAGCTATTCTGGCTGTGCACCCTCCCGGTTTCTTGTGCACCTGGCAGAGCATGGGAAGCTGAGAAGTCCTTGACTGGTGTATGTACTACTTAGCAACCACTAAACCGTCAGCGTGTTATCAGCATTCTTCTCCTACTAAATCCAAAACACAGCACTATGCCTGCTACTAGGAAGAAAATTAACTCTATCCCAGCTGAAACCAGGACAGTAATATTGTATACACTGGTGGGAGGTGTTAGAAACCTGATTTAACATCGGTTTTGGCCCCACTTTGTGTGGGATTTGTACTAGGTCACCTCCAGAGGTCCCTTACAACCTTGATTATTCTGTGACTTGTGATAGGGAAATGCATCCAAATTACTCTTTATATGACATAGCTACCTATTGTGGAAAAAGTCTGGGAGGTACTAGTAGTTTTCAGGAGAGACAAGCTGGTAAACAGCAGCCCTTTATTACCCACAAATTAATAGCTAATTGCTAATTACTGATACCCCTTTCTTCTACCTAAAAAATCCTAGTGTTTAATGGATACATATTTAATGAAATAAACCATACTCTGTCTCTTTGGGACTAGACATTTTAAAAAATGTTCTAAATTTAAATTGAAATGTTTGCACAGGTTTTCCCTAAGGTTCTGGGCAGGTAGTATGGCAAAGTAGCAATAGTAAATTTTTTTTTTTCTCCAGTATTTCTATTTTCCCAACTTTTGGAGATGATCGTATTCAGAAAGCCACCGCCCTGAACAAAAATAGTCATATTTTGACTGAAGAGACATTACCAACTGAGAACACATAGCGTTTTGACAGAACCAGATCAAAATGCTTTGAATTTTGGAAATGATTTTTCTCCTGCTATTGAGTACTCTGATAAAAGAGGAACAGTTGTCATTTTGAAAGCAGTGTTCTGTACATAGTGAGGATTTCCAATTAGCACATTTTAAGACTTGCATGAGATGATGGTTAAAAATGGGACATTACAAAATGAAATTATGTCATGGCACTTTCTAATAGAGTTCTGAGGAAAGTCATTGTATGGCAGTGCATTTCATGTGCTTGTCTTAAGCCAGTGATTCTTGTTTTCCCGTTCCAATTACAGCAAACCTTTCATAATTATCTAAGAGTTGCATGTAAAGAGTATTGCAGATGATATAACAGGCATATTGTATGCTGTATGACATGTATGTGGCAAAACTTGTTTGAAATACAAACATTATGGAATAGTAGTCAGAAAATAAATATTCAGGACTTGCTCTTCTAAATGGTAATTGCACCAGCTAGGCATATGTCTGAGGGTAAAGAGTCAGAGTCCTACGAAAGTGGTGGCAGATGGACAAAGGCAAAAAGTCAAGGATGTGCCAGAGAATAAATTAGAGTTACATAATGACAAATCTGTAGCTGATTGTAAGCTGACTGACTACAGGTTATGAACAAGCTTACCACAGACAGCTCCAGCAAATAGATCTGGAGCTAACTTCTTTAATCCCCAAAGAAGTAGCTATGGAGAGCCTGATGGGGAAATGCTATGCTTTAGCCTCTAGGTAATTTTAGGAGGGATCACAGAAGACTTAATTATGCAGCCCATACTCACATTGCTGTGTACTCGTTAGAGCAGATCTCCTGGACTTCAGTGGGATTATTTCTGTGAGTAGTCTTCCAAATACTGATTTTGGTGATTCATTAAAGTGTCCAGGTACAGAACTGTTTTCTGTTATAAATGGTATTTCTCAACTGAAGATAGTCGAGAGCGTTATGATTCATTCTAAAAGAAGTATGGATGGTAAGCGTAAATGAGTTTTTATAACTAGTTGTCACTCTTTTGCACACTAAGTTTAATTATCAGAAAAAGAAATATCATTTACAATACTTACACCAGAGGTTAAAGACGTGAATTACTTGATTATGCAAACAAAGACATTTTAACAACAGGATGCATCCTGAAGGGAGCAGTGTTTTACCTTTAGCTTTATTTGCTAGTCTCCAACAAGTTACCTTTGAGCAGATAGTATTAGATGGTTAATGTACACAAAGTTAGCTTTTACTTCCAGATTATATCTTAGAAAAGCATTCTAAATTTAAGAATGCATCTTACAAATTACATTCTACACTGGGAGAAGTAAGGAATGAATGCCTTTTCATCTTAAACATACTTTGCCAAAATATGATATTTAGCAAAAACAAACGAGTAGTATAAACACAGCTTGGACTGCAAGTCTGACATAAACCCATATGACACTCTCAAGTTAAAAAATACCTTTCCCTTAATGGTGCCTTGTTTTTTTGTTTGGTTTCTTTAATAGTGGAAATACAAAATGGAGCAGTCTCTCTTAAGAGAAATCATTGGATTTGTACTGTCCTTTTCATGTGTTTTTGAAAGCTGGTTTTGGCTGGGCTGGGGAATTCAGTGGGTCTTCTGTTTGTAATGTAGTGGCTTAGGCTGCCTGGTTTGTGTTGAAGTAATGGGGAGCTCTCCTGGGAATTCTGTTAGGATGCCTAGCTGCAGCTGAACAGACCCCACTGAGGAGCAGCTGTTGTGTGTAATCTTTGCCCCAGAAAAGGCATCTTAGCAGTGTGTGAGCGCAGACTCCTGTATGCCTGTTGTGTTAAGATTCATTCTGAGCAGTAGTGACTTGCTAAGAAAGTTTGTAATGTAAATAAGATACAGTCTATCATGCTGAAGATCACGAGATAAAATTGGAGCAGAGTGGAGCTGTTACAAAAATTGTGGTCTAGTCACTTGAAACAAGCTAGTCATATTTGTGTGGCACAGTGTTCTCCCTAGTATACGTACCTTAACAGGCTGAGGTTGAGGGGATTCCATCCTAACTCTTATTGATGCTGTGAATACTTGAACTTCTAAGACTTGGTTTGTCTTGACCACTGTTTGGGAATTAAGTGAAACACATCTGTTTGTGTTTTCAAAATGTTCTTTGGCAAGTTACACACCCAAACCCACAGGATTTTGAGGGAGTAGCCCAGCCCTACCTTGTTTATTTGGGATGTTTTCTTTTTGTCTTCTCTGATGTTGTCTGTTCTGTTTTGAATCTGAATACAAAGAAAGAGCTTCTGCCTTTGACTTTGATCCTGCTGTTGTTTCCCTGTGAAAGAGGGAAGGAGTCGGAACCCATGGGTGTGCTTGTAGAATCAGGGCTATCAGTTGGGATTCCAGATCTTTGCATTAGAAATTTGCTCCCTTTTTCTCCCACTGCTTGTGTGCTTTGCTCCTAGCGTTTTGGGGTCCTAATGTCAGCTCTCAAGGCTTGGTGTTCTAATGTTGGATGAATCATACCCAGAAGTTATAAAGCAAATACAAAGAAATACTAATGGACTCTCCCAGGATTAAAGAAAGATGATTGGAAATGTTCTGGGCCCTGAAGTGCATGTCATCTGTCTGGCCATTGTTGGATCTCCTCGTATAGGAAGAAGCTAGAAGAGTGTGGGAAGATTATTCCTGCTGTAACAATGATAATTTGCAATTTAGATCTCAAAACTACCAGAAGATCTCTTGCTACTGTCTCTCTTCTGCTCTCTCTCACTACTGGAACAGGTTGCTAACTAGTTTTTTTGTGTTATTGTGTTTATGTTGCAAAAGAAAATACTGCAAAAGGATACGTAATGTAATTTTTGACAGGTTTTAAAAAAAAAAACACCGAGGCATTACTCTAGGGATGAGTGTCTGTTTTGTGTGTATATGCTTAGGGCTGTGGTGGTTTCACAGTAGGCCAAGCTCATTATACAGGCAGCTCTATGCATATTTCTGTCCACACCTGACAGTTTGCTTGCTTTTCAAACCTGTTGAACCATCTTTCTCCATGCCAAGAGATCTTTCTGCCTTTAATCTTTTTTCTTCCTTTTTTCTCCCATTGCACTCTGGCAGTTCTCTGGACCTTTGCTTCCCCTTGTACCAAGAGTTGAGTTCTTTGTGCCTCGTGTTCTCCTTCTCATGCCAGTAATCCCCCCCCCGCCCCCCCCCCCCCCCCGTTTTTTTTTGTCTTGTCAGAAGCAGAAGTTCCAAGAGCAATCTCACGCCTTCCCCAATCTTTTCTGTTGATGTCCACCCTGTCCCCATGTTCTGCTTTGTTGCTATGTCCTTTTGTATCTTGTAGTTCAAGGAGTCCCAAAGAGTTTCTCAGGTGTTGGGGATGACTGAATGAGAGCCAAGAACAAGCAGCTGGTGTTAGAGCCAGAGCAGGCCTTGAGGAAGAACTGTGTGTTTGTAACATTCATTAGCAGTAATATTTCCTGTGTGTATAGCTGCTTTTTATCTGGGAATCCAACGTGCTTTATAGATATTAGTCCAGCCATATAACACCTCTATGGGGCAGGTGATAACATGTGTCGTCCTGACTTCTTGTTTTTGTAATTTAATTTTCTTAAGTCATTATGACATATGAGATTGAAGGCTACATGCAATGCTGGAAGCAAATGAGATGAATTAATCTTTCTCCTCTGAGAAGTTTGACTAGAATAAATAGTTGGGTTGATTTGAAATGAATTACTAAGAGTCATTTAATCAGAATTTGAGTCTGTTACAGGCTGAGATGGGAACCCCTTCACACTGAAAACATTTGTTTACTCTAGTACTCTGCTACACAAAATTTATCTAGGAAATAGTAAAATGTAATTTTTAAGTAGTTGTATTTATATAGTTATATTCTTGATTAGTTTTGCTATGAGTGTTCTTACTCCATAATGAATGTCTTTTCCAGTTTAGTTTAATCTATTTTTTCAAAGTGTATTAAGTTAAATTAACCAGAAAGCAACCTTGTTATTACAAAATAACATTCTTGAACAATTACAGGTACAGATCAGACTTGTGTCACATCTGAGCATCCAGGAGTAAGACCAAGCCTTATATTTATTAAGGGTTTCTGCTTTTTGTCTGTAATTTCTCAGAAAGAAAGAAATGTATATCTGCTGTATGTAGTGCATTAGAACGTGAGCTAATGCTTCTGGAAAGCGGTTAACATACTGAGCATGCAGAGCACCAATTGTGTGCTTCTGTGGAGGCATCTCTGGGATTTATGGACTTACTGAAACCTGCCCACAGTTCTGTCCAGGTGCTTACTAAAAGCCGAAAATCCTCAAATTCTATCCCAGCAAAATTTGCTGATGGAAAGGAGGACACACACAAGGCAACTGGACATATAATGCTCTACTTTGCTATATGAAATGGATGAATTACAATTTGTGACAGGGCGGGGGGGGGGGGGGGGGGGGGAAGTAAACACACTCTAAATTATGTGTGTACCTGGAAGGCAAAGTATGAGAAAGTGATGATTGGAGAGATTTTTGTTATGAAGAAAACTCTATCAAATAGCCTTTTGTGCTAAAGTCTCAAGAGAATGTGTTGTACTTGTGCCACATATCCTCAGAAGACGGATGTAGCATTGGCAAGGTTTAGGCATCATACCCTAGAAATGATCCTTGAGTAAAACTGTGCAATATAACTGTTCACACAGTGCAACAATAGTACTAAAAATTGTAAATTCTTGCTAATTCATGATGCCATCCTCCGTTTATTGCAGTAATGAAAATCATTTGCCATCTGTGCTGGATTAATAAAATTAAAAAAAAAAAAGATTTGAAAGCATAAAATAATACCAGAAGAAATCACTTTTTTGGTATTCAAGTTGTTTTCTTAAATATATTTAGACTTGCTTTATCACTTCAAACTAATAAAATGGCCTCTTTGTAAGAGACAGACCAACAATGGCAAAATGTCTCTGCTAAACTTCATTCTTTGAGTGTAATTTTCTTACTGCCAGATAATTGCATTTGTGGCTGAAGTTCTGAGCGCCAGTCATGTCTCTTGCCCAGTTAAGTCAATGACAGGTGTGTGGTCTGTCTGATTTTGTAAGGATACACAGTGCTGACATGTCCTATTTAAAAGATGTGAACTCAGGTGTGTCTAAATTAGAGGCTGGTTCTAGCACACACAATATTTATTCTTTATATGTCAACCTTTTATTAGTCAGTGTGAAATATTTATATGTGTCAGTCTAGATTCATGTGGTGATATTTTTTTAAATAGGATTGTACAATAAAACTAGATGAAAACAAAGATTTCTCTGAATGCTACTAGCAAGCACAACATTATTGAAGAACTTTTTTTTCCTTTTCTTTTTAAAAGACATCACAGTGTAGTAAGCATTTAGAGTATTTAGATTGTCCTGTTTCTTTTGACTCTCTGCCGAAGGAAAGAGTAGTATAATTTTTGAGAGGGGTATTGCTGGGCCTTCTCAAATTACTTGTAAAGTGCTACATAACTTGAAAGCATTGTAAGATTTGGATCTAAATATACCTTTTTAAGATTAACTTCAGTCAATCCCGTTGGAAATGTTGTTTGTTTTTTTCCAAAGAACACAAAAAAAGAAGTTACTAAGTTTCCCATCCAAGAATGTGGCATGGCAATCAATGAAAAAATTTATGCCGTTTTACTATATATTGTTGGAAGTATATTTATATGAACAGATAGTGATTCAAGCTGACGTTATTTGGCATCTTTTTCATCTTCTCTTGTCAAGTGTTGGAGACTGTTAGGGCAGTCCTGCCAAATGTTGTGCTTAGGCAAGGCAACTCTGGAGTTACAGAAAAATAACACTGAAGTTTAGAGTTTGATAGTGGGATTATTTTTATGGATATTGTTTTATGGTTATGTATCAACAAGAAAATGAGGAGAATTAAGAGCATCTTTAACTAACCCTAAAAAGACCTAGTACCCTTAGAAACTTGCTG
Source organism: Pelecanus crispus (assembly GCF_030463565.1). Taxonomy (NCBI): domain Eukaryota; kingdom Metazoa; phylum Chordata; class Aves; order Pelecaniformes; family Pelecanidae; genus Pelecanus; species Pelecanus crispus. The sequence continues at coordinate 26,122,099 of NC_134652.1, forward strand.
TTACCTGTCTTTTATTTAGCTGTTAAACTGGACGGAGCAGGTAGACCCCTTGTGGTATGCAATTTTTCCACTGTTGGTGCTGGGCATTGGGTGGTTCATGGGCAACAGTACTGAGCAAGGTAACGTCATATTGCTGATCAGTTTTGGTCTCCATTTTAACTTCATTTAATTTCCTGGGCTACATCTGTCCTGTTATTGCATGCCACTCAGACCACTGGGTGGGGTTTTTTTGTTTTGTTTTGGTTTTTTCCAGATGTGATTAGGGAATCTGACAGGCAGCCTATATGAAAACATGGTCATGTTCCCTGCGTATCCTCCTGAATTCTGTGGAGTAGTCAGGATAAAAACCTTTGGGAAGAACAGGCATCCAAAACTTCTCTGTCATATTCTCGGACTTCTGCTCTGGCTTTCATCTTTGCCCAGACATTTTGTTTGTCAGATGTGAGATCTCTTTCATTGTTTCCCTTACATATCCAGCTTTTCTTGCACTTGTGTTGGGGTCTGCCAGGTCCCAGGGTCAGTTATCCCCAGGACCTTTACACCATCCTGGCTGTTTGTTGTGTCCTCTTTGCTCAGGTGGTCCCCATTCTCCCCTAGTACCCTGGTTCATCTCCATAGCTGTCCTCTCATCCCATCGTCTTACTTGGCAGAGTATTATGGAGAGAACTGAGTGATGTCAGAAGCAAACATGATTGTGTTATTGCAGTATACTGAATATACACTAGGAGACTGCATTAAAGTTGCACAGGACGGTCTTAATTTGGCACTTCCTAAATAACAAGTGCTTTTAACAGTGTGCATTTGTAGTTTGAATATTTCTTCAGATCAGTGGGGAACTCATGAACTTAAGGAGGAAAATGCCAAATATTGAATGGAAAACCCTTCTCATAAAGCCAGGTTTGCCTGTTGTCATTAGGACAAAACACTTGATCTCTGAGTTTTATTGTTTCTAAGGTGTTTTATGGGTTCACTTTTGTATTGTCCGAACCAGTCAAAACTAATTTGCTACATATCCTCCTGTTATGGGTGTTTTACTATCCCACTACCAAATCCCAGTACCAAAGAGTTAGTTACTTTATTTATTACTTTTTCACAGTTGTAAATAAATGGAATTGGTCCAGATTCTTCAGTATGTCTGGGGACCTTTGACAAAGCTACCTGTATGCCTTGGTGTGGAAGAAAGCAGCTGTTTATAAGATAAAAAACTGGAGAAATCCTTATCACTTGTGGAGGTAGGGAAATGACACAAGGAGACTGGTAGAGATTAAAATGAACCTGGGAAAAAACAGAAGATTTTTACTTGGTGAAATTTCAGCTATCGCATCAGATAGAGGGCTCCTAAACAGTCTACCCAGCACAGTCAGTCTCTATATAAGGATAAGAAGCTCAAAAGCAGTTATGGGGAGAATTCTACCTAATGATTGATAAGGGATAGCCGATTAGATGAAACCTGGCATGAACAGTGAAATTTTGGGAACTAGATACAGGCAAAGTGTAGTTAATCTTTTTTTTTTCTGTGGCACCAAGCCATACATATCCACAGTATTGCTTGGTTTGTGACATGTATTTCTGGAAAGAGAGCTCAAGAGTGTTTGAGGGTACATGGAGAAAGAGGGGAAGTGCAGTTACAAATGCAAGGGAGGAACTTTTTAAGAGGATAAAGCAAAAATATGAAAAGCAGCATTTGAATTAAAATTATAGCTGGCTGTAAGGAGGAGAAAAGTTTAAAGAATCTGTTTTAGGATATGGAATTGTCCCCAGTGGGAAACACCAGAATTAAGTTATTTGGATATATAAACTGCTTTTTGAAGTGTATGTTAAAGAAGTCACAAATATCCTCTGTCAGCGGTTCTTCCTCCTTCTGCCTTGCCATATCCTGTCCCCATTCACAGTTACGTGTTTTCTGTGTGTGAGATTACTATGTGTCAGATTGATACTGTAGACAAATAAAAAAAATGAGCTCCCTTCATTGCTGGATAATATCATACATTGGAGGGGAAAAAACACAAAGAGAGAGACAATACTTGTATAGAACCTCTGATTCAGTCCATAGGAAAATTAAGGCAAGGCTTAAGACCTTTGTCAAAGAACTTAAATCTTGTCCTAGGTGCTGATTTTTAATATTTTATAAGCAACTTAGCATTGTTTTCAGCTCAGATCATCTTATTTGTAAGGGTCTAAAATATATTAACCCTTTTGCTTCATCAAGGAAAAAAATGAAATACAACCCCTGTAGCTCACAGGCATTGTTGTTCCATGGACAAGCATAAACTCAACCTGCAATAGAGGAAGAAATTGTGCGATGTTCTTGCAGACATCAGAAACAGTGCCCTTCAGATGCTCTGAATTGTTGTAGCATTTACATTTTGTTTCTTTGTGATGCTTTTCATAATTTTCATAAATATACCACACTTGATGCTATTGTGAGAAGAAATAAAATTTATGTAAGATGAAAAGAAGTGCATTACTGCCAGTGTGCAGCTTTTAGCCTTGACTTGTTATAAAGCTAAGAGACAATTTAACATTCGGGATGGGGAGAGAAAGGGGATTACCTAAGGGATACTGTTCTTGAGGAGAGTGTAATTTTACTGTCAGATATGCTTGGACTTATTTTTGTCAGAGTAATTTGCGGTAATCTATGGGTTATTTGTGCTCTGATTTTCTCAAAAGTACTGTGATGTGTTTCTTGAGACCTATTGCACAGTTTGAGTTAACGTATGTCTTAGACTGTACCTGCCTTGCAAGTTCTGTAGCCTCCCTTGCCAGTCATAGAAGGGCACACTGACATTTGTGGACTTGTTGGGACCACTTGCAAAGTAGACTGCTGCTCTTCAATTCTGGTGGGAATGAGTGCTCACAGCTCTCACTGCTGTTCTGCATGGGTAAGAGCACTGTCATCCTGGTTTTCTCTTTCTCTTGTTTATGGAGGTATGGAATTGTACTTGTTGCTTTCAATATTGGGGTTTTTTTTTTCCCCCTCTTTCTTTTTTCTGTCAAGAGATTAATTGTGTCTATAGATTTATTTCAGGAAGTCTAATAAACTATCTATACTTTATGCATATGTAAGTCATGACAATGAATGTGATGGCTTTGTATGTAGACAGCGCAAAATACATGTATCAATTTTAATATCGCTCTAAAATTAGCAAAAGGTGTCTCCCCCGTCGGAAACTATGCTTTGTGGCTTAGTCATTCTGTCACTTAAATAAGGATACAATTTAAATTATTGCGGTTGTATTAAATCCCATTCATTTGTATGCTTTATGTATTTTGTAGGCATATTTTTAAACATCTATTGCAAATACATTTTACAATTCTGGTAGAAAATTACTTTTTGTGTTTCTGTAATGATCCTCTTGAGGTTATTTTTGCATAAATCCTTTCTTCTATTTTCAGATACAGATCTGTTTTACAGTAGAGAAAAAAACATTTGCAGCAAAAAATAAAAATTAATTATTTATATTTAAAAAATCCTCTGTGGGACCTAATTTCTGAAATATGATGATCAGAGGCACTCTTTTTTAAGGAACTAGTAATTTATATATTTTATTATAATTACAAATTCCTTTTTATAACAAAAATACACGACTGCTATCAGTTCTTTTACAGTGTTCATTGTATATATATGAAGAGGAATATTTTCTATATAGCTTATAAATTTGTCATGGACAATTTCCTCTTAAGCATTATAATGGATTCCTTGAGTACTTATACCTCAGAGGAGCCTGAATAGACATTTGTTGCAATTTCTATTACATTTTAGTGATTCTGTTTTTATGTATTTCATTTGACTTGCTATCTAGTTCTCTCCTCTGCCCTTCTTTTTATCTGTGTTGAGACATCACAGGAAGTTCTTACTAAACTTTGGCAAAAAATTGATTATCGAAATTTGTGATCTTCATTTTACCTTGTACTAATTTGTGAAAGGGTACACCATTGCCTGCTGATCTATGATAACCTTTATTGAATTTGAGTACATTTTAATCTGTGTTCCATAACTTCATGCATTTTTGTTATGGAACATAACTTACCAACAAATGCTGCTTTGCGGCAAGTTTGCCAGTCAGTATCTCTGACTTAATGGCGTCAGGTAAGGTTGAAAGGAGCTGATACTAGTTTTTACTTTAAAATATTGGAAAAGCAGGACATAATTTGTAAAGGTTTAAATTAGTTTTTATTTATTTAATGTTTTGATGCCTTCTAAGTTATGTGTAGAGTCTCAGGAACAAGATAAAGTAGCATTCCTCTGACCAACCATACCGTTAGTGTAGGATTTAGTTTTGTAGAGTTGCATGTCACCATAATGCTATGCTATCACTCCCAGGTTGGAGAGGAAGTCTGAATTCTGATTATTAGTTGAGCGTTAGCCAGTCTCCAAGTTTAAGGAATTAATATAATTTAGCATATAAGTTTAAGAGTATGTTTGTTAGGAGGAATGCTGTTCTCCGTGACCTTATTAGTATATGCCAGTATTAATTTATTTGAAGAGAGAGGTTTTAATGGAGAGTTTTTATCTGCTTTAGTAAGAAATTATTTGTGTTGGTTGGCTTTAAAAGATTCGTAGGCAGAACAGGTTTTTTAAATAGTTTCAATGTCTGAGAATTTCTACATGTTTGATTCTGGATCCTACTACTTACTGATTATAACTTCTTATTGAATTGTCTCTTTTTGGCCTGCACATAATGATTTTGGGATTTGTTTTTTTTAAATAGGGTTTTTCTTATGGAATAGAAGTCAAAACTTCCTCTCTCACTTCTTTTGGTCCATAATTATTTCATTGTGAACTATCACAAAGTACGTTATTCAAGGAAAATTGTAGAGCTTCTCAGAAGGAAGGCAACCTATGGCAAACTTTGTAAGATCTTTTTACAGGACCCACTTTTTCCTCTGACCTATTTATTGAAAGGGTAACATGAAAACAAGAACCACAGTACTTGCCTGTATCTTAGATGCCTGTCTTGCAATAAACGTTTTCATAACAAAGGTTATTTATCTTTTAGAATGTAAGATGCTTCATCCAATGCACCCACTGGCCTCCTGGATATAGCTGATACAGATGAACCCAGAGAACCAGTACAGACCAGAAGGGGCTTGCAAAGGCTCAGTCAGTAAAGCACAGAAATACCATTAAGCGGTGGTAGAATAACTTCACAAAAACCTCATTTAATCTACATAGTTTTTGGAAACATAGAAAATACTACCAGAAGATGAGCCTGAGAATGTTCCACTGTATACTCCATCAGTAATCTCATAAAGACATATTGAGGAAAATGAGTATTGGGATGAACATTTTAGTTTTTCTGTGCACTAACTCAAACGAAAATTGTGAGTTGCTCTAAATTCTGAAAGGTAACTTCTGAAGATGGTCCACATTTAAAACTTTCTGAGCACTTTCTTTGTATTAGATTTGATTCTTTAGTTCTGATTACTCTATAGTCCATTTTTCTAATTGCTAAAAATATCATGGATTTGACATGCATTGTTATTTACAGTTGAATTCACTCCTAGGATGGCATTTACAGCATGCACATGTTCTGGAAAACGTGTCTTTTCCTTTAAATATTGGTGTGCTTTGAATGAGGAAAGCTGGAAAATGGAAGGCAGATGTCCACTGTGATGTATTGCTGGCCTCGTACGAAAAGATGCCGAGTGTCCCGTGTCAAGGCATTGTGTACATCACAGAATCAGTCCCCTAGCTGATCGTAGTGAGACATAATACATCACTTTCATGAGAAGATTGAACTACTCCTATTGGTATAGGATAGAATGTTTTTCTGATATGCTGTTGAAACACTGTATTCTGCTGTGTAGTGTTTTGAAAATACTATACATCTGTACGCACCATTTAGATTTGTGCATGTGAACTTGTATACAGTTTAAATGCATGTAGTATTCCATTTTCTAGTAAAGTTACCAGAGGAGTAAAAGAAAAATTTGCTGGGCCTATTCTTCACTTAGCTTTTTATTTTTAACAAATGAAAAATACGTAGAGCAGTTGTCATTTGTTAAAGTGTAGCAGAAAGAGCGAAACAGGCCAGTGGATGCTTCATCAAGAACGCTCATTCAGAATGATGAATGTGGCTAAACACACATTTGTTCGTAAAACTTGCAGAGTGGATGAGCATCATTAAGCATGAGGAATAGGTGCAGCACGCTGAGAAGAGAGTGGAGCAAACAGATGTTGTGAATTTTCGCAGACATCCTTCATCCACCAGTCCATCATTAATATGGTTGAAGGTGATCCTTTCTTTTTATTTAATAAGCATAAACAAAGTGTGTGTGCTGTAGTACTGCTGAACACACTTTTTCCAGAGGGAGTAGGGTTTAGATAGAGGACTATGAAAATGCAGATAGATTTACTGTTTACGCATGGTGATAGTGTGTCAACCTCATGAGCTTGCACATATACTTTGACATGGCTACTTTCTTTCCTCTCCGAGTGCCTTTATTTGACAAGCCTTCCCAATATAAAGGTCAGAATGTGCAAAGAATGCCCTGAAAATCCATTTGGTCTGTGGAATTAACCTTTTTGATGGTTTAAGTGTTAATGCTGATTCGTTACTTGTCCATTCGTGTGAGAAAATTCCTTCATATATTGTCATCTTTCCAGGATTTTCTTAAATTTTCAGTATTGGATGTTAATTGCAACGTACATCTCTGCATCAGATTTTAAATCCTGATGTCCAAAAGGTTTGCAGGAGTGCATTTCATCTTTACCACACTCTTTTAAAGTTCTTCTGATCTTTTTTTATGCTTCCTTCTGCAATGATGAGCTGTTACATTAAGGTATCTTTCAAGTCTACTTTGACAAGTACCTAACAATCTTCTTTTCAGGATGGAGAGTTGCTTTTGTGGTGGTCATCTACATCTATAAAATGCTAATTCTTAAGTTATTTTTTAATGTACTGATTTATGTTAATTATTAGTCATTTATGTAAAAAGGAGTGCAGCCTTTCACAGCAATAGACGTGCTCTTATAAACAAAATGGTGCTTAAAGGTTTTCCCATGTATTTGCACAAGCTAGGCATCTGTCATGTCCCGAACTGGACTGTCCAGAGAGGATCATGGAGGTTCTGTGATTCTCTTGGGCTAAATTAAGGTGAAATGACACCAAACGATCAATTAAAGACTTTATGGACAGTAAACACCAACCTGAACTTGGAAAGCACCATGATATGCAGGGGATAAGGGGGACCCTCCTGTGGAGTCACGAGGTTCAGCATAGACCCCCTTGCTTTCTAAACTCCTTTCCAGGGAGGAGCCTAGGTGCAGCTAGGTCTAATCGTAGGCTCAGACTTGGTCAACGGTTTATGTGAATAAGGAGGCAACCCAAACCGGGAAAGCACCACGATAGGCAACGTGGGTTCTAGTCCACATAATTATAAAAGGAAAGGAAAAGGAAGAAAGAGGAGAGCGAGAGGTATTGCCACCCTTGGATCCCGCCATGTCGACGCTCAATGTGGCAGCCCTCCGGTGCTGGGCGCACTGCTCCCGGACCGTGGGGGTGGCCGGCCAGGGGCTGCGGCAGCGTGGGGTCCTCCGGGGGTGGGGGTGCACCCCGTGGCTCCTCGAGGTTGTGTCTTTGACAGGCCAGTTCCCTCCTCTTGGCTCGCCCCCCCGGAGGCTTGTTCCAGAATGTTCTCCATGTTCTGCGCAGGCGCCGCTGTGTGTGGGGGTGGTCGCGAGGGGTCTTTGGGTGGTGGTGAGCCCCTTCCTCATGTGAACTCTGCATGACCGTCGGCCCTCAGAGGGCGGGACTGCGAGTCCCCCGCCACGCCTCCCAACTCCGCACCCATCGGCTTCTCACCTGTGGTGCTATGCGGCCCCCAATTTATCACTGTGGAGACCTTAACTTGGCTCTTTGCAGACCTTAGCTTGCCTCACAACGTTTGAGACATTAACTCTTCCAGTCCCTGACAGCATCCCCTCTACTCCTGAAGTTCCTGCTAGGTTCCTGGGAGTTTTCCTATGTGTGCTTAGCCTTGCACAAGTGTGTTCAAACGTGTGTGAATTTATGCAAGTACAGAAAATTGTTTTCCAGGACTACAGCTTAACTGAAAGTTGCAGGAAAATGACCTTGAAACAAGGTGAGAAGAGAACAAAAATATGGGAAAAGCGTGATTTTGAAGTACCATAACCATGAGTGATACAGTGATCAGTCCTGTTTCTCTGTGTGAAAGCATACTTTCCCTCTATAGTGTCTATAGACATGTCCCAGAATGGAAATGATCCTCTAATGTATTTTGCACCAGCAAATTAATAGTAAGTCAAGCAATCCTAATTGTCTTTCCACAGAGTAGAAGGAGAGGGGGAGAAAAACAGTAACTTGATAGTGCCACTTACTCTAATTTGTTCATCTCCATGTTTTGTACTATTAATTATAATTTTCTTTGTTAAATTTTTGATGGCTTTTGAAGTGTTAGTGAAGATGTTACATAGAAATATTATTATGGAATATTATGCCAACCATGTTAAATTCCTCTCATTAGGGAGAAACTGAACAATTTTTCATATCTTTTCTGAAGTTACTACAAATAGGTGATTTGTACCAGAGGCAAGGTCTTTAGCAAGACATTCCAAGAGCCCTTTTTGTTTCTGCAGACTTTTGAATTTTGCAATGTAGAACTTCTAAAACTACTTTTATGTCTGTCTTTTTTTTTTCCCCCCGTTTTTATTTTGCAAGTTTTATTTGTCTTTTGCACGGTACACAGGCTTTGATTTTTATTATTTTTTTTTTTTAATCATCATTGCTTAGTTATGAAAAAAACTATCAGATTCTTCTTAGCCTGAAGATTTTTATCATTAAAGAGAGATCAGCTCGTGTCCTTGTTAATATTATACCTTTCTGTGCTTTGATTTCAAGTAACTATTATTGCATAGTCAGATGGCGGGGCTATGCCAGTTGTTGTGCTTAATTGCTTTCCTAAAAAGAGACTTTCACTGTGGTAGTGCACTGTGCTTGTGGCCACTTCTGCTAGCATATTTTTAGTCTTCTGGCTGGGAAGGACATACAAACTGATCTTTTATACCTGGAGAGAAGGAATGCTTGTAGGCTTGGGGGCTGGTGGATATTCTTCTTGAATAGCAGCCTGTGTCAATGACCTGAGTAAAATGTCATGGGTTTTGAATTATGACCTATTTCTAAAAGTTTGCTTTAATAGGCAAAACCCTTGGCAAGTTGAGAACATAGGCCTGTTGTTATAGGCTGTGCATGAATGTGAACTTTGGGCTAGAGAAAGAGCCCAACAGGCTAAGTAGAGGCAATACCAATATACTGAAAGTAGTATTTTTTTTTTTTTTTTTCATTGACAAGAGTGGTAATATGCAAGATTTTTTTTTTTATTCTGTGTACCATTTTAGGAGGTATAAGTAAAGAAGGGTTTCAAGGTTAAAAGTTGGGAGGCAAGAACTTACTCAGTTCAGCATAGATATTCTTGTGCACTCTCTCAAACTAAACGACTTGAAGGAACTGAATTGCAGTGGCTCAGGTTGATAAATTTGCTTTAAGTAGGTTTTGAATATTATTTGGCCAGTTGGCAGAATTTTCTGATATTTTGCAAATCGTTTATCCTGTCATTCACAGGTGAGTGTCTGATTGTGGGGGCCAGCTCTGCTTAGACATTCCTGTGATTCCCCTACCTTTAAATGTTAATACTCTAAATGGAATTTCAAGTCAAATATATTTCTTGTAGATAGGTGAAGATGGCTGGACCTGTGTTTTCACGAGGTCTCCTCCTCTGAAAACATATGTCCATATAAATTCAGTACTAAATATATATTTTTATACAAAATGTTATTCTTTCTGCTGTGCTGCCTCTTGTACTTTTCCAAAAGCATCTAGCAAGCCCACCTCATTTTTACCTTTTCAGATTTCCTTTTGAAACATAGTGCATACAAGATTTGACAGTGGCTTATCATTGTGGTGTTATGTAATTTATTTTTGCTCTCCCATCTTCCTTTGCTCATTGTTTTTCTCCTGTTTCGCAGTTGCACTTTTAAGCTTTTTATTCCGCATTAGATATTTCTCCGTGTGTTCTGACTGAGACTGCAAATTAATAAGCAGCAATCTGATGAGCAGTGCCACCTTACATAGTCCTTACCATTTGTTCCTACACTTCCATTGACCATAGGACACTTCAGTTGTTTCATGCTTATTATAGTTGGGGTTGAATGGTGGACCAGATCAGAAACTGACCCATGACAAAAATGATTTAAGAAAAAAAGGATTCTTAGTTGACTCATTTCCCTGTTGCTGCTTATCATGCAACTCCACAAGCAGTTGTTCCAATTGAAGGGTTAGTGTGGAGGTATTAATGAGCCACTGAAGCTGAAGGTAGGGGGCCTGCAAGTTTTCCCTCAAACTACACTGTGAACCTCCTAGGCAGAACTGTCTAAATACTACTTCCACAAAATCATACAATATTGAAGTTAGAAATTTATGGAGTAGTTATTTGTCTGTTACAGGTGTTCCAAAGGGGACAGCTTTCTGTGTACAAATGAAAAGAATATTCAGCAATGTTGCTGCATTCATGATGGCTTTTCCAAGTAGACTTAATCTTAAAAAAACATACTTTACATTCAGTAACGAGTTCCCAGTTTCAGTGTAAATCAGATATAGCTCTTACCACATCGTGCCTCTCTGCGTCAGTCGGTACATTGTTTTCATCTGCTAAACCATATGGAAACATATGCTGGGTGGACGGTAAGCAAAAATGTTTTCAGCATGCATCTTGATGTGCTGATCCATTCAATTTTACAGTCTCTGTAAACACAGTCTGTAGTTCATTCTTCATTGAGAAATGTACAATAGAATCTTCATAATCTGAGAAACCTGTAGGGAAGTAAAATTGATAATGTGGGCAATATTTTTAGATGTTGGGGCCCACGTGCAGTAGTTTTAGTTAGAATTTATTAGTAACACATGAATGGAAGTGTCTATGTCAAATTAGGATGTTTTCTGAGATGCTGCGTTCTGTATTTCCCTAATTTGATCCCATAATGTTTTTCCTAATATTTGTTGTATATTCCTTTTTTGGAGCTTAAATTTACAATTAGATTAATTTTGATTGGCTTTAGGGTTTGTGATACAGACAGAGAGACGAATACAATTCTTGAATTCCATCAAAGTTGATGCCAAACTACCACGCTGAAACTGTTCTTCAATAAATTTTAAGTACTGAAATAACATATAAATAAGAGCTCCTTGAATACTCTGAGGTGTAAGTATGCCTGTCAAGTCTAAATCCTTTTACTGATAGATCAACGGCTCCCCCAGTAACCCAAACCTTTATCAGTAATGTGCAAATTTACAAGGAAATGATTGGATCGGTAGCCTGTATAGGTTGACACCAGTCTGAATGTTGCATGCCAGCTCCAACATTTGTGGTAGAAAATGATGTGTGTGCATGTGTAGAGATAATCTTCCTGCGTGGGGGTATTGTGTATGTTCCAACAGCTTTTTCTTTAGTTAGTGGGGTGAGTGCTGGCATGTGTGCATGTGCTGATACTAAACTAGGGGAATTATATGCAAATTGTGGTGATGGTGGATCGCATCTTTCCCAGCCTGACGAAAATGCTAGCATGGAAGTTTCGATTCCTAATTCTAGAGCTGTTATTTTTACCCTGTAAGGAAGATACCTACACTTTCTATGCACGATTCTTTTCTTTTTGTTAAGAGGGGAATAATGATAACTGGCTGACTTGAGAAGAGATAAGAGAGGACAGATATACTAACTAACCTTAACTAACAGGGGCCACAAAGTGTTGTGTAAATGCAGGCAATAAGGCTACTGTTTAGTAATAGGAAAACCTTTCAAAATATGGTAAAGGGAATCGAGGATATGCACTGTTTCTCTTTCAAAATCAGTATCAGGATATTTGGAGGACAGGCTATCACTATTATGTTAAATTGTGCTACCTACAACATAAGCTTCTGTCTTTGCTAAAGCTGCCAGTTTTTATAAACAACTGAAGACAGAAAGGGTTTACTAAGAATAATGTTGAAGCCCAAAAGAATCCTGCAGCCTATAAATCTTAATAGAGGTTCTAAGATTCCAATGGGCTGCATGTGTCTCTTTTACCCAACCTCACTCCATCTTGGCTCCCCTGTGATGACTGCAATTTTCTTGAAACAGAGGCACGGTGACTTGAATTTACTCGTGGCACTATTTGCCTACAAACAGGAATACATGCATATAACCTATGCAAATCAATAAAAGTGTGTCAAGACCCCTTAGATCGCAGTACTCCGCTAAAATGCAATTTATCATGCTGCAAATGAGAGTAAGAGACTAGGTAACAAATAGTGTCTGATCATTTAACTAGCACCTGTTGTCATGCATTTGAAAACTGCATTTTTCATTTGACATACAGTAAATTGCATTTTCATATATATTGAATGGAAGGGGGGACTTGGGGATGTACATATGCAGGGTTTTATGAACAATGGAAGTTTTACAGCTGCTTGCTTGAAGAGGTCATATTGGAGTCTAAAAATCTATTTGTTCAATTGTTGGGAATGCAAAATGTCTCTAGCTATTTAGAGAGAAAAATATAAAATGAAAAGTTTCAATGCTAATTCATAGCATTGATAAATGTATAATTACTAAAGACTGCTTAACAAAAAACCTAAATCGGACCGCAGTTTGTTTTATTTATTCTAAGAATGTGCCAGATTGGGGGGGGAAAGGGAAACTTTGTTTGTGAAGCACCTTTTTGTTTCTCTTTACACATTGCTCCCCACTGCACCCTATTCTTTTAAGACTGTTCTAACTGTCTTTTTTTTTTTTTTTTTAATTGAGAGTTTTATGGTTGATTGCAAACAATAACTTCAGATATGTGTATGTAAAGGAGACTTCTACAGAGTTTGGAGATTATACAAAGGTAAAAGATGGATTTCAGTCTTCAAGCGTATCCCTTTACAGAATACCTAGAAAATTTGTTGGCTGGTATAAAACTTGTTGCTTTTGCTGAGATGAATCCAGTTATGGTTTGTGGTGGATCTTTGACTTCATTAAACATGGTCTTGGAGACACAGGGAAAGTATGTATGGCAATTCCAGGGTGATAAAGATCTTTTCCCCTGGACTAAGGGCTTTGCAAATGCTCGTGGATTTTGCTGCTGCTGAAGTAAACTAATCTTTGGAGCACTTTCCCTATATATTGCTGGTTTTTTTAAAGATATGTAGATCAGTTCTTGGACTTAGTGGACATATTTGTGTGGGTATCATAGTATTGTTCAGCACAGAAAATATTATCTCCTTGTTTTACCCTGTACCTAGGCCATTTCTCACACCTTTGTTTTGCACTGTTCTCTGTGGATTAAGGAATTTAGTTTCTTGGAAAACTAGTGTGGTGTGGCTTTTTTTTGTTTTGGTTTTTTTAGGTGCATGTGTCTTATTTAATAGGTCTGCTTGAGAGTTTAATTCAGGATTTTCATAAATTATAAATTACCTTTTTATATTGTCTGTCCAAATGAGAGATTCAGGAGACTTCACTTGCTCAATATTTGTGACAGATTAATTAAACTTCTGTTACGTAATAAGCATGTGATGCAAATGCTACTGAGATCCTGAACTTTTACTGTCCTGCCATTTTCACATTAGTACTAGTATCCAATATATTAACTAACTACTATAGATTAAGGTTTTTTTCATCCAATCTGAATGTTGGCCTGGTGCTGGCTATAGAAAGGGGTTTCTGAAGTGTATGAGCGGTTTTATATGTCCTAGAACATTTGTGAATTTTGTCTGCAGGTTGAAAATTTGAAAACAACTGAACAAAAAAACCCCTCTGTCTTCTGCAAGGAGAACTGTATACACAAGAATGTTTTTCATAATACTATGTTTTAAGGATTTGGTGTACTGTAATCAGGCTGAAGCCTTCCATTTTTTAACTTCCATTAAAAAAAAAAAGCAGATTTCACTGATGTACATCCTTTTTTGTAAAAATGCATTCCTTATCATTACTGATATAATATGCAGAAATTTGAATAGTCCTAGGAGGTTTTAGTGTACAGACAATTTTTAGTAACAGAAGTGACTGAATTTTGGTAAGTTAAGCGTAAATGCTTATTTGAGAAAAATCCTTTTAATGCTTATTAACAGCAAACAAAATGCAAGCAGTGTAAAGATGAACTGGTTTGCAGTGTTTCAGCTTGATTTTACTAGCAAGGAAATGTAAATTGTGTTATGGTGCAGAAAACTATGCCAAGTCATGGGTTTTATTTCAGATCATTAGTATGATGAGCATGTTGTGTTTATGTGAACAAAACTCTGATGAACACTAATCTGAATGGCTACTTAGTAATTTCAATCAGTTTGTAATTATTGTTTGGCAACAAAAATACCAGTTTCGTCCAATAAAACTGGGAGCCTTATATAATTATTTTCCTAATTCTTTCCTTCTAGATTCTTGCCTTGGTGTCATGCGGTAGTACGATTATTCAGCTTCTACTTTTCTAATTTTGATGTCCCAGTGGGTTGACCTCAGACTATGGGCAAACATCTATGGGAATCACCCTTAGCACGCAGTCGGGCATACGTACGTGCTTGAAATAAAAACCCCAATTTAGACAGCGTGGGGGTGTTCCAGAAATGAACACTTTATTGAAAAATAATTTTTAAAAATAGTTGAAAAGCTTAGAGAAGTGACCGTTAAATAGCTTGCTTATGTAAAATGGCAGTCTTTGAGGAGGGTAGAGTCTTTTAAGTGCGTGTAAAAGACACATTTTGAAATATCAGATTGATGCTGTGTTTATTTTTTTTGGAGGGAGGGCGGCGGTGCTTTGTTTTTCACACTGTCCCGGTTGAGGCCCAGCCAGCAACTAAGCACCACGCAGCCGCTCGCTCGCTCCCCCTGCCCCGATGGGATGGGGGAGAGAATTGGAGGAGTAAGAGTGTGAGAGACACTCCTGGGGTGAGATAAGAACAGTTTAATAATTGAAATAAAGTAAAATAGCAAGGATAATAGTAATAATATAATAATAATAATCTACAAAGCAAGTGATGCACAATGCAATTGCTCACCACCCGCCGACCGATACCCAGCCAGTCCCCGAGCAGCGATCGCTGCTCCCCGGCCACCCCCCCAGTTTCTATACTGAGCACGATGCCATATGGTATGGAATAGCCCTTTGGCCAGTTTGGATCAACTATTCTGGCTGTGCCCCCTCCCAGCTTCTCGTGCACCTGGCAGAGCATGGGAAGCTGAAAAAGTCCTTGACTGGTGCAAGCACTACTTAGCAACAACTAAAACATCAGTGTGCTATCAGCATTCTTCTCCTACTAAATCCAAACCACAGCACTACGCCAGCTACTGGGAAGAAAATGAGCTCTATCCCAGCCGAAACCAGGACACACACTAAAGACCGCTTTCTTTCGGAAGATACGGAAGCCCCCTCCGAAGCCCCCGTTAAACCCACGCACCCCTCGGGAAGGTAGAACAGCAGCAGGAGGAGCTGCGTGCGGCTGCCGGGGCACTTTTGGTGGTGGGTTTTTGTCAGCTGCCGCCGTTGACCCGGTGTGGGCGGCTGCTCTGGGGGCCGCTGGGCCCAGGTGCCGGTTGCGAATGGCAGCGGCCCCTCGCCAGGCTCGCGGCCGGGCGGAGGCGCTGAGGGAGCCTGGCGGCGGGCGGGAAGGCGGGAAGGCAGCGGGCAGGCCGCCTCTGGGCGGGCAGAGGGCAGCAGCTCGGGGCCCTTTCGTGTCCCTTAATGCACAGAGAGGGGAAAAAGTCTGAATTTCTTCTGAAGGCTCATCGTTTCCCAGCTTTTGACACTGCACCTGCATGTGGGGAGAGAGTAATAGCAGTGAAAAACACTGAGGTTGGTCCGCTCCTCCTCTGGCTTGAAAGGTGACGGTTTTTCTTCTTGCCCTGAGGATATTGGGGATATGAGGAAGCCTCGGATATGTTTGCTTTTGCACATTTAAACTTTAGGTTTTTTTAAAGAGGAATGGATGATACGTTCAGGAAGGCTGCCACGAGTGTGCATGGGGGCCCCAAGGAATCGTTTTCTGTATCTCTCTAGATTTAATGTTTTATGTCTTCTCCCCCACCTATGCTTAGCATTTAAAACTTAGATAAAACACAGCAGAGACTATTGCTCTGTTAGGAGAAGGTCCAAAACTACTACTTGGTATGCGGCGGTGCCGTTCCGGTAAATTACTGGCCGCGTACTTCACCTGAGTTTTAGAAAGGTCCCGCACCTATACCAAAAGATAAAAATCTAGTTTGAAGCAGTTCGCATGAGGTGGGCTGTGTAGAAGAGCCCCCAGGAAACTGGAGGATAAATGCGTGTCAAAGTGCAAAGGTGTAAAAATATTGAAATGAGGTTTTTGTGCTCTGGTCAGTAAGAGTGAAATAGGCGACTAATTTTCTTTCTTCCCCCCACCTTATGGGAGGATTTTTTTTTCCCCCAAATGATTGAATATGATCTGGTATTATTACTTGCTGATAAAACTCCATTTTTGTATGTTTAAGTTTCAGTCTGATCTATTTTCTTGTGTCTAGAATACATTCAAATGGTTTTAAAATGAGAAATATGCCAACTAGGATTGTTTTGGTGCGAAGATTTCCATTTAGTTAGTAGAAAGAAAGAGAGAGAATTTTTTAAATAAAGCGTCTTTGAATTGCTTGCAGAGGGAATGGAAAACGTATTTTGAGTATTTTGACATAGGAGGTCAGATGGAAAGTGTTTCATTCTATTGTTTCAATGTTTCATATTTATTTTCTATCCGTACAGTCTGCCCCATTTTAAAACTTCTGTAAAAAGGAGTAGTTCTTGCAACTGGCCCCTGTGACATTCGTTTGCAATACCGAGCAAATGCTGTGACTTTGCCAGCTGTGCTTCTTTTTAGTGTAGAAGGCCCCAAACTATTCTTGATACTTGTTCTGAAGATAAATTAGTGGCTTCTAAATAATGCAGTGAACCCTAATTCTCTTTGATTAGTAGCGAGTTAGATGATAGCGACCCATTGAAATTGGTCATCAGCATAAATAATGAGTGAATGAACTGATAAAATGCAAAGTCACCGGCCATCATAAATCAAATGAAATCCACTTTCTCTGGAAGTCACTGAAATTAGAAGTCCATGCTCCTATTAATTATTTTGCCTTCTGAAGACGACAGTGTTATAAATCAGCCTTGAAAGGCACTTCACTTAGGAAGCTGAAAGAGTAAGACTGCCTGCAAATTGTTTTGTATACGCACCTAATTGTTTCTTAAGTAACCCACCTTTTGTAGTATGACTGCTGAAAAGCAGAAAGTGCACCCAAAAGTGTAGATTAATGAAAGCAGCAGATATTGCTGTAAGAAAATTATTTGGTCAGAATAATAGCTGTGCCTTATGCATTGGTCAGTCTGAAGCTGAACCGACTGTTCTTGTTAGGCGGGGTTCCTCCAGTCAATTTGGGCTTGAGGTGATTCTCATTTATTAGCTAGATATAATTACATGGCAATAAGAAACTTGTTAATAAAAAAATCTGGAGCAAGAAAAAAATGGGCATGCAGACTAGTTTAGTTCAAAATTGTGCTGTGCATTTGTCTAAACAACGTACTGCAAGAATTTGGAATGGCAGGTAAATGTTTCTTGCAGAGAATGTATACATATTTCTGTAGTTTATATCTGTCTATGTCTATATGTTTATGCGTGTGTATATTTATATATGAAGACAAATATATATGTTGGGTTTTTTTTAAAAAGACCATGCTTTCTCTGAAGTAATTGAGCACTCCTTGCACCGTATCTTAATTTTTCTCTGTTGTGCTGGATCTTCCTCATGTGTATCATCTGATTATGCCCCAAATGTGTCTTCAGTCATACCACCAGTCATTTAATGAAATACAAGTAGACCTGCTTAGAATCAGAGAGAAAGTGAATGGTCACAGAACGTTCCTTGGAAAATGTATAACAACGGCATTACTGTCTAGGATGTTAGTTTATAGTTCCAGCTTTTTGCATCTTCTCTGATCTAAACTGATTATAGATATTGAGGTGATATGGAAAAATACATTATAATAGGTAGGTGAGAAAGCCTGAAAGGTTTTTTTTTTAAAAAAAAAAAAAAAAAAAGGTAAAACTACATACAACAGAGAAACACAGAAGTGTATGTATGTATTTATGAAAATATATATAAATGATATATATAAAAGTATAGTGTAGTAAAAGGTTAGAATCAGTACCGGGCTCTTACCTCATGTACACTTATCTGATTTTATGTCAATACATGATCTGTGTACTAGAGAACAAATTATGGAGAGAGCAAGATATATAAATATGTATTCTGCACGAATTCTGCACAAAAGATGTGACTTCGTGGTGTTTTCTACTAAGACATCATAAAACATATACTATGATTACTTATGCCTATACAACTGTCTGCTTGCTTATACATATTATCTGTGGAAAAACTGGATGGGAAACATTGTTGAACATTTTCCCAGTTTCCCACAAATGCTTTGGCACTCCTGGAATATGAAAATCATTTAAACTGCAGTATTCTACACTCCTCTCTTCTGATTTTATTTATTTATTTATACAAACCTATATGGTATACCATGGGGTTTTTTTTCCTTTTTAAAAAACAATGTCAGTTTCAATGGTAATTTTCATTAGCAGTTCAGCATGGTGGATCTTCTGCTTATAAATCAATCTGGTAACTAGATAGGTTCTTGTATGTTTTTTAGCTGTTTGTGTGCATTGAAAGAACACCAAAATGCAAGGCAATGAAACTGGAGTTTGCACTTTTGAACATGCCTATCTCCTTACTCCTGAAAATTAGACTTTCTCGTGTTATATTTGCACGTTAATTCTTATTTCATAGGCATTATTAATAAACACTTCCAGTTAATCGATCCAACTTAAATTGCTAAGATATTCCTCATTCCAGGAATTTTCTGAATTCTGAAACTTTGTCCAAATGAGACTAGAGTTCCTGTAGACCAGACAGGGTTGGCTAATAGACAGGACTGTCATAGGAATTTGCAAATGTTTATTCAATTTAAGATCTAAATACATTTAAAGGTTTGTTTGTCCTATGGTAGTGCTTTAATTTCTGATGCCTTGTAACTTGTATGCTTGTTGAGACCTACCTTCAATACCATGGATCAACTGTAAAGCTCTGCATTTCCACTCTGTTCCAAGGCATACAATTTACAGCATCTCCATCCCACAAAATTGCAAGAGATTAAAGCATGCAGATACAGTTGTTGGAAACAGCAGTACCATTGAACTACT
The DNA here is from genome assembly GCF_030463565.1 of Pelecanus crispus. Classification (NCBI taxonomy): domain Eukaryota; kingdom Metazoa; phylum Chordata; class Aves; order Pelecaniformes; family Pelecanidae; genus Pelecanus; species Pelecanus crispus. Next base: position 26,141,331 of record NC_134652.1, read on the forward strand.
GGTACAAAGAAAGTAATATTACTCTTCCCAAAAGATTTGAGCCACGTAAGCTGTGGAGGCTCTGAAGAGAATAAATCCTTCTCTTTTAGTTAAAAATGTGAAGAACAATCTGCATGAAGCCACCAGATGTTTCAAAGGACTTCTGTCTTCTCTCATGGAAATTAGAAATGTTTTTCACTGTTCTCAGCCAAAACAAAATAAATTGGGTGAAGTATGGAGGAATGAAATTATTAGTAGGCATAAGTATAAACTTGTTTATCTACTGACACAAAGTAATGGATTTAAGTGGTTTTTGAATGCAGTGTTTGCTTAAGTATATTACACATTGCTAAATGAAAGAGAATGCTTTTAGAATCTGGATCAGTCAGAATTCAGGTCATTTATGAATTTGTCTTGCAAACTCTGCTAGTGGGCAAGGCATCTTTGAGATTTGAGCTTTCAGTTTTATCGTCCAATATGTTTCTACGATGATTATAATCTAGTGATGATGAAAGGCTGTTGGAGCATAGAAAATTCTTTGTTGAGGAAATGCAAGCTACTGTACGTGAGCAATTGCTATGGTAATTGAGTTACTTATTTAAAAAAAAAAATTAGGTTGCTTTAGATTTGCTTGGACAAAGATATTTGATCTGTATGTCAGTACTAATTAGCAATGGGTGAGTGTAGGGAGCAGTCCAGTAGCTGGTTGAAAATGTCACTCCCAAGGCATCATTGTAGATACCTCTTTCACATCTTCCCTGAAGTGGTCTGGTGTCAGCGTTTCTTATTTTTGATGGTCAGTGTCATTATTTTTGAGTGCAGTGGCCTGCTATGGAGGAGATTTTCCTTCAGTTAGATGTACCTTAGATGAACTTGTGTTCATATTTTACAGACTTGTATATAAGTTAACAATCAAAAGAAGCAAAGCTGTGTCTCTACTGAAAAAGCATTATTCCTCATGCTGCTTTAGAAGGTACCTTATTTTAATTGCACTGATCTACTTAACAAGTCCAATATGTCCTATATGTTATTTGATAGAGGGTGCTACTGAAAAGTCTCTGACTTCTTTTGTTTCGTTTTAGGAAAGAGATGGTCCTTAGAAGTAAATTGCTGTCTTTATGCTTTGATACAAGATGATGAATTTGATTCTCTTACTAACTTGAAGAACAGTTACTTAACCTGTGTAGTGGTTTTTGTAGCAAGGCAAATTTGATAAATGTTTAAGTAGTTCCGTTGTGGCCTCTGTAAGAGAAAGGTAATGCAAAGACAAGTCTAGGAGATGGCAAGACCTACACAACTCTTGGGGTCAACAAGAGTAAATTTTGGCTGAGAGGGGAAAATAATTTTTTTTTCCCACCTATAGGAGTAAGCAATTAAGTAATTTCCTGACTATGGGAGTAAGGTTTCACCATAAGTCTTCCCAACAAGACACTGACAAACAAGTAAAGCAGAATCTACTGTAAAGTTTTTAATAGTCGTATTGAAAAGATAATATCCAAGTTGGGACATTGTGGAAGTCTCTGATGACAGTATTACTAACTGGTCTGAGACACAGAAGGCTAACAGTGCTAATCCTCTTTACATTGCAATAGTAAGTGGCACTGAACCACAGAGTACTTGAAAAAGAACTCATGCTGTAGCAAAGGAGCCCTCAGGGTGTAATGCAAAGGACAGTCAGTTGTTTGACTTAATGTTTAATTCTGGCTGTAATAATTAATCTGTAGATTAAATGTCTACTTACTGACTTGTAAAAGTGTCTGTAATATGGAAGCATGGTCTTCCTTACTCAGTTTTTTGACATGCGTGGTTTTAAGATGTGTCTAGAAACTTTTGTTTATTGCCTAGGATATGATTTATTTCAGAGAGATGTGTTTGAATGCTTGAGGATTACAGATTGAAAACAAACAACCATTGGCTACAGTATAATGGTGTGTATTTGACTGCACAGCCATTCTGGTAAAAACAATGTTGTATCTGTAAATAGTACGTAACCTTGACGATCAGCAGACATGACCGTTTTAAGACTGGTCCCCAAGCCAAGTGGAAAGGCTTTTGCTTCCATGCTGATAACTCTAAATGGTGTAGGCAAACCAAAAGAAAAATGTTGACCTGCATTCTTCTTGTATCAGCTGTTCAAATGCCATCTTGTGCCTATTAACAGAATTACTAAGACTTGTTTCCACTGTGGTGCCATGGGTGTCAGTTGGTGGAACAACATGGTAAGGAAATGCAAAAGACTGAGCGAAAATCCAGTTCTGAGACTTGGAACGGGTTTTGATTAGTATGTGCTATAACATAACTATTGTGGGCTGTTTGTGATTTATGTGCTTTATTAGTCGTTAAAGTGCTAACAAGCTTTAAGGATCTCAAAACTTGTTACAAATTGAATTGGGGACAGAGCTTGAAATAAAACTGGCATTTGTTGAGTCTGCACTATGTTGTATTTGTTATTGTAGCTGTTACACATACATACCACTTGACGTTTTCAAAATAGCAGCTAAAATGGATTTAATATTGCAGCACAAGAAATCTGCCTCTGTAACCTGTAGTTAAATACTTGATATCAATTCTCAGATGTTATTAAGAAAACACACGCTGTCATGAATTGCTTTTCAAAACATCTGCCTTTTCTAAAATTTTGAATTTATGCAAGATTCTCCACCTGCTCTTGGAGATACTCTTTCAAACCGTATCTCTGAATTGTCCATTCAAAGGGCTGAATGCATACTTTCATTTTACTTTATATGCTAATTAATAATGTAATTTGATTTGTTATTTTATGGGGAAAAAGATGTTGTATGCTCTGTACAGTTGGGTAGAAAACCAAAATAAAAATCACATGAGAAGTGAATAAGGAGTTAAGTTTCTCATAATTTTTCTGGTTTGATCCTTGGTTTAAAAAAATAAAAAATAAAAAAGCCTGCATGTAAATATATTTTTATGTATGCTAAGCGTAAAGATAGCTCTGTCCTACCATATTGATTTATTAGATTCTCTGACATTTTAGTTGTGGTCGTTATGTTATATTTATGAGATGAATGTTGGATTCCCTCATTATGTTATCCTCATTTATTTTACATACTTTTATGGCTGGTTGTGCTCAGCTTTACATTTAAAGCTTTATTGCAGCTGTTAGTGTTGGGGGGAGGGGGAGGCAAGTACTTATTGATCAGAATTTACATGTTTACTGTTGTAATCATGATTTATTTAATCTCTTTCTACATATAAGTATAAGGTCTTTCTCTGAAATAAAATAGTATATTTCAGGAGGTCTCTTCATCTGAAAGAGGGTTTTGCCTAGGAAGTTAGTAGTGACTGGACTTCTCTAGGGGAAAATGGTGAACGCTTCACAATATCAATGTGGAAATTCTTCCTTATATAAAAAGATGCAAGTGGTCTTTATAATGTCGTATTTTATTTACATTTGCTGTATACTTGAGATGAGGCAATGCTAACTTTAGCAATGATTATTTGTCATAGGCTTTCCTTCATGTAATGTTCACGTGACCACTTCAAAACCTCCTTGATTTAGTTTTATGACACAGTGTAGTAGTTCTGTCCGTCCTTTTTGCAGCAAGGGAAATGGAAGCCCTGAGATTTGACAAACATGGTTGCAACTGGTGTACCCTTCATGAGAAGCTTTAAGTGAACACAAGCTAGAAGTGTACTGAATGTTTACCTGCCCTTCTGAGAGTTTCAGAAGTGTGCTGGGAAAGGGATCCCACCGTAGCACTAACATCCTTCTGAAAACCTACATTCGAGTGGCTTGAGTAGGGCGAAATAGTACGGTGGTGGTGGTGGGAACCGTACTGTATCTGAGAACTTCTGTCCTAGGTTAGCTAATGAAATAGATGTAATTCTGCATAGCATGCTGGGATCTGGCCAATAGTTTATAAATGCCTACTTTTGAAGATGGAAAGAATTGATGTGAATGTTAAGTAGCTATTTTTATGTAAAGCAGACTTGCCACTGTAGTACTTTTACTCTGTATTTGATAGTGTAGTTAAAATTTGGCAGTGATCCTAAGAAATAATTTCTTATATAATCTATACCTTCCTTTTGATTTTCTGGAAATAATTTATTTGGAACTGCAGTGTGCTGTATAAATTCATCATTGTTTTTACAGACTCTGAGAGTAGTGAGCAAATGATTTCTAATCAAGATTTCTAGGTTACTGTTCATAATTAAGCTTAGTATTGTGTATAATTCACTGTACCACATTTTCCAGTGACAGCAACGTAAATTAGATATCATCACAAGGGTTCTGGAGATTTATATTGTTATAAGGATACACTGTAGCCTTTTCCCATAAACTAAAGTGTGTTTTCCTGGCATGTAGAAATTCTGTAAAACCCTGCGTTTTGTCACCCAACTTTTGAGGTAATGTGTATCTCCTGTGTACTCTGCAGACACGTTTTACAGCTCTTCTGTACCCAGTGGTGCTTCTCCCACCACATACACTTTGGATAACACTGAGTAGATAGCACAAATTGGAGGGATTTATAACTTGTAAAGCTAAGCATAAATTACTTTGATTAATACATATTAATATCATTCTTCTGTAGAACTGTATGCACAAGTACAGGATGTACTCTGATGGTAAGTCTTTTATTGTGGAATATTATTCATCCCCAAACTGTCCTCTGCGTCTTCTGGCATTTGATTTTCACTGGTATGATTTCTGACTCTTTTTTTAATATGCATACTTCTGAAATACAAATTAGTTTTTTTCTAATGAATCATTATCATGTGCTATCATCAAAGGTTATTCACTGAAAACTTGAGAAAAAGGCAATGAAAACTAATTTTGATTGTTAATGGAAATGTATTTTTAGTCTTAAACAGCTTCCCTCAGCAATAAGTATGGTTATGCCTCTTGGGTGTTTTTGGACTTCTAAATTTACATCCAGCAGTTCTTTTTCATTTAGTAGTTAATCTTTTACAGAACACTGCAAATTCATACTTTTTACCTAACATTAGGAGAGTCGAGAAAGTGTATTCATCTATCCATCCTTTTAAAATATAGATATAGGTGTTTTTTCTGTGTTACTTAGAAATGGCTGTGTCTATACCGTATATGAGCTAAAGCATTTATATTATTGTGCAGCTGAGTGCAGTTGAATTCTTAGTGTCACTTCTGGATTTGAAAAACGTGCATTCAATCAGTTGATACAATTCATAAGGATTAGCAGCAAGATAATTAGGTATCTTTGTAGAAACAGATTTCTGTCATTCAGCCACTAAGATACAATTTTTGTAGTAAAGCAGAAGCATAAAGTGTGTATTAATTTGGGGGTTTAGAATTTAACATAAGGTACAGGTCATAGTAATAAATAAAGACTGAATTAGTTGAACAATAATTCACTACTGAAGTAGTTATTAAAAGATGAGGGTTTTTTTCCTCCTGAAGTATTTTCATGTACTGTTGTTAATCACGTGTTTGTGTATACTATTGGAGTATAAATCTTCCCCTGCCTACTGGAAAAGAGTTTATTTTGGAAAGGGCTTGGTGTATACCTTTTTCATCCAACTTCCAGCAAAACCTTGCCCACACGTTTAAGGTCTTGTGATTTAAAGTTCTGGTCCTCTAATTAAAAGTGGAAATACACAAGTAACACTAATTTGCGTGTCTGAACTTTTTTTACCTTAAGTATGCAGTTTTTCAGAGTTTAAGAAATGGTTAAAATTAATCCTGTGTGCAGTTACTGAGAGAAGAAGCAGGCAACAAATGTCAATAAATCTAGATCTGTTTGAAGCAAATGTCACTAAATCTTAGTCTTGACTGCTCTCTGGTAGTGTCAAGAGCTGCTCTGTAAGATGAATTTGAGGGGAGGATGAAAAAGGTACCATATTAAACCACAGCACTGATAAGTTTAGTTAAGAGGCAGAAGATGTGTCCTTGCAGTGACATTCAGTGGCCGATATTTGTTTCCCTTTAAATAATATGCTGTACATCTATGAGAATGATGGCTTGGTGTTTGTGACATTGCATCTTCACCAAGGTTACTGGCTCCAGGACAGGCAGTCTCTCCTCTTTCTCTCTCACACCCTGTCAATAAATATCCACTTGTCTGAGGAAGTGAGATACAGATTTTACAACTGACACCAGAGCATCTTCATTTCCGGAAGCAATGAGTTTCAACACATGTGAACGTGAAGGGGGGGGGGGGGAATAATTAAAGGGATATATCTTTCAAGTCTTTGTCATAAGAAAGTAGTTATCCCTTCCAGACAACAAAATCCAAGGCTTGGCAATAGTCTAACATTTAAAGTCTTCCAGTGAACCCCAAAATTTCTATTGTAACAATAGCATATTAAATTTAGCCCAAAGCTTTGTCTTAAAACCAGATAAATATATTCCCCTTACCATATTATATATTAATATAAATATTTCCACTTTAAAAGGGGAAAGTAATTTAAGAACAATATCATACATATGTTGTGATTTTTCTGCTCTATTAATTCAGAGTGTTCACAACCTGGTATTAGATAAACCCCTTCACTGTTCTGTTCTACCCAAACGCTCAACTTCCCCGGTTCTCAGCTAAAAAGGGGGGAGGAGATACTCTATAGGTATAAATGTATGCATGCACAATAAACCAGGGATATGTAACACCGGGATTTCTACTACAGGTGGAGATTTTGAGTAAAAAGTTACGTAACAAAATGAACAAATCTCAGTCAATTGGAAAATATCTTAAATTTTCTAATCTGTAGCCTATTCTTTCCCTGAAGAGAAAAGCAAATAATTCCGTGGGAATAATTTATTCATCTACGGTTTATTTAATTTCTAATTTATGTAATTTTAACGTCTGTGAATAAAAAGACTCTCCTGCCCATTCTTCTATTTTTTACTTTAAACCTAAAATGTGTTAAATGTAACTTACAAGTCTGATTTATTGTTAGCTGGTACCAAGTTGCTAATATGTTCTCTCTTGCTCTCCCTCCCCTTCTCCCTACTCCTTCCACTCCCCAACTTCCCCCCAACCTCTAGCTGAGCAGTGATTGTGGTCCAAGTCCTGATTTCTTACTACTAATAGCACCACCACAAGATGTAGAATTAAGTGCTTCATACCATTTTTCAACTGCTTAATGGCCTATTTGCATCAATACAATAGGCAGTACCTATCCATTCTCCCACGAGGGTACGGTTTGCCATTACAAGAGCAGAGTTGTAACCATATCTACAGTACTTTCTCAGTGTGGGAGCAGCTTTTTTTCTGGCAGACTTTTATAGCAGTTGCATCAAGGGCTCTGAAGGTTCATTTGGCTGTATTGTACAGATGTGCTGCTACGAGCAGGACTGAGGCAACCTGTCCTTCTGAATATCATTTTCTGAGCCCTTCTTGGGATTTCCTGCTTTGCATCAGCTTCAGGATATGTGGAAATACTACGGTGTGTGGTATTGGCTTGGTAAAGGCTCTTCATCTCCAAAAAGAAGCCTCTGAAATGTCCAACCTGAAAACATAACGTTGCTTGATACTAAAAAATGTGGATCAGTTGCAAGCTGGTGATCCCAGTTGAGAATCAAGTCCTGGAATCTTTCTACAGAGCTAATAAATCCTGTGCAGGATAGTGTGTTATGGCAGGAATGTCTCCGAGATTTAAGCTTTTATTTCCCAGTATAATAGATATGTGTATCTCAGGTTAAAATACAAATATACGATAAAGGTTTCTTTAAGTATCTTGAATGCATAGATTGCATTTGCAAAGGTGGTGTGTTAACAAAAGGTGTCTGTGTCCTCAGCAATTTCTTGTTATGTTATTGCCTCTGCATATCTTGCACAAAATTTTCATCTAAATATGAGGAATTGTTTAGATTCAGGACTTCCTAGGAAAATGTTGCTAATAGGCTCTTTAGTGGAAATCGTCTACAAAGTTCTCAGTTATGAAGCAAAGTATGTGCGATCTTTAAAAAAAAAAGGCTTTGGTAATTCTGCTGTTTTGAATCACAAATATATGATAAAGCAGCCTTGGTTATTTGTTCAGTTGCAAGAAAACCTCAAAAGCATTACTTTCCTCATATGCTTCTGGGGAGTCTAAGTTGTGTCTTTTGAGTCCCTGTTTCTTGATGAGACGCCACCAAAGAGTGATTTCCTTTCTTCCTTCTGCATCTCTTAAGTAGGAAAGCTGAAGGCTGGTTGCAGCCTTTTGTGTGAGGCTTAAGAGATTTGAGGTAGGATTGGTAGGTGTCAGTCCAATTATGTAAGTTAAAGCTTCTTATAGCATGCTAGAGTATACGAAATGCTGTTCTGTTTCTAAGAAGATGTGGGTATGGTTAGTCTCACTCACATATAATATGTTGAATGGATAAAGAGATTAAAGGTGAGTGGATCTCATTGTCAGTACTTGATTCAGGCTTGATCTGTTTTTTTTGAATCAGACTCTAAATGGTGTAACTCTGTGCTTCTTCATTATTTGTATCCATACAAAATGCCATTATGACCGACTGTCCTAGAACCCGTGACCTTGGAACTTTCTCTCTTGGGTGCTCAAATATTGCATGAGAGACATAAACTGAAACATCAGAATTAAATGAATAGAACGGTGGCAGTTAATGGTTTGCATTTTTTTAATCTGCTAAATGTAGACCTAGCATATCCTAACCATATTAAATGCTATAGATGTGTAAAATTGCTTTCAGAATATTTAGCATAGCAAAAGAAGTTCATTCAGTTGTTACAAAATTTACAGTATTTTCAGTCAAGTTCACTGAACTGTAAATTAGGATCTGTAAATTAATTGGGGTATCAATCCATTTCTTTCAATTTTATGTTACTACTTCTTACTTTGTGATCTTGTAGTAAGCAATTATGGATGAAAAGCGTAGCAAGAACCTTTCAGCAGCTTTACTGAAAACTCCTGTGTGAGTTAAGTTTTAAGAAATTTTATATTCTTTCTGAACTTTCAGAGTTATAAGATTCGATAATTAATGTGGAACTGACAGAACAAAAGAATCTTATGTCTGAAAGCAAGCTCTACAAAGAGCAATGAGGTGCTCTTGCTGAAGGGGGGAGCATTAAGGTTCTGATCCTCTTTAGTTAAAAATCAAAACAAAACAAAAAACCAAACACAAACAAAAAAACCCCAACCCCAAATGCCACAACTTCTTAAAACAGAATATCTAAGAAACTCACGTACGCACGGAACAAAAACAGAATGGAAAAGAATAGCAAAGAAAACCCCCAAACTTTATGCATAAAGATAGCCGTGTAACTTGCATGCTACAATGATGAATAGTCCCAAACTTTCATTTTCTTGTAAATATTATGGATTACTTATAAATTCTTTAAACAGTCTTTCTCCTGTATCCCCAACAAGTAGTCTGGATGCACTCTTTGCTTAAAAGTTAAATTTTAGGCTGAGAAATGTCTATAAAATCATATGATGGCTTTATATACACTTGTTTTCTGGTGTATTCAAAGTATCATCTGCTGACCTTTAGTGACAAAAATTTATCTTTTTATTCTTTTTATTTTCTATTAGTACTGCAGCTTTGAGAGGGGTGATAATTGAATTCTGCCTTACATGTCAGCAAAGAGAAGTGTTAGTTTACAGTTACAGGGTCAGATTTTAATCTTCCTATTGCACCTTTGCAATCTGATCTCTGAGTTCTTTAAAAGTGCCTATTGAGTTAAGTTAAAGTAGAATATAGCTCACAATAACTGTTACTGGTGGTGTGTGTACCATACCCTGGTATGTTAAGTCTGGCCTTAAGTTCCCAACCTGCGTTTTAAAGATGTTAGCACATACACAACTACATATTAACTGTAAAATGATAACTACGGAGAAAAATAGACAAATATTTACTCCTTACCACAACTTCGCATCAAGCTCAGGGGAACATATATTTATTTAATCTGCTTGTCAAACACAAAACCACATTGCCCTCTTTCAGACGTTTTCTGCACCCGTGTCTTTGCTAACAGGTATAGCTCTGTCTGAGAGGATAGTACACCCTTAACCTTAGCTAAGCACTCCCTGCTATGTTAGTAAATATTTTGATTGTCTGATTCCCAATCATAGTTAATTTCAGGTAGAGCTATGTTTTTTTTAACCTAAAATAAAAAATCAGACCGGAATATCTAATTTAGAACTGAAACTCAGACCCTGTGCTGGTCCAGCCAACTTCTATGAATTGCTTTGTACATGTATTGAGGAAGATTAATATTGTTATTTTCAGAAATATTTGCACAGGGCTAACAGACCCTAGCTTATTATTATTGACTCTAGACTAGTAATTAACAGTTCTGGAGGCTACTAACAGGCTCTGGTGAAAGTCATTGTTCACTTTCAAGAATTCTCTTACAAACATGTTCAAGTTCATTGCAAATGTTTCTTATTAATTTAATGATATATATTTTCTTTTGATAGACAAAGGGAAAGGAGAGGGAGGTCTTCTATTGAATTGTATGTTTTTCACTTTGACAAATGGTGAATTTTGACACTGGTTCACAGGGAATTCTGTTCAGTTACTGCTTACAATAAGATGTAGTGCTACCTCCCTGTGCACCACTTCAAGTGTTCATCCCTGCTCTATCCAGGGCCCTTGATTACTCGTCTGTTTATGGGTGCAAACCTAAATACATAATTTGCAAAAGAAATGTGACGCTGTAATAGTTGCTATATTATCTGAGTCTTGAACCAGTGCTCTCTTCACTGAAGTTTTTTTTATAAATGTGATTATCAAGAGATATAACAATGCCACAGTAACAAAATATACCTTATGTTTATGCTATAACTGAATTATTCTTGCTAATTATAGTAAGTATTTTTAGTCATTGATATATGCAGCCACTAAAACACTGCATTTATCAGCTGAGTGTTTTTTCTCTTTGGCTTTGATGTTGCCAGTGTATATTTAATCTCAATTTATTTCTACTAGTCATTGTTATATAAAACCTAATGCATGGAAACACAATATTTATCCCAGCAGCTGTTAAAAATCTGTGGATATGGATTAATGTCAGCTTTTAAATGTGTAGTGCTTTAGTTAATTCCATCCAAGGACAGATGATATCATCTACTAGGAAGGAATATATTAAAAGCTGTCAGTGAGAAGGTAGTAAAAGTAGGTGATATGTTATAAGGAGGACTAAAAGGTCATTCAAAGAAGAGATATTGCTAATAAGTCAATTAAAATTTTCAAGCTGACATTTTACAAATTTCTGTGTAAGCCCTGAAACGTTTTCAAAGCTAGCAAAATTCACATCCAAGATTGGAAAAACAGGGGTCATGCAGAACCTGCACAGTTCCTTCATGAAATGAGCAAATTGGGAGCTGGCTGCTTTAGGTTAAGTCATTGAGCAGATCAGGCTTGAGAGGGCCAGTTGTTTAGCCAGGCTAGAGTTGTCTGGGCTGTATTCGTAAGTATAGTATATGAGTATTGCTTATGTATATGTAAGCAAATTTATTTCAGTAGATGCCTTCTGCATTGTCTTGCGGTCCTTTCCAAGGCTCACCTGGATTATGTGCAAGTAACTACTTCTATATGGCTAGATAGGGATTGTGTATGTATATACTTAGGTTGCATTAAAATGTGAGAGCAAATTCTTTTAAATTGACTGTCTAATGAGTGTGCAGTCATTGTATAATACATATTGTTGCAATTTATTCAGGATGTGCATTGATACTATCTCTTTGTCAAGTTTCAAGGCTCAAGATTAAATGCCAGTGGAGGTGGGGATGCAACCTATGCCAAGGAACTAAACCCTCACTCCCAGCCTGTGCTGTTCTTCCCTCGTTCTAAGTTTGATTATAGTTTAGGTAAAACATGAAAAAAATGAGGCTTAGTCCTGTTAAAGATATTGGTCCATCTGACTGCCTTAGTGTAAGAGAAAAATACTTGAGTACCTTTCAGTACCAGGCTCAAAATTAAGAAAATTGAGCATTAAGCCTATTTCTATTTTGTGTTCAAAGACAAAGAAAGGGAAGTATATCTGATGAAAACATGAAATGCAATTTCTTTTATTTAACATTATGTAAATCCCAAAGATGAGATTTTTCTCTCAGGCCTATGGAACAGGTTTTGTACAGTAAATACAAAATGGACATTTAGATTTAGTATTGATTAGGGCCCAGGTTAAAAAAAAAATAAAATCATAGTTCATAACTTGGAGTATATAGAATAAAATAGATTTTTCCATGCAGTTGAAATCGTTTCTGCACATTTGTTATTGTGAACTCTGTAGCCATGCAGTGACCAAAGGGCCCTGTATTTGTTTGATTTTGAACACAGGGTATAAAAACATACAAAAAGCATTCTGTCAGTTAGAGCCTTAGGCATGGGATCTCAGAGACTTACCTCCTTCCAGCTGAAATGTAGCTCTGGCTGCTTTTGGCAAGTATTTTTGTGCCCAGGTTAGTTCAAATTTATGTGGGGTGGGGTGAGAGGGGATTTGTTTTGTGTGGGTTTGGGTTTTTTTTTTCCCCTTATTTATTATACTATTCTCATATGATGTTTAAGTATCTTGATTTTTAGATATTCTTAAGATACCTTTTTTTTTCTCAGATAATCTGAGACCTGGACTATCTGCATCATTTTTGGTAGTGTGGAGATGCTTCTTATTGATTCTTCTACTTATCAGTCAACAGGGGTATCAACTGAGCAAGTATTTCAGTGATGAATGATCGGACAGTAGTAGTCAGATTCCAGTTTCATGTTTGAAATAGACATTTTCTTGGTTTGCACACTTTGCCTGATAAGATTTCTTTTTTCTGTGACCTTCTTACGAAGGTCTGTTGTCTTCAGATATTCTCACTTTTTAAAATTTATTGAGCTTATTATCAGAAGATAGTCTGACTGTATATTCAAATCTGTATATTAGTCTGTTATCTAGAAAAGGTGGTTGCATCATTTTCACTCTAGATTCAGAGTATAAATTATCTAGTTCAGTATACCAATGCAAAAAGAAAACTAACGAATCAAGCCTCCAGAAAATACATGGAAGGTCTACTGCAAAGTCTTGAGAATCCATCAAGTTTACTTGCATATGATTACAGGAGTAAAAGGAAAAAAGCCCACCCCAAACCTACAGGCATTGTTTAAGAGTTTGATAATAATACACTTTGTCTGATACATAGTATTATTTGAAAGGTATGTTTATATGCTTGTGATTCTGTGCATGCACGCTCTACGTGCATATCTATAACACAAAAATATCATGTCTATATCCACTAATATAACATGATTAGGTTGGCCCTGCTTGTTTCACTTGACAGGCAGGCAGTGACATCAATCAAAATTTCTGCCACTCATGTTGCTTTTCACAGTGCCAGTGAGAGTCCTGACAGGTTTCTTTAAAGTGGGATAGCAATAACGTCAGGATTTTGGTTTTCACAAGGTGGAGGGATAGTCATTCATGTATATGGATCATTTCCATATTTGATCTGTGTTCATTTAAGCTTGTATCTAAATGGCATGATAGTGTACATTAAGAGATACCCAGGTGTTCTTAGCAATCTCAAGTGTTTTATGTTCTGAGCCAAGAGGTGATTTGTTTCAAGATTGGATGAGTATTTTTTGCATGTGACTAAAACATGTCATGTGGAAAACCTGTGTGTTTTTTTTTTAACAAATAACACTTAGAATTGTTTTCCTATGTGACATTTAATTTTGTTTGAAAAGGAATGAAATATCAAGAAAATAATGTGTTTAAATTTTATTTTCCTGAAAAGATGTAGTAAAAAAATCAACCTGTATTTTCTACCTATTTTTTGTATTTTTCCCTATTTCATATTTACCTTGAAGTTACTGCAAAAAATATAGCAAATGTGCTATATTATCAAATGAAACCAAAGCAGGAGTTCATCTTTATCAGGTAAGCTGTTGTCCTGAAACCATTCCAAATACACCTGACAATGTGGAGCCCAATTTTGCTCCATATAGGTACACAAATTTTCTTCTGTCCTTTCCTAGAGCTGCAAATTAGGGTAAAACAGGGAACCCAGATTAGGCTATAATTACACTGGTACAGTATGTCTCTGGCTTCAGCCTGTAGTTCCTATAGATTAGTTGCACACAGTTGTGTTCCCTCATTTCTAGGGGTAGAAGAAAGGTGGGAGGAGCAAAAAGAAGAAAGAACAAATTTAAACTTTGAGTGGAAATGCAACCGAGGTCTCTGATTTCCTGTTGAATTCCTGTTTCTGTTACACTACCTCTGCAGATTCTTAACTGCTATGGGTAAGAGACTGATGGGGCTGAAAGAGGTGTCTGTGCCTCGCAGAGAGGTGGTCTTCCACACGCATGTGACTGCAGCTCAGTCAGGACAATACTTTATGCTATTGTGTCATCTGCTTAGAATCGTGTCCTTTATTTTTGGCTATAGGCTTTTTTGTGTATGTGCTAGTTTGGGGCAAGGACCTCAGAAGTTTGAAAGACTCCAGGGTGCGTTCTGGCAGTATACTAGTTGATAGATTTGAAAGTAGAGCACGGTGGCTGATTTTCTGTATATTACTAATTCAGTTAATGTTAAGTATCTCTTGAACTCTTCCAGTTCTTTTTAAACTCTATCCGTAGGCAATTATCGACAATTGATATTTCCACTAGAAATACTTGGTTTTCTCTAGCAAAGCTACTGGTATGCTAAATGCAATTTTGGTGGCTAGAAAACCACTTAATATATTTTACAAGATTTTTAGATGAGGTGGAAAAGACATTTGTATAGTTTATATAGTATATGTTATGTATTGTATACTATTGTCGCAGTGTTTATCTCAAAGTATTGAGTTGTTTAAAGCAGTCATATCAGAAGTTAAATCATGGATGACATAGATGGCACCAAGGTATTTAATAGATACCTTCTGATGGATATTGATGCATTGTGACTTTAACAAGCATTTTGGTTCAGCAGATTGATGAGCTAAGAATTGTTTTCTGGTGATGATGCACTTGACGGAGAGTTACTTCTGCCTTAAGTTCTAAACTTAGTTTGGCTTTTCAGCTGGGAAATATTTCTGTCCTGTCTGGCTTAACCCAAAATGCTATTTAGAAAAGCACCTAGTCTTTACTGGTGGGTTTTTTTTGAGTATTTTCTGTGTGTGTGTGTGCCCTGCCCAGGGGACAAATTTCTAGAGAGAAAGAAGAAGCTAAAGCAGAATTTACTTCAGCTACTTCATTGCTGAAGCTTGCAAACATAGTGAATAAACACTGACAGTTCTGTTGCCCGCCAAAAAAAAAAAAAGAAGTTTAGGCTGTTGGAGTAGCCATTCAGTAATGGATACAGTACAGTGACTGAAATAGCTACTTTTTAAGTGCCTCCTGTGCAGTACCAAATGCTAATGTAGGTGCCAAATGGGAATACCCTCTACCATGTATAAGATGAATGAGGCACTTCAGAGTGGGATCCAAAACAGCTGGCAAACTGAAAAGTGCATGATTGTAAAGCTAGTTCACATTAGAACTAATCAAAATAAGGTGCTGCAGATGGGTATATCCTAAATGAAACTGTCATTTGATCGAAATCGCTCCACCTGTGTTCTTTCTTTAGAAACCAACCCAACAATCACAGAATGCTCTTATATGAAAGACTATAAGAAATTATATAAATACTACTTCAAGTTTTTGCACTTCCTGTCCCCTCAGGTGAATGCTTTTCCCTTTTTCTCATTCCCTTCCTTCCGTTGTTGTTGTGTTACAGTGAGTTGGGTATTTAATCCCGACTGCCTCTCTTCCTGTTCCCTCTCAGGACAGTGATATTATTAGAAAAGGAGAAATGGAAAGTGCACCATAGTCTTAGCAGATCCCATACCAGCTAGTGCACTGTCCAGAAAGGTAAGTCGTGTAGTTTTGAATCATGCTGGTCATTTCTAGTCTAGTAATACTGGTGCAACCATGGCAACTCTCCCTAATTCTTTTTCCTAAAGATTGTGTGATAAAGAGTAGCTGGAATAGTAATCTGGCCTTTATGAATTAATCTTTTGTTCTGGTAGCACTTTGTGCTTCTGCTTAACGGGTAAAAATGCTGTTTCTCTAAATAGCATGCCCACAGAAGTGTTTCACGTGTCTCTCAGCAGTATGAGTTCACCGGATGGACTCTACTTGATTGTTCTCTGGAGGTCATGACAGAAGGTTGACTAGAAATCTGTGGAGGTAGAATCCGAAAATAAATTTGAAGAGGACTTAAGAAAGAAAACTTTGGACTCAAAAATACACATATTGTTTGGGAGAAGTGTGAAAAGAATTACCTAAGGTTGGTTTTTGGGTGAGTTTTGAAAGAAATTACTTTAAAAGAAAACATCAGGGAAATTATGATTTGAACTTGTAACACTCATTTAACTCCATAATGGGAAAAGGGTAGATATGATGGCTGCAAAGTATTGGTTTTATTTATGAAAATTGTAGTTGATATAGCTAAACTTACCTGTATTTCATGGGTAGGATACTTCTTTTCAGTAAAGAATTATGAGGTGCCACTAGAATGTTTGAATATTATTCATGTTAAAGTAGTGCAAGTTTATCGTCATTTTCTTTGCGGTTTGCTTTGTGGTATTTGATTTAAAAGCTCCATATAATTCTATTTCCTATCTAAACTGTGTAAGTTGAAGCCCCAACTGCAGATGTGAATTGACACAGGAAAATTACAAGCTTCTCATCATGCATAGAGTGATTTTTCCCAAATTTAAACATGAAATCAATAATATAATGGTACCTAATGGTCTGTATTTCTGGCCTTCTGCATCAATCAGTAATTGTATTCCAAATAGTGTATCATTTCTGTAAATCAATGCACATCTTAGTTATTGACATAGTGATGACATCTACGTGTAACATGGTGTGGGGGGGAAATCTGTCTCAGCACAAACCAATTTAATCCCTCTTAAATCAAGGGAAGTTTGGGGTTTGGGATGGATTAGATCATGCAAACAATAATTCTTAAAAGCTGTCCCCAAAACTGTTTTGCCTAATCTGGTGTGCTACCTTTTTGCATGTTTTGATATGTTGAATCAATCAAATTCTTACAATGATGGGAAGATTTTTTTTTTTTTACAAGGGAAATGAACTTAACAGCATTTAAGTGTGCTTTAAGTGTTGTAATGAATTCTCTGATTCGTGCATTAGTTATGTAATGTTCTTGCAAAACCACTGAAAAATGCCCCCTTTACCGCAAAAAAAATATTCTTCATTGTTTTTATTTTTTTCCTTTTTGCCCTTAATAACGATAAATAAGGCTGACTACTCTGGATTCTATTACTATGTAAAAGCTATTTTAAACATCTAACCATCTGCTTAATGGCTGGTAATATGTTTCTAATGGTCACTCTTGATAAGATACTTTCAATTTGCTAAAGTAATAGTAATCAAACAGCCAAACACATTCTACAGTGATGTGGCTGAGATTGTTCACCACTTTCCTATCAGCAAAAGGGTTGTTGCAGTCTTTCATAGAAAAAGAATAGCAGCTTTGGATGTTTTCTGTTTAAACAGCATATTTTCTGCGTGAGAAATACGGATCTGAAATGTGAATTTATCAGATGTTGCACAAATGGATAGTTTTCAGTATTTATGTGTCCAGGTGTTGTTGCTGCTGTGGTTGTAACAGGTCAGTTTGTTTAATAATTATCCTTTTTTTTCTGGATGATATATACTGAATTGCTGTCATCTAGGGCCTTGCATTCTTTTGTGTGATGCTGGCAGCTGGTGACGGCTCTGCAAATTATGAGTTTCTTGGCTTAAAACAGACTAAATTGCAGACAAAACAAGCTATCAGCTGAGTAAATACTGCACCTCTGTTTGGCTTCAGTGAGAAGAAGGAGATTAGCGTGAGTACTTAGTGTTCATAATTACTAGTAAGAGGCAAATAGTAGGCTCAGGCTGACTGGAGATTGTTCCATTATATCCAATTAACACCCACTTGATTATTGTTAATTACTTGTGTTGGATGACAGAGGAGTAAAGATGTCATACTTCAAACATACAAATACCATCTGGGTCATCAGTATGCTGACACTGATAATATCGTGCTCAATCTCAGATGCTACTAGGTATTTTCTCTGTACAGTTTTTAGACCTCACTGCTTTTGTTACTACTTAAAATTCTCCTTATATATACTGCCTAAATAAAGATTTTTTTTTCTTAAAAAAAGAGCAAAAAAAGCTCTATTTTTCCTATTGAGTTCTTCAAGATGAAAAGGATCTCTCAATAACACAAGATTTCTGTCGATAATAATTTTTTTGTAAAGGCCTTTTTATGAGGTAACCAACTGAGGTTGAGACTTGGAATATGTGGTGGACATGGGTAGAATGTAATGTGTTTGTTATTCCAGTCTCAGAGTTAGGATTTTCAAATTTAATATGTTGGGATACCCAACTCCCTTAGACTTCTTCAAAACCTGAAAAGTTCAAATATAGTGTCATACATAAATATTATTGTCACTTTTCTTGGTTACTGGTAATGCATTGTGATAAATGACTGAATCTAATATCATAAAAAGGTGAGTTTCCCAAGTGCAAGGAGTTAATGAAGACTGTTCTCATTTTATGTTGTAATATATATTTAAACAGTAAAGGAACAGGCATTAGAAAGTCTATTGAAATAAGGAATACCAAAGTATATTTAAAGATTTAAACAGGGAATTGAGTATCTTGACTAGTCATTTGGAATCTATAATGTTAAAATAGTCTCCTTTTAAAGGGCATTCACAGCATTAAAAATCCCCTTCCAAATACTGTAAATATATATATTTTATAATGAACAGATATCAGTAAAATGGAATATTGTCGTAGGATAATAGGTTCTGGCTGATGAATGCTGAAGCAGAGCCAAAATGCTCAATTTTAAGGTACAAGACATTGATCCTGTGACAATCTTACATTACAATTTACTTTTATTTCTCTTATGCCAATGTGCGTACCATCATCTTGTCTGAATGGGACACTTAGAATCATAGCATGTAGAAAACTGTACCTATCTAGGAGCTTCATATTATGTTGTGCTGCTACTTAGAGGATCACAAAAGGAACAGCTGTCAGACTCTCTTCTTACTTTTGCAAAATAATTTCTGCCACTCAAGATGAAGAAATATGTTATCAATGTTGGGTCTGGGAAGTGATGGAGAATGATTTGGCATGCTTCTAATAAGCAACATTTAAAGATATGCTATCCAGCTTTATAACATAGCAAAGAAATAGATAGGACAGTGCATTTTTGTATTTGTTCTTCCTTAGCAGTGCTGTACTATCCTTTTGTGAACGTTTTCTTGGTTTTTGTTTCAGCCTTTTTTAGTATGTCAAGTGCGAGTCATTCCTTTGCTTTAAGTATATGATAGTTGGACACACCTCACTGCTCGATTTTCCTTACTGAAAACTGTATGACTCAAAAATCTTTAATGGCCTTTGTTTTTCTGTTGTGTTTATACAGTGCCCAGTGGAGTCTGTTCCTGAGCCTTGGTTGTACTGGTTTCTAATCTGATTTACACATGCTAACCTGAATGCTCATTTCAGAGCTTGTATAGAACCAAACTATGTTTATATTCCTGCAGTAAATAGACTGAATTTGCAAACAAGAAAGATAATCTCAAAACCTCCTGAAATTCACTGGTTTTAACAGAACAGAGCATGATGAATTAGGTAGTTCCTCCTGTTATTTTCAGGTGTTCTGTAAGGGAGTGCTTAGGAAGTTTTACTTGATTTAACTTAGACATAAGTAATTCTCAATTCAGAGCAATGGTTTAGAACTTGACTGAATGTCCTTTTTGTGAAGTAATTACCCTGATTTCCCTGCTAAATATTATTTTATGCATTATGTTTAATAGCCTCTTTTTCTTTGGTATGGTAGAATAGTGATAGTGTCTTCTACCACTTAGGGACAGAATATATCCTCTGGTTCATTCACAGCTTTGCATTCAGGCATTAGGACAATGTTGGGGCTTTTTTCTGCACGTCTTCACAACTGATATATTAGAATGAACTATGTGTAAGCTTTTTAACTCCATGAGTTTTTTTGCTTCCGTATCTTCTAGATTATTTATCTAGGTGGCAAGATATACTCTGTTCTTGTGTCTGTTTGGATGATGTTGTGTACATTGCCTGTATGGGGATATTAGGGACTTTGTGAATAACTGAAGTAATTTCTATGCGATACCAGTTTTGCAGTACTCGAAAATTGTGTCCATCCAGGATACTTTTCCGATTATGTTCATAAATGTTTGGGAGGCACACTGCATATCTTTGAGCGCATGAATGTATAGGTAAGAAGTACCGTTCAATTTTTTGTGACAACTTCATGTGTATTTTGTTTGCAATACCACATAATGTTGTTTTAGTAGTGCGACATTCTTTCGGGATCCTGATTTCCTATAACGAAGAGCATCCCATGCTTCCTTGAGATTTAACTTTCCTGATAGGTTTTTGATGGAGATCTGGTAACTCAGTGGTCCAATAACAGATATTGTTCCTATCTTAATCTTGTACTAGAAATCATTCCCCTGGCTCAAGTATACACTGATGACTCAAGAAAACAGTCAATTCATGGGTGAGCAGATATTCCAGTGCCCTAGCTGTTTAGTGCTCTTTTGGTTATGAGACAAAGCTGAAAGCTAAGATAATCACACTTAATTGTGTATTTTAAGGTATAGACAACCTATGAATCTTAACCTAGTAAACTACCACCGAGAGATGAGCTTGCTCTCTTCACCACTGTGCTGAGTGGAGCCTTAACACAACAGAGTATCAGCACGTATTGTATATGTTCTAATAGTGTGTAGTGTACTAAGCTGTCAGTTTTCTTAATACCCATCCATACTTCTTATTGTTTGTTGGTGTCCAGATTCCAAACCTGTTTGTTTAATTTTTTTAAAAAATATTTCTGTAAGTTTCTTGGTGTGCTGAGTCACAAACAAGGACATTATTGGCATGGACTGTGCTTTCTTATAAATCTCTCAATGAATTTCCTCTGCATTATGTGTTTCCTTCTGCAGTCTTCTATGATATAAATACAGTTTTAATGCTTCTTTCGTCTCTCCCTCAATTGTGTTTATGAGAAAAAAATTAAAGGAAAAGCAATGTTTGTTGCAAAATTTGAGTTCTGCGACAGGTTAATGTGTCTTACAAATTCTAGGAATTAAAGCTTTGCAGTAGAAAAAATTGAAATGTATTCATCCTGTAGCAAACAGTGTTACAGTAAATGTAAGGAAATTCTTATCACGATTAATACTGTATTGAGACTTAAGAGAGGTTGATTCTGCCAGGAAGTTGAAAGAACTTTTAAGCAGAATATGCCTTACCTTACGAAGGGGAATCCAAAGGATATTTTATCTTTGCAGTGAATGTGTTCTATGCATGGGAAATTAATTATTTTTGAATAGTGGCATGCATGATCACATTTTATACTCTTACATCAACTGCAGAGGAGACAATATGGCAGCAATCATGAAGACAAAGAACAGCTGCACAGTTCTGTGTCACTGCCCACTTCACGGGACATGGCACCAACAGCTAGCATGTTTCTGTGACTAGACTTCAGCCCTGTGTGTTGGAATCCTTTTGTAATTTAAAAAATGGGGTTTGAGCCTTTTTTTCTCTGACCATACACTGTGGAGGAAAGATTTTACCGTGATGGACTACAAAACTTAAATTTCTGTCCTCTGCCTGACTGCCACTTAAATTCATGATAGACATTCCAAATCTAAGGCAAATAAGAGCCCTGCCCTTACATCAGGTATTTTCAGAGAGGATTTTCTAGAAGTACAAATTCCTGGTGGAAGATATTCCTGTTGAAACACAGGAACCTTAAATTCCACCCTAAGAAATCTGGAAAAGGTTGGTTTTAATGTTACCTTTGGACGGATGGGCTGTATATATGAAGATGGGTGAGGTGTGGAAAATCTCTTCCCTCTTGCCTTTTGTTTATATTTGTTGGATGCAAGAGTAGTTTACTCATTTTTGTTATCTGAATCTTGGAAATTAGAAATAAAAATTTCCTTTAAAAAAATAAATACTTTTGTTTTGACTTCAGTACTTTCTAAGCCTACTGAATTGCTATTTGTTTAGAAGAATAAGGATATTATGTATAAAGTTTCTTAAAAATTTTATAAGCCCTCCTCACTTTTGAAGGATTAATACATCCTAATGATGCATCAATATCACAAAATTCTTTTTCATATATTTTTCAAGGCTAGCTGAAAATGTGATCTCTGACTAAAAAAAAAAAAAAGCCACATCCTCCTGCTCCTTTTTCACCTTTTCCCTTCCTCCATAGCATTGTAGATTAGTATGCTATAAAGTTTTGTAAATTTTGAATATTTCTGACATTTACAATTTTGCCAAGGAGTCTGAATTTGAGCCTTTATTTTTACAGTCCCCAGTGAACCAAACTGGAATCTTTGTAAGAATATAGTGTGTATTCCTTTGCATTTGTTTCAATGCAACTGTAGAGATGTAGGATTTATATTACTAATAAAGATCTCATAAATGTACATTCAAAGCATCTGTGTGATTGTACACAGTGCCTACAGAGAGGGTCATTGATATGACATAGATGATACATTATATATGATTATTGTTGCAGGCCAATTGCGCTGTATGCACATAGAACATTTTGTACATTAAAGTCCCTTTCAGGTCCTTAACCTGACCAATTTAACTATAAAGCCTTCCTCCCCACCCTCCCCCCCAACCTTACTCACTCATTTGTTAATACTATAAATAATTTTCAAAAGCGGAGCCATCCTGTTTTTATTTACATTGCATTCCTTTGCTTGCCATACTGGAGAGGCGCATGATTTGCAATAATTGACCTGGACACATCCACATTGTGATCTGCGGATGGGCATGAGCTTCTTGAGCCTGGTTATGAGAGAAAACTGCCTACGGTTGGAAGATTTACTAGAAGCGTCTTACCTGTGCAGGCAGCACGGTGCAGATCAGGTACCAGACTGAGGAGGCCTCCCAGGAGGCAAGGCTTACTAGCTCAAGCTCTAACCCCGATGTGGCCAAATGCTGAGGGAGCAGAGCAAGTTTATGATTGTAAGAACTGTGGGCAGAGGGGAAGCTTCTATCAGTCTCTGAAAAATCCCTAGTCACACCAGTAGAGATAGGAACTGAAAAAGTTCTCCTTACTTTTTTGCCTTTGTATTTAAAGATCAGGAAAACACTGTTGAATTCTGTATTGTAAGTAGAACGTCCTGAACATAGGTCTCAAGCATCTGACATAGATTCATTTAGTGCCAATCTTTTAAGTTAAGCAAAACCATGAATACTTTATTGAAAAGTTCTTATTTGTATATATCCATTACTGCATGCATGACTTCAGTTTATTTTGAGAAATCCTTAAATTAGGACTTAATCATTTGGGGGAAGACGACATGGGTTTAACATTGTCACATCTTTCATCATTATTGCTTCTTTTTTAAATAATATAATTTGTGACAAATGTGAACATTAATTACAGTTAACAAAGCAACGTAACATGAAGTGTTTGTATTTTAAAAAGACATCCAATCAGTGAGATTACATCTTGCACCAAGCTTTAAGTCAAAGTTCAAAAGTCAGAAATCAAATACCATCAGTTATCAAATTATGTTAATGGTTCTAATGAAAGCTTCTGGTATTTTCCTCAACATTGTGTTGCTATTATGGTAACTAATAGGACAAGAAAAGCTGATGGCCATGAAAAAATTAAAACTGACTGCTAGAGTTTCGTTTTTTTTTTTTTTTTTTATATTTGACAATCTGTTTAGTCACCCAGAGTTTCCATGTGGTGTACACAGCTTTTTCATCAGGCATAAGAAGGGTATAAACTATATTTTATAACCATTTTAGCACACTAAACTTCCCCCTCCTTAAAAAACATTTTCACATAATAAGTTTGAGTTGCGAACTGACAAAGCAAAGAAAATTAAAGGCTGACATTTTGTCACAAATCTTTACATGAAACTCTGCAGCATTTACTAGATATATTGACCTGAAATCTGTGTATTGTTTACAGAGTAGACAAAGGAATAATTGATCACAACTTCTGTTATATTAATTTTGCTTTGTAATTACACCATTTATAACTGCAGGGAGCAGCACAGGTAGGTTGCAGGGATGTGATTGGAAGCCCACTCACTTAACACAATGAAATCCAAATCTGAACCAATGAATGCCAAGTTTACAACTTTTATTTTTTTATAATACAAAATGGAGCCGATCAAAACCTGTGCATTTGAAGACAGGGTTTAAAAAGTAGATGTTTAATGTATTTGAGTTTTAATTATTTCAAATTCTTGCTAACATGGATGTATGACTGGGACACCAGACCTTTGGTTATTGTCCATGAACAATAGTTTGGGACCTGTGCAAATTAGTATTTCTAGCTGAGTCAGTGCTAGGGAGTGTTGTGCTGTTTCAATTCATTGAGCAGACATTTCGGCATCACGCTGTCATTGTGGTATGGCGCTACTTCAAGCTGTTAAAAAACCCACAGAAGAGACCCATTTTTGACATCACTGAGACTTGCGTCCACATTTGCAACTCACATTGTGAAATTTTCTCTTTGAAAAAGTTGAGAAAACGTCTATGTCTTGACCAGTGTTGTCCTGTTATAGGCTACTCCTTTTCAATAAGAAGCTGAAACAGAATTCAAGTTTCACTTTTCAAAACTATTCCTGCAATTTCTTTGCTGCTGTGTTAACAAACAACCAACCAAAAAATGTGGTTATCAAGATTTGAAAGATTGAGTAAATTGTACCTCCAGTAGTTATGCTCAAAACTTCTGTAATAGATGGGAGCTTAGCTGATGGAACTTGATATGTGAAAAGATCATTGACTGATGCATCCTTTGTCCAAGATCGAGGCTCTCGCTAGTAGGACAGTTCATTTCTGTAGGTACTTTAACTCGCTTTTATTTTATAGAAGAGGCAAAATAATGTCCAGGTATCAACATAAAAACAGCACTACAAATGAAGAGAATAAAGCATTTGGTTTACTTGGAGGCAAAACTATGTACACAAGATTACTGGAGTAATTTAACAACGGCAAGATTTTTACTGCTGTGCTATATGGTAATACAGCCAATTGTAATTAGCATGGTGATTACCTGAATAAATCAAGTATGGATGATGTCAATGTTTGGAACTTGAAACTGTTGAGGGGTGGATTTATTTTGCTGTATATTGACTTGAAGGGTTGAATGCTGCAACAGAGAAATTAAAATAATTCTGAACCATATTATATATTAATATGGTCCAGTATTAGCTCAAACATTCCAAAGCTTCCTCAGAAATTTGAAGGATGAATTTTATTAAAATAGGAACCCCTTTTTTTTGATAGCTTTGAAGAATCGCATCTTAATTTCTTTGACTAAAATTATTTCATAATGTTTTGTGGAGGAAATTATAGCATTCGTTTAAAGATCCATAAGTGTCTTGACAAACTTGCACGTTTTAATTCACACACTTTAATTACTGATGGGACTTTGAGCATTGGTAGTGTGCTAGGAGTTAACAGATCCTAGATTAAAGAAGAGATGTAAGCTCTTTTACCTTTATAAAGCCCAAAATCTGAAGCTGTAATCTCAAATAATATAAAACCAGAGAAGATTCAAAGTACTGGCAGTAAAACAATTATTAAAACTGACAAACACCGAATTTTGAGAGAAGCAATGATTTAATTTGGCCCAGATTTGAAGACACTTCCATGTAAACATGCTAAGAGAATTTCCAAGTCTGAATTAATATATTAAAGTCAATTAAAGAAGAGAGCACTCCTGATGACATTAAGGAATTTTCACAGGAGATTGGAAAGTATGTGCGTTGGTTGGGCATGTTGTGTAGTGGGAATGATGTGGAATTGGGGATGAGTGGGAGGAAGTACATAGATGGTAGGCAAGATAAGTCAGCTTCTGAGGATTGAAGAGCTTCCATGTAACTATCATATTCCTTTCAAATTATACCTAGACCTAATCAAGTTCAGTCACCAAATTTTTAAATTGGTGGCCATCAGGGTTTGAATTTCTTCTATTCCTGGAAGCAACCTGTCTGTATATACATGGGGCTGCAGAGAATGCTGAGAAGTGGCCCTTGAATGATGAGTGATCCCTATCTTCACTTATTAATATATCCTCCTGTCTGCCAAGACAATAAGCTCTGAGTGTATGTAGGGTATAGTCCGTGCTGTGCAATTGGTGTCTCAGGCATCCTACTTATGCTTTCTATACCTGGCCTTGGGTGAGATACCTGAGTTTGGACAGCCTTTTGCAAAAAGTAGATTGCAGGGATTTCCTTTTACATGTGGAAGTTTCTCTGCGTCTTGTGCTATACCTCTGGATAACGTTGATGGAGTTCCAGTTACTGGATAAGGACAACAACCCTTTGCTTGCTCCCTTTGTATTTAAGTATAGTGAAAAGGCAGTGTGCTATTTTGACACCTCTCTTTGACACCTCCAGGATTTTTTATTAGAAGAGATGCCGCAAATATTTCTAAAATAGAGGCAGGAGGAGCCTATTGGCAAGAAGTAAGAGAAAAGGACAGTGAGTTTGTTTTCTTTTTGTAATACCAGGAGGGAGTAAATTATCTCGGACTTCCCCCCTGACAGATAGGTGCTTTTGAGTTTAGAAGCAGAGGAATCCTCTTTTAATAATTTTGAACCTGGAAGCTAAAGTAAGCATGATTCCTGAAATAGTGATCAGTATGGAAAAAATCTGTATCCAGAAACTTCTGAGTGTGTGCAATGCAGAGATTTAAGACATACGTTTGGATCTCTCTATGATGATGATCTGACCATAAATTCACTTGTTGCAATCCAGAGTGATATTCTTGTAATGGTTGATCAGTGCAGATGGTAAAAGCTGCAGGAAGTTAACAAAATTAAAGTTAATGAATAATGTTCACTCTATATGAAGTGTGGGGAACAAAGATTATCTGAAAGAGGAGACAGAAGTAGCACCTCATTTCAAAAAGTAATAAAAATAATAGCTGAAGACATTAATGTTGGAGCATGCTACTTCAGTAGGGTCACTGAAACCTCAGCCTGCCTATCTGAAATTCAGTATTAAAACAAACAGGAGGCCAGTTCTGATGTGAGCTCTTAAACTTCAATGCCAAGTGTGCAATACACTATATTTTGTTATGAACACAGTGTAAGCAAAGCTGTATTCTTAAAGCTTTGTTGACTGCACTAGTTGTTTTGGGGTTTTGTCTGTTAAAAATCTATCACAAAACTGCAGTCCAAAACTGTAAGGGAATCTTCAAGTGCATTAAATACTTTTTGTTTCTAATGTATTTAATAAATGTAGGGAGATGTATGCACATCTGGGTACAAAAATATACCAAATTTATTTCATCCACTATTTACTCAAACAGAAACTGATAAATAATACTTCCACATTTTTGTTGTGTTTTATTTCTGCCACACCAGGGGCTCAAAAAATGAATGTGTCAGTAAAGGATTTGACAGTGTGTTACGACAGTCATCAATCCAGCAAGCCCTGTAGCCATAAATAAGCTTCATACAGTGCCACACTAAAGAGGACAGTTTTTCTTCTGCAGGACATTGAAAATGTCACGGCAAGGGAATTGTGTGTCCCTGTCGCCACGACAACGCCACCAGCACTTACCATTAACTTTCACACCAAGATTTTAATCAGCGGTCTTTGTGGCATAAGACCGAGTCAACATCAGCCCAAATTTTCGAAGCCGTTATTCTAATTATGACGAGAAGCTATAGATTGATGAGCTTAGTTTTCTGCAAGGACTGGTGGCAGTTAATTCCTGTGACCTGTGTGCCTCCAGTAGTCTCTTTTCGAGATGGAGTCTTGAAAGTTCGATTATTAGTGACAGGTTGTAAGTGAGAAGAAGCTTATCTCTCCAGAGAGTGTTGATAACTTGAGACAAGGTTTAACTAGGAAGTAGTGAGACAGTAGATGGCAAAAAAAAAAAAAAAAAAGAAAAGGAAAGAAAAAATAGGGGGGAAAAAAGCGTGCCTTCTCTATCTCTGGCAAGCACACTGTAATGAGAAAATACAGACAGCCACAATTTCACAAGTTGTAAATTCTGGTAGCCTTCAGTTGTAAATTCTGGTGGAGCCTGTTTCACTCAGCTGTCTGATAATGTGTGAAAATATTTGTCCTGCTGCTTCTCCTGCATGAACACGTAGTGCTTTTCAGCAAAAGCATTAAACATTCAGAGCCTTGGTATATGCAGTTCTATCAGGTGTGCAAGTCCCTGAAAAATGAGAAGAAATATGACATTTCCTTATGTAAAAGGGAAAAAGAAAAAATAGAAGCACTTACTGCCTCATTTTCATGTGTATTGAGACTGGCCAAACCAGTATTATCATTGCTGTTAATATTATTTATGTGCAAACAGTATGCTCAGAGCTGTACAAGTCAAACAAGACAACATGTCCTTGCTCTGAGGGGCTTGTAATCTAAGTAGACAGACAATGCAAAATTGCGCTAGGAAAACCCAGAGGAGAATTATGTCTGAGTTTATTTCATTTATTTGTTCTTGGTGATGGGTAGGCAATGTTATTTTTGCTGACTAGAATCTGTGTTTGCGGAAGGAGTGATGTCAGAAAGGTGAGGGCCCTGCATGGGGATTGAATGGGGAAGTATGGGAGCAAAAATGTGCAAATGGTCTGCAGAAGGATTTATTAGTGGAGGAGAAAAAAATTGGTGGGTGAGTTAAGTATCAGTATGCTTCTTTCCAAGAGGATAAATGGGGAGACAGAGAGGCAGAGTAGTTATTGAAGATCATACAGTTAGGCAGTGGCAGAGCTGCAACAATATCTCAGTATTTAGGAAGCTCTAACCAGAGATGGATACTACTCTACTGATTAATTGCTTTTTGTCTCTGATTTCTGTTAGGGATTAAGTAATTTGTGGAGCTGTACCAACTAGGTAGAGAACTATGGGAGATCCCTCACTCCCTGCTATTTCTTGTGTTATTTGCTTTGCATTTCTAAAAGCATTTTGGGGAAATGGATGTACAAGAATGAAATCCTGCTGAGCTGCATGAGAGAGGTTTTTTTTCAAGTGGTCTGGAAACACTTGAGCTACTTCTAGGATCTCCAGGTCTCATTCAGTCAGCAAGGCCGTGGCAGATAGGTTCATTCTTAAGTGCTCAAAAAATCACAAACATAGCCAGGTACTACAATGCCTATGAGAGAAGGCAGAATAGTGGAGAAAAAGAAAAGAATAGAGCTATATGGGTGGCTTGAGGAAAAGCAAGGACTGCAAGAAGCACCAAAACATGTTTACCGTAATTAACAGTGGTAATGGAAATTGTCTGTTATATTCCTGATTCTGCTGCTCATTAAATCAGAGATGTCACTCTTAAGTGCTGAGTGCTGTAAATATGAAAGCTGTTGATCTCATTTGCTGTGGGAATTAATCAACTGCTTCAGCTGAATTCCTAAAGCTGTTTCCTAGTGGAAAAAGCTTTCAGTTTCTTTTAGTTTCCTCCTTTTCTCCCCAGTTGTTTCATTGCTGTGGTTGGCAAGCTAATGGAAAAAGACAGTGGGACTCGACAATGTACATTGTCTTGAAGGTTCAGCAAATTGCACAACAAAGACTGTTCTTTTTAATAAGGGTTTTGAAAGATCCATCTGCTTTTGAAGGACGAATAGTGTTCAAACTTGCTAGCAAACCGAATGAATGCAAGTTTTAAAAATATTGAGTACAGAATACTTCCTCTAATCTGTTGTATTGCCTACCTTGAGCTTTCAGTGAGACTTCTATCTGAAAGTGTTCAAGTCTTCACTGTGTCGAGATAGATACAAATTGCAGTTGGAGTTTGACCACATTTTCAGTGTGAGTGCCATCTAGTTGTGCGTAGCCTTTCCTAGCTGGGGGCGTGCCTGTGCTAGGGCAGTGTCTTGCCAGTTGTGCTGGCATAAGTCTGCTGGCAGAGTTTCCTACGGGAGAGCAAGATATACCAGAAGGAGGGGTGTTTTCATCTAGTGTTGTTGAACCTCCTTGAACAAATGCATTGTCATGCCATCCGGACCATGTCTATACCACAGGTTTCACTGACACGGCTGTCATGGTATTTTTTTTCCTCCTACTCTTCCAGCTGAGTTAGCTGTGCTAGCAAAACTTTGTGAGTGCTTATAGCAATGCAGCTGCTTCTGTCTCTAACTTCAGAGTCACAGCTGTAAGACCCAATATTTTCAGTGAGTCAAATTTTTCTATTTAGAAATGTATAAAAACTGCATTAATATTGTGATGAAACAAACAGAAAAAACATGTAACGGGCGTATGAGTATTAGGAGGTGGGGAGGGAATCCCATTCTTGAGGTTATCACTAGTATATACTGAAGATAAGCAAAAGGGGATGGTCATAAATGAGGGAATTTATAATTAAGATTAAACTAGATAATGAATAAGATATTCTTTTGTCAAGAAGCAGTATTTTGTATGGTGACAGCTCTAGTCCACAATGATAGTAAGATTAACAAACTGTATAAATGGAGCATTACAAAGTTAAAACTATGAATTTGTTCAAAAACTATTGTTTCTTTTGCAGAAACCTAACCCTGATTTCAAATTACCATGTAGACATTGCTGCAGCCCAGTTCTCTTCTAGCTGCATGTACTATTCAAAGGATGAGTTTGAAATTAAATATGTTTTGCAGAAGCAGTGGATTGCTGCACTGCTGTAAGTTTTTGGCCCCTGATTATAATCTGTTGAAAGTTGTTGTAACCAACGGAGCTATTCAGCAGGTTGGCTTTTTTTTTTTTTTTTAAAATGCCTGTCTGTCCTTGTTAATTAGAAGTGTACATATTGGGAAATTAACTATGAAATACTAAAAATGATAAATTATTTCTTATTTGAAAGTATAAATTAAAGGTTTAGTGTATATAAAATTTGTCATGTTTAATTGCAAGTTCAATTAAAATTCAGGATAATGATGATTTATACAGGTTTCTGTGTAATTTGATATTCATTAGCTTAGCCAGACACATGCTGATATTAGCTCGTTAATTATGTTTCCTTTTGTTGAAAGCAGCCTTGTGAAAGCAATCTGCTCAAAGTTTTTTAAACTCATTCTGCTAAATGAATATTTGGCAGCTGTTCATGTTATTGAGATGGTCACTGTGGCTTCACTTCACTCATATAGCATCAATCATACCTACTGTATGGCAAACAAGGGTTTCTCGTTACAAACCCATTTATGAAGGTTATGGTTGACATTAAAGAGCTATTGCATGGCACTGCTTTATAGTGATGTTAAGAGTACAACTACAGCTGGAACTGGCCTCTCCCACACAACCAAAACAAATTTAGTTTAATAAGGGGGGAGAAAAAAAGGTGGTTTCAGATGCAAGTAATGTAACCAGTGTATGAAGTGCTGAGGTGCTTTCACATCTCTGGAATGTGGAAGGCAAGTTACTCAACACTGTAAAAGTTGTGAGATGTTAGTGTATAAAAAGCAATGTGTGCAGTCTTCTGGTGTGTTAGCTTGGTGCTCTTCAGGTGTTCTTAACACTCTCTTCTAAGTGGAACTGACCTGAATAATTTTAGAGATAGATGTCATGAAGTATTCCCAGAGAGAACTGCATCCCAGCTGGGGAGGGGAGCCATCCTTTGGGAGGAACCGGCCCTGCTATGGAGGCCTCTAGCCGTTGCATTAAGTAATTTTGCAGAATTGTCAAGGCTGTGGGGGATTGAACAGCTTAACATTTCAGGATCACTAGAGATTTTTATCTGAAAATATTTGAGGTAAATGCATTTACTGTTTAATGAAAAGACAAGTATAGCTTTGAAGGATTGATGGCATGAAATGTAATCCTTTTGTTTCTACTAAAAGAAAATGCAACAACTGTACTGAGGGCTATGGCTCAAACGGAGTTATCGTTTCTCTTGCTATAGGAATATATGCGTATCTTTATCTTGGAGTGCTGTCTCGCTTCTGTCCTTTTCATTAGCAGTCAGCAGTGTCATGGACCTGTTCGGTTTCTGTTTCTCGGATCTGAGGAGGAGAGCTTGCTTCTGGAGTTCGTAAGTCAGTTTTATCTGCTGAAGTGAGGTAAGCTCATGGACTTCAGGGAGAGAAGAGGTGCTGGACTGCTGTATGTGTTAGACTTTTTGTCACCCAAAAGAATGAATGTTGAGGCTCAGGATCAGAGTGATGGACTGGGAAGAGAACTCCCTTATTTTCTGTCCCTTTCACAACTTGCTCTTGTGATATGCTCTTCCTTTTCCTGCATGTTATCACACTGTCCAAGAATGGTAAACCAGTATTACTTTCAAGAAAGGGGCAACAGCCAAAATCAATAGATTCTCCTCCTAGCCACCTACATCCCCCAGACTTTTTTGGGGAAGTGCTAACTGTGAATTCAATTAAAAACTCCTCTTAAAGGGGAGTTTACAGTGTTAAATCAAGCAGAAGTTTGCTTATTATTTGCCTTAGCTTGGACCAAGACATTAATACGCAGTGGCTTTGCATTGCATTGGTGGTGGGTAAATCACTGTTATTTATCAGCCAGGAGAGTTTTACTCATCTGTGGTTATTTTTCTTACAACAGGTCAGCTTCGTTAGCATAAAAGTTACTCTTGCATCTGTCTGTTAGCTTTCTTGCATAGTGGGGTAGTGCCAGTAAAGACCTTTTGACAAGACAGTTCATTGTTGGTTCTCTTGGAGGTATAGCCTCTTAGGTTATAGAGCCAGGTGTTATGTTTCTGTAGGCCAAATGCGAGTAGCTACTGTAGGCTTGGAAGAAGAGCTTAATATGAGAAGCAGATGTGATAGAACGGATTTGCAAATTAGGATATTAACATACTTTCAAAACCTTTGAAGGGGATAAAAATTTTGCAGAGATGATAGAAACTTAACATTCTTTCCCTGACCCTCCAAAGTTCCTGGCTTCACATTTTTTGTTTTACATTTTGTCTGCTTTGAAAATGAAAGTAATTTGTTTTCTGTAATTGTTCCAAGTTCTTTTGATTGTATTGAATATTGTTTCAAGGCTTCAATTGGATAAAAATACCCATGGAACATGTGTCTAAGGCTCTGACTGTTAGGACAAATTTAGATGCATGCAGCAGTTTAAGGGTTGTTGGTTTTTAGGTGTGCACTTAGTGTATTTCCTCCTGTCCAACTATAGAAGTGACTATGTTAAAGAAGATTTTATATAAGAGGAATGTGATAAAAATTATAAATACTTTTCCTTCATTATTTCACTGGGGAAAAAAACTGTTAGTGCTCCATTTGTGATGAAGTCTTGCACACAGATGCTCCATATCCTCGATGAGGAAGGAGTAGAGTGGTTATATTTGTTTTCTGCTTTCTATATCCATCCTTTAATTTAGTATTTCTAACAGGGAAAAGGCCCATGAAGAACCAAGATGACAGAATTTTAAGCAAGCATGGATAGCAGACCTATTGACTGAACCTGCCATTTTTTACCTAGTTATTTTGAGTAGAATTGCAGTTAAACTTCTCTTTGATAGCATATTGATTAGACAACACAAGATAGAATTTCCCTACCAAGTAGTGCACAATATTTTAGGAAGTGTTCTGGAACAAGTTTTGAATGCTGCTTCTTTTGCTTTAAATCAAAATGGTCTGTAAGCATATGGACTAAGTTTGCTTTGTAGAAAAAGGGTAAACCTCTGGGGTTTGGTGAGGTTTTTGTCTGGTGTTTTAGTAAGTTTAGTTTTAAGTTGGGCCAATATGAGGAAATACTCCCCCCCACCCCCCGCCAAGATACCAGTTACCAGTTAGAATTCTTTTTTTTTTTTCTTTCTTTCTTTTTTTCAGTGGATTGGAAAAACATTTTTTTCATATATTGTGTTTAAGGGAAATAAGCCTACTTCTGCTGTAGAATAATACTGTTATAAGGCATGGAAGAATTTGATTATGGTATTTGTTGCTATTTTGATTCTCAAGATTTTATTAATTTTAACATTCAACAGAAGGAAGTATCCCACTGATTATAAGTGACAGCAACATGTTTATAGAAGCACCTGAAAAATCACTGTAGGCGTTTAAGAAAATCTTTCACCCCTAGTAGCAAAACCATGCCAGT
Organism: Pelecanus crispus; assembly: GCF_030463565.1. Taxonomy (NCBI): domain Eukaryota; kingdom Metazoa; phylum Chordata; class Aves; order Pelecaniformes; family Pelecanidae; genus Pelecanus; species Pelecanus crispus. The sequence goes on from NC_134652.1 coordinate 26,175,261, forward strand.
AACTGATTGTTGAGCAAGACCTTGTCAGCTTTTTATCGCAATACATTGTTGGGTAATAGTTTTAAAATTGTTTATAGAATGGAATCCCAGCTGTACTGAAAATACCATCATTTAATATGTTGTCTGTGATTCTCATTAGCTTTTTTTGCCTAAGGGTTGTGAAGAGAACAAAGGTTTGGCTGTATGTCTAAGATTAAGCACTATATAAAATTTTTGTCAGGGGACTTGTTGACCTTATGTAAAGTTACCTCTTTGAGAAGCTCTTTATATTATGGCTGCAGTTGCTATGGAAGTTGCATAAACCTAGCAACAGCCAGCGTGCCCTGGCACAATGTATTTCAGAAGTTTGGCCTCTAAACGGGTATGTTTGCTTACTCCAAAGTTTACCTCTAGTATAATATAGAAAAAATGATCAATCAAGTGAACTGTGTATTTAAAAAGCATAAGCTGATATATTTTTCACATATGTAACATATGCCTGCACGTATAAAATGTGGGAAATCAGTTACTCTACAGAGGATCATACTTTCTCTACTGATTGTTATTAAAAATAGTAGCCTTCAAGTAAAATAATTTATTTGTTAACAATCACAACTTCTCTGCAACTTGAGGTAGAATATTGCAGTACCTTTTAAGTATATATGTGCATTAGTTTTATATTTTTTTTCCTTTTGATACTTTTTTTCTTTTAGTGTGGTAGCCTCTCTAGCTCTTTCATCTTAAACCATAATGTTCCACTATTATAAAAACATTGGGTTGATCTCCTAATGTATTCAACCTAGAACATCACTTTAGTGACATTAGCTGTTATTTTGCATCTGGCAGTGCTCCTGGGAAAGGTAGACTTGAGCAACAACGTTATGATTGCTGTCTGCTTGTATGTATGGCTGACTCAGCAGCATGTGGTTAGTCTGACTTAAAAGGATAAGACAAAATCCTACTATTACCCTTCCCCTCAGGGACAACTGCCCTTCTCCATCAAAAAGACAACCATTCAGCCAGAAAGACTGACTCCCAGAAATTCACCACAATCGCTTTAGTATTTTAAATTTCAGGTGGGACTAGAATTGATGGTGTTGAGGGCAGAGGCTCAGAGCCTTGAATCTTTATGCTTAAGTGAGTTAAGCAAAACTGCTGGCTCTGAAGAAGTCTCTGTATTTCTTTTTAACAGCTAGAAAATAGGATAAATGAGGAAGGGAAAATGCAGTCACTGTTTGGAAGTGGGGAAAAAGACATTTTAACCCTTTTGATGATAAGAAACTGAGTCCTAAATTATTATTTAATCCTGGATGAATCCTATTTGTGTGTTTGTGTCAGCATGTGATTGGTTTAAAAAAAAGGTATAATGAACATATATTTTCTATAGTAAGTAAAGTTGTTGAAAAGAGCCTTAAATCTGTCTTCATCTACTGTATTGTTGACAGTAAATATCAACATACCTAGTAAGCTGAAGTTGCACCTTTTTGTAAAAATAAAAAATAAATAAAATATAGAAGTGAGATTGAAAGAAATAGTGCAAAACCAAACTAGCGTTTTCTATGAAGTGCTTCTTTCATGACAGATAGTGCTGCTCCTGTTTACTTGCCATCAGAAACTACCCACTCAATTGGGTTACCCACATTTCTACAGAATCTTCCTCTAATCTGTGTTCATTCAAACAAGAGATCAGTGGAGCTTTCCTAATGCTATAATAATGTTCTTTGAGGTATCTCGGGTTTTGAGATGCTGAGTATTATTTGCATTTCGAAACTGTACTAACACTTGTAACATTTTACAAACAAAGCAAATCAGACAATGGAAGAATATCAGCAGAATACCAACATTTTGGGTTTTTCTTTTATTATTGAATAATTTTAATAAAAATGTAGTAATAAGCTCCAGTATTTTATCAGACTACTGTATGAACACATTCTCATTACTGCTTCTTCCTCAGCAGGTGTTTTACCTGGAAACTAGAAAAGGTAACAAGTCAACAGAGGAAACAAACATGTTGTCAATTCACTGTAGCCAGTTTTATTTTTTGTAGTGACACATTTAGAAAACTGTGGCAAGTTTCAGAGAATGTTGGGGTAACTGGGGCTCCTGCTTACACCCGATTGTTAGTTCTGTGCTCTTGAAGACATAATGTATTTGAAGTAGAGCATGGCTTTTGCATAAGCAGAAAAGTATTATTTTTTTTTTAATGGAGGGAGGAAGTATTTATTGTTTAGAGCACTGCTGTAACCCATAGTTGTAGGCCGTTGTGAAATTTGGGAAATTCTGGTAGTGAGAAGGTATCCTCATTTTTCATCAGCATGTTGAAAGTAAATTTTTCTCTGTCACCATCTTTCTGGTACATGTGTGAATTTAATCTGTAAAATAAGTGGCAGGAACTAAAAGCACATCAGTCTTTGTAATTCCAGCTTGTTGTTTACTCTGTCTTTAGAGCATCACCACTGATGAAAAGGGTGCAGTCTTATGAACACAGCTCTTTCTAGCACTCTGAGGGATGGCTGCTATTCATTGCCTTTAATCTAAAAAGGGGTTAAAATCACTATACGTGAAGTGTAAATGGATGTTTATTTCATAATAGGAACATTTTTCCCTCCCCTAATATTTCCATGTGCATTCTCGGTCTGCTTCACTTTACCAAAATCCCCTTCCTCCTTTTAAGATGCACAGGAACCTAAACTACTGTTAAAAATTAGGTTACTGCAGCCATAGTGTATTTGTAAAGTATATCTCACCTTCAGGAGAGAAGTGGATAGGCTTTGTCTGGTTTTAGGAGTATATTTCTGTCTCTTTCAGGGTATGTAAAGCCTCAGAGTTTTAATTAGAAATATTGGGGTGGTGAGTATGGTAAAGAAGAGAGAGGATGACTTTTACACCTGAATGTTTATCAAGCTCTCAGAGATTTAAAGCAGTTCCATGAAAGAACCAAGACATCTTCCTCTAAGTCAACTCAATAATTCTTCCATCGTATTAATGATGATGTTTCTATCATAAGGTGGAAATTACTTAAGAATAATTTAAAATTAAAAAGAGAGTGGTGCGTAGAATGTGTGGGTTGGAGTTTTTTTTAGATTGTCATAGAAGAACCTGCAGATGATTCCTTGGTTATTTGCTTTAGTTTACCTTTAATATCCTCTGGGATGACTTATATGGTGTATTGAAAAGTTTGCTTTCCCTTTGGACTACTGATCATAGCTTGACGAACTGTTGTCGTGGTTTAGCCCCAGCCAGCAACTAAGCACCACGTAGCCGCTCGCTCACTCCCCCTACCCCGATGGGATGGGGGAGAGAATTGGAGGAGCAAGAGTGAGAAACACTCCTGGGTTGAGATAAGAACAGTTTAATAATTGAAATAAAGTAAAATAGTAATGATAATAATAACAATATAATAATGATGATAATAATAATAATATACAAAGCAAGTGATGCACAATGCAATTGCTCACCAGCCGCCGACCGACACCCCGGCAGTTCCCGAGCAGCAATCGCTGCTCCCCAGCCACCCCCCACCCCCCCCCCAGTCTATATGCTGAGCATGACATCATATGGTATGGAATAGCCCTTTGGTCAGTTTGGATCAGCTATTCTGGCTGTGCCCCCTCCCGGTTTCTCGTGCACCTGGCAGAGCATGGGAAGCTGAAATGTCCTTGACTAACACATAAGCACTACTTAGCAACAACTAAAAACATCAGCGTGTTATCAACATTCTTCTACTGAATCCAAAACACAGCACTATGCCTGCTACTAGGAAGAAAATTAACTCTATCCCAGCTGAAACCAGGACAACTGTAAAAACAACAAAAAAAAACCACAACCCACCCACCCCCCAAACAAACAAAACCCCAAACCAACAAAAAAATCCCCCACTCTTCAGATGAAGTGGGTGACAGCAATATTAGTTCTCTTTTAATTGTTGGAAGGCCATAATATTTTTATGTCATTATCAGAGGAAATAGCAAAATGTTCTAAACATTGTTAACAAATTTGTTTAATACCTAAACAGGCTCCTTTGCCTTGAGAGTGTGTGTGAGGTGGATTTCCGGGAGGTACCACTGACATCTGTGTTGTTACAGAGCTACTAACTAATGACCCTATGGCAATTAGTCTCTCTATATATTTTTTAGTCTGTTTATGATTGTCTTCATATAAAGTAATATGAGATATGAAAAGCAAAAGCAGATTTTTTTTTTTTTTTAACAGTGGTGTCTTTGAGAGAAGTTTGCTAGAAAGTAGAGTAACAAGATAGATAAAAGGGGCAGATAAGCGACCCTCTTCATTCTCTTTTGTTAGTAAATTGTACTGTTTTTCCAGTGCTTGAGGTCATTGTTCATTTTCTGGTAGAAAATGGATGTAATGCACAAAAAACATAATGGCAAAGTGGAGATAATGTGTTTACAGCTGTACTTAACTACAGAGGGAACATGCAAACTCTCAAACTCTGTTCTTCCTTTATCATGAAAATTGACTTCATAGATTCACATGGATAATTTTGACTCACAGATTTTCATACCCAAGTAGTCTCCTGGGCAGTGTGATTTCCTACAGGAAGTTTGGACACAAACAGGGTTCAGAAAGAAATAACAACATTCTCTCGACCCAACTTTAATAACCTTCCCAGTGGAACTGATGCACAGAGTTTTTAGTACCAGTACCTGTATCTTACTCTACAGCTTGAAAGGCAAGATACCTGTTTGGTTTTGTAAGTGGTTGTAAGACATACTGTCCTACCTAAGATCTGACTGAAGTATTGTCACAGTGAAAGTTTGAAAGAACTGGTTGGATGTAATTGAATCAAACTAACTTGAAAGGAGAAAAGGAAGTTGCAAACATCAACCTTGCTTTGCTTTCACTGAAACTGGATGGCTAAATGGTGGTGGTCTTGAAAAGCTCTATTTTTGTTGATGTTTTGCTTGGTTACTAGCTTCAAATAGGAGTTAAAATTCAGAATACTTCTAAATACCAATTGTAACCCAAATTTAAGTTGTTCTGTTAGTTTTTACTTCCTTGTGGAGCTATTTCATGTTTCACTCCCAGTTGAGCCTCTCTCTTATTGGCTTATTTTTCTTTTCCAGAGAATAAGAATTCTTTAGATATCAAACAAACAAACCTCCCCCCTTTAAGCCCCTCTAGGTCTGTCTATGCGGATTCAATTTGTAGATGATGAATAGTGATGGTTATTCTGGTGGCTATGACCAGACACTATGAAATGTGTGTTATTGTTGCTTTTCAGTTGAAAAAAAATTATTTAAGTACACGGTATCATTAATGTCCACTTCAGCCTGGTTTATATTTATCTTTTAAAATTGCTCCACAAGTAGTCTAGCATCTATGTTGGAAGATGTCCTTTCACAGTGTAGTACAATAGTTTCTTTAGCACCCTTTATATAGAACTTGCTCAGAGGCTAAGAAAATGCAGCAGAAGGTTGAGCAGCTCATGTTTGAGCAGAGGGGGAACGTTCTGAAGTAAAAGCAAAGATGTGAAAATTTAAGAATATAACAATGTACAGTGAACAGTTGTGGAACAAAGGAAAAGATGAAAGAAACAAATAATGAAAGAAGTAGTTGTAGTGGAACGCTCTGATAGGTGGGTTTAGTGCACTGTTTGAAGAAAGGTGGTAAAGGAAACTACTAGAGGAAGCAAGTAGAACAACCTGTTTATGCTGAGTTGCAAACTAGAAGTGGTAACATCAGTAGTTCACTAAAGAGGTTTAAAGAAGGTGTAGTAACTTTAGTGGGTTGCCTGGGTCAGAACTACATTCTTCAATTTCTTCAATATGACATGAAAATAATGTTTTAATAACATAGAATGAATGTAACTATTGATGTACTTCAGGATCACTTATACTTTTGCTGATTTGTATTAATTTACGTTCACACATTCCCGATATTTTCTTATTGGGTTAGTCCTTATTCTTTTTAAACAAAACTTAGTGTAAAATTATGTAATACATCTGCTTATCTCAAGGGTCTTAAAAATTTCAGAAAATTCACTCAATGTTTTCGCTGGAAGGGGAAGAAGGGTGGAAGGATTTGGGCAGAGTAGCTCAGTGATGTGGGATAGAAGCGGGTGTATAACTCATGCCCTGTATGCTTTCCAGTGGTCATGTTTCCCCTGAAAACTGGAGCCAGAATCAGGGACATATTAATACGTAGTAGGTGGGACTGAAGTAATACAGTCAGCTTGCAGGTAATGTAATATTTGGTTGCAATTGGTTAACATAAGGGAAAGAGTTTCATAGGTTTTGGAGGCCTCTAATAATCATGATAGAGAACTTGGAAATTTGGTGTATATGGTTCAAAATAGGAAGAATTGCTATTTGGAGAAACATGATTAGGAGAATGAATGTAAGGAATAACTATTACCTGCTTTCATGCAAAGCCACTGTAGTATGGGAAAACCGCTCAGAATAAACTCACCTTAAATAGGTCTGGAAAAGATAAATCATGATAATCTGTAATCAGGTTAGCATTTCTAGATGAGCGGTGCTCTCTCATTCACTACTTCTGTTGCGGATTATCAGATATTGTTTCATTGTAAGGCATCTGTGTTGAGGCCGTTGACTGAACAGCTGTTGCTGACTGCATGCATTTAGTGTTGTCCTTGCCTCTTCGCTTTAACTAAGTTCCTGAAGTCTGAACTTTACCTCTTAACATGCTTTTTAAGAAATGGCAGGGTGAGTCTGAGAAGATTTTACCTGAGCGTGAGAGCTTAGATATGCCAAACAGACTTAATTCTCTTGCTTGTTACAGTCAAAAGAGTAACTTCCCTGATGCAACTTGAGCTACATACCATGTTTGCGTACTTATAGCAGGTTTTAATTGTATTGAATTGTAAAAAATGCACAGTGGTAACTGAATGACGCTTGGCAGAAGCATTGCTTATCACTGGCTGTTGCCTGTCCTCTTGCTACAAGGAAAAGCTAAGTTACCAATTGCCAAGGGTAACATTTAAAGGCTGTGAGCGGCTATACTAAAATATGCCATTAAAAAATTTGCTTTTCACACGAATCATTATCTTCCAAGCATTTTGACAGCTTGATGAACTTTTCATTTATACCTGTGTCTATTTATATAGATTTATCTTCCTGTATGCAAGAATGCGAGCCTTTGTGTATAAAGCACCGCATGGAGAGCACAGTGGTGTTTATCACTGGACACGTCTCCTGATTGTACATTAGGAAATCATTTCATCTGCCCTTATATACAGAAAGGGTGGGGGAGAGAGGCTAATTCTTTCCTTGGTTTTTCAGTGTGTCTGTCTGAAATTGGTTATGAGATACTCCTCAAGAGAATGTTATTCCTGTAGGGATTTTTTTTAGTCCACAGAGAGAGAGTCATTGTGGCATGGGACCAAGATGTAGGCCAAGTGGAAATACAGCAAAGTGATTTAATAGAAAAGGTAATTCCTATTCAAACTGGATGGTCCCTTATTCATTTCCTCGGATTATCATCAAATTTATGTCACCAGCAAAGGAGCTTTATTGAGTTTCACAGATATATTCCTTTTGCTTTCATTGTCATTAGTTGGCACACTGACATTTTCATATGTGTCTCAGCTAATGCCTCAAAATTACTCCATCTACAAATGTAACAATTGAACAGATAATTTTAATAAGATTCAGCTTGACTTCAGACTGCACTCCTTCCTTTTTTTATAGAATGCAAATTGTAACCTGTTTTTAAAGCCGTGCAATGCAGTGAACTTTAATGGGATTTGACAACATCATATTAAGCACAACAACTACGCATAATGTACCGAAAAATTGGACGTGAAATTGGAAACATAGCTGAGAACAAAGTAAATTTACATGGTTTGGTAGTTTGAATGTCTGATATCATATTCTCTCATGCAAGCTCCATAAAAAGCAAGGGATTTAACAATGGATATCAGCGGAAAGTGCTTTTAAAGTTAAAGCTGATGGATGGCTTGTCAAAAAAAATAATTGCATTGGTTGGAAAGTCGGGATGCGTGCTGAGGGGGAGAGAACAGGATATACAGAGAGGATGATGGGAAGTGACAGTGGTCTGTCAAGAAGCAGTGGCTGCCCAGAGAAGTGTGAAGCCAGAGCTATAAGGTGGCAGAGTAGAACAGGCTGTCAGAGCGGGAAAGTGGCTTTAATACCCTGAAAAGCAAAGGAATCCGCCTGTCAGCCTTGCTCAGCCGTGCTGAAAGAGGAAAAGAACATGGCATAAAGTTAGAGACATTAAACAGGAAAAAAAGAGAGGCCAACGAAAGCCAGTGAGGAGGGGTGGTGAGCTGTTATGTTTTTAAATAGACAAATGACACATTTCTAGGTGCAGCAAGAAAGCAAACTGTCTAAGAAATTTAGAACTGATTAGAGGCTTTTTTGAACAAGAAATACAAGATGATCAGCATCTACTTCTGGCATTTTTAAATGTACCACAGAGCCCTGTGACCTTCTCTTCACTTCCATCTTGTGTAACTGTACTGGCCCATCACTGCTATGAGAGCCAGACGTGGTTTTGTTATGGAAGCAGCTTTGTCCCTGTAAGCACTGGAAGAACTTGGCGTTTGAACCAAAATTGTCTCGGAGGTCTCTTTTTAGCCATTTGTAAGGTATTAGCTTATAATAGCTGATTATCAACCTAACCAAACAATTTTTCCTTAAAATTTTTTAAATGTCGAGATTAATTCGGCCGTACGTCATTGCGATTTATACCTGGTACTAGTGTAGTGCCACACAATAGCAGCACCTGTCGATTTTAAAGGTTTTCCACAAAAGCTGGAAAATTTATTTACATCTTAAAGATTCTAGACAAAAACCCTGAGTAACTGTCAATACAAGTTTTTAAAATAAAATCAGTATTTTTCAAATACAGTTCCCTGTAATCATCTGTTACAAATATATTTTAAGGAGAAATAAAAAAAGGTAAAATATAAAAATAAAAAAAACCTTATAGATATGATATATGTTTGGTATAGAGTAACACATTAAAAGGTGCTGTGCTACATAGCTGCTATATAAGAAAGGCATTAGAAACACAGTCCATGCTATACTTTTCAGTGTGGTGCCTTAACTTTTCTGAAGAAATAGCGTCCAATAGAAAAATGCAAATAAAAAGCAAGATACAGCTTGTGCACAGACATTCAGAAAATGCACACTGCATGTTAAAGAAATTGTGGAATACAACTAGATCTTGAAAAACACTGAGCGAAATGGAAGCTGCAAAGAAATATTGTTAGGTAAATTTCATCACTTTTCAGGATTTGACTCAGTTTGTAATTGTGATAGAAGTTATTCAATGCAATTAAGTTTCTGGGTGTTGCTTCACAGAACTTGTTCTGAATGCTAGTAAGGCTGTGTTTGAAATAAAGTGCAAGTTAGCATTTCTCATGTGCAGTAGAAAAGGAAACAAAGGTCACAGTTTTTGATCATAAGCAGTTCCAGATTTTGGCTTACATCTCAGTTATAATGACAAGCTAATTCAAATATGAACTTGTTAATGCTTCAGTCCATATATACTTTCACGTTTTATGTCTATTGCAGTGTGTTGAATGGGAGAATTCATTCTCCATCTACAAATACATATTATCTAACTAATAGAAAACAATTATGTCATGATTGTAATACAGAGACTAAAAATCCATATAATTGGTTGCTCTCATAGCATACTTATTGGTTGCTCTCATAGCATACTTACTTTTTCTGTTGGTCTGAATATCATGTGTCCAAAAATGTATTACATCCTGAAGTAGAAGGCCCCCAGTTAAAACGTTGTAAGCATTGTGTTACTAGTCCTTTGTTGTTTCAACAGCAGAAAATCGAGGATATATTAGCACAAAGGAAAAATATAGAGTGTTGCTAGGCATTTTAAACATTTTTTTTAGAAAAAGTGTATTGAAAGACAATATTGTTTGCATTTGAAAATCAACATGTTCATTACTATCTTTTAGAAATATATTAAACATTGAATGTGTATGCTTTGGGGTTATATGATGGCTCCAGCTCTTAAGGATTCTCAGTGCTGGACCTAAAAGAGCATTTGGTTTTTCTCTGGGTGCAATTTCATAATGAAAAAAATCAAGTAAGTATCTTCACTTCCCCCTTCTCACATTAGCACCTAATGTAAAGTTGCAAAACTAAATAAATGAAGAAGTTACAGTAATCCATGCCTTTTATGTCTAGATATTTTGTGAGCTTCTAAATGGGAGATGATCTTAAAGATTGTATTTCCTTATCCAGGCAATTTTCCTATAGTGTCTGTTGCCGGTGCATATGAATACATTACAATATATATAGTCTAAGCAAATGCATGAATGATAAAGCTCTCTACTTGGACAAAATGAAATAAAAAAAAAGAACATTCCTTCAGAGTTTGAATAGCAGCATTTGCCTGCCAAATAAGATACTTTCTTTCTCCCCTTCTTCAGTCAGTAAAAGTCCTAACTAGAAACGAATGAATGCAATAAAATGTGCTGTATTTGCTAGGCATGAAGCGGTGATGTTAGAGCTAGAACTGCAACCTCTGCTTGTTTTTCCTTACTCCTTACACATTCAAAAAATCTTGTACTGTTGCTTGCAATATAGTGTTTTGTATATTAATAGCTCTTTTGGTTTGCAAATAACACCTCTTTGTGTCACTTTGTGGTTCCAGAAGGGTCACTGGTTTTTTACACTTTAGGAAGATTGCTGCTGTTATCTGTAAATCTATTGCTTGGACAAGAATGGGATTACATGATATGATTTAAAACAGTATCAGCTGTATTTTATTCTTTTCACAAGGAAATGACCCCTTACCTTATACAGCTTAAATAAATAAATAAAGCTTCTACGACATACAGCAGCAAAGCTTTTGCCTTTGTTACCTCAGGAGTATCTGAATAAAATGTCTTATTAAGCAAGATATAAGGGCAATGAAGAGAAGAATAAATCAAATTAGTTGACATTTCAAGCTTGGAGCACCATATATCGTGCTTGTAGTTAGCTGTTTAGTAAAATGGATTTAATGAGAAATATAAATGCTGGTATTTAGATGGCTGTATTTTGCTAACTTGGATATTGGCTTCCAAAATTGTATGATGATGCAATATTGCCAAGTTTTAAAGTACAGCAGGAACTGTTGAAATTACTTTTGCCTCCCCGCAGCAAGGTTACACATAAAAATGTGTTGGGCCTTAAAAGAAAGGGGAGCAAATACCGGATTATCTTTTGTAATGTTGTACCCCAAACCAACAGGGATTGGGTTTGTCTTGTAACACTGCTCGTATATGAAGCTTGCGTGTTATTAACCAGCATACCCTAAGGTATTCAGCCAGTCCTGTGTGCTCACCTAAAAGACTTGAATGCAGCAATTGGTGATTAAACTGGAGTCAGGGAAACCATGTTATATGTAATTTTGATAGAAATGTTGTATATTTGTTGTCATCTTGTGTGAGAACATTGCTTATTTCTAAGCAAAATTACTTCTTCCATATAAATTCCACTGACAGAGTAAAACTTGCACCTTGGAACAGGTAACTCCCAGCATACAAGGAATCAGTGTTCTAGTGTTGAAAATGCCCTGACCTTCCATTTCATTATGCTTTACTGTTGATCAGCCCACCCAAGATCCTCGTATGACTTTCATCAAAATAATTTTGGAAAATTTATTTCTGTAATACACTGTGGGGTATGTAATTATTTATAAATAGGAAGTAGAAGATCAAGCTTCCTGTTTGAATGACTCCAGGTCAAATTAAAATCTGTGACACAGCAAGAAATTTAAATTGCACATCTCAAAGACCACACTTCTCTCACTTCCAAAGTTTATATGTATTTTACTTTCTTTTGCTGCACCAAATATACAATGTCCAGGTATATATACACACATATATATGTGTGTGCGTGTGTGTTTCCAGTATTGTGGGGATTGGTCAAATCTATCAGTCTTTATAGAGAAAACGTGCAGAAAACAGTAGCATGTGATATTGCAGCAAAAGATGTGTTAACTTGATTTGTGTGTCTTTTATGGCTTTGGTAGGGAGCCAGACACTATAAAGAAAAGCCCCACTTGGTGATCTAGAAGGCAGCAGGATTTTGAAGGTTTTCCAGCAGACCTCTGCTTAATAAGATCTTGGAAGAAAATAGTTGCTGCTTAGTTTGCCTGAATTTAGATTTTCACATAGTAGAAATAAAGGATGGGAGGAGATAGAACTAAACTGGGTATTTCTAGCTGGGGTAAAGGATCAGGTTAACAGATGTATTGAATGTTAATGAAAGGAGGTCTGCACAACGCTTAAACCTGTACAGTTCTACTTTCAGTCTAGATTTCTCTGTAAGTGCTCCTCTTGCTAATTATTCCTGCTTGGGGCTTTAGCCAAACTTAGGTATGCAAGCTAGTGTAAAGCATTCTGTCACACTGAGAAGCAACAGTAATAGGAGCTTGCATCTTTCCATTTTACTTTCTGGGAGAAGTCACGCTTGCATGATGTGCAGTGCGCTCTTTTCCCATTTGTGTTATTTAATAGGAAAGGGCTAGACCTGCATGTGATACGGGGAAGTGCTTTCATAACTGAAGCAGTTTGGGATCAGGACTTCTGGCCTAGTTTACTGTAGTGAAGGGTATCTCTTAGAAATTTGGGGTAGAGATTTCTTCTCTCGTCATGCCCCTAAAAATCTGGGAGCGGGTGTGCCTGACAGCTAGGTGTTAGATATTGACTCATCTCTAAACTGAGACAGGAAACAATAAGAAACTATTATCGTGGAAAAGCTAGTTGCTACTAGTTGCTTTTGTGTGTAGCTCTTAATAAACTTCAGGCATTTTTACCTAATATCCAGGAATCACAAAAGCGCCTTAATAATGTTGTTCACAGGCCTGTTTGAAATATTAGTAGAGGGGATTGAAGCTCTGTGAATTTGTTCAACCAAACGTGACTGTAGCCGCATAAATAACAGATACTAACTTCCTTTTCTTTATTGAACAAGTCATGTCCTGAAGGCTTCTGTAAGTCACTATGAACCAATATTCTGCTTAGAAACTGGTTTTATTGTAATATAACTTTATATGACTTAAACCTTGTCAAAAAGGTCATGCAATCCATTACTATTTCTGTTGCAGTTAGTTTTTCTTTTTTAAAACATAGAAGTGATTTTTTTTCTTTTTTTTTTTTTTTTTTTTGAGCCCCTTTGTAAAGAACTGAATTTGTTATGTTAGATTCTTCTCTCGCATCTAGTTTCTCTTAATTCTTAATAGAGCAAAATGTTTCTTTGGCATTCTCTCACCTCTTTCCCCTGTGGGCATGGGGTGGTTTTTTTCTTCTGAATTTGGTGTTTCCTTCAAGCAAGTAAGGACCCTAAAGATACAAGGGCATTGAAAAAATACAAAACTGGTCAAGATGGATGGCAAAAAACACCATGCATAAATAAAGTACCCCCTTCTCTCCCTCCTTCTCCCCCCTCCCAAAATGAACAATGATTGTGTGGTTGAAGACCTGGCTGAATAAGTGTGTCAGGTACTGATTGGAAGAATGATAAATGGAGTGACCTAACAAAGGATTGACTTCTCCAAAAGACAGGCCTTTTTTAATGGATGGAAAGGGAGGAAGCCTCATTTAGAAGGGAAAGGCTGTTGGCAGTGCAGATATGACAAAGGGGAAGTCGACAACCATTGATTTACGTTCGGGAATGACAGTTGAAAAATTCAACAATAATCATGACAAATGAGAAGCGATGCAGTCAGAGGAGAAAATGCCAATACGTTAAGCCTGAGAAGAAATGCCAAGGTCACAAGGAAAGGTTCCCAAACTTCTGCTTTTGACAACCTTAATGGAAATATTGGAAAAGATGGGGTACAGGTTAAAAGGTATGGTTTGGAAAGAGGAATTGTAGGCGATGCTAATTAGAGTTTGTTCTTTTCAAGGAGGTCATGCGTGTTGCCTACAGTAGCGTTGAGGCGAACTGACCATTAAGAGACTGTTGTCCTCCAGAGTATCATTTTTTTTCTTGAGTAACTGCTGAAATAAATTAATAGCAATAGGCAAACAATCATGTTCATTTTAAAATATCACTTTGTTGCTCATTGAATAAAGCAGATCTGTAGATTTTTTTACCCTGGTCTTATGCATGCTATATAACTTATTTAAAAAAAATAATTGAAGTATGACAGTAAATAAGATTATAAAAGATTTAGACGGACTGTTAGGTCAGATCTGAATAAATAAGTCTAGCATCTGAGAACTCTTTAAGAAATGTAAATCTAAACACAGTAGCATAATATTGTAGTGAAAAGGTTTTAAAATAAACAGTGCCCCGTCTATTTTTGTTTTTCATCTTATTGAAGCAGTTAGTGGAATGGGCAGACCATGTGTATAAAACCATTTTCTTCTAGTGCATTAGGTTTACATTACATTATTAAGTAATTTTCAAAATTGCAATATGCAGATAGTCACTAGTGTAATGAAATGAGCAGGTCTCTCTTTACTTGGAAACCTGAGAAAATAGCGTTGGTGAGAGAAACATGCCTACCCAGCGTATCTTATGGAAATGAGTAGGAAGGCAGTGAATACCAAAACCTGTTTTATTTGTGTCGTATTAAGTGGCACGAATTGCTTTCAGATGTATCTTACTTGGCAAATATTCTGTGATACTGATTTAAAAAAAAAAAAAAAAAACCTCCACCCAACAAAACTGCCTTTAGATGGGGCTAAAAAAAGAAGTTTCTTAATTAGAAGGAATAATCAGCTTTATAATAGCTCATCATTGTAGTACCTCTTTCAAATTTACCTAATTTCAAACTCCTGACTTGTAAAGGGTTAAGCACTCACACACAAGTACTAATTTTAACCTTACATGTACTGAAGAAGATTATACATTCAAAAATAAATCTGAAATACGGTCTGGCCAAATACCTGAGCTTGAGGGGGAGAAAAAAGACACACACACACACACACAAAAAAAAAAAAGAACCAAACCACAAACCAAACCCAGAAAGGTTATAAATTGCTAGGACCTGTTATTTGAGGTAAACCTGGGATCTATAATGGGTTTTTACTAGTCCACTTATATCTGGAGCTGCAAAGTGGAATATAAGGAAACTAGCCTCTTTAGATTAAACATTTTCTAATCAGCTTTATCACTCATATCTGAATTTATCTTATTTGAGGAAAATGCCAATATATTAGCAAGCATATATGATACACAAGGTGACCCTACCAACTTAATGACATAATACATTATCCTTAATGAAGTCAATATCTTGTCTTTTAGCTGTCTGTCTATTGGGGCGATTAATTGCAGTGTCATTAAAGTTAGCTCTCTTTTCATTTGAGCTTGACAAGTCGCATAAAACTAATGTTCTTAGTTATCAGCCACTGGAATAGGATGGAGGATGGAGGAAATTGTAGGACAAATAAGGGGGTACTGCAACAGCTAACTTGAAGGAATTTTTCCAATGACTGTATTCCAAGCCTTCTATTGCCAGCTATGCACTAATAGTTAAAACATTTGAAACAGAATTATCCAGATTGGGGTTTTGCTTCTGTGTATTGAGCTTGAAGGAGAACATAATGAACAGCAAACTATCTGAGGCCACTGTGTTATTAAGACATCAGGACTGAAAAATTTGCAGAAATAGCCCCATGAGTAAAGTTAAATGAGATTACCTATCCTAAGTTAATGCAATAAACAATATAAAAATATGTATTTTTCTCTTACTGTAGAGTTTCTCATTTATCAGAGTGCAAAATAAACATAAAGCAATTTAGGAAATGAGTTTATATGAAATAATGTTTTTGCATGTTTGATAAAACAAGTTTCAGTCACTAGTGATGATAGCAATGAAGCTCTGGTGCCCAGTGCTAATTGTAGCGCAAAAGCATCACTCCCTGCCTTCCCCCTACTTCTGAAACTACAAGACAGGATGGCTGTAATTTACAGTGTGTTATCTTTGTCTATAGCGGCAAGATGATATGAAGTAAATCAAGGTACGAGTAATGAAAGACTGAAAATTTATTCCTTGGAGCACACTTTAAAGTGTAGTATCTGTTATAGTGGCACTGCCTGAAGACCCTGAAATGAGACTTGGATGAAGGGCAATAAAGAAGCATAGAGGCTCATGTTAATGTTGTTTGTCTGAGGTTAGTAATTGGGTTCCACTGATGAGTTGTGTGAAGACAAAGTGAGAATCCTAGCAAGTATTGTAAATCTTACATTGTTGGAACAAGAAGCAATCCTAACAAATATTGATCCTTCCTGTGCCCAGAGGCGAGGAAGAAAGCAGCATGCTGCTGAGGCAGTGTTGTTTCAATAGCACCAATTACCTTAGTGAGGCTAGTGCTCTGCATGAAATCCCACCAGGCTCACAAATTGTGAATTATCAATGATTAGGCTTTTTAGATACATCCCCTAAAATCATGCCAGGTTAGCTTTCTGTATCAATTCTCCTTTCAGTCCCCAAAATGTATCTCTCAAAAGCCTTTATTTTCAGCTTTGAAAATGCTCTGGATATGTTTCAAGCACTTAATCCTTTCCCTCCCATATATCCCCTTCTCCCCTGCTATGCGTGCCCCCCCCCACCCCGCCCCCCCCCCCCCCCCCCCCCAAAAAAAAAAAAAAACCAAAACCAACAGGACAGATCTCACAACACTTGAAAATATTCTTGGCAATATTTATAGAAGATTTGTTTGACTTGTACTTTCTTGTTTCTAATTTACATTAGCTACTAGAAATGCATACATTGAGACAGTTTTAAAGGCTTATTTTAATAAAAACTCATTCTGCATCTGAAACTTTGGTGTACTTTTGACTAAATTCAGATTTCTTCTAGAGAAAACTCTCAATCATTATTAAGTAATTTACAAAATTACAGTGTGCTAAAAAATTGATGTTTGACTCTAAATTCGTATGTAGTTAAATGCCTCTGCTTCCACGCTTGCTTTCTGTCTTGTCTCATTTGAGGTTATCTGTCCATATAGAGTGAGGCTGCTAAAATGTTGTATGAAGGAGAGACTTCCTAGTAGGGTGTGAGGGGGAGGGTGCCAGTAGTACTCTGGGGGTTCAAACCAGTGATGTAGCGTCGTGACAAGTCCCTGTCCTGATGAGCTGCAGGCATGTGCACGCTCGGGGCAGAGAGAGGGGAGTCAGAGGTCAATAGCAGGTGCAGGAATAGATCCTTCTCCTGCCATCTTCTAGTCCTGTGCTCTGTCCACGGGAGCATGCTTGTGTCTTCTGTGGTATCTGTGGTTATTGATGACTTTAAGGCCAGTAGGAGTTCTATAGAAAATTTATGGAGGATCTCTGCTACACTGTGTGAAAAGGGAGGCCTAGTAAAGTAGTAGTGCATTAACATATATAATTGTTGCTGCTTTGTTGCTTGATGGTAGGTACTGACCTTGAGGTTAGCTACTACCTCAACCTATCTTTTAGGAATACCCTGCAGTGTGACAGACCTTCTGGCAGGAGCTCTCTTCAGTAAAGGCCTGTGCCTTTTATCTGGAGGAGTGGACTTTTTCTCCATTCCTACCAATTTTACCTATATTCTCTCCCACATTACCTCTTCTATTTCTCTTACACTTGCTTTTGATTTCTCATCATGTTGTTTTTGCTGTATTGCCAGCCTGACAGATTTTCAACTGAATCAATTCAGAGAGTGGCAGGGCAACCCTTTGTGCCTAGGCTCCTATGCTGTGCTAGCTGAAAGGACATGAAGGGATATCAGGCAAGGGTTCATAATTTGGATTTTTTTTTTTCTTCTTCTCCTTTCTTTCTTTCTTTGTAAATAGCATGCGGTCAGTGCTTGAAGTTGGCAACCACTAAGGGGAGCTAATTAGACTGTGGTGCTACAGGAGTGTGTGAGTATTGGGGGGACTCCACTTGGACTGCGTAGGCTGGATGTGAGGGTTTCTAGCATCTGGTATCTGGTTTTGAAAGATTCTGTAAATTTTTGCACATGAGCTTGCCTGAAGTTTCCATGCAGGTTTAGAAGATGTTGTCGTTGAAGGCTTTGTGTTTTGAAGCAATTTCCTGCAGAAGATGAGAACCAACACCCATTGTTTCACTGCACAATTGTTTTTCAGCTGATCACAAGCCAGCAGCAGCTCCAGTGATTTAAAGTAGTTGGTTGATAGGTTTAAGAATCTGTGTAAATGCTATCATATCTTCACCAGTAGTACAATGAGAAGTTCATGTCTTTATTGTATAATAATAACATAAATATGCTGAGCGTTATTGCTGAAATGGAGCTGTGAATCTGGGGGCCTGTATAGGTGATACTTAATACTATTTAGTGTATATTGGTATGGTACACATAGAGCTGAACCCTCTCTGTGTTGAAACATTTTAATTGCAAGTGCAGAAAGTACCAGTCTATTTTCAATAGGGCTACACAGAATGTTATTGAAAACATGCTTTTCCCTGGGGCTCAGACATCTGTTGGAAGGAATTCTGCACTGCTTATAATATCATTAAATATATTTTTATACAATATTAAACAAAGTGGGGCCTTCAGAAAAGAAGGTGGATACAGTAATGGTCAATTTTCAGTATGAGATAATTTCCCAATCTTACAAGAGACTCTTAATGAGGAAAGAAACCATGAAAGTGTATCAACAAAAACTGGAACAGAATTGGGTTGTTTTCTTTCTTTTACTGTTGAACTGCATTTGTCTACCATTCTTGCGTAATACAGTTTTCCCAAAAGAAAATGCTATTTTTTTTTCTGTAATTTGTGAGTTGCTATATGTCAAATTGAACTACAGGTGATTGACCTTAAGGTTAGAGGCTGACTGACAGTAGGCTATAACATCAAAACTGCAGGCTAAGGGAAGTTGCTTTTCTGCAGGAGTCAACCTTTTCTATTTAAGTAACAATGCTTTTTCTTTGTGAGTGCTAGTCTTTGAATAAACTGTATAGCTTTGATTCCACACCCCCCCCCACTATAATATACTTTTAATTGCTTGTTTAGACATACAAAATCTGTGATCCTCCAAGCCCAACCTACCAGCAGCAGTTCCCTCAGTAACTTCACCTTTGTATATAATTCTAAAGGAGGACACAAATAATTGTGATAACAACTAGTCTTTCAGTGTTTTGTAACTTTTTTTCTCAATTCGCTTTTAGCTTTTCGTGATGGGATATGTGTTTTATCATCTTCCATTACGCTGAGGTTTGTGAGCCTTTCTTTTCATTTAGAACTTTCCGTGTTTACTTACTCTGGCCATTGTCCAACTACCACAAAAAATGCATGTGAGATTTAGTGCAAGAGGCTATTCAAACTCTTTAATTAGCATAGAACATAGCTGGTTATTTCCCATTTTGAGCTTACTAGGGTAAGTGTAGAATACTATTTTTCCTGCCCCACCTTCGATTTAGTTCTTTTTAGCACTTGCAAATTATTTAAGGCATTCTGATAATCTCTGGAAATCCAGATGACTCTCAGCCCAACACTGTACAATATTATTTCTTCAGTTTGCACTGCCACCATGGGACACAGTGAGTAGCTGGCATATTCTTAGTGTTTACACCCAGATCTTTAGACACCTAGGCTTTGTTTCTTCTTGCAGCTTTCTGCTGTTTCTGGACCTGGTTCCTTGATCTAAGTCCCAAAGTCAGTAAGGTTTAAGGCTAAGACTTACCTGTTTTAATTAACTTGTTAATCATTTAGACAGGCATCAGTTCTTGGACAGAAATGGATGGGTATTTTGATTAATCTTGGTGACTGGTTCTGCCCATTTTATGGTATATTTTTCTTACCATTTAATTTCATGCATATAGACTAATTAATTCGTAAGTAGTTTCCTTGGTGCCTTATAGTGCTCTGGAAAGCTTTAAACATCTACGCTGTACTGACTCCAGCTACTGAATAACCTCACTCTTTCTAGAAATCCAGAAGTCTGAGTAATGCAAAAAAACATAAACCAGCCACCAAAGTTCTCCCTTTGTGAAGACTCCAATATTTCTCTTATACCTGTGCAGTATTGGAAAACAAATGCTTTTTCCCATGATGCAGGTAAGCCATGGCTTAAGTTTTCCATCCTGTCACTTGCAAGACCAAACTTTTGAAGGGAAGGCAGAGAGAAGCAGCAGTCTTGCATGCTTCCCATCATCTAGCCAGTTGTCCTGCTGGAATAAAAGCTATGGGTGTCTCTGGCAGGCTCGTAAGTGTGTTTAGCTGCCCTTTTCATTTGTGTCCTTGGACTCTGCTACCTATTTCAGGACAAGGCCAGAGATCCATTGACTTTATGACTTGGTCTTTTTACTCTCTCCAGAGATGACTGTAGAGTCTGATATGGACAAGGCTATTTAGTAAAATTGTGTGAAATAGTTAATGTACTCCATGAAATTGTTTACCATGCTTTTGAAAACAATTTTCACATTATCCAGTAACACAGCAATATATTTTTTGCATGCATTTGTTTTGTTTATGTGTAGGGAACATCTTCAAATTTTGAGAGAAAGAGCTGAGGTAGGGGGATGAGAATATTGCAAGTAACATTGCTGTAAAATAACTGTTCTGAAGATGTGAAAAAGTGTTGGAAAATTCACAGGTTTCCAATGATTTTTAAGCTAATCACTTCATTATATGAAATAGAAACATTGGTATTGAAGATGTGTACTCTTTTTCTGTGTTTTAAGAATACATTTTGCCACATGAGATTTCTCTTGAAAATGTAACTTTATTCCAGTTTCCTGGAAGTAATACCACTACACTGGAAAGATTTTTCTGGACCAATAGTTGTATATATTTGAATCCTCCAGATCTGTGATTTTTCTGCAATGCAAGCAAAGGATTAACCCTTCTCCCCCTATATATGTGCATGCAAAATCTGTATCTATCGGCCACAAGCATTTTGCACTGCAAATTAAGAACACAGGCTACAAACCCTGTGTTTATTGTACAGATAGAATGATTTTTTATATTTTTATGACACAGATAAGCGGTGAGTATTCATTTTTGCTGCCTAGCCCCAGATGCCCATCATAAGAGTGTAGCTGTTAATCATACACTGATATCTTTTCCTAAGCCTCAACAAGAAACTAGGGACCACTAAAAACATGCTCCCTTTCATTAAAGAGGAAATTATTACCATATATTTTTGTAATAACCAATAACATTTCAAATTACTCACATTTATAGCTTGTAATCAAGTTTATGTTTAACCTCTAATCCCCATGAAGTAGGTAATGACTGGTTTGTTAGTTAACCACTCATGGGAAGTTAAGGGCAGTTAACAATCTACCAAACCAGTCATTAACTACAGTAGTGACTGATTTCTCAGGTGTTATTGGCATTATAAACTTCCTTCAATGGTTTGTAACAGAAATATTAATTTATAAAGGAAAAAAGCATATTTCAGTTACTATGCTGTGACAGGCTGAAAAATTTGGTAGTTTCATTTTATTTCCTTTCTCCTCGTGCCCCCATCCCCCCATACATGCACTAATCAGTATGTAGAAGAGGGGAAGTACTGGCTGTAGTCTTAGACTACATGTATGGGTCTTTTCAGAACAAGCACAGTGGCAAGTATGTTAATAGGATTAGGTTAGACAAATGTGGACAGCTAGGGTTTGAAGCACTCTTGGATGATATTTCCTGCTGGTAGGTAAATATGTCCTCCCTCTGTAGCGCTCAGAGCCTGTAGCAACAGTGTCATGGCACTGGTGTATTGTGATATAAATGAAGATGATTCAGCATGACATGTGCTTTAATTATGTGTTTCATTTAAATACTTTTTGTTCCATATTATAAAGCATACTAATTAAATGGTAGTGTTTCACAAGCCTCATTTTGACGCAGAATGAGTTTGAGTAGCCTGTTTATTTAGGTATCACACAGAGGTTAAAAGTAGAGTCAAGCTAAGAATTTTCATCGCTTATCCAGGTTAGCTTTTTCTTTCATTTGAATACTTTAATAATGAATTAGCTAGCTGTTAAATACCTAATTTCTCTAGATGAATAGCTTCCAGCTTTTCTGTTTCTAAAATTGTGCAGCAGTATGGGTTCATACAAGTACCAGAGCTTGCTTATTTTAATCAGTTTAAATCATTAAGAACTTTCAGTAAATGCTTGGTACCTGATCTCACGTTTGCTTCATGTTCTAATTATTCTGAAGCCCATATGAAGCTTAATTAAGATGATCCTTTTTTTGGATCCTAGGCTTTAGAAGGTGTTTGGTATGTTCTTTATCCCATGAGCTCTAAACTTACAGAAAAACAGCCTCTTGGAGTTTTGGAAGCTTTCATGCTGCTATACCCATATTTGGTCTACTCTTCATTTTCGAGTAAAGAGTACTTTTTCTTTATGAGAGAGATCAAAAAGGAAAGAAAAAAAAGTAGTGGATGTCTTTCCTCAGGCTATACAATCCAGGAATTTGGTTTCAATATGGAAATGTTTGAATTATGTTTAAGCTCTCTGTAGAACTCCCATTGAACCCCCATCTTCCAAAGAAGGGAAAAATCCCCAATGTTGTTGTCTTATATTTAGAATAGAAGGTATCAGCATGAAACAGTTGAAATGCTCTTTTGCATCTTTTTATTGCACTGTTTCTAGCTTAAGTCCAGGTCTTGGCCTTGTTCCCTCTGTTCTTCTGTTTTATATAAAATCTGCCAATTTGGCAGAATACTTGAAAATCTAAAATAAAAAAAAAAAAATCGTAGGAAACTAAAAGTACTCTCTTAAACTGAACTTTCTCCTTTAATGTACTCTCTTCTATGTGTGAATTATAAACACTTGTGGTAAATACAGTCTGGAGCTTAAAAATTCAATTAGCAGATTTCACAGTGTGTTCTGTGGGGGTTTTGTTTGTAGTTTAAGTTATCTTAGGGAAACATTTGCTTTACTGGAAAGCAATTTCACAGGGCTAAAACTTCCAGCCTTATGAAAGGTAGGATGTGTGTGTGGGTCTTCCCTAAAACGGGCTGTGTATGTACAGCAGCCCCTGCTTGGAGTCAGTGCTTCCGGGGAACCATGTCCGTACAGTCCATACAGTTCCTCAAGCTGCTGGAAGCTCCTCAGATGCTTCCAACAAGGATGATAATTGATGTCTGCTACAGCTGTATGTTCCATGTGGAGTGGACATCTCCCTGAATAGGTACTGGTCTGAATCTGCTCATTTCACATAGGTCATCGAACAGCTGTCAAATAGTAACAGCTTTAGGTCACAACTAGCTTGGCCCACATTTGAACCAGTGACCTAGGGGTGAAAGGCATTTTCCAGCACTATCAATCCCCTCAGACATCAAGTCCCCCTCATAGGCTTTCTACTGGAACTTCCACCAGATGAACTGTGTCTGTGATTTCATTTAATGTGACACCAGATCTTGTAAGAAAAATATCTCACTGGCTTGTCAATGAAAGTTCTTTGATTTGTATTTAACAATATATAGTACCACTTTACAAAGCATCGCATTTTTTATACCTTGGGTATTACATGGGTTAAAGATAGCCATACTCAAATTGTAGTTTTGCAGTTACAGGCTGATCTACTGTACTGTATGTCCCTTGGGGGGGAAAAAAATGGGAGTTCCAGCCACAGATTATCAGAAAATTCCAGCCAAACTGCAATTGCATTGTGATAATGCAGTACTTTGTTACTGAGCAGGTTAAGAACGGATATCCCCATTATGTAGCATATCATGAAATGAATGTTATTGTTAAGCATAAGGACAGGACATATTAGAGGTATCTTTTATTACACAGTCTTCATTATAAAAGAACAGCTAGTGCTAAAATGTTATCCATATGATAGGTAGAGGTACATTGTTCTTGTGCTGCTGTCTCTGATTAAGACTAGGATAATGCACGGTTCCTGCCTTTTATGTCTATCAGGAAACAAGACAGACCAAGGTAAAATGGATGAGCGTATGTTGGCAAAAGATTAAAAAGACGGGTAGTAAAGTCCATTAATAATTCTCATATTTAGGATTTGCTCGGTACTGTATTTACAGAATCTACAACATTTAATCTCTTTTCAGAAAGACCAGCTGAGAGAACCTTTTTCCTCCTCTGAGTGATAGGCCTAGATTTTCGGAGGCAGCACATTTGTCTGTCAGAGCTCTTGGCTGGTGTCGTGATTTAGTTTCCGTCAAATGATGCTGGTGTCCGGTTGATGATATAGCCTTGCTGGATATGGGGAAATTTGTTACCTTTAGCTTTGACAGGAAGATAATTGCTGATGGTTAACAGAACTGTGCAGAATCCATTGGTTTTGCAGCAACACAAGCAATGGAATCTGCCTCAAGAAGTCAGTTTTTTCACATAAACTTCTGTAGGCGGCTGCTTCTCCATAAGACAAATTTTATGTTTTGTTGCCCCAAAGTATATCTGTGTATTGGTAGCTTTGGAAGCTTATTGACCTGAATAGAAACAGCACGTCTTACAGTGACGAAGACTTGATGATGTAGCGTCATTTTTTTTAATCGCAGCACTTCTGATCTTTTTTTTTTAAACAGCTGTCAAAGGAAGGGGAGGGGCCAGTGATTGTTTGCTAACTGAAAGCATCTCCTATGCATGTAACTTGTTAAATATGAAAGGTGAAAATATTAAAATAGGTCTCAGAATTAGAACGGAATAGACAAAAACTTAAGATAGTGGTAAATGTTGAGTTAATACAGAAGACATTTTAAAATCCACTTAAAATGCTAGAACTGAACTTAAAGGAATTACCGTAAATTATGGTCAGTGGCAATATTTTGTGATCTCTTGCTTAATTTTCAGCTTTTTGTGAACAAAGGCTTCACTGGATTTTTGCCAAGAGTACTATAATTGTTTGCAATGTTTAGTCACTATATCAATATACCTTTTTCTAGATTTCTTGTGGGGATAAAAGCATCCTTCCTGTCTCCCCACACTTATTTCTCAGGCCTGGACTGGACTGTGAGATACAGGATTTTCTGAAAAGCTGCTCCCACTCTTCCTCCCCCATATGACAGTGAAAAATAAATTGGTTTTTAATAGGAGGAGAATAAAATCTATAAATGGAGTGACCATCAATATCACCTTACTTGTCTGATTGGTAATGTTTTTTAATAGTCCTGGACTTCTAGAATGGTTTAAACAAGGAGGAGTTAGACTGATATTAGTAAGTACCTCTATTGGAGCTCTTTTTCCAAAAGAGGAATTCTGACAAAAATGGGAGAATATTATGCTCATGCAGAGAGGATTACCTGGTTGCACACAATATATGTAATATGGGCAGTACTTTCCTTTTAAAATTACTATTGATTTTGGGGTGTTCCCCTTTAAAAGGTTTATGCTCGGATTAACTGAAAACTAGACTCACCTTCACTTTTCTTTATAACCTAGCCTCCAAACATTTATCTACTTGCTACCTTCATTGCTTCTCTTCAGTTTCCAACGTGCATCCTCACATGCTTTTTTTTTTTTTTGTTTTGCCTCCAAAAGTTGCTTTCCCTGCATGTACTTTTAAACCTCCATTCTTCTCTACTCATTTTGGGCTGTTTGCCTGTCTGTGTCCTTTCCTCTGCCTGTCTCCTTTCCTCCATTCTAGCCTGCAGCAGCCTTGGGTGTAGAGCTCAGTGAAAGCTCAGGTTCCCCTGACGTGTGCGAGCACATTTCTTTCTGCATACCTTAACTAGGTGAGACAGAAAATGTTAAGATTATGGCAACTGCTGGCACTTAGCTTTCATGCTGATGTCTTATATTCCTATCTTGCGAGGAAAGAGATTTGGGATTAAACTGCCCATCATTCCTCAAGGCACAGAGTAACCAGCCACAGCTCTAGTGAAGGCCTAGGTCATTACAGAAGCATGGGTCCTCTAGCACGGGTCCTTATTAGCAAGTCTCCTCTGCCCTCAAAGGAAGCACTGCTTTCCACTCTGACAACTTCCGATGCAGGAAGTCTTGGAAGTCAGGCCATGTGGTTCCATCTACCAGGATCACTTGTGAAAATAAGAGCATCTGGGGGGGTAAAAGCACAGAGGCACTGCATGTGTCATCCCGTCCTGTCCTCCCCCCCCCTTTTTTTTTTTGAGAAATATTAAACATATAGTTTACTTTCCCATTGTATTAAGGGAAATTCATGAAGTAATTTGAATTTCTCTGTCATTTAATTAATGTATTTTTTTATACCAATCCTGAATTACTACAGGTTTTGTGTAAACTGGTTGCTACTATGCATTAATTTCCCAACAGAGCTATGATAAGGAGTTTGTCATTGTAGTCCATCATATGGGAAGTGTTTCTTTAATGTGGTACAAATGTTTGAAAATACAGCTCTTCCCCCAGCAAAGAGCTGTGTTGGTCAGGATTCTGACCTAAGAGTCTGACTTAAAAATTCTGTAATTTACCCGTAGCTCTCTTGAATTGCATTTATCTGCCTTGTATAGGGCTGGTTTAGTAGTTAAGAACATGTAGGTTATGATGTGAAGTGATGGAATAAAGAGGATGATTTCACTGGAAGTGCCATGTGGCAGCAGCTCAAGTGTAATGACTTTTTAAATAGCTTATGGGAAGAAAGGAAACTGTGTTGTATTCTCAGCAAGATGTCACCAAGATCTAAAATTAGAGAAGTTATTCTGAAATACCTAACCTTTCCCCTGAAAAACAAAGAATGTTTAAATTGCATGTTGTGCCTCAAAGTTTCAGTCCCCTCCCACTGCCCCTTCCCCCACAACTCTGCATCATTTTATTTTCTTTACTTGGTTTTACCACTGTATGACCTCGTGTTGTATTTTTTCTGAATGACAATGAAAGTAATTGAAAATATTGATTGGCAGTACAGTTAAGTTGTCAACACAACCATTTAATTTGTCAGGAGGACTTGTTAAATTGTCAAAAATCATATAAAAAAACTCCTTCAGTCACTGATGATATACATTAGAGATGTTCACGAATCAAATGGGCCATTTTTGAGGTAAGTGTTGAAGAAAAATTCTGAAATGGCTTTTTCCAGATTTTTTTTTAAGGTCAGATTAAAAAAGACTACCCAGTGAATACCTGGCTGGCAAACACATTCAGTAGAGTACCTGGACGCGATATTACTTATTTTCCAAGAGCACCCTTACATGCTTTGTATTTGTAACAGTCTGGGTTGAAGTTTGGTGTTGCTTTGTGTAGCAAATGTGTTTATTTCAGTGGTTTGTTTTAATGTTTGGGTACTTTGATTTCAGGTTTTATATGTAGGCTATGCCTTAAAAGACAATGCTGTTAGTGTTTTATGGACCTGATCTCTGTCTTAGGATAAATGTTGCGTTTTGTCAGTGTGAAACTATGCAAAAATCTTACACGTGGTTTGAATCTGTACACTTAATCATGGATACTGGTACGGCTTAAGGTGTGCTACAGTTCAAGTAAAACACTACCAACTTCTCTGTAGTGTCCTGTTTTTTCTTGTTAATGTAATGGTAATTTGAACTGTAGGTGAGATTTTCTAGGCTGCCTCAGGCAGTTAGTTGTACAATTCCACTTGGCCTCACAAATCCGACCAATTTATAATGCAATTCAGAGGGTAGTGTTCCCACTGACCCAGGGCTTTTTTGCAGTTCTTCCTGTAGCTTTCCTTTTCTTGGGGCTGGTGGTACTCCGGAAGATGTCAAATGTTCTCATTTTCCATTGGTTTTGCCAAGCCAACTGGGGGAATTGGAAAGTGAGTTCTTTAATTCACCACCATTATGATCTGTGATATTTCCTACATTAGGACTCTTGTAAAGGAATGTTCTTTGCTTGTGGTCCTGCAGGTTCAGGAAATGATGGATTTTGTTGCAAATGTATTAGAGAAAAATATTTCAATTTTTTTTAAAGTAACCAAAACAATTCATAACTTTCTGTTATACCTTGGCATTTGGTCCATGGTATTTGAGAGTCTTGACTTCACAGAAAACAGTGTTAAGAAATCTGCAGATTATGATTAGGAAATATGAAGAGCAGCGTTTTAACATCAAAATTTGTATAGTGTAAGACAGCGATATTATCAAGACTTTCTGAAGATATTAAATGATATTGTGATCTCAGTTGTGGTCAGTTGTAAATGAATTTGTGCTCCATATCATCATGTGTTCTTAAATGAAAAGCATGTGGATGTTGCTTGCTTTTCTCTGTTGATCAGAATACTGTATTAAAAGTCTTAAAAACATTTCAGACTCATTTTGCCAATCTAGGCACAAAATGTACTTCCATCTTTTTTTTTCCTCTGCCAAGCCTGTGCCCTTTCATTTCTATCTAAAGGGATTTTACTTACTTGGCAAAAAATCACGTAGTCCTTGTGCGTGGAGTTTTGCGTATCTGTGGTACTTCACAGATACGTACTTATTGTAAGAACTTTGGGATGTAATGCACCACATAAATATATTAATACACACAATTAATTATTACAGCTTATTTTCTTTGAATAAAAAGCTTTCCCTTTTTGTATTAGATCTGTAAGCTGGTTTGTGAACATACTAGTATTTAAAAATTACCTATAGTATTTACAGCTGCAACTTATTTTTAATGGAACAGACTGTTCAAGACTGAAACCCATTTCTCTAAGCAATCATTCTTCAACATGAAGAGCCATTAAGAGGAAAGCAGAGATCAGATGGTCTGCAGCTGGATTTAGGAAACTGGAAGACTGATGAATAAATAAATAAACAAGCCCAAAGCACAGCAGTGGGGTTTAGGGAATAGTTAGCAATAATAGCTTGTCTTAGGTCAGAGAATTTCAACCTTATCACATCAGTGTGTTAAATAACATTTTCTGAAATATGGTTTTGCCTTTTGAGGTTATAAAAAGTGTCCTTCTGCCTTCCCTCAGTGTAGAAAACCATACCATCTGCACTGTGACAGTCCACGCCCCTCCTGCCCCCAGTACATACATTTTAAAAAACCTACAGTATTACAAATACAATTGTCAATATACCTTAATTTATCAAAGATCGTTTAAGAAAAAGCTTGCATGTTTTATAAGCATGTTAAATTAGCCATGTGTTCATTATATTGGAGATTTTACATTTTAATTATGATTTGTGATGTCCAAATTATAGGTCGGTGTGTATGCCTTTGTTGCAGTGGCTTTCTCTCATCTATCAGTTCATTTAAGCTGTAATATTACTTTCTTCTAATAAAATTTTAAGCTCATCAAGTCAGGACAGGAAAATTGTCCATGGATTGGTCTCCTA
Source organism: Pelecanus crispus (assembly GCF_030463565.1). Taxonomy (NCBI): domain Eukaryota; kingdom Metazoa; phylum Chordata; class Aves; order Pelecaniformes; family Pelecanidae; genus Pelecanus; species Pelecanus crispus. The sequence continues at coordinate 26,204,302 of NC_134652.1, forward strand.
CTGAGCTCCAAGTATTAAGAGGGGGGTCGGGTGTCTTCAGAATTGCTCATTCTGCTTGCAGGATGCAGAGAAGCTTTGTGCCAGAGTCCTGACATACGAGAGAGAAGCAGCTCTAACCTGAATGTTGGAGAATCCTGACCTTAATTGTTCAGGACAGGGACAATGAATCTTGATCCTTGGAACAGTCTTAGCTATTCTGGGAAATGTAGTCATCTCAAAGTATGACAGCTTGGTTATTACTGATTAGACATGTTTCAGATGAGATTTCCAGGGATCAGTGATTAACATACACCATCTACAAGTAATATTTTTTCAGGGTCATATTCTGCGGGGAGCTTGGTTACCTCAAATCCTTCTTAAGTCACTGCTTTCTTAGTTAACTATTGGATGGATGCTGATACAAAAGCTTGCAATTTCTTTTTTTTTTTTTTTTTTTTTTTTCTTTCCAAGTGGGTACGCATACCGAATTACTTACGGAAAAGCTAATACAGCTAAAGGTATTACATAGCAGAGTATGCTGACTAACATTCTCCTGGGAAGTGCTTTCTATAGAACACACCATAAATCTGTTATTTATGAAAGGAGCTCTCTTTCTCTCTAAAGGTGTAATTTCTTTACTGTTGCCAAAAAAATATGTAGCAGTCCTTACTTCTGTAAATGTTTTAGGCTAGGTAGATTCTGAATTTGCAGTGCTTCAAAGAAAAATGGCATAAAACATTCACATAATAGGATGAGAGACTTTGATAAGTACCAAAATGTACATAAATCCAGAAAAGTTGTGGTGGCTTGCTATTAGAAGATAACCCAAGGTGATGACTGGATATTAGAACAGAGTTCATTGGCTAAAAGGAAATGTGAACAGCATGGCAAGTGTCATGTCTGTGAATGCTATCGGAGGTCTTGTGGAAGAAGGATGTTTCCCTTTAGTCTTGGAATTTCCAATAAGCTTCCAAAGCTAATTGTGTAGTGCAACACATATATTTAGTACTATAATTACACTAATTATATTCTTTTCAGGTTTTCCCTTCCTTCATATTGCTGGATGCAATATGCCCTGTTGAGCATTTTAGACCTGCAAAATATATTTTCTGATAAGTGATCTTGCATGTTGCAGGTGTTCAGTGCTTTGTAAGGTCTGATTCTGTTTAAGGGATGTGGAGAAAAAGTGATCTCAATAGTGCTTGAGCTCTAAAAATGTTGGAGATGAAACTATACTCATTTGGCTCTTGTAGTTTACTCCAATTTTGCTCTTTTGTTGGCTTGTTTTTTTGCCATGCCTTTACAGTCTTGACTTGAATCACCACTCACTATTGTGTATACACCAATTTTAAATAGGGCAGATAAATATTGTATGCTAACCTAAGCAGCATAGCCTTTCAGTCTACTAAAAATGCAGGTTTTAGGATGATTCCTTGTTCTTCTAGTAACCAAAGAAGCTTTTGCTCAGAACAGTGTATTTTATTAAAAGAAAAAAAAATTTCTAGTATATATTCTGCTTTTCTGTGTTCTCAGTAGCATTTAGAGAACAAGCAGAGAAAAGCAATGTCTTTGTCCTCTATATAGTGCATAAAGCACATTGTAAGCATTTTACAAGCATAAAGTATGACGTTTTTATTTAGTACTTTACATTTGAGGATTGTGACTAACCAATCCTTTTATCCAGGCCTAATGTTTTCTACTTACTATGTAAAGATGAAGATAGAAAGATGGACTCTCACGTAAGAAAACTGGCCTAAAATTTATCCTGGGGTCAATTTCTACCACTGTGTCAGGTTTTCATGTGATCTTCGACAAATCTTTTAATTTCTTGTGCCCCAGTTCCCTGTGCGTAAAACACAGCTAAAACTTCTGTTGATAACGGTGTACACTGTGCTGGTATTTATGTAGGTCAGGGGCTTGTTCTTAAAGTCTGGGTTTGGCCTCTCAGAATGACTGTGGCCTTGGTCTTGGATTGTAATGCAAACCACAGGCTGATGCTCATAAAGAGGTTTTTATCTTTGAGGCACCTAGACAGTCTTCACAGCAGGTAAAGAGCTGAAAGAAGCTGGCAGAGTAACAAATTAGTATTTGTCTATGTGTTTATATCTGTGGTTAAACAATAAATTCAAGGTTTTGTATTGTTATTTGTAAACCTCATACTAACAATGTCTTAGACAAATAGCATTCTAATGTGCAAAAGACCTTGCACTGTTAGGTTTGCTTGTTTGTGAATGACTGATCCATTGCACCATCAAAAAATAATAGTTAACTCAGTTAAGTGAAATGACACGATAAATTTTGAACTCTTACCAAATCACTGTTTCACTCATCATTGATTGCTATTTATTTATTTACGTTCATCAGTTATTATTTGTGGTGGTGTTCTTTTATGGCTATGTCAATGTGATAAAATAATACATGTAGCTGTCTCTCTTACATCCCTTCTTACAAAGTCTGCGCTATGTTTTTCATTGTGTCCTATATTTTTATATCAACTGCTCACACAGGTGCTGGTAATTCCCTTTAGAAAAAAAAGGTATGTTCCATCAAAGTATTCAGCTATGGCTTCCTTACTTGTGACTCTCGTTTTCTGAAGATCAGACTCGAATGTGGTTTTTGGTTTATTGTGGAATATCTGGCACCTATTAGCCTGTAACTGCCAAAAAGTGATGAATTGGCGATAGTGACTCACACTTGGTCCTTTAATGCCTGTCTACACCTGGAAGTGAGTTTAAAACTTCTTTCATCGCTTTTTGGTACGATCTTCAACAAAATTTAGATTAAAAGACATCCCCCTCACTGACTCTAACTCTGCCGTCTTTGAACCCAGGACTTGGTGACGAAACAGTATTGCATTAATTCTTGCACCATTTAGTCTCCTTATCTAATAGCACAGGCTTATTCTTTGTAACTAACAACAATGAAGGGTGCCTTTAAGAAATCTCCAGTGAGCATCGAGGCATTACAGATTAGGTCAGTAGAACTGCTGCTAGGTTGAGCATGATGGATGAGTGGGAGAATGAGTTTCTGCCGCACGGTATTGTGAAATCTTTTCATTGTCACCAACGGGCCTATGAGGGGCTGATGAATGAGGGAGCAAGTGTCAGAAACGCCCTTCCTTGCCCTGGTACACTTTTAATATCTCCCAGAGCTACAGGATGAGTATTGATAAAAGTAAAGTTTAAAAATAACCATGGAGTGATAGGTAGCAATGATTTAAGGAGAAAGTGGCGATGGGGTTAGAGAGGGTTCATTTTCTAAAAGTGCACAGAAGAGAGGAAGCTGAACCGTGTGGATCAGAGAAGGAGCAGGAGGCTTTTTATAAGAAGCTAATGTGATGAGGATGACGAGTTCCTTGATGGATGAGTTATTTCCATCTGGTTGCAGTATATGTAATAAATAGCTGTGCTCATGTTTGACCTCTCCCACTTACCAGGCACATCTTTGTCTTTTAGGATATCCAGGAGGGAACTGCCCATTATGGTCAGGGGGAAGGGGCAACAGGGAAGGGAGAAAGAGTGGCCAACATACAGAGCTTGGGAGGCTTATAGGTTTGCACATAGGGCAAGGGAAAATGGTGTCAAAATTGTATAAAGTGAACAAGAGAGAAATTGTTCCATTACTTCCTGTGCAATGCCATTTTAGAATAGAAGGCATATTTTGGTGCTGTTTCCTGCATAAAAATCTTGCAAAGTCTGATTGTTCTTGTTCTGGACTTGTAGATTAAGATTTTTTTTTGCCTTGACTTCTGTTTTTTTCCAGATTCTTTTTTATGTCTCATCCAGGGAAAACTTGACAAAAGAATTGTGTTCCTTAATGTAAACATTTAGCTGGAGGGCAGCAAGAGTCCTTGCTTATGGGTAGAACATGTCTCTGCCTTTGGAAAGTTTTATCGCAACAGATAGACAGGGATAAGCCAAAGATTTCTTTTGCTTGTTGTGAAGAACTTCATTCTGGAAAGAAATAGTTCATTATAGCTTCAAGAAGTGTGCTCAGAAACCAAAATGTGCTTGATGTTTTAATGTTGTCAAAGCCTTCAAAAGTAATCTGAATTCCTATCTTTCTATTGATTAAGCTCAAAATGGTATGTCAATAGAAACACTGGGTGAAGAGCCT